>NC_060882.1:1926750-2569000 GCF_021901495.1 Neodiprion virginianus
AGTTCAAGATCGGAAGCATTGAAGAGAAAGAAAGTCGAATCGAACTATGGAGTAAAGCCGAAAGGTCGGTGAAATCGGTTCAAAGAGTTCATGAAACTTACCTTCAAACTAATCTTTCGACAACGGATCAAACAAACTTATTTCAACCAAGGTTATCGATTCTACAATTCAATCCGACATCTGCACTTTGTACAAAGTACCCAGACTTCCGACGACTTCAAGAAAATACGCTTGAACCATACACATTGTAAAAAATCCCTCGAGAGTAAGAAAACCCCATCCTGATCCCTACGATCACTAACAATCGCACCCCGCGGCAAGCCTGAAAATCGCCATGTCACGATGGATATGAACCAGTCTCTCGTATCCGTAATGTGTCTGGCGGCGTGTTGCTCCTCAATTATTAGTGTGACGAAGGGGTTCGCTGTGGCTACGTAGGCTGGATGCGGAGGATGGGGGGTTGGTTTCGGGATCGTGGAGAAGGGACGACGCGACGCCGCTGGCAGAGCGTTAGGCACATCGGGGCGGCGTGGGAGAGAAGCAGAGTCTGTATCGACCGGTGGATACACATACACCCCCCAAGAGTATACCTACGCATAAGCCGCGCGATGTCTACACTCTACACTCTTCCCTCCGGCCCGCGATCCTCGTAGTTTTCTGAGCGAGTCCGGAAACCAGAGGCAGTATCAGGAAAACTCGACCGTCGACGTGGCCGTTTCCGCAAACCTGTCAACGTCTATTAAATGCTCCAGGCACCGAAACTGCACGCACACAACGCGTTGCTTGCTTTCCTTTGCCACGCGTTAAGCTCTTCCGAGACGATGATCACCCCGCCACGGTACAGATATGCGGCAACGTTACTACGAGCAATACATGCATCGGTTATAGAGGTCTGCATACACGTATGCTGTATGCACACTCGATCGGTCAGAAAGGGAGGAAGGAAGGAAACGCGAAAGAAAGAAGACGAATGGTGGCCAATGAACCGAAAGCTTTCATCCGTGCAGCTCAGCTCCCGTCTTTTGCCGCTTTCTAGCCCGTGTGTTCTCTCTTATAACGTGGTATGTAGGCATTCACTGTGGTGCTGCGACACACAGGCATGGCGTATCGAATCGACAAACGGCGGCGGAAGAAGTGATACGATGAAAAAAGAAACGGAAAATATTCCCACACATGCACGTTCACTGAGAATTTTGTATTTTTTTCGACGATTTCATTTTACGAGGTTGAAGTTTTGAAGTTTGTAACGTTACCGCAACGATGCGTGTTTGGAAAGAAATCGTTACTTCGAAACTTTAGGATCGTCTGAAATTTAGTAAACCATGAAAAACAAAACACTATCACGTTTTGTAAATCCAAGCCCATAATGTCTGACTTAAAATTGGACGATGATACATATTTCCCATACATGTTTCGTTACGTTAACGTTACTAACTTCAGCCTCGTTCCATTTTGCCTCCATTCTTCTCGGTCACCGTAGTCGTAAAAAGTCGTCTTGAACTTCCTTTCAATTTTTGTTTCTTTAAATTAAGAAATACTCTCTTTCGTCTGAATCAAAAATTAAGAAATTATTGCGTTTTTCGACCTATACAGGATGACCAATACAGTAAACTGTCGACTTATTCCCCTCTACTTTTGACCAACTTACCGAGACACATCCGCGGTTCAATTTCTTCTCAACTCCTGCACCCCCACAAAATGAGAGGGTAATTTCCGGAATTATATTATTACAGCGCGAGAGGCTGCACAACATGCTGCGAGATGTAGGGAGGGAGGCCACGACCGACGCATTTACACAAGATAATAAAAAGAACATAGGGTAACCAGGTCAGAGGGATGAAAAGAAAAAGGTCTCGCCGAGAAATGGTATAGCACAGAATTAGAAAGAATTAGAAATATATATATGCGTGTACGTATATGGTAGATACATGTGCAAAAGTAATTTTGGTTTCACGAAGCTGAGGCAAGATGGCGGCTTGGGCGTACAATAGCAATAAAAACTTATTGCGAGTTGTATAATGTCTTGAGATGAGTAAGAAACAAAAAAAGCATGTATATAGGTATACATATATTTTTTTCGGACGCTACGAAAGATCAAAAAAATACGAGCACGAGACGAATGGAAGACTTGTCACGTCGACGCATCGTAAAGAAAAAAAAAAAAAAAAAACAACGACGCGATCGAAAGTGAGAAAGGTATGAAATAGATAGACAGGTAGGTACAATGAGAAAAATTCTCAGGTACTATTGATCTTTCTTTTAACGGTCCAGCGACCTCGGACGAGAGCGAAATGACGTAACCACTACACGAAGAGCAGCCTGCGGTGAAGTTGGATTGAAAAATAAACGAATGAAATTAATTGTTCTCAGCGAGGCGTACGCGCGATGAAGCAAAACGTTATTATATGCAGGAACAAGTTAGAAAACGTTTCGAGCCATCTGCAGGAATTATGATCCTGATTTCATACAGGGTTGAAATCTCTCTCGGAGCACTCGGAGAAAAGTGGAGGGTATTTTTGGGCTCGTCGTCACCCGTCGTCGTCGTCGTCGTTAGAGTAGAGATTATTCATGTATATATAAGCAGTAAGCCGAAGCATTATGTACGAATGTAAAAGAGGAAAAAATAAAATACCGGCGAGATTCATGAAAGGATTTAAGGATGGGGTAATGGCGAGAGGCGAAAGACGGACCTCGTTATGAATTCGTTCTGAAAGAGAGAGAGAGAGGGAGAGAGAGAGAAATTTTCTACCGCTGATAAAGAGAAGAAAAAAAAATAATGAAGATTCACACGGAGTCAAGAAAGAAAAACCACAGTCACGTATAATTTCCTTTTACCCTTCTTCGACACACTTACTGTTCTGGCACGATTTTGACACACCGGGTCAATTTGACCCAACTGTCACAACCCTTTGATCGGATATCAGTTTAAAAATTCAGGGATATACTTCAAACATTCCCTAATATGTCTGCAAATTAGAATTGCGAAAGTGTAAAATTGCATTGTTTAAACAAATTATTGAATATTTTCAATTATGAAAAAGTGAGTCCGTGACAAAATGACCCGGGATATTAACTAAGGATTGAATGCCGCTACTCGTCTATTTTAGAATACAAATTTACTGCACTATAAATATATAGAACTCTTTTATGACACCGATAAGCGTTTGCACGTACTCATCTTCAAAGGCTTGTAATAATTCTTGAAATGGTTCTCTGCGTATATACATATATATATATAATCGCGAAGAGTCCGTAGCGATGTAAATAATGGTAAAGTGTACATAAAATATATCGCAAAGTAGAGTGCAGTGTTTGCTAGGTGAATGATTCGTTTGAATGCGAAGAGCCCAAATACGAAAAACTTTTCGATTCGTCGTCACGGCAATGCCCCGAGGTCTCCTCGTCGAATGAGGACTATATTATACGGGAAGGAGGACAGGGTCGAAGCCCAATGACGTGGGTGAGAAGGAGGAGGAGGAGGAGGAGAAGGAAGAGGAAGAAGAGATACACGCAGGTCGCCGTATAGCTCTTATCGGGCTCTTCTGTAGCTGCGCGATGATCGATTCTTCCACTTTGAATAAAGATTCAGCCAAAAGGTTCAAGTGGTTGATAAAAAGAGTAGCAGAAGCTCGAAGTGCCCGACTAGAAATGAGTACCATCCGAATACAATAAGCCATTTTCCGTTGGTTCGCACTCCCGTTTCACAATGCCGACCACTTCTTGCGCCATGCGTGACGTCGTTGCAAACATTTCATAATTCACTCTACGACCCCTGGAGAGAAGAAACAGCGGCACGGATGAATATACGCGAGCATCTTTACACTGTGTTACACAAACGGCCGGCGGCACCGAGACTAGTTTCACAATTTTTCACCCGACGCAAAGATACGCCGCAAGAAAAATATGGCGAAAATGATCGTCGGGCTTCGTTCGAGAACAAAATAATCCACTGAAAAACTTATATAAATCAGAAACTGAATAAGACCTACTAATGTACATACCGTACCACATTTTCTTGCGATTGCATGTAATAAAACTTTAGTGTATTACTTCGAAGTTACTCATATGACGATGAAATTTTTTTACAAGTAGACACAACTTGTATAAAATGAAACTACTTTCCTAAATTCGAAAATCTATCTGCATCTGCTTCTGTTCTCTTTTCCAAAGAAGAATACCTACATGTAGAGCGAAAGTATGTGAAATGATGCATGAAATCTAAGTGTATAACTGCAGAAGACGTCATTTGCGCATTTACACGACTACCAACGAGGATAAAACGCGAAGTCTTTTGTCTTTCCAGTGGCAGCAGACATTTTCTTCAAGGAACACAACACAGGGCTAACATCCAGGGAAGTCTACCTGGGTAAAAGGTGGTACAGACGTACCGTTTACCAACTTTATTCAACAGCAGCAGCAGCAGCGCATGTCCGAGTCGTTTCACTCAAGTAGTGCAGTTTCTTGGACGACACGGTGGTACGGAAAAGCGAATTCCCTCTTCGTCCAAAACTCTAAACTCTCCTCTGCTAAGTTTACCGAACATGAGAAAAGAAGCGAGAAAGTCGGGGGGGGGAGGGGGGGTGATTACGTAATCTTTCTCACGTAATTTGTACGACGAAACGTAAATTTAAATTGAACTTGTGTACAAAAACTGTAACTTATTTAGCAGTCATAGTGTAATTTATAACAGGTATTCCATGTTATTTTGAACAGCATTGGCAGAGAGCAGTTCGAGTAGCCGGTAATACTGGACACGGCCATTACCGATTGTTCCCCTAACGTTGGTAAATAAACTATACTGTAAAATAAATATAAGAGAATACGAAATTACTACACGTGCGATGATAAATATTTTTCGCAACTTTGCAACATTTTCTCTCCTCCCTGCGCGTAGGCAGTGAGAATTTTTGGCTTATTTCTGTTTCAATATTCCATTCCGATATTTTTTCACTCGATTTTTTATACATCAGTCCCCGGGAGGATCGAGCGACGTGAAAGCCAAGAGCCGCGAGTGTCTGTCTCTCTTCTCCGCACCCCAATGAACGGAGGGAGGGGCGGATGATAAATGACGCACTACGGCAGCAGTGAGCCATGGCGCTTAAAGTTCGTTAACTAAAGTTCACACCTCTTGGTTTTGACACTTTGGCAATGTAGATGAGCGAGCCGGGTTCCATGCGACAAACGAGAGAAGAGCCGAGAAGCAGAACGAGGGATATTCGATATTAGGTACGGTAATAATCGTATTACAGATGAAATACGGTGGGGAAAATCGAACTGGGAATGAATAAAAATGAAAAACCGCGAGAAACGGGAAAAACATGTTATAATTTTTTGCTCCGCCTCATCCCGAAACTAGTATTTATCCGCAAATTTTAGATAGTTATGGAATTCCAAAACTCAACCCCGTCTGTCTTTGCCCTCCAGGGCATTCGTGGGATTCTAGAGTTTCAGTTTCGTCGAGTAAATGTCTAACGTTGGCAATTACACCCCGCAGCTTAGGGGGTTCGAACTTTGGCAAAAGTGACTAGTTGTCAGTTCGCAGTTGTTCAGTGAGCGTGAATTTAAATTACGAAAAGTTCGTTTCAACAGCCGTTGATAAATTTCATAAAATTCCCTAATTCGACAACAGATTCGTCATGGTCTGATGCTTTACCCAAAAATCTATGCCCTTCGCAATTCGCGACACGCAAAATTTCATTTCATATATTTCATAAAGCAAACCTGCGCGTAATGTATCGAATACCATCGAGGAAACAATGTACATAAAAAAAAAAAATCTAAAAACATTCAATAATACAAAATATACAGTACCATGTGTTTGTTGTTTACTTGTTACTAAAATTTTACACGCAAAATGAAAACAGAAGAAAGAAGTACAATGCTGTAAGATAAAATCATGTTAGACAGAAATCCCGCGTGATGTAGAAAACCAGAACAGCAACATCATAATTGATGAGATAAAGAGAATGAGATGATAAAATATGAATGACGAAATGCACGCAAGAAATCGTTTGCGAGAAAAGGGTCACAACAACTGAATCACCGCCCAAACTGTATTACAGATATATATAGAGCAATTTAGTCCCAAAGGCGAATCCTGGAAACATCCGTTACAGGTTTCCCCGTTTTGATCGGTCCTTTTACGATCAATTTTGTACGGGCACCGAAACGCCAGCATGGCGCCCACTCGCACGGATTGCAAACCGAAAAGAAAGACGAAGACAATATACGAAAAACGTCGAAAAAAAGATCCCATTCCTACAGCCTTACGTAACGAAGTCATCGAGAGAGAAACTAGAGAACGCGGCAGGCATCGCGAAATATTCTATAAAACGAGGGGGAAAAGGAGAAACAAAAATAAATAAATAAATAAAAACAAGGAAGCAAAAAAAAAAAGCACAATAAAAATAAAAATACATTTTACCACGAGGGAGGAAATATCGCAAGCCAACGGAGCAGAGGGAATTAGATTTCCCTCTAGATTTTCAACACAACAAGAAGGTTCTTCCGTGAGGATTCGGACTTTGGTCGCTCAAGGGCCGAGCCGCTGGAAGGAACCCGAGAAAAATCGCTTCCGTTCTCTACATCGCGTTTTTCTTTTTTTTTTCTTGTTTTTTTTTTTTTTTGTCGTCCTCCGCTCATACTTTCAACCCTCTTTACAATATCTGGGCAAAAAAAAGGACGAGGGATCGCTCCCGTCTGATCTCTCTGGGTGTCCTGCACAGCTTTTGTAGGCATATAATGGGGGTTTCGCTCGTGTGCAGAAGCTCAACATCATCCGGTATCGTACAGTTATACGGTACAGTACAGTACAGAGTACAGTATACAGTCACATTATGTACATATATATAAATATAGATGGATATATATATATATATGTATAGAATAAAATCGTATCTTATAGCTATCTACCCTGCAAGTGGTGGTGATGGTGGGCAGAGACAGGGACAGCTACAAGAGCAGCAAGCAGCACTCGAGCTCATTATTCACCAGGTTGGATACGAGAGAAAAATAATATCCCTCGCCCTGCTTAATCACGATTACACTCCTGCGTATCTACTTGTAGCCACAGCCGTGCGAAAAATTTGAAGCAAGTCGCTTTCACCACGTCGCGTTACTTGCAAACAATAAAAGAACATTAAAGTGTAGGAACAAGAAAAAGATCACGCGAATAACTACGATAAAACACGATAATACTAATTTTTGTTCCCCCCCCACCTTTCCTTTTTAGTTAAGCAATATTTGTTATTTTAGAATATGTATATAACACGGGAGAAGGATGGTACTGCGATGGATTACTGAAGTGCGATTAAATGTTTGAAAAATCAATCCGGACGAATGAAAAGAAAACCGATATACCTGAAATTTTTTTCACGCAACAACCGAGATATATCGTTTAAATAATTACACATTTACGTTTACATCAAAATATCTCTCCACTCTCTTAACCCTCCCTGTTTTAAATTACTAATCTGAAGAGAGAATATAATAAACGGTATACATAGTACGCGTACCATAATAATAATAATAATAATAATAATAATAATAATAATAATAATAATAATAATAATAATAATAACTAGACGATTCGTCTTTGAATTCTAGACATTCAGCAAAGAGGCTGCAGAGGGTATGAGTGTAATATCATTCGGATGTATATAGAAATAGCCATAACTACTGCTCGCCGCTTGCTGGTACGAGAACGGGGGATGGAAAATGTCTGAATCGTTGAATTCCGGAACGATTTACAGTGTAGGCAGCGCAACACTGCGCTTCGCGAGGCCATTGATAAATCTCGAGTGCAAGGGGAGGGGGTTGAAGCTATGAGCTCGTGCGGGGGAGTGTCAACAAATCTAACCCAACCTAACCCTAAACTCGAGCTGCCAGAGAGAACGTGGATGATTTATTGATATAGAATCGGCGGACGACGAGTTCTAGGCAACAGTCGATCATAGCGAATTCCATACGTGTAGGTACGTATAATCTGATGCATATTATACGCATCGAACGTCAAATTTTTATCAATTATAACCGGCCTAGACGTGCAACGAATATTTCCGATAAGAATTAAGAAAAGTTTCGCCCCGTGCAACTTTATCGCAAGATATTCACCGCGTGATCTTTGATAATCGTGAAAACGTGATTTCCGATTTTGGCGTTAGTTGCTCCAAGTTCACCTCCCTCGCTTTTAATGAAAAAAATAAAATAAAATCGCCGAACCGCAAACAACGGACAATAAAACCAGAGATCCCGTTACGCAACACGTAATACGAACAAGGGAGGCGGGATGGTAGTAAAGAAGGAATTCCCGGGATGGTATAATACGTTAGTCGAGTTTGGGATACAGTTAGGGTAGGTAGACGGCAAGACGCGGGAGGCGGGCAGGGGTCGAGGGTCGAGAGTCGGACGGACGGCGAGGATGGCCAGAGGCCAGGGAAGACGATCGGGCCCCGCGGGCCCCGCACGCGATCAACAGTAGGTAATAACGAGCATTAGGTCGACGGGCGTCTGACTAAGCACCGACCGCTACTACTCAGCCTCGAGCACGCGACCCTCACGCGCGACCCAGTTATCGCTACTTGTGCTTTCCTCTCCTCTCCTCTCCTCTCCTCACCTCACCGCGCAGCTCGCACCCTTGGATCCGGGATTTTTCGCGACGTAAAATAAGAGAGATGGAGAGAGGAAAAAATGAGAAAAACTTGCTTATAGCGACGTCATGAAAAAGCTCAGCGTTAATTACTTCCCCAAGCGGTGTGGCGGCGACATTTCAGATATGGGTACAATGTACGTATGTATACAGGTAAATATAAAACAGGTAGAAGGCTAGGAGGTACGTAGGTGGGTGATGAATAATAGCAGGTGTGGATCCGTTGTCCCAGTTTTCATCACTCGGTTACTACCGTCACTACCGTGTGTATGTTTAACCAATCGAGAAGAAAATAAAAATAATGTAAATAAAGTTGAAAAAAAATAATAAGAATATACTTTACAGCATTTCCACTCGACGCTGGTGGTTAATTAAGGCTGATGATACTTTTCTCACACGCGATAGAAGTGGATACTTGTAATTATATACTGTATACATATAGACCGCATTTCATGACGAGGAAATTCAATTTCGGAATTCAGCCGTACCGTGATAGAAATCGCAAACGTTCTTATTTCATTTCAATAAATATAGCTTGTAGGTACCTCCTAATTATTGATCATTGAACACGAAGTACGCTTGTATACATTTTTCCTTAAAACTTTCATCAAAGGGACCCCACGGAATCTTTGTGGAAATTGGCTAGATTTTTAGTATGTGACAGTACATGTCCTCCCGGTTAAAAATTCTCGTGGACACGAGTCCCAAAGATCACTAGTTTCCGAAATACGATCTTCGGAAGGAGGGTGGATGAATTTTTTGACATATACGGATTACGCGATTTTTACGAATTACAAAACTTCAAGAGGGACTTGAAATCAAGTATATCACTCAAGAACTGCACAGTCGATTCGCAGACTCCGGAAGGGCGTGAAAAACAGGACAAGTCGATTATCGCAAGAGTCGGAGGGTCTCGTTTTTCAACCGAAATCTGAGGTCGCACTCCGTTCCGGTAAACCAACGACTTCGTGGATGGAATCAATGCATCGATGAAATAAATCACAGCTTCGTACTAATCTTCGAGAATCAACCGTGGAGTTTTTTGAGCGATGACTCGTTTGATTTCAAGTCCCCTTGAAGCTTCATAATTCATGAAAATGACAAAATCCATAGACATAAAAAAATCTGAACTCCTTTCTTCCGAAATCTGGTACCTCAGAATGATTTTTCGGACTAGTGTCCGTGACAACTTTTGATCGTGAGTATACGTACTGAAAGATGCTAAAAATCCAACCGATTCGACCGGGCGTCAATTTCCATTAGAATTCTGCGTGGTCGTTGGCGTAAAAATTTCGGATGACACGTAGGTATAATTTTTTATCCTCAACTTCGCGACAGCTATTAGAAATTCGAGATGCACACAACGTATTTATCCGAGCTAATCGCCGCGAGGTACGCGACGCGACGAAACGATTCAGTGCTCAATTAATGACTTATTGAAAGTGTGTTGGTATTATACGGGGTTGATGCAGGCGAGGGTGGAACCGGATGACTGATACGATTAGAGCGCAGGTGGATTTCGACAAAATTGATACCACACACCAACGCGGGACGAGGTGAAATCCAATTCGTGTGACACCGGCTTAAAAGATCACCAGCTGCGGCCAGCGGCGGACGGGATCCCTACGATCTACGTGTACGTATACGAGTAAAAGGCGAAAGAGGGAGAGAGAGAGAGGGGGGGGGGGGGGGGGGATAGCGGGAGTATACGCGCGGTTCTAACCCGCGTAAGCTGATGTTGAGACAACAGGAACGAAGTTGAGGGTAAAAAGGAAGTAGAGAGCAGAGAGAGAGAGAGAGAAGGAAATCTACCGGATAAACGCCCGAGGGAGAAAGAAGAGAAGGAAGTGCGGAAACTGCAGCGGCATGGCCGGGAAAGGGGGGGGGGGGGGGGGGAGCTTGCACGGATGGGATAGCTGGACGGGAATCCTCGAGTCGAAGTCCGCCACAGCTTGCAAGCTTTTTTAGCAACAAAAATACCTATAGATCTCCGATCCTTGATCCCTGGCATCCGCACACTTGTTGTCACCTTGCAGTTCTCTCTCATCCCCCCCCCCCCCCCCAGGTTTTCACCTTCGGTAGGTATTTTGTAGGTATTTACACCGAGAGGATTCGATAATCTCGAAGATATATATATATATATATATGTATACAATACGAATGGCTTGCAACGTTTTATCAATTATTTTTAATTCATTGCATCGTTTTTGTTTTTTTTTTGTACTATTTTTTTTAAGCCACGAGACACGAACGACGCCAGAGTTAAATGTGAGGATTGTAAAAATCGTAGCGCAAGCTCGCTCTAGCTTTTGTAACTTAAGCGACTGCGAGCTGGATCTATATAGATCTTCAAGCTCTGTATAACCGTGCACAGTGTGCAAGGCTTTAATCCTCCACACTTTACGCGGGATTTTCCGCCTAATCCTTCGCTGCAGTCTTCCCGCAGCTTGTCTAACATTAACGTCCCGTTTAAATGGTCGACAACCTCCGACATAAAATTGAATGCAGCTCGTTATTCATTTACATGACGAAGCTTCGGTTGTAAAATAGTTCTCATTTTCTTTTTTTTTGTTCATCTTATTAAATTTTCTTTCTATCTTATAAATTTCATTCCACAATGAAATCCCCTAATATTACATGGTTCCGTCAATTCATCACAAATTACTGTTCCTGTTTCTTCTCATATTCTACGTCAAGATTAAAAACATATTCCTTTCTCTATGCCGAACACCCTACTGTGTGTATAACATAAATATACATGCAGAGATGTTTCTATTTGAAAACTGCAAATTTCCTGCGCTACAAGAAACCGGCTCATCGTCGGTTGGCCGGCGAAAATGCTCATTTCTCAACAGTCAACACTTGACGCTGCATGCACACCGTAAGGGCAAAACCTCTCTCAGTTTCAAACCACCCGGAAATTTCACAAGTGTCAACCTGACGCTAACGCACTTTATCCGAATGAACGAACACGCGTCTACATGTACGTATGTGCATATGTGATGTAAATTAAACCTATATATTATACGTATTATACACATACATATACATACACGGATACGCGTGCATGTAAGTTTGGGTCACATGTCAAGCGGTGTATCGTCGAGCGTAAGCACGGTTTCAGTTGACTCGAGCCAAGACTGTTTTTCCCTCATCAAGTCAAGAATTTTTCTTCTCCTACGTAAAACAGTAAAACAGACGACCTTCCATGCGTCGGTAATAAACAATTTTCAATTTCCTCATATATATTATCGCCTTTCTGCGATACCCGCCTCACAGTCATATACAACGCTCATGCATTTGAAGTGTTGCAAAAAAAAAATTTATGCCGTCTGTGGCACGTTTTACGTTCGCCTGTCCGCCGGTAATATAATCGACAATTCTTGATGCGTGCACTGCCGTTCTATAGATAGTACGACAATTACGCGATACCTTATACACGTATATAAATATATGTTTGTAATATACATAGCTATGTATATAAAATAAATGTACAATACCTTAACATACAAATCGTATACGTTGGCAGAAGAGAGAAAAAAATCAACTATCATAATAGACTCAGGATCGATAAACGTTGTGACTCGTTGTTATATACAGATATATATCTAATATATATACATATATATATGTCGACCTGTATGTACAGTGACTGTGTGCGCTGCCACTGTATTATTATTCATCACATTATTTAACACCAGGATGTTTTACACGAGAAATAATTATACAGGTTATTTGATGGTATTGTTTTTTTTTCCAACTCCTTATCGTAATTAACTCGTTACGTTTTCTGTCGCTATGAAAAAGAAAAACGAAAAGTGTCATCGACTGATGGTGAATACTTACAGGAACGAAGAGAAGAAAAATTTTCTTCTTTGTATCATTAGATGTGTTTTCCGTATAATATATTTTATTGTAGATAAACGTCTAATCTCGCTATCTATATTTAATCTAATCTTAGAACTGGGAAGGCTGAGAACAAAATTTAAGGTAGTTTACGAGACGCTTGATTATCACGTATTACAGATACCACGGTACGTATAATAATTATCGCCTCGATTACGTTATCGATAAAATGTCGCGATACGTGATAAAAAGAAAATCGAATATAGCAGGAAAATCATTAAAGACGCGATTAGCTTCGATCAAACAGCCCATCCTGTGTTCGAATCGCATGAGGTAGGTACTCGCAAAATATACATTCTGTCTATACCTAGAACTGTATGACACTTTATCTTATAACGGAGATACACAAGAGGAAATGAGAGACGGTGATAAATATGAGAATAAAAAAATTAACAGCGAATTTTAAAGACAAAAGAAAAAACAAGAAACAAAGAGAAAAAAAAAAAAATCACCATCACGACGTAATTTCACCCTATCGATCTGCAGCGGCATAACGAATACGAAGCGTAAGGCATGCTGCCCTGTTCTAAATCCCTCAATTCCTATAGGATAATACACGTGGTATGTACGTGGGATTAAAAATTTAATTACCTTAATTATACGCAGGGTATCGCGCGCATGATTAATATATGATGCGTGTGTGTGTATATGTAGACGTACATACATACATACAGGCATACGTGTTCACCTGATATAATTCTTCATTCGCATTTTATTTTATTTAATTTTTTTTTTCCTTTTTTTTTTTTTTTTTATTTCATAATCCCGATCCTCGCACGAATTAATTACGTGCGGCGATGTCGCCAGGGGGAATAAATTAATATGTACGGTGTAATCTTTTCGGAAAATCTTCTTTCGGAATGTGGAATGAAAATTGAAATTTTTTTTAACTGTACGATTATTAATACAACGATTCGCGCTGAGCTGAATTGTTTTTCATCAATTTTTTAGATTCTAAAAATCAGTAAACATCTCTATTACAGTACAATTATTTTTACACGGTTAGCAAAAAAAACTAAAAATGTCCCAGCGATTCCACTGAAATTTTTCGGTTGACCATTTTTTAATGCATTAATGAGAGACGAAAAAGAAAATAAAACTGAAGATTACAGATTAAATGTTGATATGAGAATTTAAATGTTAAAATCACAAAAATGTGTGTCATATTTACTGATAGAAATGTAACAAATAACACAGATATAAAGTGGATCTGCTAGGACATTATGTTTAGGAAAATTTTTCCAACCATGTATACCCGTGTATGAAATAATGATTTTTGACCCGTTACGATGTCTGAAAAAAAAAAAAATAACTGCTTGGATGAAAAAAAAAGCAGGGAATACAAGACGAACGCTTTTCCAGGGTGTGCAGCAGCCCCTTTAATTTCGAGACATCCTGCAGAGCTTGTGATAAAAGATACCGGAGCCTTTGCCCTAAGGATATATGTAGACATCTAACAATAAGGATACGAATCTGTAAGATGCGCTTGCGCGGCGAGGCAAAAATCACACGCAGCGCCACGAGCATTAAAGATAATTTTCCAACCTATTGTACATATATGCAGTGTATGGATATACCTATACATAAAGTCCCTGTGACAATGTGTATAAATTATTTAATTATAAATACAAAATTTGATGCTGCAGATAAGTCTAGAAATATGGCGGATCGTGTTCATTCATTGGTATTCATTGGATTTTCAATGGTAAGTAAAAAGAAAAGGTAAAGATACTAAATTCATATAAAATATAACTTGTCAATCGTAAAGTACCTATTCTGTTAGTAATTTCTACATACTTGTAAATTTTTCTACCCGTAAAGAATCTGATATCGTATAAATATTCGGGTATTTACCGGTAAATAAACAAATGCTGATTAATGGTAAAATGAAAGAAAAATAAAAAAACAGTTATCGAGTGAATAATTAGTGAATAAAATAAAGAAAAAAGATCAGGTTACTATCGTGTGAATAAATTCGTCGGTTGAAGTAACTTGACAATCGAATCGAGGGTCTCCCAGGTTGGAACGATCGCGACAGTTTTCAGAAATGAGACGCTAAACAATAATTAACCTTAGCGCAAATCCCGAATTCGACAGATTCCGATGACTTTTGTTTGCGTATTATTGAGGACCCTTAACTGAACCAATCAAGACACGATTTTCCTTCATTCGATTGCCGATAGTTTTAATCTCGCGAATGAAATAAAAAAAACTTATCGAATATTTTCGTTTGCATACATTGCATACGCAAAATGGGGCTATCCAAATGAGACATTTTTTCTTCAGTATTATACTCCTGTAAACGTAAAAAGGATAGTGCGATGAACAAAACACGAAGGTGTGATAATTGGCATTTGCAAGTGTATCCGTAAGGTAGCGAGCGTGTAGAAATTGAGAGAGGGGCTCGAAATTGCTGCGACGACGGTTGACGAAGACGACGATGATGGGAAATATTGTCGTCTAGTTCCGCTGATTACTACAAGGAGTATATTACACGTTGGTAGCTAGGTGGCGGATTATGATGATAATAATGATGATGATGATGATGATGAAGCTGTGTGCCGCGGAACCTCACCCTTACACCTCATACCTACCTACACACGTAAAGCAAATTATGACTTTACAACATGTGTTTCAACTCCAACTGCTATCTATCTCTCTCTCTTTTGCCAGAATATTATACTCTTGATTAATCCTAATTCAACTTGTTTTGATTCGGTGTCCTTCACCTGCTGTTTCGTTTGTATTTCCTTAATCATCTATATTATACTGTACTTCCCTCTTCTTCATTGGGACCTAATCTCAGGCTACGGCATAAATAAATAAATCGCATCTAATCTAATCTAATCTCTCTCTATCTCTCTATCTCCCCCTTTCTTTTCCGCTTCTTCTCTCTTTTCGCTTTCTCGATTAAGGTTTGCTGTGATTAATTTCCACAAACTGACCCCCCCCAAGATTTATAATAACACGTTTAGATTATACGTTGTATAGTATAGGTACAAATAGAATTTCAGATATCAGACAATTCTTCATGACGAAAAACTTGACGCGAAGATGATTATTACAATTCTTAGACCGTGGTACAGGGATTTTTGAATTTTGAACAGCAAATGAAAGCATTTTTCACTTCTCGTTTCCTCAATTATCTCAAAGACAAATAAAAAACCAGGAACAAAATAAAAACCAATATTACGTACATGTAATAGAAAACATCGGCGATTCGAAGAAATGCAAAAAATAACCAACGTACGTGATACTTGAAAATGACACGCGTAATATAATATCGAGTAAAAATAAAAAAAACAAGTTATAAAATTCACGTACAATATATGGGAAGAAAGTTGCACAATTCATTGATATGATAATAAAAGAAAGAAGAACTTGGCGAGTCCCAGAAAACGACGATATACGTACGCTACGTCGAAAGAAACATTACAGAGGAGGACGAAGATCGCATGTGACACGGTGTGTGTGTGTGTGTAGAAAATATCTGGAGTGTGCGGCAGAAACGTGCCGTGTATGGTTTCGTGACCTATACAAAGTTCGATGATGCGTGCGAATTTCTCATTCGAATAAGCGAAGGGAACGAAATACGTATAAGAGAGCGTTGAAATAAGAGAAAAGGATGAAATCGAAAAAACAAAAATATATATATATATATATGTATACATACATCGAGGCCGAAAGAGAAGATGAGGAAGAAATAAAACCACCCAAGGGAAAGAAAGAAACACATACGTAATATTTTTTGTATGTGTACACAGAAATTACGGGTGAATTTCGAAAGCTTTCGTTGTACGTATCCCCCCGTGATATATATGCATATACCATGTATATAATGCAGCACATCACTTATACTCTCTCTCTCTCGTTCTCCTTCTACCTGTAATACTGCCCCCCCTCCTCCCGCCGAGTTTTCACATTTTTTTGTTATTTTTTTATTTCATTTTTTTGTTGTCTCGTCGTCTTCTGCAAAGCTCAACCTCTCCACGGGTTCATCGGAGATTTCTGAACCTGCCTAGTTAGTTGACTATAGCTAGTCACCAGTCACCTAGTTGCCACGCTACGATGCCCGATAAGATTACGGTGATTAAGCAGCTCCCCTCAAGTCCCCTCCTCCATTTCGATAACAACGTCGACGTTTATCAGACTCGCGATTTTCCAACCTCCGGCATTGCAGGAGCAAAGCGCGAATATGTGAGAGAAATTGATTGGTAAAAACTGACGATGACGTGGAATAAAATTGCAACGATGATACATTTTTCATTCCTTCCTTGACTTATTCTATTATTTGTTATAATTATCATTTTTCATCACGGTATCATTAATAATTTTCAACCTTGGTCAAACCTTCTTATCGATAATTATCAACTGACTTGTGGCTGTGCTCTTTTATCGTTAAATGTGGTAAAATAAATTTTTCCACGGCTAGTTATCCAAAAATTTTCATTTCGATATTTTTTAGCGATCGTGATAAGTTAACAAACGCGTGTAAGCACTGCGTTTGTTTGTTGTTTTTTTTCTTTACTGACACAAAGCAAAAAAGAGCGCGCAAGTTGTCGCAAAGCTCTAATCGTAAATCTCATCCCAAATTAAAAGTGTATAATTATGATATAATACAACACCAACGAATAGAGTTTTACATTGCACAACTTTACCGTATACGTGATGAACTTTTTTCGTTGTAGGTAATAAAGCGGAAGGTGAGCCCGAACCTGTTACATCCGGTACGCGTATAATCTCTGCCAGGGGTAAAATTTTCAGAACCTAAACGAGCTAGCGAGTCAGTATTCTCTCCCTAATCGCAAAGTTTCCGTCTCATCATTATACAATTATTTCGCAAAACGTTTACTCCGTTTATGCGTTAGAATAATTGTTTTGGGACGTACGAGGGTTTTAAAGTGAGGTATAATTATGCGTCTTCGTAACGCAGTTCTGGCAACTAGTCAAAAACAAAGATAAAAAAGCAAAGATCCGTATAAAAAATATGCAGTTTCAGAGTTGTATATACGATAATGATAAAAGTAATAGAAGGGCTGCTGATCGCCGTTCGTTGGCGATACTTGAGCATACAAAAAAAAACTGCAGGTTTACACAGGGTGTGATAACGATGAAATTTTTTGTAAATATCGGCGGTGCAGTGTGGATGGCATGCTTTCGCGAAAAGCTCTCGAGAAGAACGAGGCCGAGCGTATAATACATAAAAAAAGGGGATGAAGGCTGCTGGCAGCCGAACAAAGCCATCAAGGAAACAAATACCACCACCACTACTACCTGACTTAAAAACATCGCGAAAGAGGGTCGCTATCAAAACACAAACGATATCCCGATTATCATATACGTTAAAAACAATAGACAAAGCATCGATGCAACTTATTGCAGAATAAAGATGAAGTATAGAAAACTTGGATGGTAATAATGCAACGATTGGGGAAAATAAAACTGAGAGTGCAAGAAAGTAAATAAATAAATAGATAGATATAATTCTCTTTCTCAATTAGCCGTATAACGCCAAGCGTGCGTGTGAAATCGCCGTCGAAATATTACGGTGTACGATATAAACAAGCCCGTAAATAAGTAAAGAAAAAATGAAGGAACCAGAACAGCAGCAGAGGTCACGCGTTATATTGAACAACCTATATTTCGACGCATATTACTTTAGCCGTGCTTAAACCGAAGATTTAAGGGCGGTACTAAGAGAGGGGGAGAGAGAAAAGAGGGAACTCGGAGCGCCAGAAACGACCCTGTGTAAGCGCCCCGCGATAAGAGAGAAGGATTTCACGGCGTCGCGGCGCATTGCAAACCCTTCTTTTTCTTCTTCATCTTCTCTTCTTACTAAATGCCCGATATAATACCAGAGAGCGAACCGAAATTTCCTTCTTCCACCGAAATTAGCGCCTGACCGTCGTTTCAATCATTCTTGACACCGTTGTAATTGCACCTTGATTATACATCGACTTTTTTTTCCCTAGGCAAGGAGGGAGGGGAGGAGGATACGCGGCAGTGGCTTGTGTTTGATCAGTTGTATCCACAAACTGCCTCTTCCGAAACGAAACAAACTGCACAGTTTGCATGTAAACGCTACTGACTGTGAATGAATTATCTGCAGGTCAACGAGGAGAAATATCACTTGATTTTCTGATGAAAAAAAAATATATATGTAATGAATAATTAATTTCGATAGATTTTATACATCGAGAACGTTTTAAATACAGAGAGAAGAATACTTCGCGATGATTCACCTGCACCGCGTGTTGAAATTGAAACGAAAAAAAAATAAATGAATAAGAACGAGATCGATGAACTTGGAGTAGTGCAGAGGTTCATAATTTCGACAGAATAACACTATCCTAGATCCCATTAGCAATGTTGAATAACATTGAATTACAACGTTTACTTTCATTGTCCGACACATGTATTGATAATTTATTTCGTAAAATTTCCGCATTTCGCGTTCCAAAGCTTCGCCGCAAGCCCGGGGTGGACGGAATAATGCGTTGGTCTCGCTTTTCAGCGGGTACAACACACGTGCAATTTCCGGGTAAATTTTGTATTTCACTCCGTCGCACCCGCGACTACCGGTTTAAAGCACGTAGGAGCAATTCTTTTCCCCATTTTCCACTCGCAGCGGCGCCGGCAATTCTGTAGATACGAATTGTTACTCTCGTACCTCAAGAGAAAGAAAAAAAGAAAGAAAAAGAGAGAGAGAGAGAGAGAGACCGGCAGTGAAGGTAACGTTTCAAGCGATCTCGCAACGACTCGAGTATAATACACCTGGTTGTCAATTACGGCTGCTAATTATAGCCAGCCTGTTGAATAGTCGAAATTACTTGCCGTGTGTGTGTGTGTGTACTTAAGGAATGCAGTTTTTCCATTGGTCACGTTTTGATAGAACGCGTTTTCTCCCCTCGCTTCCGATTGTCTTCCTCCTTATTTACTTTCCGTACCCAGTGTTTTCTTTTTCTTCACTTTCATTCGACCTGGCGCGTATCGGAGACGGCGACACGTTGCAGCTGATATTTCACCCGCTGCGTATTACGTACAAGTAACACACGTGTGCCTGCGATTTGTCGACGCCGCAGTTTCTGACGTATCGGAGTCCGGCTTTCAGTTTCGAGCGCTTCGCCCTCCGCTGCCTTTTCCCCTTCCCGCAATTTTACACTTTAAAGTTTACGACGAAGGTCGGATTATCGTTGTAATTGGCTGACAAAGCGTGTGCGACTATTTATAGTTTTAGGCTCGATTATTACAACGCGATGAGTGAAAATAGGGAAACGGAAAATAAACGCTTGCGATTATGTCGATCGGGGGTGAAGGCTCGTCCTTGAGAAGGTAGCGAAAGGCGAAAACCCCCCCGGTGATATTTCTATGTATCAAGAAGTCGGCGGACCGGAGTAACGACATACGAATAACGCGTGAAGATTTAAAGAAATATTTGACAAGACGTCGTGGAATCGGTTTGTTGTAACCGGTGCGACGTAAAGTTAGAGAGTGGGCGTATTGACAAGGGGGGGGTGTGTAACCGGTTGGTGAGATGAGAAGAGCGATTCGTGCGATATAACAAGACGGAAAGACGATAAACGGGAGAATACGTCGCGGAAATCGAGGACGAATGATCCCGGCTAGCGGTGAGTGAAAAAAAAAAGAGTCAAGCTTGAGGGAAAGACGCGTTTGTTACTGTCAAAATATCCGGCGTCGTTTGACAGTTTGATACAGAGGATGAAAAATCGGGAGAAACAGAGAAACAGCGAGCGTCGCAACGAGTCAAAATTAGGAGTAGGATTAACTTGTTTTTCGGCTCGGAAGCTGAAGCCGCCGGCCGGATTACAAAAGGGAAAAGTAAAAGGCGTGATCGCCGGGCACTTACCAAGTGAAGAACGGTGTTGACCACCTCGCGATTAGACACCTGTCCCACCTCGATCAGTCCGATCAACACGGCGAATTTCAGGCTATCGTTCATCGCCATCGCGACAACCTCCTCTGGACGTTTTATGTCGCTGAAAGGTGGATTTTTAACGTCCGCCATGGCGGCCGCGCACCCTTTAATTTCACGCTTTTCCCAAACGGTTAAATAATACTTAATATACCGCGCACAACGTTGACTCGTCAATGATAGCTCTTCACCGTCACATGATAATACAACACAAATTGATCTGCCATGTTGGGAAGTGGGTACTGTTATGAGCGGCCTGCCAACCTCGCCGACGACAAGTCACTAGGTCCAACGCGCAGCTGTAACTAGACGAGGAGCGAGCGCCTCGACCGCCTTCCAAATTCAAACGGACGGTTCGTTCACGCGACGCGTCGAACGCCCGGCGTTCAATTTCACGTTGTTGAAACGTCGACGATGAAAAACACGTGAAAGTGCAATTTTTATATACCGCCATTTTATTTTTCTTATATTTGGGGGGGGGGGGGGGGGAGGGGGGGGATCGTTGTCGGTAGTCTGAATCCAGAAGTTTGACCAGATTTTGGAATAGCTTCAGCCGCCATCTTGAATTTATAGTTTAATTCAGAAAATATCGCTATCGTTGGGTAAAAATTTTTGTAACCCAAAGTTAAAGAAAACTAAATACATATGCTACGAGTTTAGTGACGAACATTTTTTAGTCAAAAATTGACAATGGTCGAATTGTTTGACCGAAACAAATTCCCCCCTTCAATTCAAGATTGCGGACGAAGTTACTGCAAATTTTGGTAATAATTCTGAATTTAGATTAATTACCAATGACCTTGCCCCGACGCAGATTGGAAAAAGAATATTTCGGTATCGAGAAATTGCAACTTCGAATGTATACATGTCCATACACGTACATTCCGACTGGACTACAAACAGACACGCGTCGATTGCTACGGCTGATGTTTACATAAAATGAACGACACTCACGACCCCCGCACTTCGTGATATCTCCACGATAACAAGACTGTTTACTTCTCTTTGTTGACTTCCGACAATCGCTGATTACAATCGAGTCAAGTTCTGCATCGGTGCAGTTAAGCGTGTCTATCTCGAAAACACTTGAACAGCAATGAAAAATTGTTGAAAAGTATATTGGGAAGATTTGTTTGCCAACAGAGAAATATTGTCACGGGAAACCGTAGTTAGGTAACTTCATACCGTGAGAATTTGACCGACGCAAATGTAGGACGTCCAGATCCACCGATAATCTTGTTGCTGTCCGTTCCGGGGCCTCTGGACGTGAAATATATCTTCTATAATAACCCACGGTCGAATTTGACAGCCCATTTCAAGTATTATTTTATACATACGCAGTTTTCCGGCGTAGCGGCGTAGAACGACGCAAATTGAACCACAGAATTCAACGTTCAAACATCATCGTCCGACTTCTCGCGATCGTTGATTGTCTCGAATGGTCTCGAATCTTCGAAGCGCCATCTGCCCGCAAAAATTCTAAGCTGTAACCGACGTTCGCAACTGTCGCGACTGAGTTCAGACCGTACAAGCCAGTACAAGCAAAGATGGCCGCCGTCGAAGTAGAGCGTGCTAAGGTAAGCAAAAGTTTTCTGCATAATCAGCGAAGCCTCGTATTCCGGGCTGCGTAAAGGCGCGTCGAAAGGTCGTTTCGGTCGGCGAGTTCACGATGGCGTCGTAAAATCTGCCAAATGTCACCCCGCGTGGAAATTAAACGTCCCTTGAGGCAAAGGGCGTTGGTTCTTTGCTCGACGCCAGCGGGACTCGCGCACACAAATCTGTGACCTGTCACTCAACGGTTAACCCGAAACTCCGTTTTGGTACGATTCACCGTTGCATTGGTCCTAAAAGGCGCTCGAAAAATTATTCATTGCATGTTTCAGCTCGAGGCGAACCTTCGTAACCTTAAACTATCCGGTCACGTCGGATTTGACAGTCTTCCCGATCAGCTGGTCAACAAGTCCGTCCAGAATGGATTTGTGTTCAACATCCTGTGCATTGGTACGTATTTTTGTTTACTTTTCACTCGCTGCGCCCAACTCTGTTCATTGTTTTTCTTAATCGATATTTTCACCCTTCCCGCCGTTTATTCTATCTCGAATCGTTGATTAATTGACAAACTTGTTCGCCATTTACTTGTTGACAATAAAATATGAACTTTAAATTAAGACAATACTATGTCAATAATTCCTTCGATGATTCAATACTGCAGTTACATGAGTCAGTAAAAGAAGAAGTTCCAGTGGTTCATTTTGTAATTACCTGTGTCTTCTTACTTTCATTCGATTTTATTACTATTCTACCAGGGGAAACGGGTTTGGGAAAATCAACGCTGATGGATTCTCTTTTCAACACGAGTTTCGAATCAACTCCGAGTCCGCATAGCCTACCGTCGGTGAAGCTGAAGGCTCATACCTACGAGCTGCAGGAAAGTAACGTTCGTCTGAAGTTGACTATCGTTGATACCGTTGGCTATGGGGATCAGATAAACAAAGAAGACAGTTTCAAGGCTGTCGTCGACTACATAGATGCCCAGTTTGAAGCTTACCTTCAGGAGGAATTAAAGATCAAGCGGTCTCTATCCACTTATCATGATAGCCGCACCCACGTTTGCCTCTACTTTATCTGCCCCACAGGTCATGGGTGAGTTTTTCTCTTGTTGTAAGTGTAGAACTTATCATTTTACTGAAATCACGTTATGTATTTTTTTTTTTTTGCATACCTTCTATTTCAGCTTGAAATCAATCGATCTCGTGTGCATGAAGAAGCTCGATACCAAAGTAAATATCATTCCAATTATCGCAAAGGCTGATACAATTTCGAAGACTGAATTACAGAAATTTAAGGTAGGATTCAATTTATTGCATACGACTCACCGTCGAATATAATTCCATAGCTAGCCGCTGGATCTTCATGCATTCGCCCTCTTCTTTCAGAGTAAAATTATATCCGAACTGCAAAACAATGGAGTTCATATTTACCAGTTTCCAACCGACGATGAGAGCGTATCGGATGTCAATACATCCATGAACGCACATGTTCCATTCGCAGTAGTCGGCAGTACTGATTTTGTACGAGTTGGAAATAAAATGATGAGATCTCGCCAGTATCCATGGGGCACAGTGCAGGGTAATAGTTTTCAGATTTTATACTCAACGTGACAAGCTCAGTAATCTCCCAACTTCTGAGCTTAGTACTTTCTGTAATTTTCTTTATCCGCTACCACCCTGCTTTAACTAAATCCTTTCTTCTCCAGTCGAAAACGAATCTCATTGCGACTTCGTGAAATTGCGTGAAATGCTGATTAGGACGAACATGGAAGACATGCGGGAGAAAACTCATTGCCGCCACTACGAATTGTACCGTAAAAAAAGACTAGAACAAGTAAGTGAATACCCTGACTCGTTTGTTTGATTACATACCATTATACTTTTAGTATCTGCCATTTGCGACCTGCCAATTTGTGTTTCTGTCAGATGGGATTTAGCGACGTGGACAGCGAGAACAAACCGGTCAGTTTCCAGCAGACCTTTGAGGCCAAGCGATCTGTCCATCTCCAAGAGCTTCAACAGAAAGAGGACGAGATGCGTCAGATGTTTGTCGTGCGCGTTAAGGAAAAGGAATCTGAACTGAAAGACGCGGAAAAAGAGGTATACTAGCTTACCAAATGAATAGATATCATTCATTGATTCTTGTTTTTTTTTTTTTTTTTTTTTTTTTTAGTATATTCACAATGTTCCGCTGTTACTCAATCATTGCTTGCAGCTGCACGGTAAGTTTGACAAGCTTAAGAAAGACCACACAGAGGAGAAGAAAAAGCTGGAAGAAAGTCGAAAGAAACTCGAAGATGATATCCTCGAATTTAACAGAAGAAAGTCACAAATCGCCCAGCAGGCTCAACACCATACTTTGACTCTTGGTAAGAGCAAGAAGAAGTAAAATAGAATGGAATCAATTGAGAGAAAAACAAAAGGTAAAGAAGTAACTTTGATGCCACTATATGTATTTATTTCTAGTATTTTCTATTTTTATGATTCTGTATACTTGTTGACCTTTTGCGAGACAAGTGTTTAAGACACGATCCTCCTGTATTACCCAAAGTTTACAATGAATAGATCTATCCATATATAAATTCATTTTACCTTTTTAATAATAAATACTTCATTACGTTATGGTATATCACATATTATATTGTATTTTTGCGGCCGAGAGCTTCTGTTTACTTGCAATGATGAATTTTTCTCCTTTCGTTTTTTCGTAATCACGTAAATTGATGATCCATTGTTGATTTGAATACCGATAAACTTCAATCAGAGTTTAACCAAAAATTGAGATTAAATTCGTCGATTTTTAAAAAATGAACGGAATCGCTTCGAAGCCAAATCACTTTCGAAACTTCGGACAAATTGTAGAATCTTTCTAAGTGCTCTCTTTATATATACCTATTATACATATATTACTTTTTCAAATTACAATCAAAATATATTCTAGATACTTGAAAAAAGAAAAATTTTTCTCGAACTCTTCCATAATTCAATATGCCTCAATTTTGCCTCGCTTCCTCATCACTTATTCCTTGTTTCTGCGGAACGTGTAAATGTGTGGAAAAAAATTGCTCGAACTCCGGTTTAAATCATCACAACTAGTCAGTTTTATTATTATCAAATCAATCACTTAATTAAATATATTTTATTACTCAACAGAAGAAAAAAATTAACAGTTATATGAACATACATTTGTGTAGCGTCATTTTTTTTTTTTTTTTAATAATATACAAACAAGTATTATACAACATAAGTATAACGTAAAACGGTTAGTTAATTAACTTATTATAACATTTTATCGAGCTATGCACAATTGTAATTGTATAAATAAGCATCTTGCGGCGATTAACGAATTTAATGAGGTGCAATTTAAAAATTGCAAAAACAAAAACTAACATTCTATTTCGATTATTCGCAACGTGTTTTAGCGCGCAACTCTACTTTTACCAACAAAAAAGGAATCAACGGTTTCATCCATTCTACGGAATACTGGCAATCGTGTGTTTTCTTTATCCATTTAAGTGACTAATTTAAACGCTTGCATAGGTATAACATTATAATTTATAATCAGATTTCTCAGTACAGCAAGAAAAAGAATTCCAAATACGCCATCGATAACCGTGAATTATAAACATCTACAAACGAACGAATTTTTATTAATTTTTCATATTTCTACGCGCGGAAGAACTTAGGAACGAGTGAACATTGTACAAAGCGTTATGCGTACAATTGTGTCAACTTCATAAATTAATGCGTATATATGATGATAATAATAATAATAATAATAATCTTAGAATTCATATTATGGCAATAAGATCTATTATAGTTCTAGGTAAATTGCACGTACGCTTGCAATGGGGAAAATCAGTGTTCCTTACGAGTTTATTGATTTTTCGTAAATTGCAAACGTAGTTTTTCATTATCGTTAGGAGATAATCAATAATTAATAATACACGTGAAGATCCGGAGCAGCTGCTAGCTAATAAATATATAGTTATTACTGTTAATCTCTATATCGCATCAGGTTTTGCGATGCAGTTAATTAACTACAGATCATTACCGCACTGCAATCCTTCGACTCGAGCTTCAACGCGCCGACATAACTTGTCTCGCAGGATTTCTTTGCTTTGATATCCCTTTGCTGCACAGTGCATTGCTCTTGTATTTCTGCAAATTTAACAGAGTAACCATATCTGCGCCTCTCCGTTACAGCGTGCGAAAATTGAATAGCGTTTCTGTGCATATATTTCATTATACCGTGCATTTAGCGAAGAACTCGTCATTCTATTTCAACTAATTTCTTCTTCTTTTTTTTTTCTTCCTTCTAATTGTCTTTCGTATAAAAATACAAAACGTATTACAGACGAGGTTTCCTTCTGAGCATTCTCTAGTCTATTGCAACTCGCTAATTACGCAATTTTCATTCATATTGTGTGAAAAATATTAAAAATTTCTTCACTTTCTACAGAAAAAAAGAGTAAAAGATTAAGTAAGATTCTGATTCGGTGCAACATTAGTCTGCGTGAAACAGATTCCACTTAAATTTTTCTGACGAAAATGTCCTACATACTATGTCGAAAAATCTTTCAATCCTCCTAAATGCAGATTGCATGAATAAAGTGAAAAAATTTTACGTACCAATTTGAAACGTAAACGCGATAATCTAATTGCCTCGTGCGTATGAAGTATATGTGTAAGTAAATATACGTATATTTGAGTACATAAATAAATACCTCTTAATATGCGTGGAAGATATATAATGATATAAATGTCGAAGTTTTCTAAATCGAATCGCAATACGTGACCGTAAAAAAATTTGATTTTGTACTTTCACAACTGTCTTTGCAAACCGAATTTATAAAGTTTTCTTGTAATCCAGTCACAACTTCTGGCATTTTATATTCCAACTCGATTTACTGGAAATCTTTCTTCCACCCCCCCAAGCGACTCCGACAAATATACATTTGTGTGATTTCGTGCATAAGTGCTGTAGGCATAATCAATTCGCCCTTACCCTGCGGTAAATGTTAGTAAATTTAAGCATATAATATTATATGTATATGATACATATTATATAAGTTTCAAACGAATATCAATATCATTGCGGTAATTGCTGCGCAGTGCAAGTGACACATGAGCTGCAGATAATGTACATAAAAGTGCATTAATTTAAGTTACATTAATATTATAGCATGAAAATAAACGCGAGATGAAGAACGATGACCAAATCCGTTTTATACGGTATTGTAACTTCGCGTAAGAATCTCTTTCTCTCTCTCTCTCTCTCTCTCTCTTTCTTAAATTCTTCAAATTTTCGTTATCGTCACGCCGAATTAAAAATAATCAACCGAAAAGAAAAATTGTATAAATCAAAGGATCGCGTAAGTGAGACAGTATTCTTTCTGTAAAACACCGTTTCTTCTCTCGTTGATTGAGAAACGGTTATACAGACACGGTGATTTATCCGTCAGCATTTACACCTTTCCTGACTCTCACCTCGCGGAAGTTCTCGCATTTATAAACGGAGCTTAACGAGACAGAGTCAGGAGACTTCCGATAATTAAACACCGTAAAAAACAAAAAAAAAATAATTGTTTTATTATTCCTCTTCACATCCTGTGAACGGGTCGAGATTTTGAGAGACGAGTTAACAGAGAGACGATTTTCCGGATCTGGATTTTCCAACGTATCAAATTCTCCTTAGGCGTGAACGATCGCTGGTCATGTTTCTTTAATTCCGTCTTTTTTTTTTTTCATCAAAATTTCCAACCACCCCTGTACAAAACACCATGCCCAAAAATGTGTGATAAATTCACCGCATCTCAATTATCCCCAACCGATTAAGCGACTCGTACCTTAAACGCTAAAGCTTGCACGAATGAGGAGGATCCCCCCCTCTTTCTCCGTGTTATACAAAGAATGGCCGTGTGACGTGAATGCGCTTAATTCTACGTAGACATTACAGGTAGATTATACGTATGGGATAAACGGTCGAGGCGCCGAAAACGAAACGATCAATTTTTCTGCTCCAATTTTTGGAAAATCAAAATCGATCGATCAGTTCGGACGGTTCGCCTTAGCGGAAAATATATGAAATATACGTTCGGGGGATTAGAGTGAAATGCGTTAACTTGCGTATGAGAATAGAGATGTGAGGTGTTAAAATATACTATAATATGTATGTATTATAGTTACAGTTAATCTATAAATCTAGGCACTGGTGCAGCTTGCGGGCTTAGGCTAACGACCGGCTAGTGATTCTGGTGGAGGGCTGCGGTACTTTGCCCTTATGTGCAGGTATGGAGCGGAGGTGATACCGTTGCTGTGAGGCGGCGGCGTGCTTTCGCGGCTAAGTACCCTCACCTGGCAAGGGTCGTGCCTCGTAAGAAAATGCTCGAGGGTGTCCCAGCCGCCCCCGACGCGCACCATCATGTGCCTCCCCTTCAGGAGCTGCGGGTCGTCGTTCAAAAATAATTAGTCGCGTTTCTTTCTTTCTTTCTTTTTCGCGATTTTCGCGATTTTCGCGATTTTCGCATTTCAGTATCGTCTCACCCTGATGAAGACGTTCCGACCGGCGATGTGATAACGTCCCTCTCCGACCTTGCGCACCTTCAGCTTGGAACATTTGTTGGACGGACACTGGCAGAGTCTTTGGACGGCTTCGGCTGCCCGCCGCACCTGAACGATATACGTCGTATCGTAGTAAAATTCGATAAAATAAAACACCAAAATTATTTCACCCTAAACTAAAGTATACTAAAACATGAGACAAAAAAAATCCACACGCAACTTTCCCTACTCTACACTGTTCAACGAAATTATGTCGCAAGGAAGGTGGTTTCTAATTTTGATGTACCTATAATCTACCAGTTAATTCTATTATAAATACCGATTAGTTAGTTGCAGTAAGTAACAAAACACCCTAAATCAAAAAAAGGTACGGCAAAACTAATTTTCATTTTCCACCTAGAACCATATTTTTCGATAGTGGTAAAAAATGAAAATAGTTAAGGACCGAGCGATAACCGCAACTAAAAATTTCTTTCAGTGTTATTCCCGACACAATCAGTTACAAGCTTTCGCGTCACCCACAAAAATCGAATAATTGCTGACCGACGCTGTTAGATTTAAAAAAAAAAACTATAATTTACACTGGAATTACCTTGCGATCCAGCTCCGTGATCGGACCGGAATGTTCGGGCGGTTCGGCGGGTGTTGGGGATGGTGAAATCGAAGGTGACGGAACCTCGTCAGGGTCTTCGGCGCTTCCCCGAGACCAGTCGTCCTCGGTGGTGTCGCTCGGAACGCCGTCACTTCCGGTGGGTCCGTTATCGCTGACGGACCTCCGCATGTCCGACGCGGGTGGGACGGGATTTGGGTCGAGCCATCTCGCAGCAGTTGCCGTCACCTCGGACGTCGAGCTGCAGTACCGTGAAATTGGAAGAAGAACGTCTTTGGTGACTCGTGAACGAAATTTTTTATAATTACTATTGTTTTTTTTTTTTTTTTGTTGATTTCGCTTTTTTCTCCTTCTCGCATTGCCTGGAATTCTTGCTCCCTTGCCTCGGCGATAATTCTCCTGCGGCAGGTTTTCCGACGACGAAAAGCAGGGGCTGCGTTAAGGGATGAGAAACCACCCCGCGGCGTGACTGCGGTATAGCTGCCCCTTTAATATCGTTAATGAAACGCGCCAACCCTCCATTACGGATGGGCGATTGAGGCGGATGGATGCAGGAAGGGTGTAATGCGCAGCCCTGTACAGGCAAAAACAAACTGCGGTGTGGTTTGCTAATCTCTCAACTATGCGAGCGTGGGGAAATTTTTTCGCTGCCTGCCGCGCCTCCCCTTTCGTCGCGGGGGTTTGAAACACCGAAATGGACGAGATATTTTACAATTTGTCAAGAGAATAAAAACTTCTCGACACGCGCGATAAATTATTTATTCACTTCTTGTAAACCCTGCAGAGATTTTCGCCCCGCCCATAGAGTAAAATGCACCCCTAACCTTCGATCCTTGTACACCGTACACCTACTTACCCGTCTAAATGACCAGACTATCATAACCAGCTTCTACTCATGATTTATTTCTCATTTGCACACGCCACACGGGGTGGCATCCAGCCCTTAGCAACCGCCGTGGCAACGAGCTTCGTGCCCCTTTTATCGCTTCTTCAACCCCGGCAGAGAGTTTTCAGTGCAACCGAAGGTATGCGATCGGGAAAATTGAATCTCTGTACGCAAAATTTATACGAAAAATATTCTTAATGAAACAATAAATTATCAAAAAAAAAAAAAAAAAACAACTCTTCCGCAATCAGTACTACGTACTGAAAATTACGAAATTTGTGGTTTTATACGCGCGGTTTAAAAAAAAATCCAAAACAATCGATTAATTTTTACCGATTCGTTCGATTATTGTTTTGGATTCGATCGATCGACGCGTCGACTCTTGTAGACCTGGAGATGGTTTCGCATAATTTCTTATGTATTTCGCAAGCTTGCCTGCTGTGCTTGATGGTTTCGACCGGGGGTCTGGGTGAGGGGGCGGGGGATGGCGACTGGTACTGCCAAGAGACGAGACTGCTGTGGGATATTCCGCTGTCGGAAAGGCAGTGGAGGTCCCTTTCTTGTTCGGCGGCGATTTCCCGCTCGAGTTGAACGATCCCGGGCGGTTCCAGGGCGTACCTGGAGGCCAACCTCGCGACCTCCAGGAGGCAGAGAACGACGTTGCGCGGCTGTCCGTGGAGAACTGGAATTGCAATACACGGACGGTTTGTTTTGTTTATCGATTTTTGTTTGCTCGTTTTTTTCTTTCTTTTTACAGGGGTGCGGAGCGACTGCAGCGGCTGAGGGTGTGAGGAGGGTGAAGCGTGACGTGGACGGAATTATTCCGCGTTATATACCGAGGTCGTCGCTCTCGAAGAGGAGGTTCTCGTGCACCCCTAGACGCCGGCAGAATTGGATGAAATTCTCCATATTGTCTCGCGAAAAGAAACTCCGCCTGGCCGCGTTCTCCCAGCAACGGCCTCTTATCACTGGAACTGGCTGTCGGGGAAACGAAACGAATGTAATTTTAAACAATTTGTGGATATCCTGTAAAGATTCTCATTAATAATGGTATTTTTATGAAGCAAACTTCATTTGACGTGGAAATAAAATTTCAGGCTATCGTGTCGGAGCTAAACGACTCGATGAATCCAATTTCCAAGTTCCAATTTTAAAAAGTTCCGACAGCGCCTGATACCGAATTATTTGGTCGCGAAATTTAAAGTAAAGAGTACAAAGTTGTACAAAACAACCAAGTTTCGAGGCGTCGGAAACCTGACGACTCAAAGTCCCGAAATGCAAAATTCCGAAAAATAAAGTTTCGACGCAGCAGAATTTACTCAACGATTGGGTGTAAAAAATCAGAAAAGCCGAAAATCGGAATGACCAGGATTTGGAACGTAAAAATATCGAAAATCCAAAACAAAAAAAGATCAATGCGGTGAAATTTCATCAAGCCAAAAATTGACAGAACTGAAAATCTTCGATCATTCGGAATTTCGATATTTCAAATTCTTAAGGTTTCCGACTTTCCCACTTTGTCGGGTTTCGTATATCATTCAAAACTTTGATGTTTCGTCGAAGTTTGATTTCTGTATTTGAAGTTTCGCCACCAATAAATTTTAAATATGGCGTATTCGGAACTTTCCAAATTCAGAACTTCAACCCCGCCCCGAATTCTCGCCGCTAATTGCTGCATTGAAGCTGTAAAAGTCTGTAATGGAAAGAGTCGGATCGATTATCGTGAAAAGTGGAAGGCCTCTGAATTCCACCAAGCTTTCAACTTATTTGGCGAAGTTCAGGCGAGCTTTTCAGCGTTCCTACATTGCTTCGGCTGCTAATTGGTTCGATAGGTAGGGAGGGATACGCGTTTTACACGTAATCGTCGGGTACAGAAGGTATAAGTAAAAGTATTCGACTCACCCCCTTGACTCGACCGGAATCAACTGCGGATCGCGCTTTTTCCTGAATCACTCTTGCCAAGCGACACACCATCACGCCGTTGTCAAGTGCGTCGAAAAAATTCTCACCCGTTATGTGGTCGACATCTAAAAATTAAAGAAAATTGCATTTTATTTTTATCCGTGCACGTCAGTTAGTTGCCAGAGTATCCGAATGTTCAGAAAATAAGCATCAATCGCACGATCAGAGAAAATGAAAAATCAATCGAATAGAATCGCTTGCACTTTGACAGTGGATGAAATTTTAGCCTGATTCCTGAAAATAAAATATCGAATTCGAAATCTCGGAACTGAATAAACAACTTTCGTCAGTGGTTGAAAACAAAATCTTTCGAAAGATAATCAAAGGCAGATAAAAAGACAAAGTTACGTATAAGGCGTCAGCAGATACCTGCGAATTGCACCTATTAATTAAAGAGCATGACGATATATCGACGCCACTCACTCAATGCAAATTAATTATAATAACAATTCGTCGGACCGATGGTAAAACAAACGCCAACGCCGCGTATATCCATAAGCGTTTTCTCTCGCGTGCGTGCAGCGATGCGGTCCGTTTATGCCACACCCACACATACGTGTGTGAAAATTAATTCTCGAATTAATTCCAGTACGTAATTCGTTGCGTACACAAGGATTCTCGGTCGCTTTGCCGCTCGTCACCAGGATTCGCGATTCCACGGCACGCGGTGTTCGGTAAAAAAGCCGTTACAAATTCAAGGAAATTTTCAGGTTGTCCGAGAACGTTAAAAATGGAACATTCCCAAGACACAAGAAAAGTTCGAGGACAATTTCCAGGAGTTTCGAAGGGCAAGCGAAATTCAAGGACATTTTCAGGACCAACGAACACGAGTAGCGCGAAACGTGTAAAGCGGTCAGACTCCACAGCTCTGAAGACGCGTCGAATAATTTTGACCAAGTCGGTTTCGGTGCGTGCGTCGTTGCGTCATTTTCACGTCACGCGTGTACAACGCAGTGCACAGATGTGTGCGCCGTAATTCTGTCAAATCGAAGTTACGGACGATTAAGCTCGCACGCTATTGCACGTTGTTACCCGGACGTAATTACGCCTCGGGTCCAGACCATTGACTGGAATAAATATAAATTACGAAACGTTCCCCAACTTTGTTACCTAATTATTTATACATACACGCTTCGAAGAACGATTTCGCCGTCGCTCCCTCCGGTTCCAACCGATATCGTGGATGCAAGTCCCGCGTGTTCCGCATCCACGCGTAATATGTGCCTCGACTTCCGAACTCGATATAGTTAATTTTTTTTTTTCCCTGGGAGGAAAGGAGCCGCCGGCCGAGAGTCGTGACCGAGTCGCCGATCGTGACTAGTTCCTTTAACAGTCGGGAAGCCCCGACCCGCCCATTGCTATTATACGTGTAATCTATTGCGTCTGCGGTGCAACCATGCCGCGTGCAGGATCCAGGACGTCACGCGGACAAGTTCGCCGTGTAAAGCCGTGATTTAGGTACGCAAGAGAGCACGACACGCTTTTGTGCGGATCGTCGCGACGGAATTAACGACGGAGTGACGGGGGGCTCCGGATCTCGGTCACCCGGAACAACGAACTCTAGAAAAGTCATCTGCGCATTACACGTCACGATATGCATGCACGTGTGTAGATACGTCAGGATTGCGTCACTACTGCTGTACCTACATTGTGTGGGATCTCGGTGACATTTGTCGAGTATCGGAGATTGTTGCTATAGCTCGCGTTGTCGGTTCGAAAACGATTTTCTACCGTCGGTTGGATCGAGGTTTTGGGATCTGATGAACAACGAGGTCCGTTGAAGGTGAGATTTCGGTCAGAGATGAGCATGGGGAAAAAAGGTATGGTCGTACTTGGTGTATGCTGCGTGTGGAGTTTCCATACCTGGGAAAAGTAGCGAAACGCGTCTACGGATTGGATATTATTGGTTGGCAAAGACTTGTTAAAAACTTTCCAAGATTGGTATCGAGTCTATAAAATACTTGACCCGTTTGCATTGTATTCAAAATTGTTTGCTTGAGAATAATTCTTTGTAAACTTACGTCTTGGACTGATAATGGTATCTTAGAGAGTATAATCGACGCAGCGATCCTTTACATTCGGGCAAAAATGATAACCGAAATAAATCGAGTCTCACGAATAAGCAAAATGTCGAATTTCAAGCAACTTTTGGTTTTATTGAAAAAATGATGTATAAATTAGGTCAATATGTTTCGAAAGTGCAAAAATATAACGTTAATCAAAACAGCATGTAGCCGTGACAGAGTAAATAAACAATCCCCTTCCGTTCTCGCTTCTACAATGAACTCCGTGACCTGAAAAAAAGTACAAGTCGCCCGAAGATACACTTTCGAAAATACGGGAACCAGTGAAATCTCCCGGGACACTTCCTCGGCGACTTTTTACAAGAGTTGTCCAACAATAAAGCCCAACTTTGATCGGCGAATCGCTTCACGGACGGCGGAGCGTCACGGTCTATTATCCATTAACCGCATGTTTCACAGAGCGGACGAATCTGCAGTTGAATTTCTGAAATTCTGGCCAAACGGCGATCGTACGCCAGAATCGTGGTGGACTTACCAAAACTTGATACAAGCGGTAAGTCGCTGCAGGACTCGGAACTCCTGCCGGGGGAGGAGCGCCACTTCCGGTGAGTCAACCACGGTGCAGCCCCTGCAGGATCGATATGGCTTTTCATTTTATAACCGGCCTGCTGCACGCGCCTCACACGCAGCCGAGTCATACATTTTGCGGAGTAAGGGGAAAGGAGAGAGAGAGAGAGAGAGAGAGTCGTTGAGGTACCTGGATCTCGTCGTGATTTACGTCGAACAAGGAATAATCTGTCAAATTCGTCATCGAGAGAATGTTTACACGCGGCAGGAATTCTCGAAGCCGAAGACAAAGGGTCATCGCCGACTGCGTGTAGGGGTGGACGACCTGGCCTACATAATTCCTACTTCCGTCGCGATATGTGGAGACCGGATATCTCTCGGTTGGTACAATATAATTTAATAATTAGCCGTTTAGGACTCAACGTCGCGACGTCCGGCATTCACCGAGACGAACGATGCGAGATGCGACGAAGCGTATTCAGCCGGCTCTTATCACTCGACTTTCCGATTCTGCTCGAATAAGAAATTCGAGAGAAATACCTGCGACTCTGGAAAAAAAATTCACCCCCCCCCCCCCCCCCCTGTAAGCAGAAACCAAGAAACCTCTCAAGCGGTAAGCTAATCTTTTCCATTTTCTGAACGCAAGCCTGACGAGTGATTCCAATTATCAGACACTTTCCAGCGATGCAGAACCGGAGGATTCTCGGAGATATTCGGACCTCGGCAAAAGGTTGACGGAACAATTACGGACACCGCGACGTTCCACGAGTATGAGCGCGATGTTTTACATGCAGGTATACGTGTGCATGTGCTTATAACGTACATTTGTATGCCACGGTGCGTATATATTGGGTCCATATTTGGAAACTGGAGTGAGGACGAATGGCGGCCACGTGTGTACTTGCATGTTGTATGTATGTATAACGTATATGCTTCGGCTATATATTTACCCAGACTAGAGATGTGTGTGCGCATCTATGTATGGACGTACATGGCGTACACGCAACGCGTATGCAACCGGCAGCCAGCTTCTGACCCCGAGAAAACCAGACCAGATACAAACACGCGCCTTTTCGCGGGTCCAGCAGCGCCGGTCGGCCTCGATCTGATAAATATCGTGTGTAACGTATCAAGGTGAGGATCGGGATTACGCGATCCGATCCGCAATACAAGCGCCATCCGACGATCATCGATATTCGCAGTTCCGAAGAGTCGGAACGTTCGTCGATCGAACGTAGAAACGAAACTTCTTCTTGGTTGAGAAGTCGGAGAAAAAACACGCTGCGCGGTAATGGAGAATGTAAGTAATTAGTGGAAAATCGTCATCGCGATAGGAATGATTTTTTAAAGTACAGAGATTTATACGTTTACATTCCTCTTCGTATTTTACATACAGAAAAGTAAATGGAATAGAATCGAGCGTGGAATGTAATTAATTGAACTACGAAAGTTCAGCTGCCAGTAGACTTCTATCACTTTCATTGATTTCTTTCCTACTTAGAGATGTCGAATGTAAAACGTTCCCATCTTCGCGAGGGTCAAATGATATCGGGGTTGCAAATCAGAGTATAAAGCAGCTGATGTAAGATGTCGTGAATTCGAATGGCTGTTACACGAGTTCGAAAGTATCGCCTGAGGAGTCTTTCCCACAGGATTTTCTTTATCATTTATATGTATATACGCATACCGATGAAACGTAAGAGAGAAACTCCGGTGCGTTGTAATAAAAGTTTCTCGCTGTATAAAAGGCCGCATTCGAACACATCCAAGCCCATGTGCATGGAGCCACCCCTCACATTGTCTACGGTCACGCGTGCATATTTCCACGTTGAGTCTTATACGGTTGCGTAAAAGACTCCGGCAGGACGGGGGCATTATGCGCGGACACCGGTTGTGACATAATACAACACGGTATAATGCACGCTAGAACCTAGAACCTAGAACCTAGGAGCTACATAATAACACGTGATGCGATTTACAATAAAAAGTAGTGAAAATAAACCAAACACCTATCCCACTACTTATGCATCATACTTGTAGTATACATGCTATTGTACGTATTCATGCCGCGCATTGTCGCACACCCTTCACTATGCGCCAAGAGAGCACGACGAATTGGAATTGGATCTGAGAAACCGATACGTGACGCGATGCTGAAAGTCGTTTGCACAGTTTCTGGTGGTGCTTCTGCAAACGAAGAGGAAAACTGCAGGGCAAAACAATTTTGCTGGTTTTATCAAAATTGGACCACCAGGACGTTCTCGTCTTTTTTTTATCGAACCCCGCCAAGTACAGGTACCCTGGCTATCGTGTGAGGTAACGGAATACGTTGCCACCTAGATCGTGGATAGATCGCCCGGAGACGGACGCGGAAATCGGTCAGGGGTCGAGGATCCCGTGTCTGGTTACAAATCCTATAATTTGATGAACGAGGTCGTTTCACCCTCCGGAACTAGACGCTGACCTCGTCAACGCCGCGGGGCTTTGCATGCACAGCTATCGATGCTCACGTCCATGGAGGGTGGAAAGCTGGAGGATGAAAGCTCCGCGTCGAGGATCGTGCCGATCGCTCGATAGAGCGAAAGCTTCGAGAGGAAAATTTCCATTGTTCGCTAACGATGAGTCGATGGTTGAGGAACGACACGGTTTTCACCTCGTCCCAAGTACATCGATGTTCTTCGATTGATTCGTTCATTTTCACCCGGTTTACACACAACGTAATATCGGTTACAGCCTCAGTTGCGACAAGGAGTATCGATGACGAGTGAAACCATCGACTTTATACGTCTACGTTATTGTTAATGATACTGTGCGGGGCGATTAACGAGGCGTGAAATTGTCGTAGTTATCGTCCGTTTCCTTCTGCGCTATTTTAGCTTGACTCTTCTCCGTCTCTCCTTCACCACCGCATGTGACATCATCGAGTTCGGAAACGGTCTAACGTACAATGCGTTTTAAGCACGTACTCGCTCCTCCTCGATCCTCGCAATCAACGCATTACGCACGATTTACCAACTCCTGTGACGTGCTGGCTTGACAAGCCCACGTTAATCAATGCGGACCGAGAAACACGACACGTGACAGGCTGAATCCAAACAATTCGCAAGTCGTAGAATTGAGCTCGTCGCGCTGAAGAGACGTACAATTCGTTCATCGTCACCCAACCGATCAAACAAATCGGCAATAGCGTGCTTAAGGTTTGACTGATTCAAAATATTGTGACTCCGTGACCTCAAAAACGTTTTCCAAAGGCTACTGGAAGCTTGAGGACAACGTCGAGGATGTTATTCCGCACTAAGTTGGTCTACAAGATCTATTTTCGGTCGCCTAATGACGTGTGTCGTGTATCAAACAATAATATGTCAGACTCTCTTGTCACGTTGAACAACGCACTCTGATCGAGCCATCAGTGAAACGCTCACAGCGATTCAGCCTTTGTATTACTCTCGCCGTCTCTTAGAAGGAGACGTTTAGCACTTCAAAACTTGCAAAAAGTTCACCTGTCTAGCCTTTTTTCCTCAGTTTCAAGCCTCTCATTATCCGCCAGTAGGTGATGGTATGAAATTTCTGATAAACACCTCGTGCGGTTTAATCGAGAATTTGACTTGTAGCTTGGGAAACTTGGATTTCGAGAAGCATCGACGGAACCGGGCGTCGACTTTACCGAAACTCCCGATAGCCGCTACGCCAAGTACCTCAAGTACCATACGAACAGCTGCCAAAAGCTCCTCTGGAAGAAAGTTCACCCCCGATACCGACTTCCCGACCCGGTTGAACCACTGGCTAACTTCCCGACGTTTCGAGCCCTTATCTCTTTCCTCCGACGTCTCCTCTACCCCAATATTTCCGATTTCTGTAATAAAAAATCAACTACTCACTGATCGTCTTGTTTATCCAATCGGCGAGATCCTCCTGCAGTGGGATCAGCTGTCGACCCTGAACGTAGTGAAGGCGCTCGTGGTAAATGTCGGCAAATTCCTCCTCTTCGGCCGACGGTCTCGGCACATCGGCCCGGTTGAAGACGGTGGTCGAGGTCGGACCCCAGCTGCTCCGGTACCTCGTGTGCTGGGACGAGGGGAAACGATTTGCACACGACATTTTTCTACCCCCGATCTCGTCCCTGACCTCTGCAGGTGCTTAGGTCAAGCGACGCGCGCCGTCGTGACGGATTTCGACCTCGTCGAGTCGCCTTGCTCCAAGTTGGACGTCTTCGGAAGCGAATCTGCAACGAGAGATGAAAATAATGAGAAGTTCAAATCGACGTTTACGGCGTGCCCGATCGATTCCTGAGGCTCGTCACGAATCGCGTTTCTACGGTAGTCGCTCGCGTTTATCGCATATTTATTTATCACCTTACTCGAAAGCCTGCGAGGATCGATCAGCGGTAAATATCTCTTTGGATTCTACTCACGCGTGTGGGTGAATTTGACCGTAAGTCGGTGTGAACGAACCTCGACACCTCCGGAGGTCCCGCAAACTTCGGAATTAGAGAGCGGTCTTCGAGGTGATTGCTGCACGGTTTGAATTTCGACTCGTTTAGATTTTTCTACGAGGAACCGAGTCCCGAATGTTACAGGCCTAGGAAATAATCGATTTCGACTTATTTCTGGATAATTGTCCTTCAAGGATCTTTCAGGCAAAAGTCAATTGCAGACTTTGACGAACCAGAACATTCTCCGATTAACCAACATCCAAGGATCGGGAGACAGTCGCGTGTCTGTAAATGCGGGAGAAAACCAGCGTCAATCAGCCGCGAGTGTTGGTACTAGCACCAAGCCGTTGACTGAGCGCGACAACTGAAGCTGGTAAGTATTCCGGCGACGTTAAAAAGGCGTGTGAAGTTGTCCGCGTTGCTTTACCCTCTCCTTGTTGTCCCGCCGTTAATCAAGATTTGCGTTAAACCGGGTAAATCGCGGTCGCGGTTGCAGAATATTCGCGAGACAGATGCAGATCCGCGGCATAAATCAATCTCCGGCGGCACGCACTCGCCGTGCGATCACGCGACCGATGACGTCGGGGTCCAGAATCGATCGTGGAAGAAGCGAGACCCACGCTTGACCTTCGACACCGATCCTCCTCTTCTCGGTTCGCCCCGTTCCTACGTACGTAAAAACCGCGAAGCACTGCTACAGTAGCACCTACAAATGGAAGGTATGACGACGCCTGTGGGTATTAAGGTAACGCAATACTCGACGCGTAAACAAGGGAATAAACACGTATAGCGATGGGATTGCGTAGCCATACTAGAACAGCCCACGTGGTCAGCCGAGGCGAGAGCTGGAGAATGATCTCCGGATAATATGGGCACCATGTTTTCTTTTAAGGTGCCGATGAATGATTACGGCTACCGAAAAGATTACCTATGCGGACCTTGGGATAGCTTGGCTCGTCCGACAACGACTCTGTCTCGGGGTTTGATTTACCGACGTTCGCGTAGGACAGGCTACGGAATTGCAATATCGCGGTCAAGAATTCAGCCGTCGCGTCCGACTGAATCGAATCGATATGGACTCAGATTTTCCGAGATCCCAGAACGAATCGAGCAGCTATGCTTCATTCATTCCGACTCGGTGTCCTCGCGAGTGCTAATGGAGTAAAAAATGCCGTCTCGTGATGTAACTCGTTTCAACGAGAGGACCGCGAACAAGGAGACGAGGACCAGGAAGAGCTGGCAATGGCTGCATGGAGGAGAGGGCCGAACGTTTGCGGCGAGCCTCGAAACGGACCGTGCTTGGAAGAAGTGGAAAATTGAGCTCCCTCGTCACGGCTTGATTAATTAACCCTGCAACGAATGACCCGGGGCCCTTTAAGTCGGGCTGGCTAAAGAATCTAAGGCTACGAGTGTTCGTGTAAAGACTCGGCGACTTCGTCTGTTCAGGAAACGCACGCAGCCACCGGGCATCTACCGCCTCTGGTTGTTATCCTTGAGACGATATTCGGCGAGCCATATCTGGAGAGCAAATTTACTTCCAAATCAGGAGGTATTACGGTGTCCTTTTCTCATCTCGACTCTTCGTCGTGCGAGAAGAGCCCGCAGCCAACGGCCTTAGACGTCAATCTTACGATCGACAAATCCGATCCGATCGGTGTTTTCCGCGATTTCTCGTCTTCTGCGTTTCATCGTTGCAATATTTTTACGCTACGTTGTCGAAATTTGACGTGTGTTTGTCGCCTTCGCGATTTTTGTTTCTTCTTTGTGTAATAGGATCATGCAATTGCTCTGTTGGACAAAACGTTGGACTTTTTTTTCAGACAATATTCGAGTGTCTCTGATTGAAAATTATTATTTCTCACGAACCTCTCTCTCTCTCTCTCTCTCTCTCTCTCTCTCTCTCAATCTCGTGGAATTGTAATTACGGAGGAGGTAATAGATGAGCGAGCACGGATTTGTTATAGGGACGGAATTATTTCGCGATGACCGTATGAAAGGATCGCTGTAATCGTTGGGAAGACACCTGTGTTGTATTGAAATTTTGCGGGTGAGCGATTCCGTGATTGAGGGAATTATATTGGCGTGAAGAATCGGAGCGGAACGCGTGCGGCGTGAAATGTTGTTGTTTACATTGAGATGATTTATTTATTAATGAATTCAGCCGCCGCCGATTGACCATGCGTGAGTAAATTAACGGCCTGCGGCATGTGAGCAAGGCGGAGACCCACTTAGGGATCAGGGATCATTCAACTTGAGCGATTAGAGAAATAGGTAAGCGGACGAATGCGGAATAACGACGGACGAGAAATCAAAGAATTCGCGTTCTTCCGACGAAGTCTGTCGTCATATCAGCCATTGACGATCTCGGTCGCCCACGTGGTGACATTTTCTCCCATATTATCGTACTGAATTCGGAAACCGGTATAAAAATGTTTTCTTCGGATTATCGCGTGTTGACCGAGCGAAATGCGCACACACGTTATGTCATTTCTATTCGAACGTAAGCTGTGTATAATTGTGTCGATTATCATAAGACGATATTCCGCAGCTCGCCCACGCGAATTAAGCTACCGCCGCCGATGGAAATTAACATAAAGTGTAAGATCCGAATTGGAATCGCGGGATGCGTATGCGGTGGGAATAACAATGAAACGCAATTCGCGGGATCGCTACTCGTAATGTATTCCGATACGTTGGCGGTATCACGCCATCGGCATCACCCACCGCGATGCGACTTAATTCCAGCTCCGACGGAGACCGAAATTAAACGACGAGTGTCCGCCTTAATTATCTCGATTATAAAAATTGACAATATCCCACGCCGGCAAACGTAGGGATAACAACGCAACGCGCACGTATAATATTCCAGCACGTTGTACTGTTGCAGAAAAGAAGATACAATATTAGCTGAAGAAGTCACTGCACGGATCACAGACCGTGAATTTAATGGCAACTGCAGTTCGCGGTTAGGTAAATACGCGTTAGCATTTATATGGATCCTGGAATCGAGCCGAGCAGCTTGAGCCGCGAGGGGAATTCGCAACGAGTTTTATAAATTGCCGGTCGTTCGTACACGACCATTGGCTAGCTGTAAATTCCGCAATAAATGAGATTGATCGGCGGTATGGAGCAGCTGGCAATCCGTGGAAGAAACGGCGCCGATGTAATAATTGTATAACATCGTACGGAACGTGCAGTTCTTCGAGTTTGCAAGAAGAAAATGCAAATGGACGGGGGAATCGATCGCGATAACGCGTGCCATTTACGTCGGCGATAGATCAACAACGCGAATTAATTGAATTTAAATTGCAACGGAGGAAGTGAGAGAAAAAAACACGCACGCGTTACGATCGGGGTCGACACGCGGAGTAATTGATACGTACTCGCGGTAATCGTAAGGATGGCGATATTAGTGTTTCGCTTATCGCACGGCTCGACTGTAAAACGAATCGCTGACGCGTTGGCGAAATGATCGACGCATCGATCGGACTGTTTTAGAGGAAAACCGACGCTGCTCTCGGCTCCTCAGCGATTCTGCGTGGGCGTCGATGCATCGTAACGACGCCTCGCGTCGGCTTCCTTTCAGCCCGCAGAGCCGCGTGGGCTAAATCTCAATGAAAACGAGTATTTTCCTCTTCTCCACGGGCACGCACCGCGTATACCTTTAATACCGTCCATCCACGTTGGTATGTTATATGCAAGTACGAACGAGAACGTCGCGGGTGGGCGGCGACGCTGCGAACTCAAAGAATCTACGAGGCTGGGCGTCGCGACGCGTGACGTCGTGAAACCGCACGGTACCTTCTCCGAATCGTAAATATCCCGTATGCGGTACGCAATTTTTCAATTTCTTCTTTACGGATTTTACAAATATAAACGAACATTGTGTTCAAACTGTAAGCGGAGAACCGTTTAACCAATTTCGACGTAAATCACGCGCCAATTAAACTAAGACTAATTTTCTCTTACGCAGAAGATACAAAATTTCGTAGAGCAATTCGGTGATTAGTTTAACCAGGCTCACCTCCGTTCGCGTCTCGGCGTTCAATTCAAGACGCGCAGGACCGGTAACGGGATTAATTAGCACTCCGGCAGCAAGTTCGCGAAATAATTCGCGAACACGTTCGACGTGTGTGAAAACTTTGCCACCGCGGTTTCAGCGCGGAAAGTAAAATGAGCTCAATCGCGAGGCCGAGTCGCCTTTTACGATCACAAAAGCATGCGATATAGGCGATTAGGCAGACGGAAAGTGTGAAACAGGATGCGTGATTTAGCAACGGTTTTCAGTTTTCGAGCAGTCACTTTGTAGGTGTAAAAGCGAACCTGTGAAGAGATTTCGCCGTTTTAGAGAGCCGCGCGTCGATGATCGTTGCGCAACGTCTCTGTACCGTCATGTTACACCCGTTTGGATACGGATAATGCCTATAATGGTGTGTATGCTTGTATCGATTTGCCAGGAAGTAATTAACTAACGACTGTCTACCATATCGGCGATTTCAAAGCGGATGAAAAAAAAACGTCACATTCGTTCGGATGTGTCTACGTAAATACGTAAAAACCCGACGCATGGTATACCTTATAATTTCCATTACAAAGACAAACGGAGAATATAAATAATTAACTAGCGACACGTCAGGATTTTTACTAAACCCGTCACTTTTTGGGCATCTTATGATCGCTTTCAGCGACATGCTTGAGAATGATCACTAAAATCGCCTACCGACGAATATTGACGGTACAAATCGATAACCTGAATTTTTCGAGCATTCAAAAATTGGGAATCGTTTTTAGTGAAAATGAAAGAACCGTCTTGTTGCGATAGTCGATAAATTCACCGCGTAAGAATTTTCTTTGACATTCAAACGTCGTTTGCGTTTGCAGGGAAGAAAGATGTTCGTTAACCCTCGGAAGACCGCGATCCGAGTCGAGTTTATCCAATTGGCAAATGGCAATTGGAACAACGAGTCAGAGCGAAACAATAAAATGTACATTAGCCGGTGGCTAATCATAAGAACAAGACCAAGTGGCTTGAGTTTGCTCCGCGTCGACAGTCGGTAAACACACGTTACACAACGCAAACAATTACTTTCATAGATTACAATTTTCTCGGACATTTTCTTCCAAGTATATTTATTCCACGGAGCGATTGCGCAATGCGTCATACCTGCGTAAGTAAGTCGTTCTCTAAATTGACCCCTCGCTTCTCCCTCCTCCAGCTAGATAAATTGACCTTTCGTCACGATGTGTTCTCAATTTACTTTGTCTTCATATGTTTTCCTCATCTCAGCTCACGTCATATACCCTGACGTTAATTTCCACGCGCATTAACCAACTCCAGTGACACTCTTGTCGCTCTGATTTCAAAAAATCTGGGGTGAGATCGAGAGTGGAAAACATCCCGGCGTTCATTAGCTACGCATCCTCCCCCCACGTTACAACTCACCCACACGCGGCAGAACAAAAGCAGCCGCAAACCTGTCGGCTCCTCATATGCCATAATACCACGACGATAAGTACACGCGTGCATGGCCGCCAACCGGAGACCGAGAAGCGGGAAGATGAATTAGTGTCGCTAATCCATTTGTTTACGCCGCGTTGAGAGGCTAGTTAATCCCAAAGCAAGGCGTATACGTCAGGGACCGACAGCGTGTCAGACAAGCTTTTCACATTATTTACATTTTTTCACCCCTCCATCCCCAATTCTGATCTCCTATTCGTCCACGGCCGGTGTAAGAATGGGTTTTTCAACAAAGGGGACCAGGTCGACGTGTCTGATCTTGAGAGAATTAGAGAGCGAGTGATGGAGGGACCGTCTGCATCTCGAGGAGCCCAGGCCCTGGTTTATAAATACAACAACGCCTTTGAGCTCGGTGTTTGGAACCGTAGTTCCTACGGTGCATGGATACTTGGGCTATTTAGTCAGGTGGTCCCCCTCCTCCCCCTCCGCCCCGCCCTCGTAAAACACGCTCCTTTTATTTTACGGCCTCGTGTGCCACCTACACTTTATTCAGAGCCAAGACGTTGCCACTCGAGAAGAGACGGCACATGACGATCGGCGGTGGGTCGCGGAGTAACCTAGGACAGGAACACGAAACCAGATATCCTCCAGGGCTGCACTTCGTGTAACCCAAAGATACCAAACACGTGTCCAGAGAGGCCACGTGCTTCGCTGCTCGAGATCAGATACATACCAGGCGTCTTTTGTCCTGAAGGATGTCGGGGAGAACGGTACCGGAGCGTTATCTTCGAGGAGTGGGAAAAGTCGAAGAGGCTCGACTCTCACTGGACACCGAAGAAATCGACCGATCGTCGATGCTGCTGAGGTTCGGACTGGTGGAGACTAATTTTTCAACATCCCCGTAACCGGTTCTCAAAGAGATTAAGGACGGAATGGTGTTCCGAGAGAATGAGGTGCTATCAAAATAAAGGGAATGTAGGTCTTCTAACAGGCGAGTAACAGGTGAGCCGATTAAGCCGCAGAAACAGAGCGTAAGACGGCAGCGAAGAGCCTTCTACCATCTCAATTACCATTTCAAATGTGGGTATAATCCTGACGTGTGCGATATGGTTACCTAGTCTTGACCGGAACACATGTTACGATCCCTCATAAACGATTCGTCGCGCGTTTCTCACTTGCTGTACCGTCACGTCAGTCTCTCTCTCTCTCTCTTTTTCTACCTCGCGCGAGGAAACGAAATTTCACGATCGAGTTGTGCGAAGACTGAGGTAAGGAAGTGCTCGCTGGTATTGAAGGGTGAATGTCAGGATTGAACGAAGAGAGAAGGTGCGTTTTGACGCCGCGAGTGGAAATGGAAAGAAATTAAAGACGAACAACGTGCGGGCTCCACCGTTAGCTGTACGTATAATAATTGTAGAGTATTAACAAGACATTTTTGGAGCGTGACTGAGAGTCGGCCAGACCGGTGCGGGGGACTGTTGCGAACCCGACTCCTCGAGGTAGACGCAAGACACGGCTATCCGGTCAACGAAGCCATCGCATCGCCGGAGCGAGCCATACCTGATAATGCTTACTACTAATCTGTCGCGACGGAGAACCGGAAGAGTAAGGAGCGAAAAGCCGAAAGAGAGAATTCCGGAGTTTTTCCGAATTGGAAGAGAAAAATAAAAATGGTCAGTTGATTCAGACAGTCGATGTACGGTTTCGTCCTTTCTCTATGGTGCAAAAACTTAATTGCCTCCCATTATTATTCATTACAATAGACGGAGAAGACCGTAAACAAGCATCCAAGTTCGTATTACATTATCGATCTTATATCGAGGTGGTGAGTAGCTGAGTCACCTCAGGTGACTGACAACCGAATCACCGTTCGATGTTTAACGTTGAATACCCAATTATATTATCAGTTGTCGAAAGCTCATCTTGATAGATGTGCCTGTCGACGAGTGACGCGGACAATCCTACAACACGTACCACGGTTCGAATGCGCTTCGGTACGTTCTGCATAGCTTATCTTGTAAATCAATTGTGTGCTTGTACAGTGGAACCTGACGACAGGTCATTGCCTGAAGCATGCGCGTAATTCTCTGCGAGAAGAATCGACAAAATGATTTGAAAAACCAGGTCGAAAGACATCCAGAGTCATACCCGTATCGGCTTTACCAGCGTCCCGATGAACGATTATAGTAACTCTACCTTTACGACGTGTGCTGCTTTACGCATGCTGCTGTACGAATCCCAGAGGGAGAGAGAAAGAAAAGGGGGAGAGGAGAGGAGCATGCACGAGGCCGTCGTCCGACGCCTTAGAAATTCTTTAATGACTTTATGTCACGGGCCGAACACCAAGAAAGCTCGCTTAAGCTTCGTCGTCGTTACAGCCTGACGGATTAGCCTGCCTAGAGACGAGGAATTAAAAGCTGATGTAAAACCCCACGGTTTTTAGGCTCGAGTCTGTGATGATGACAATTTTTACAAATTCTCTCACGCAGGCCAACGATCGAATGGAAAAGAAGCGAGTACGAACGACGACCACTTTGCCGCGGCGCGGCGTGCTATTAATTTCCAAACATATGGTAACCGCGTATGGTACCAGAGTCAGTGTGACGGAGAGAGCGTTGCGAGAACGAGAGTGTAAGCGAGGGTTGAAGGGGGCGCGAAACATCTGTCCCTGGGGGATCTTTTGTTTAGAAACATGGGTGTACGTAATTGAATCGATCCTGAAGCTCGGCTGCGAGGCGTGGTGAGAAAGCGAAAAAATTTCTTACGAAATTAACGGCAACGGTGAAGTGAGATAAGAAAATTAGCGCACCTGATGAAAATGAGGCTGCGGGTAAGAGATTGCGATCGATCATGATTATCGGCAGCGGCCCAGCCTCTGATGTGAAAAATTTGACTCTTGAGAAGTGAAACCGTTGTTTGAACCGATTGTGAGCGTTATCGAATCGGCACGTGAATACTAGATTTCGATGTTAAACTCGTTATCGATTCGAAAGATCGTTATCAGGGATGATTCGAATGCTGCAAATACAACGCGATTGCAGGCGCAATCTTCGGCGCGAATATTTATAACACAGGTACGTCGAATTCTTTCCTCCGTACAGATGCGTCACAATTATCGCCTCACTGTTCGCGGAATTCCACGTTTTGAACGTTTTCATCGAAAGGTTGAAACGTCGAATCGACGACGACGTCGCAGCGAGTGCTACGGTACGGCAATACCATTGCAACGCGCTCAAGTGAAATCGAAACCGCAGCCAATTACAAGGCGATTTCAACGTCAATATAATACTGGTCTACCTTATAAGTAAAAACTGGTGTTCACCCACCCGCAGATTTATCACCAATATAATCAGGATCGATCGGAACAATCAGAATTACTGATTAATCCCAATTTGTTCGCCGGACGGAAGGTCGAATCAGCAATTAGTTCCAATACCGTAGGTCCGTGATATTCAAGACAATTGTTCAAAAAAACAACTGACCAGACTTTTTTAGCATATATTAACAGATAACACTTCGAAGCTTTTACGTTCCGTCTGACTCTCGGTAAGCGGAGAATAATAAAATATAAGTAAGATATAAAATGAAAAAAAAATAAATAAAATAAACCAGACCTCCTCGAATCGAGTAAAATTTTCCACCTACCGGTCATCAAAGTCGATGATAGTCCCCGTTTCTCCTGGCGTGTGTGAAAACCGAAGACTCGGACGGTATAACCTTGCCGCGAAGTGGATCCACACGCGATTCGCAACTCCTGGGGCACGTAACTCTTTTATTTCACTCGGTGCACCCGCCGATCAGGAGACCGTCGCGACGACGCGACGAAGAAGACTAGGATGAACCGGCGATAGGACGAGAGACGAGCCAGAGCCGGAGGGCGACCGAGTTCAGACTGAGAGACCCTGCGACTCCACGGATCTCCTCAGCCGGTCTCTGACTGTTCAGACACCACGTGCTGCACGCGGTATCGCGGCTTGCTTTGCGCTCTGCCCCCGACTCCGGCCTTTCTCTTTCTCTCTCTCTCTCTCTCTCCCTCTCTCGCCTTCCGTCCCCCCGTCCCTTTATCCCTTTCGTCAGCCCCTCGCCCAGCAGGGCTCGTTGATCGCCCTCATCCCTGAACGCGCCCCCAACCCGGGACGAGAATCGCTAGGCAATGTCCCCGCCGCTCGTACCCCTGATCAATACTCGACAGCCACCCCCGTACTTCCTGCAGAAACCACCACCCCAGACTCATCGTAGAATGTCTCTGTGCGTGGACCAGCGGATACTCTCCGAGGCTGCGCGGCTTCGCCCAATTCCTCGTGCCGCAGGATCAAAAGGTCTCGCGGATCGGAAACGGTGCCGGAGGGCGCAGACCTTAGTCGGTACTTTTCTCGAAAATTCTCGAGAAGAGAGGATGTTTTCTTATACGTGGCTTTTTGGGGGGAATGATATTCGAGTAGACGTGCGAGGCTTTGCCGTTTGTTCGGAAATCTTTACTTTCCGCTTGCTGCACACACTCAGAGTTTTCCAATCCTCCGATATCGAACGTTCCTGCGGTTGGCACAGGCTGGAGGAAATATTGCACCGCTGAATCACCGCGGCACACGTCGCGTGCACTATCATCGGTTTACGATACGGTGCAGTTTGAGTTTAAGACACGTAGGTATGCGTGGTATAACAAATTCGTAACATTCAATTCCGACCTGACACGAGGCTCTGAGTATAATAAAATCCTTGAGGACTCGACTTGCTGTTCATTCATACTACGCCCGTTACGTGATACACATTTTCGTCTTCGTAATGGCGACACGTTTTTGTAGCGATTAAAAGTTACGTAACAACGCCACGGTTCGTTCAATCCGGCCCATCGATCGATTCGTCCAATTATCGTTTCAACTCCGTCTCGTGTACGAGATTTACGCTCTTCCAACTCTGCCGCGGTCGAGAAATCACGGAGAAGCGCAAACAGTTTGTCTTGTCTTGGCGCTCGAGATCGGTAAACCCGAATTACTGCATTGTGTTTTTAAGATGGGTCGCGTAATTGATTTATTTACCACTTTGGTCACACTCCCTCCGTCCGTGCCGCAGACGCAAAAACGTAAAATCTTCTACCACAGAAAATAGTAGATAAAAAAAGAATATCGCAATGTTTGGAGTATTTTTATCGTCATGCTCGGTGCAGGAATCGCTGCATTAATTTAGCGGGTACTCAATTGTCAAACCATGACGCAACGCAATTGACAAAAAAATAAGGTTTCCGTAGAGAAAGTGTAACGCGGCGCTCGGATGATTGTACAACTTCCATGTAAACGTGCGAAAATAGACATTTTCTTTTTACCGATCACAATGACTCGAGTAGCTTTCCTATCTATACCTATCTGTAATGCGAATTCCTGTTTAATTCGTTACCCGGAGCACCGTTTTTTATTTCTGCAAAAAAAAAAATGTACCATCGAGTCACGATTACTCGGTACCTGAAATCTTTCAGCAATGACAGTAATTCGGATACACTCGTGAGCCGCATGCCCGATTCGGGGTAATGAATATTGTCAGTCGATATCTTTGCGCGTCCTGAACGACGACCTGATAACAAAGTGTGACACCACCGCGTATCGTGAAAGTATTATATTCGCATTGACCGTTATTGATACAAAGTCCAGAACACGATTGACAATTCCGATAACCGAATTAAGGTGAATCAATTTTTGTTCCATTTTCCATTATCTCGACGAACCTGTCAATTATTCACTCCATTATAGGATCCATCGTATGACATAAGCGGGGTTGAGCAACGTGGCGCCAAAAAGAGAGCCATAGAAATTAATGTTCGTGCCATTGCAGCTGTCGGGCTTTGATTTGGTCGTATCAAGTTAGAGTACGGTAAGAAGTGCGATAGACAACTATACTTTTATCGTCACATACTACTTTCTCTGAGTACCAGTACGCATATCGTCAACTAAAAATACGTCTTAGGATTGCACTGGGTCGCAATAAAATTTCGGATCTTTTGTACCGACCACTAAAAAAATAAAGAAATAAAAAAATAGAAGACGGAAAACAAGATTCGCGTTTGACACCGTTGTGTTTGCAATCTGCTTGGAATCGGCGGTACGTTTTATGATGTAACAGAACGGTAACCATCCATGAACCAGTCGGGTAGTACCCACATATTTACTTGAAAATACTTGCCCAATCCGTTGCGCGGCGAGATTTCGTCGGTTATAATCTGATGTCGTGTTGCGGTAGCGGAGAACTTCTCTTGTGAGCGAGAAAAAAAATTATACAGTATGTATGTACAATTGTACAGTTACACGATAGTGGTATAATATTATGTACTTCTGGGAACAGCTTAACATTTTTACAAATGAGTGACGATTGTTTGGTGACCAAAATTCGCCGCAACCTCCCTGAAGGGAGCTACGATGACGCGCGATATCGCAGATATTCAATTTTTCCCGCCAACTGTCCGGAAGTCTGCGGATCGGTAGGGACCGGAAAATCGTAAACTGGCGAACGGTAGATGCAGGATGGCACGCAAAAACGACACGTAAGAAACGCGTTACACAAGAGTTCAAGAGATCTCGAGATCTTCGATATCTACGTGACTGAGAACCAGCTGCAGGGCTCTTTTCGCTGACGCAAATAATGGCAACGGAAAAAACCAGTTACAGACTTGGGAACTTCGAATGGTCTCATCGTGGGATTCCTAACATCTTAGAAATATTGCATCACTATAAGCGAGTGGTTTTTAGCGATAAAAAAACTGTTTGTAATCCCATTTACTACCCTCCGTTTACTTCGTGTGACAAAATAAATGCAAAGCCTGTTAATTTGCATGCACTTCTCCGAATGATCGTTCGTGGAATTTGCCTGAAACGGTGAACTGATGGAATACATTATGATTACACCACAGAGAGGACTAGTCCAAGTGTCATATATCGCGTACCCGTTATAATTCTTAGGCTATTATTAATATTTTTAAGTTAGTATATTTTACGTGAATTCCGATCAAGGAAATTTATGCTTCTCATAGTGCAGGGCATATTTATTCCATGAGGAAGACAGAACGATCAAGGTATGCCGTACCAGGAACGAACGAGTGCCTGGCGTGTCCTGGTCCTTAATAACCGAGTTGTCCTTAGCTCTGGCATGCACAGATTATAATATCGGCCTCAGTCTGTTCATCGATTATTTGAACTCACGCCGATGCAACCTATTTTTACTCCGATCGTTACGCGAAGATTCAGGCTTTTATAGAGAACCTCGATTGGTACGATGGATTATGAATGTTAATTTCGTTAAGTAAAACAGAATGTTGGGCAAAAGACGTCCAATCTTAAAAAAAAAAAAAAAATGATCACACCTTTATTTAAAAGGTGCTTTGAATTTAAAACCTCCTAATCCAAGATTTCAAAGTTTGATCAATTATATTTTTACCAAAGATTAATGGAATAAAATCAAATGTGTATCTCATGTTAAGCGGTAGATCTCATTATTTTCGGAAGAGAAATAGTTTTCGTTAATTCTTCAGTCTTAATAGAAATGTGGTTCCGCTGATTGAACGTTTTAAAACAGTTAAATATTATGAATGTGTAATCTTTATCATAGTTGCGGGAGCTCTTTGTCTACATCATCAGAGACCGCTGATACGCAATTAGATTGTTAAATTGACGATATCTTCGTGAGATGTCACTACTGCCTGTATCCTATAGCGCCGATCCAACTAGCCGATCTAGGGACTTTGTTTTCAAAGCCAATGTAAGTTGACCAACTTTTTATTCGGCAAACAACAGTTTCTCACGAAGCAGCCGGCCGTTTTTCTAACCCTGATTCTAACCTCAAAACTCGTGATCATGGAGCAGTAAATAAATATTTCAAAAAAGAGGATTCAAGAATTGATAAGATGTGGAAGGCGGTGAGGATTTGCGAAAGACTAGCGGTACAATTGAAGAACGTTTCGAATTGCAAACGAACGTTCCTCTCCGATGCTTACCGTTGCGACGAGGCGTGGAACAAGCGGCTCGCATCCCCGTTGCTGGAAAAGGTAGATTTAGAGAAATTTTACATATTGCTTAGCCAGAAGTATTCCAGAGAGACTAAGGCGAACGCGGTCGACATAGATATATTTGCAAACGCGATAAGCGGAGATGGTGAGGAGATCGACGAGCTGATAGATCTCCTCTACAAACTGAGAAGGACGTCGGAAACATCGCTAATGTTAGACTCGACTCATTACGCCGTCGTTAGGAGCTTCATTAAAGCGAACCGCATCGACGGGCTTCTTAACGTACTACACGACAGAGTAAACTACGGAGTCTTCCCAGACCACTGTGCTCTCAACATTCTTATCGATTCGCTCGTGAAAAGTAAAGATTACACATCCGCTGCACGCGCCGCGGTGTTACTGATGCTTCAGGAAGACTTTGAGAATGAAATATCAAACGCACTCGTCGTCTATGCCTGCCACATGTACCTCAAGAATCCAGGAGATACTTGGAAAGAGCCGGAGCCTGTCGTAGACACGAGCAAGGAAGTGGTCAAGGTACGAGTCAGGTTTCTTAGGAATCCATACTTCGACGATCACTTTGACCTCCAAAAGCCAGCTCATCTAGTGGGAAAAACCTTATCAATGTATGGCAAACACATGGGTGATTCGATTGGGAGAACTTATCAGCTAATTGGCCTTACACTTTACGGGAAATATGATGCAGCTACTAGTTTGGTCAGAGAATGGACGCAGAATGACACAAAGCAAGTTCTGTATCGTGACGGATTAGAATTGGTTAAAAATGAACTGGCCAAAATTGCGGAGAGCGAAATCACTGATCAAATCAAAGCTCTTAATGAGGAATTGAAAATGTTGGAAGCTGCTGACTTGGTGAATGAAAGTCTTGAAGCTGCTATGGAGAAAAGAGTCAAAGATGCTGTTAGCCAATTTGAGGAGAAGGACATTGCTTCCCAACTTGAGGTGGGTTTCCTTCGATAGTTTCATATTCGTAACAACTAAAAAGTATGAGATACGTGATTATGTATTTTTCAGAACTTTCCTAAGTGGGAAAACCAGAGGCAGTCTGTGATTGACCAACAGCTAGCCGAACTGGATAGAAAACAGAGACTAGAAAATGTTGCCAAGATAAAGAAGGACCTTGAAGAAAGAGAACGAGTGCTGACATTCTTTGAGAACGAGGAAAAGATCGACCTGATAATTGAGAGTAGGGAAAATGAAGAAGAAAACAAACCAACTGAGATCAAGCAACAGAATGCTAAGGACGAGGATTACATACCCCCAGAAGTTCATAGCAGAGCTCGACAAACTCGCTGATTAACTGTAGACATTTCATACACAGCTATTATTTGCAACTTTTCACCACTTCTCTAATCTAACAGTTAGTTCTGTAATACAACGATAGTAATAAATTTCACAGATGAAATATCTGACAAAACTTCATTCTATTGAAAAGTCTGAAGAATCTGGACTTCACTAAACGGAAGATGCTCTCAGAACCGGAATTTACTAGTCCCGACATCGAGTTGGAAGAGGATTTCGGTAAATAAATTAAAAAACAAACGGTTACATATTCCTCGAACAATTTGGTACTTTTTGTTTATAATGGTTACATTTGTCAACAATTACACTTTGCGTTCAACCTCATAAAATAATAGCCTAAGTCAGTCACAACAGGGTCGATGAAATCCATTGCAAAAAACTGCCATGTTCGGTTGCTTATAGTTATAGTATATTTGTAGTCATTGGCTCTACTGTAAAGTAGATGTATACTATCAAGCTTTTACATATTTGTACATATTTGTTCATAAGCTTGATATTATGGTATTTATGTACTGTTATGTATAATTATTTATATGTTATTATGCATAATGATTGAAAATTTTATCAATTTGAAGCTCTGCATAGGAAAATTAAGAAAATAAACTACGCCGTGTTAAAAGTTTGATATTTTCAAATTTTGAGCTTTGCAATTAATATGGTTTGAGCGATGATGCTCTTCTGATTTTCATCAATTTTTTTCTATTCGATGGCCGTACTCGGAAACGATGATTATTACGTACTTTAGCGGCAGTTATAAGCATTGATTGGGCCCGTACAAGCGCACTATCTTTCTTTTTTTTTATCAACGATTAACAATTACAACTTAGACCTCCGAAGGCAGTTTTATTTAAACCTACAGTCCATGTATCGGAGCTATCACGAATTTTTACTCTGAAGCTGCGCCATCAGTGTTGCAGTTTCTTGTTTCATTTGCTTCAAATCCGCAGTAATTCTTTCAAGATTTGCTCCGACGTTTTTAGCAGATTCGGAATCGATCTGCAATACGCGAAAAGAAAAAATTAGAACGTCAACAATTTATACAAAATCAAGTTGTTTACAGAGAAATGTCTGCACATCTTTTTACCTGTTCTTCTAAATCTCTTATTTCTCGCACTGTAGCCCCAATTTCCTCTACTAACGTTACAAGTTCTGCGCAGTCCGAATGTAGAGTAGCCAAAAGCTTGTAAGCTTTTCTCGAAGCCTCGTTACTCTTTGCATCCTTAAAAATCAATTCATCAGCGACAGTGAACGACCTTTCCAATCGTCCAGTAAGGGTGTTTATATCCTTCTGTATCTCTCGAGTGTCGGCCAACACTTTGTCTATTTCGCATCTCTGTTTTCTTACGTTGTTGATTATTTCTAATATACGCTGAGTGTAGGCAGACCTATTTGATTCTTTTGGTAATTTTGGTATCTCTGCAAGTAGCTGAGTGCATTGTTGATCTTTGTTACGGGATTCTTCAATGAGCTCCTTTTCTTTTTCTCTCAATAATTTTATTTCATCCAATTTTTTGCGACTCGTGCTCTGCTTCAAATTCGTAAAACATCTCTTGATTATATGATCTCATCAATGTAAATTCATGCACATTGAGAAAAATATGTATTACTACTCACGGCTTTTGTCGAATACTTGGCTCTCTCGTCCCTGTATTTCTCGACCAACGGGCGTCTATGTCGTTCCCATTGAGTAGCTAGATTAATTAATTTGTTGGCGCTAGCTTCAACCAGTGCCTCTAATTTTTTAATATTTTCTTCACCATTTGGAAGTAAATCGTAAGTTCTAGCTTTGATTTTTCTCCTTTCCTCGGAATCCTTGACTTCTTTTTCTGCATTCCTCAAAGTCACATCCACTTGGGACAATTTGGACGATAATTGTTTCACGTTTACTTGAAGTTCATCTAAATTACTTCTCAAACTCTCACACTCTGATTTGACTTGGTCTATTTTCAATTCTCGTCTTTCTTCTCGACTCAAAGACGTTACTGTCTCTGTATGTGCCTGGGTAACTGGAATCTTTTCTTCACCTTGAGTATTCTGTGAAACAAAATGACACTTTAATCGATATAAAGCAAAATTATAATTGACAATATAAAAAAACCACATAATTAACTTTATTTACTTGTGAAAATTGCAGTCTCTGGTTCAAAGTAAACCTGCTCTGAACATCATTTTTGCTGTACACCTTATCTTCCACCGTTTCGTTGCTCAATTTGTGCATATCGAGCCATTGCAGCCTTTCGATAATATTAGTAGCAGACTCATGAATTAACTTAGCATTATGTGATACAAGAGAAGGCACAAGATATTGATCATGCGGTACTTGATCAGTAATTGGTTTCTGATAGTGAACGCGATAGTCTTGAAAATCTGTAATAAGAATCATAACTTGTCATAACAATTGCATCTCATCTGGAAAACAAACGTTACCATCTCCGTGGCCTTGTGTTGATATATCCAAGTCCACACTCCGATATCGCCTATCTGTGCATCCCTTGTTCCTAACGCCCCGTTTGTGACAATAGTGTGGTAGCCATGGGAGAGAAAGATCACTGGAAACTGCCCCAGATATTTGACGTTCAAGCAAAGCAATTCTGCTCGTAGGTTCATTCAAAGACTTGTCGCTTTCCTTGGGTAGTTTTTCAATAAGGAACATGAGCAATCGTCGAAGATCGACCTCCGAGCTGTAGAGGAACGTCTGATAGCCAATATCGCCTCGATATCCGAGTTCCTAGAATGAAAATTTGCAAACGTTGCGAGATATCAGTTATTTTTTGACACACGATTCCTTCCTTGATGATATTACCGAACATGCTTGAGCCAGTGTCGCTCCCAATCTAAATCTAGCTGCCATGTTTGCAGGTACAACCGTGGAAATGCCAAGCCCAGGGCGAATGATGTCAAGGCACCTGACGGTGGCCTCCACAACAAGCTCAGTGTTGAATCGGCCCAAGTTGGTCACATCTTCTTCGATGTTGCTGAAAATTTGTTGAATCAAATAAATTGATAATTGAAATTCACTGCGTTACTTTGCCAAATATTGCCGCAATTACAAAATATCAACAACGACCATCGCAAGGGTAGGTTAACAACAAATCCGGTTCCACCCACTTTTCTGGACCAAATAACGCGGGATGACGGAGCAAGGAAGGCTTACAGGATCAATTTGCGATCGGTGAACTCACCAGCCGATTTGTCGCAGGGAATGGATAATAATATTGTCAACCTCCTCCATGGCACATGAGTGCACGAACCGACGTGAAAATAGGGTGAAGATTCAGAGATGGCCTCGTATTCTTCACCTTCCGATTCTAACCTCTGTCGACGATAGAACTGTCATATATAACTGTCAGGAGGTCGCGAGACGAGCCAGACAGATGGCGCGGCTTGTCAATCAAGTCCACAGATTTCTAACTATACATAAAAATCTGTGATCGAGTCGTGCTCGGAATAGAGAGCATAGACGTAATAACAGATACAGTGGATGACAAGATGCTGGGGTTGGCACAAGTGGAAGGGAATCGTGCGGATAGAAAGAGAGAGAAAATCAAGCACGGGGTTGAGCTTTTGGCTAACTTGTTATAGGTCCGTATCGAAATGCGAGCTCCATTCTATACGAATTATTTGACAATGACTGGCGATGCAGCCGATAGGAGAGATTGGAAGTCATTGTCACGTAATACGTATTTTGTTACTGATCAAAACCAAATTAGCCGAAAGCACAAGGTATTAATAAACAGTACTGCATGTAGCTCTCTATCTATCCTAGTTTGTACACGCATTTATGGATGCGCACAACACACTGCGCAAAGTCGGCAAACCGACTGTACACATCACTTGCCCACTCTATCCGTTATTATGTCTATGGCGGAGAGGAGATTAGTGGTCGCAATCGAGACGCGAACACCAATCGACGTATCGTCGAGTGATTTGTTCAGTAGCCAACTTCGGGGCGTCGGGGAAAGATCAATTATTCTCAACAGAAAGAGGCACGTCTCGTTCGTGTCAACATCAGCTGTCGTTTCGCTCTCGTGTGAAATGACAGTTGTGCCGAGGATGTGTCCACCAATTCGGTTGAATAATAATCACGTGCGTGAGTGAGAGAGCGGCATCAATCCTGTAAATCGGATATTACATCCAAAACGAGGAGGAAGATCGCGAACGAATAAGTAAAAGGTGTGTGATACCTATAAAGCTGCAGAAAAATGAACGGGAGTCTGGATATGATTCGGGGTCCGGAACAGCACCCGTCCCGATTTGCGGATTACTTTGTCATCTGTGGATTGGATCAGGACTCGGGCCTGGAGCCGGACAGATTTTTCGGTGAGTATCGCTCAAAATCAGGCCGTCAGGCCGTTGTCCCATACATAGCTGTACAATGTGCCTCGAGAGGTATTTACATTGGGGCCAAGTATTTGTGAATGTATAATCTACTCGTGCTCTACCATAATACGAGGATGCCGGATGGCCTCTGAACCGTGACGAACGGTGTTTCAAACTCGTACCTACTTCACCAACAATACAATACAAATACAATGGCTCGCATTGTTGCACCGCGCGTAGCGTGAATTATTTCAAAGTTTAAAACTCGGGTTGATCAAACTCCGTCGTGTCAACGTGTCTCCGCGTATTGCGTAATCGCGAAACCACATCAAATTGCGTAATACATTCATAACGTGTTACAGTTTTGCTAAACGTAACAATATACGATGCATAAACGCAATACAGAGAGGGGGATAAATTCACGCGGATTTCTCTCCAACTCTGCAACCTCCTTTCTCGATTTAAATGCCGTTATCTCTCGTTGTCAGCCTCCGCTTAAACTCTTACGTTTTCCTACCGAATTTGACGAGATACCGAAAGGTAGTAGACACAGAGAAGCGGGATATTTTTATAAAGTTTTGGCCTCGGTGGACAGGCGACAGCATAAATTACGCTCAAGTGCACGGTATTCCGCAAAATAAAAGAATAACGCACAAAACAGATATTTATACCACACGAGAGCAGAGATTGTTCGCGTTTATGGTCGTCACGCTTTCGGACAGAAGTGTTGACAAGCTTGAAAGTCAACTATCTAAACGGTGAGGGCAATGAAAAATTATCGCGAAAATATGTTTCCGCAAATCCTGCGCGTTTACGAGCGCGCGAAACAAAAAGGCGCGAAAGCCGTTGTCATAAATCGCGCGCGAGTAACGATCGGTAGTAACAAATTGCGAACGAAATCAGGGAGCGAAGGGACGCATTGGCGATAAAAAGTTGTTTCTTGCGACGCCTCGAAAATTCACGGATATACCCGTACGCTGATTTGTCGTGATGCATGTGTAAGCTTATTTGCTGAACCGTTACGCTCCAAAAACCTCAGAGGATAGAGAAAGATCCGTGCCTAATCACGAATGAACTTTGCAATGAGGTCGGTTTTAAACACGAGAGACAAAGACAATATGTTGACCAACATTTATCACGCTCCGTTACATTTTCCTTGCTCCTTTTTCGACATCCCTTTCTCTCTCTTTCTCCTTTTCGCTTTTTGCATTTTCACATACAACGTTACGTATTCGTGTCACATACTCACGTGCAACAAAAGAGACGGCTTGCAGCTCGGAGCGTGCTGAGCTAAGGATAAAAAGAATGTAATTACGCATCTCACCGCGTGTCCGCTAATTAGTATCAATTACTCGTACGTGTGACTGACTGAAGTTTACTAGCTATGTACTACAAAGGTTGCTCGAAGTCGTGAGTGGAATTTCTCCTCGCCCGTCGAATCCATATTCTTCCCATTTTTTCGTCAAAACTGTCACCATTTTTATCTGAAAATTATTCTCGATGTACTTGTAATATATTCTACCTGCTGGGTCGAGAAATGTGCGAAAAAAATATGGAAACGTTGCCGCGCACAAGCATATCAGAAATTGTTTCTTCTTCCCACGGTTTTTTCCATCTTTTTTTTCGGTTTTCCGAAACTACGCGTTCAATATATTCGAGCATCGTGATCCACACCGTATATGCCGGACTCTAAAAGTATCCCCTTTCATGCGGGTGCAGCAGGCCGGAATTTGACCTGGGATGCTGTGTGTGCAGTCTTCGAAAAATAAGAAGGGGGAAAAAAATCCCAAGTCTCCTCTCACCGAAAATATACTTTTACACTCGTATATATACACTTGGTGTAATAAGGATGAAATTTGGCCGAGGTATTTCCGTTCCCTCCTCCACCAGCACCTTGGCTTTGAGGGACGCAGCTGTACCATTAATTTTCCCTCTTTCGCCTTAGACAGTATATATGTATCTATGCATAGGGCATTCGACGCCAACTCAGTAAACGGTGGACCATAACTTTTTAATTTCATCAAGGTTTTCTCCGTGTAAGTACGACCCCTGAAGATATGTAAAAAATTCTCCTTTCTTTTTTAATCATTCGTCTTTTCCTTATGCATTTTGAAATCCATCTTAAAAATGCGTAAAAATAAATTTTTATCAAACAAGAATAAAAACATTCCACTTTCGAAACACATTTTCGAACATTTTTGACACATTTCCACGCAAGATTCGGAGTGGAAGGACGGTTTTTCCTATTTCTTAGATTGTTCTTTCTATTTTCATACTCGTACAATATCTATTATACAACTTTGAAAAAAATCGCAAGTGTATTTAAAGACTAGAGAAAGATTGAAAAAAAAAATCAGTAATCAAATCGGAGATGCGGTATGTATTATAATAGATTTTGAAGAGGTATGAATATAAAAAAAAAACTGTACCAAAAAAAATATATAAAAAAGCGTCCCTCCAATCTGACAATCCTGCGTGGAAATGCTTTAAGCCAATGTAAAATGGAATGTCTATTTTCTTGGTTCAGGAAAATTAATTTGTGTGTTTTTGACATTGGTTTCAAAACAAAAGGAGAAAACGAGAGATAGAAATTTTTTTTTTGCATTTTTTCGAACCGTTTTCACGGGTTGTACTAACGAAGAAAAAATCCTTGAAGAAATTAAAAAATTTCACGGTCAACCGTTCACCGAGTTGACGTGGAATGCCCCATATGTATGTATACATACATCCATTTTCGAAGCTTACCCTGAGAATTCAAAACCGTAAACTCGGTCCTGCGGTACTCTGATCTTTGGTTCTGCGACGCGGGCAACTCGAGGAAGAAAGAATTCTTGTCAAATCGTCTCGACAAAAGCGGGACGATCGTTTTTTGGAATTTTCTCTTGAAAGATTCTATCGCCTAGACGCAGCTGAAGCACAGCACAGCGTGATATCTTTATCGATAAAGTACGATGGGCAAGAGGACTACAATAGGCAAACATAGACCAGCCTAGGTCAACGGTATTTATGCCCACGCTCCGTATACTCGTTGAACAAATACGGATGGGCTGGAGAACCATCCCAGGCTGATTCGGGTACGCCTGAAATATTTCCAAAAATGGAGTCGACGCAAAGATCGCCGAATAAAGTTCCCTTGCCCAGATTTCGCCCGGAACCTGCACTCTGTGCCTATATATACTCGAAATTTCTTTCATTCAGACGATTCTTTAGATCCTGCCGACTCTCCGAGCGCGTAGTATATTAAATCGGTTATTAGCCCGGCGAACCGCGCGCTCGTTTATTGTTGGTCCCTCATCTAATTACGTAAGACCTTTCGGGTGTGCTTAGTCGTCGCGGCCACTGCTCGAATGGATAGAAGTTTTACGGCTGTGCAAGGTAATTATTAATACCCCCGCGAGGGTTATTGTACGGACTCTTAATTATAAACGACTTGTTTTATATACGAATCTTGACTTGAATAGTAATTTATAAGCGTGCCACGCATTCGGTTCGTCGCAAATTTTTCATCACAACGGTGTTAACAACATCGCTTTGAATTTTTATGCAAGATTGGCCTGTATCGCGGTTTTTGGTTTGACGTACAACGGTACGAATACATGCATATATATATATATATTTGTTTCCTCGACCACATCGCCTACGCATATATATATATACCATATATATAATTGTTATCGCGTTGATATACAGTCGCAAAAATTACTTCGTCTGAGAAAAATACCGGCCGAAATGCAAATATCAATGAGTATATTAATTGTAGGTTAAATAATATAAATTATTGCACGTTTAAAACTTTTATCCTAACCACGTGATGATTCTTATTTCAAAAGTTACACTGGTAGGTTTGAATAAGTGTTATCAATTCTAAGCGAATACTACAAACCGAATAAAATTGATCCTCTTCAACGCAGCACCCTATAAATCGATGTGTCTGCATGTATTTTAAACACTTTTTATGAAATACAAATTGCATTAATATATCATCGGCAAAAGTCCGGTTCACGCCGAAATTTTGTCGAGTCCGATTCTTATGATTCTTTTTTGATGTGTTGATGTTAACGAACATTCCTGGAATTATAAATAATGACTTAGACTCGATGCAGAGATATCAAAAATTGCGAGACGATAAATTTCCATGATCTATCCGAAATGTCCCACGTTTCATACAATAATACAAACCCACGAGCGTCGGCGTCTTACGCACAAAGTTGAGTTTTACGACGTCACTTATCCAACATTTTATCTAAACTCCGCCGCTTACCAAACCATTTGTTTGCTCAAGGCGAGCAGTCTGATGTGAAATGGAAAAAGAGTCTGGAAAGATTCAACGCTCGGAAAGCGAAAAATAGTAATAGTATTACTTGTAATCGAAGCTACGCTGACATTAATTAATAATATGAAAAAAAGGATATCACTTCGAAGAAACAGACGTAATTTTAATTTCATGTATGTAAACCGCGTCGTTCCGCGTATTATTTTTTATTGTCCCTCAAGGCTTCTTTGGTTATGTGTAAACTAGAGTTTAAATTAAAGAGTATTCGTCTTTGACCTAAAATGTCTCCTTCGATCCTGTTCTGCAAACCTTATCGTTATTCTCGACCTTCCAAATATTATTTAAAGCAATATCTGTGCGCCCATTGCAGCGGTTCGAGAAGTCGGTGGGGTTCGATTCATTTTTCTAAAAGTCGCGATTAAATTTGACACCCTCCGGGAGAAGACGGTTTCATAAATTCATACATCCTTATACACGCGTAGACGCATAGACGCGTATATAACATCAAGCAGCGTCCTTTCACTGCCTTTTCCTTATCAAACGACGTGACGCGGCGCCGGGCGATTCGAGGGAAAGGCTCTTGAGGGTTGAAGGGCATCCTCGGTAATCTTTCAAGGGCTTCGAACCCCTTCTCTCTCTCCCTCTCTCTTTCCGTGTCTCCGTACCTTTCCTCCTCCTTCAATCCCACACCGAGGCAAAAAGCGAAGGTGACTGGAACTGCGCCGTTATTACAGACGCGTTTAATAATAACCACCCCTAAAGAATTCCGCACCCAAATCCGGTGCTTCTCGCATGACAAATTATTAACCAGACAGATCCGTGAATATCGATTTTCGCGTCATCGCTTCAGGGGATGATAATTTTAATTTTTTAAAAAATAAAAAAACCATCTTTTCGTCCGTTTCCCTACTTCTTAATCGATCCCGTGCATTTTTAGCTACGACTCGGACGAGTTACAGGCGTTGAATGCGAACCACATGATGCACCGCTCATACTCGTACGAGTAGAAACAACTAACAAGGAAACCAGCTATTCCATTCCGATCTAACCGCGCGGGTCTGAAACGTTTACCGCGTTATTTCAAGGTTGACGTTAATATGCGCAGATCCGACCGTCAGAGGGAAGAAAACCTCACCGACTACGATCAGTGAGGTGCATTGTCCTCCTCTGCTCGGTACTGCGCAGATTCAGTCTGTTTATACGCCTCGTTTTACACATGCATGTGCAATGGAACTCGAGATAAACGCATCGGCCAATTTACATTCCCCTTTGTCCGTCGACGCGGAATTTCATCTTACGCAAATTTTCCTCCGCCCCTCAGCCATTCGCATAGGAAAAAGATGAATTAGTTCCCACCGGAATTCTTTAACCAGCTTCAATATTTTCCGTCTAATTTTAATCGGACCTCTCCGAATATTTCACAAGGTTGTAACAAGCGAACGGGTGCCTATGATGACATCATGTTCCCGGGCTCCGCAGTCTGTAGGGGTTGTTGCCGGCTGAGGGATGTCGAGTGGGTCTGATTCATATTGTCGTCGTTAAGGTTCGACTCCCTCGTTGTCGGAGCGAGGCGCATTGGAGGGAAGGAGAAAGCACGCCAGATCGATACTTTCTTACACCACAGTTAGTATGTACGCGGAGTCTAACCGATTCCCTAACCCTGTGCTGTTCTTCTTGCTTGCTATTTATTGTTGGCCTCGCTCATTTTCTAAGTCTAAGGAAGGTTCCAAGCGGAGGTCTGACGCCGTCATTCTTACGCCCACGCATCGAATTAAACATTTCTTTATACCCGCCGAACGCCGTATAATTTCGAATTTCCCGGGAAACGGATTTCATTGCTTATTGTGAATGTTGCGCTTGTGTAATTTCACGAATGGCTACCGAAGGATTTTCAATCAGGCTCTTATGGCTATGAATTATAGAATATTCTCAATTACATTAAAATTTATTAAGTATTTCATTCCACTCGTTCAAACTTTAGGATATTTTATTGGAGTGTGGTGAAATAACAGTATCCTGTAAAAGTTTCCGCACGATTAAACGCAAATTGTCAACTTTATTGTGATTGTACGGTATGCGCATACCTTCGTAAGATTTGAATAAATTACAAAGAGATTTCCTAATGTTTCTTAGATATAAATTGGGACGACTTTGCGGGCTCGTTTTATTCTGGTAAAATGAGGAGAGGGTGGAGAGAATTATTCAAATTGAAAAATTATCTATATTCACTCGAGTAATCATCTTGAATTCATTATAAAGTTCATTGAATAAATATGCACTGTACATACGACGATATTTATGCGGCGTGTTGCTGCGTTGTATAATATACCAAGTCAGACTTTGCAGCAGAGCCAGGGTTTGAAATCACATGCCTTAAATTCTCTCTCTCTCTCTCCTCTCTCGTCCTCACTTCGCGCGCGCATGTTTTTATATAAGGCGCGGGGTAAATAATAATCAGTTAGTCGAAAACTCCGCCATGCCCGCCTTCCTTCGTATGACTATCTATTATACGTACCTATATACGTACGTATATACCTACGTACCATTACCTGCAATATATAAAGCTTCGAATCGTTGAGAAATCGATTTGCAATTCAATTCAGAGCCGGACGGGGACAGATTAAGAAGCTGATAGCTTCGAGCAATTGATTGACCGGAAATAGAATTTTCCCGCCTCCCGGGAATTTTGTAATTGTTGGAAAAAAAACTGAAGATACGAATGAATTTTTCCTACATCCACGTGTCTTTAATCGACAGATCGTTAGACGAAGGTGAAAATTGACTAGTTGAAAAATAGTTCCACGAATCCTATATCCGACAGTTATAATCTCCGCAGACAACAATGATAATCTTTTTATCGTGCATAAATAAATTATGTAACGCGGTATTGTCACAAAAATCGAAAAACGTGTCACGGTTTCGTATTCTGTATTATTTTTTTTTCAGAGAAACGTCCGTAGAAGAAGAAACCGACGTGATTCCCGTCTTTCCGTGTAGCCTTCGGGTTTTTGGGCATTGCCGACCGTTTCCTCTTCCTTTCCTCCCTCTTTTATATCCTTATCTCCTTGGCAATCGTTCCGACAACTCATCCCCTTTCAGCCCTAGATCGTATGGGTGAGCAGAGACGGCGGTTGTAGACCACCGCAGCTATTCCCAAAGCCATTCTCCTCTTTCTTTAATCTAATGCGCTGCTGGTATCCACAGAGGCAGCTATCGGCTTGATTAAATGCGATACATCGGGGCGTCGTAATGCTCTAGACGAAATGTGTCGGAACTGCGCTACATCCGAAAAGTATTCTCATCATTTCCGTGTCGGGGATACAGGGAGGAAAAATACCGAAAGATATGCACGAATTTTGAATTGCAGAGAGATGAAGAGGGTCGACATTATCAATGTAGATGGTGGACGGAGGTGCGGTTACACGATCGAATTGTTACGGATCGTTCGATAAGAAGCCTAGCTTCGCGAGTTCAAAGACTCTCGAGCGTGTCAAATAGGGTTTGCTTCTTTTTATTGGAAGCTCGACAACGCGTGCAGCGCAGAACGTGGCGTTCCGCCAACTGCAAAGAAATTTTTTTCCAGAATTACCGTTCTCCGCACGAGCAGTGAAACTTGGAAAAAAAAAACATGAATACAAAAAATAAGAAGGAAAGAGCCGAAAAAAAGCACACGGAGCAAAGTAAGAAGTTTTATACCGCCTGTCGCGTACAAGCCTGCCAGGAGTGTAAAATATGCGTCCAAGTCAGCTACTACGTGTGCTTTGAAATCTCATGTCCATTTTTCTGCTTCTTGTAATTTTACTTTTAATCTCGTTGCGTTTGTGGTAACGTTGAAAATTTTCCGTCAATTTACTCTGATTATACACCGACTTGTGGCTTTCGTCGAGCAGCAGTGATAGTAGTTCCATACTGATAAATTAAATCAACCGTTTCAAGGCACCAATCGTTTCTTTAAAACAAACTATTAATCGCGTACGCAACACGTGACACGACACAACGAACAACCACGGCTCGTTTCTAATATATGTAATCAGCTTGTGCGCGGGAGACGATAACCTTGGGCGAGGGGTCAAAGGTCACGTTGTAAATCTCCTCTTTCTCTTTCTCTTTTTCTTTTTCTTTTTCTTTTCCTCGTTCTCCCTGTTGAACAAAAGCGAAAGACTTACTACCTGCACGGTTTTATTATTATACTTTACCGCGAGACCTATGGTGAACGTAGGGGAGAAACCCAATCACACAAAGTATATACCCCGAAATCGTACGGTTTATCTTGTATATCCGAGTATTTTTCCCCCGTGTACTGCAGACAAAATAAGCAGAATTTCGACTACCGATTTTCGACTCGCGCCCTGGGAATGGGACCGGTTTTCTGTCCCTTGAGATTAGATATTCGTATCGCTAATGATCGAGCCATGACATCATTCAACTTCCTTCTTCGGCGATGACAGAATTGCACGCAGGACGAGACGTCTAACGTCTGGCTCGTTGCCGAACCTCGACTCGCGGTATCTGACTTCGTTTTGCGGTGCGGACGACGAACGAATGGAGAACACAAGAGGGGACCACGTGAGGTCTTTGACCCTCGGGGAAAAAAGCCGAAAGAGGAAACGTCGCGGCTCCTGCAGCAGTAAGAAATTAACAACCTGCCCCTGATCTATTGTTGGATGCTGCAGGGTTGGTTCGGTTTTATGGTTTCAGCACGACACGCATGGTGGGGGGGGGGCGATTGGATGGTGCCTGTATGCGTGAACTTTAAGTGACGGTACGTGTATCGCGCAGTGTGCTTCTTTCAATTGAACGTTGAAAACATTCTAATTATCGAGGCTGCAAGGCCAATTATCAGCATGTCGTGGTAATCGCTAGGAAGGCCGGGGTCTTCGAGCAAACTACAATACTGTAAAAGTACAAATATCCTCCCCGAGACTGCGAAGATACTCGGAGATTCAAAAATTCACCCCTGCATGCAGCGAGCTCGGTCCGTTGATAAACATGAGGGGTGGATAGAAGGGAGGAAAAAGAGCCGTTTTTTACAACCAGCACTTCCTCTCTTGAAATTTTCAACCATGAGTCAGATTTAGACCCCTCTGTCCTAGGTGCTCTCGGTTGGAACGAGAAATACTGCCGTGTATATAAGGTGCGAAGGGTGCGCGCCCAACGCTGCTAGCGAAATTGTTGTAATCAAGCATGGGGGAGTGATTTAAAAATGTGCTTTTTGCAGTCTCGCGGTGTTCACTCTGCGCAAGTATTCATGGTGTTTACTAAATTTAACATTCTACCTTGCATGTGTAGTAGAATTAGCTGCGGCGTTAATTCTGTGTACCGTCATTCCTCGTACCGCATTCGTATAAACTTTCAATTTTTTATACGCTCAACGCTACGTGAAAGACGCAACTTTGCAAGAACAATGGCGAATGGGAGAAAAGCGCTCCGCGGACTTCTTCTCCGTCTTTTTCTCCGGTCAATTAACCGAGTTGACTAGCCGCGACAGCCGAAGGAATGAATCCCGTCCCTGCATCGCTGAAACATACGTTCCCACTTCCTCGCCTATTTATTTGATTAAACGAGCAGTCGTCTCGCGTGTTCTAGTCTATCTCGTCTGCCTGGGCGGGTAACGTTTAGCTTCGAACAATTTATCTTACGGTTAATTGCCAAGTTGTTTACAGTCCGTACGCGGACGAAAAAGAGATAGTCAAAATTTAATGCGTTCAATAAGTGATTTTATCGTGAGAAAAACATAGACAATGGTATTTATGTAACGCGAGTATGTTTTACGCGTGTTTTCCGTACACGAGTCACGAAGTACCCGTTTAGTGAGTCTGCGAATACGCATGCGCGCAGGAGTTGAAAGTGATCTTCTCTGCACTGCGCGCATGCGCAGTCGCGAACAGACATGACGTTACGCGACCCTGACCTCAATATCGCGCTTCGTGAAAAAACGCACAACGTGCTTTTGTTATAAAAAGAATCGTGTGCAACAAGGAGTCAACGACGTTTTCGCCTCGCGTGTATTTTAAATATTCGTCTTTGGCTCACCTACGACTCAAATTGCAAATTTACGTTTGCACCCTTGTTACACAAAATACAATTTTTCTGTCTCTCTCTGAAATAAGCCGATTCCGAAAGTCCTTTTTGCGTACAGTACCTACACAAATATATACCTTATACGCAAGTATCATGAAATGTACGTGTAGCCTGTAGAGTAATAAGCGCGTAATCCTCTGGTTCTTGTATTAGTACTGTTAGTTGTTCACTCGACCCACTTTCGAGAGGATGTAACTACGGTATTCCGGTACACTTAGAGACATAAAGAGACCGTTTCCCCAAGATTTTCCCGCCCTCTATTCCTTCGAGCACCATAAGATTTCATTGTCTCGTATTAATTCACGAGAATGGGGCCGACGTGAGTGACGCGTGAACGGATAACGCAGTATTTTCAACGGATTTCGGATTAATTACACCTAGTTGAAAGCCGGGCGGTTCGAAGTCGTCATTTTAAATTTGAATATCGAAACGTATCCCCTGACTTTCAACGCGCGATGGGACCGATCCCAGCTGCAAGACGAGGGGTTGGAAATATGTGATATTCTTACGTCCTCTGCCCCCTGCCACGGCGGAAAGTTGTTTATTTCTTCTTTTTGATTATTTTTCTTCGCGTTTTGTTCGTTCTCTAAAACTCCGCCATCTCTGGGCCCCGCGAGGCGCGTATATCCGAATCTTTCAACCCTCGTCTCGTAACATGGCAAACGAAGACTGAGCTTCTCTTTTTCAGGCAGGCGACACGATTTCACCCAGCGTAATATCGAGCCGCGGCTTACATGTATGTACATACATTATTTTGCGTCACTGAAACATCGATCCGCGCAGGATGAAATCGTAAGGCGATAATTCGGCACTCTACGCTACCTAATGTTGAATTTAGAACTGTCGTAAATTGACTTGAAAAAATGTCCGCAAACTTTCCTAAGTACCAATCCTCACGTCGTGCGTCGGTACAATTTTGATCATACGATCGTCATGGAAGATGCATCACTGCTCTCAACTTTTACGACGAACTGTAATAAGCGAAGAGGAACTGCTCCATAAACACCCACTTACAAACCCGTCGAATATTTAATAACTCACACGAGCGCGATATCTATACTATGTGCATAAATAACGCCCCTCGGTGCCGAGTAATATGGATAAATTCATTCGATCCCAGTTGTTGTACAGAGCTGCCAGATGCTGCTTGCTTCTGCAAGATTGATCGCGATCCGGCTCAATCGCGTGACGATCAAAGTCTTTGAAAGATATTTGCAAAAATTTGGCATCTGAATTTGAATGTAGTGAGAGCCGTTTTAATGCTGCGCAATTTTTTTTTAACCTTCCGTTTGTATTCCATACAATACTTTTCGTTTATAGTAGAGAATATTCGGAATCTTATTCGTGCAAAATTTAGAAGCTGATAGCTTTGCGCATATAGTTGAGGTTGTGCAAAAGTTTTCCAGCAGCAGATGGAAATAAAATATTTCTCACCCTGAATTATGCTGCCCCGCGAGGGTTGTCGTCACATCGTCTGTTTTATTGAAATCTCTAACCTTCCCCAACGAGATACTGCAAAATAGTTTAGAATTTCACAGCGTGTCGTAAATCTTCGGAGCCGGGTTCAAAGTTAATTAAAAACGTCTTTGCAATCTACCGTAGCTTGAGAAGCCTACTCAGTTTGCATTGAAAAATTTTTCTCCTGCAACACGACGACGGTGAAATATGCATTATGCGAACTTGGCCAGTGTAACCAGCATGCGCTTATACATATATGTATACACGTTGGTAATTTTACAGCTCGTTTTTTCGACGCAGTCATTCTGGCACCTACTATTGTAAACATAACTTTCCCTAGAAATTGTACGGTGACTGTAGCGAGGCGATCTTTTAAAAACGAAAGCCCATAAAAGAAAACCTGTCCATATGATAGAGATATATCCGTGCTGAAGACCCGCCATAAAACGTCCCCGTTCGCACCGTTCAAAGCTATAAAAATACAAGTTTTACTGCAAAAATGCCTGTAAAATTATACGCATTAGGAACAAAAAAAAAAAAACAAAGCGAAATTACCCCTAAAAATATACTATATATCTTTCTTAAACTCTGCAGATCATAATCAAGTATCTCGTATATTCCGCTACGGTTCGTTTTATAGAATAGCACACAGAAAATTCGTATGAAAAAATGAAACGGTTATCGTATAATAAAAATAATGTTTTATATCTGATATTTTCTGGATGTTTCTTTCGAACGAATCGAGTTTGAATCCTTGCGTGTTTCTCTCTCTCTCTCTCTCGTTATCTCTTTCCCATTTCAATTTGACAATTAATATTACATCTTCCCTCTCTTTCCAATTCCAGGCGACTCGCTGCAATCCACACCCCTCGACAGAGCTTACAAAGGGACAGTTCTGGGTCACTACCCGGACTCCGTGCCCTGGAACCACTTTGACAAGCACGCTGTCTGCATGGTAAGCTCATCTTTAGATATATACACGTGCATATACGTATGTATAATAAGGAAGTGTGTAGTTCCTTTCGATTTTTGCCGGTCTTTTTACTGCGCAGCCTATTTTAGCTTTCTCAACCCCTTTTCTCTCCCCTTTTGCTCTGCACCACAGCTCAACTTGTATAACGTACGTACGCTTACGTGCCAAGCAAATGTGTTTTTTTTTTCCCTTTTTGCCCCTCCCGTATACATGCATCGCGTTGGGATATACGTGTATACTATTCTACTCGGGCACCAGCCATCGTTTTTTTTCACAGTGCAAAAAAAGAAGAAAAAACGTACTTTACTGCGGTCTCCAGGAATATTTATTTGTAATTTTTTTTCCTCACTGTGTTACGTTGATTGAACAGATTTGCTGAATTTTGCGCAGCTTTGTGCAGCTCGATATCTTTATTATCACGCAGTCTCCACGTCTCGATATTGTGATACATCTACATATACACTGTACGTACAAATTGTAAATAACTATATGCGAAAAAGAAATGGCAGGCAATGATTTGTTGTGTAAACTTTCCAAAAGTCTTCTGCAGGGCCTCGTTGGCGTTCTCGAGAGAATCGTCTCGAGGAAAACCAAAAATTTTTCCTTGTCTTTGTCGGGAGGTTTCGAGCCGCGGTCTACATTTATATATATACATACATACATACGACCGGCTTAGCGGCTCAATAACAGCTGCTGCGAAACTTGAGGGAAAACCTAATTAAAGACTTTGATACTTATACACGCCTGTATAATTTTCAAATCCCGGAGTCCGACGCACGTGCGAATAAGACAGATCGATATTTAAATATATTCAGTCAATCCTTTCCCTTGGGGAAAATTTGTTTCAACACCCCTGAAACTGCGTTCTGTTTTTCATTTTTCCCACCCTCCTCAATTGTTTTAATTATCTCTTATCAACTGTACAATCCGTTTATCTAGTTTATCGCTTGAGATCTTTACCCGTGCGCCCGAGAAACTACCAGACAAACAGAAATTTTTCAAGTACAGCAAAGTCGCCGAGGTATAAAAGGGTATGTGACACCCCCGTAAGTTCAACCGAATTGCGGACTTTGCTAGCAACTCGTGCTCGGTTACGTTAAGGAAAAGCTCGTATGCTTGGTCGAGTTTTATCAGGCCAAGAGTCTCTTGACACGAGTAGTTCCGAACTCGCCCAGAGAAGAGCGTCAACCGTATAGCTACTTATAATGTATCCAGTAAATTCTCATTTATGTGAATAAACAAAAGTAGGAAAGTTATCCAAGTGAAAAGAAACACGTGATATATGCCTTCTCTTCAACCGCATAGGCGCAGATGAATTTCAAATAAATGTTTCGTGTCAATTTTCAGCTTTGTTTACCCAGCGGCCTGAGGTTCCGTACCCAAAAGCACTCTATCGAACCTTCATTTCACTCGTTTGTACTCACCAAAGAAGATGGCCATCGAACCTATGGTTTCAGTCTTCTGTTCTACGAGGAGTGTCGCAACAAAAAAATATGCCATGCTATGCAGACCCTTCAATCTATGCACATCACCGAACTGAGCAGCGGACAGAACGGCACTCCACCTATGTGAGCTCCCATATTCATAATCTTTATTTTCTTATTCGTTTGGTTTTATTTTCCAAGTTAATTAAAAACTTCTTTCCAACTTCTAGCCCCAGGAGAGGACAAGATGGTCATAACACAAGATCCCTACCAAGACATTTCAAATTATCCGCTCACTCACCAGGCGCAGCTCTCGGCTACTACGATTATACCAAAGATAAACTTCTGGTCACAAAGTCTATCTCACTACTGTGCCAGCAGCCGTACCTCCACGCCGCTCGTACCTTTCTCACCAATCTTTACAAGTCAGTATTGGACATAACAGAAAAAAAAGACGAAATAAATAAGCAGTATGAACGTGAGACAACAAATAAGAAATAAGAAATGACAACTATTCTTTAGAGCGATACTTTACCTCAACATATGGGCTTCAATATTCCAATTTGAGTGATTTCTTGTCTCTACTTCCTATTTCTCATTTATTCTCATTGGTTAGCGAGCCTAGTAGATCAGCTTCCAGAATCACAGCACCGTTAATCTTTTTTCAGATGCGTCCCAAGACATCCGGGTCCTGGTCTTAGCTTAGAGTCTTATGTATACAATCTTCTTTATAATGTACCAATACCTCTTCCTGGTAAATCTCTCAAGTTTTTTGTACCAAACGACGAGCCAGCTAAGGTGCCGCTAGAGCTCGTCATACATCAGCCAACTTTGCCAGAAGAGTTGCCAATGCTTGACTATCCGCTCAAGGATGTATTTTCGTGGCTTGGAGTCGACTGCGTAATACAACTGTTCACTTGTTTGTTATTGGAGAATCAAGTACTATTGAGAAGTGCTGATTTTCAGAAACTCATGGTTGTCTCGGAGTGCATTACTGCCCTTCTGTTCCCATTCTCTTGGCAGCATGTGTACGTACCAATATTGCCGGCTAGTTTACACCACTTTCTAGACGCTCCGGTACCTTTCGTCATGGGGTTACATGCTCAAAGTGAAGGAGGCAATTTGAAAATTGCTAGTGAAGTGAGTGTACCTTGTTTTATTTCGCACGCACTGCCAAATGAGTAATTTTCGATAATTTGCATTCATTCTGTTACAGGCAAATCTGTGTTACGTAGATATAGACAAACAAAGTATCCAATTACCCGAAGAGTTACCGGTGTTTCCTCACAGGTTGCAATTCATTACTGAAATTAGAGATTTACTAAATAAATTCAAAGTGCCACATCCCGATAAGTAAGTTGCTGGTTCGTCATCTTTAGAGTCTTCTTCAGAGCTGCACTGCGTACTGACTACTTTTTTTTTCACTTTCTCTCCCAGGACTGACAATATGGCCATCAATTATTTTAACGGAGATATCATGACCAGTAGCTTGACTCTTCCTGGGTCAGGATTTCACCATCCTAGAAGAAAACATTCTTTGCACGACGTTTTGGATTGGGACAGGCCAGACCCTGAACCACACTCCGAAACGTTGCAAAGAATAGTTGACATTGTCAAGAGGACAGGTGAGTTCATTTATTTTTAGTACTTGACTTCCAGTGAAACTGTGATGAATCTAATTGCTTTTGCTTGAGACTGCAAGGGAATGCAAACTTGAATGTAAGCTATTCTGATAACTCTTTTCGAGTACCGTAATAAACGTTTATATTTTATCAATTATCTAGGAGTAAACTTGGGTGATATTGACTCTGTCGACAAAACGACGAAAGAAAAGATACTCACTGCACAAGAAGAGTACCACGATACTCTCATCTTCAATAATGCTCTGAGAGAAATATTTCTGAATCGTTTCGTACAGATATTCTCAAGCTATGAACATTTCGTCATTCAACCAAGCCAGGTAACAGAAGTTGTATCATACATTTTGTTGGATATATATAGTCATAAGCTTCCCATAAAATTAACATTTAGTTTTCGATTTTCAAAGTATCTTCCTACCTTGAGTATACATTCGGCCGCGCAATTGTAATTACATTAAAACCATTTTTAGGACAAAGAAGAATGGTTGTGCAACAGAGACAGTATGCATGTCTTTGACAAGGCTACGTTTTTGTCTGATCAGCCTGCCCAGCATTTGCCCTTTCTTTCACGATTTTTGGAATCTCAGATGTTTGCGTCGCTTGTCGATAATAAAGTTTTAGCTGCTTGGAGCGAGTTGGATCCTAACATCAGAGTCTTTGATCAAAGAATATCCCAACTAAAGTAGGTTGAGCATTATTCGACAGAGATAAGAGATTGAAAAATTCTTACGAATGACGCGTTACCCTGATAAATATTCTGGTCATGACTCCTTCCTTCTACAGGCAAAAAGTTGGTGAGGGAATAGTGAGATCGCCTTGCTATGAGGCCTGCCAAGCTGTAACTGCGACGCAGAAACTCCTTGAACAACGACTGAACAACGTCGAGTTGGAGGCTGTTCCACCGACCGAAATTCTTCCTCACAGAGCAGCTTACTTTCGAAGTTTTCCACTCCTCGACGGTGTCGCCTTGAATAAAGAACCAACGCAGAGGTGATTTCATACTATTCTTCTATATGTTACACTGCTACTCTTAATATTGAATCGATAATAACATCATTTCTTGTTCTTGCTGCTCCATGTAGTCTACTTCGGTAAGATAACACCTTAACGAATTCTTTCGATGCTGACTGTTCTTGCATGTCTGGTTCACATATTTTCCAAAGAAAATCATGCACTTTTTCTATCTGTCAAAGCATAATACGAAGAATACAGATAGTTTTAATATATTGAAATGTTTTTGGTTTTCAAGATTTGTCTGAGTATGTAGGACAGATTTTACAGAATATTTGCGCGGAGTCCTCTAATGACGTAAAAATATTGTCTGCCCACAGCAGTCGGAGGGGCCAAAAACAATGGAAGTATAAAATGAAAATGATTGAAGCAAGTGGAAAGCTACAAACTCCGCAAGAATCTCAGTCCCCCCGACCACAAACTAAGTTTTCCACTGACATGAGCCCAGCACTGATTGCACAAGCCAATTGGACTTTTGTGGAAAAATTGCTCAAGGTATTTAAAAAGTTGTATTTTTTTTGTATGGATAAAAAATTATTATATCATGAAACAGAGTGCTTAATATATTCTACGTAAATTTTCTAGGACTGTAAGTCCAAAACGAAACGAATGCTGGTAGAGAAAATGGGTTCTGAAGCAGTAGCACTTGGTCACGGTGGTGAATTCCTTTCGGATGTTGAAGAAAATACTCTGGTTGCCAGCCTCTGCGACCTTTTGGAACGCGTATGGAGTCACGGGCTGCAAAACAAGCAAGGAAAAAGTGCTCTCTGGTCACATCTGACCACTTATCAAGAACTAGATGAGTGTAATGATGCGACGAAAAGTATAGACCCCAATTTTTTAACTCCAGGTAATTTCAAGAGGTGTTACATGAATTATAAATGAGTAATTGAAATGGCATAGTTGTCACTTGTCATCAATTATCTGCTTTTGTCCCTTATGCCTAACTCCACCCATTGTTAATAACAATTGAAACGTTTCAGGGTATAAAAAATCGTTATAAAATGTTTAAATATTCGTTTGTTATAACTAATACAGTATTTATTCACCCATTGGAAATGCAGCTCTCGCTTGGTGCGTCCTCAGGAAGCGCCTTGATTGTACGTCCTCTACCCTTATATTGAAGATCAATCGCACTTGTTCTATATTATGGCTTTGTTGATGAAGTTATCAATATTCCATTTATTGAACACTTATAGAAGTAGTCGATATCGTTAAAAAAATAAATAACACAGAATATGTGCTGATTGTGAATCACTGCTTCGTCAATGTCTTTTTTTTCCTCATTATCCGTACTCTACAGGCGTTTTATAAATGCATGCTTCGTTGCTGAGGTTTATTTATCAAGTATACAAACACTTAAAATTTTACGCACCTTAGTTCACGCTCATGTACCTTTGCAATATAAAATTTCTCTGGTGAATTAATGACATCTTGTGTGACTAACAAATTTCAATTTATCCCGTCACATTGTCTTTGATGAATATGGTGAATGCGAAATATCTTCAGCCCCATGTATTATGTACTTTATTATTTTTTCTGTGTTATATTCTTACGTTTGCTTGTTTCATTTTTATGTTGTAAGATATAGTTGAGAAATCATCGAATAAGTTTTTTGGGTTCCCGGATCTCTTGGTTTCATCAATTAAGAGCAGTAACATATTTGAAATTGCTTCATATCTGAAGGAGAACTTTAATGGTAAGCGTTGCTTGTGGTTTGATGGTGAGATTATTACTTTCATTCAGCTTTCATCCAAACTCAGTGCCCTGCAGATTTTCTTAATCATCAAACTTCCCATAGTTTCAATGTCTTAGATTTATGTTACACGTACTTATGCATGCTTTGCTGGCGAATTGCTCACAACGGTCGAAATGCACGCTTATAGCAATGTTTTCTTCTATAAATCAACGAATCAAGGCAGGTGCGATTCTATAATAAAATTTTAATGGCTACAGATTTATCTAACTTGGCACTAGAAACAGAAGTTTCTCCAACAAGAGGAAGAGAGAGGCACAAATCTTCTGGGGAACGAAAATCCGTTGGTCCAGAGCATTTAAGACCTTTGCCAGACTCTTTGATCTTCGATATAAGAAATGTCCAAGCAATGACAGACATTAAAACTCACATCGGTTATGCTAGAGCATGGGTCCGTCTTGCATTGGAAAAGAAATTGCTGTCGAGGCATTTGAAGACTTTGCTATCAGACACGGCATTAGTCAGGTAGCAATTCAATGAATTAACACAAATAATGAATCGCCATTACCAATTGGGATCCACTAATTCTCCTATATTTTTTGTATGCAGGAGTCAATACAAACGTTCGGCCTTTTTACGATGTGAAGAAGAAAAGGAGCAGTTCCTGTATCATCTCTTGACACTGAATGCTGTCGATTACTTCTGCTTTACAAATAATTATCCGACAACAAAATTGCCATACCGAGTGGTAATATTTCCTAGTAGGAAAGCCAGCGCTGCTACAACGACAGCTAATAGCTGGGTTGCTATATCCGGTACCTTGTGCGAGACGAATCCTGTTTCCATCCCAAAGGGTGCATTAGAATTCGTCTTTCATGTTAGTATTAAACGTACTTCTTTGCACTTGATAGTTATTGTTTCATAATTATGCAGTTATAATACGTCCTCATTTTACTGTGCAGCACAGAAACTTGGGGGTACTATCGACGTTAAGGATAGGCCACGATAACACAGGACTCTCTCCAAAGTGGATGGTTGAACACATAGTCGTTCGTAATGAGGTAACTGGACACACGTTCAAATTTCCTTGCGGTCGATGGCTGGGTAAAGGAATAGATGATGGATCCACTGAAAGATTACTGGTCGGAGCTTTGGTGCCCAAGAGTATCGACAATGAAGAACTTGTCGAATCTTGTTCTACTCCACCCAGATGCCGTTCACCTAGCATTCCGAGAAGAATAACGCTGACACATATTGAACTGCAGCATATGCTTGGTAACAATAATATGATTTAGCTTGTGAGACAACTTGTTTTTCAAAATTGATCAGCGAATACAATTACTGAATCAAAACCCCTTTCAGGAGAGGCAGTTAATGCTATCGTCAAATTTCACTACAGAAGAGAACCTCAAGATGGTTCATTAACTGCACTGCTGTGTGGGGAGAGCGGCCTTGTTCCTTCTCTTGAGCAAACGTTTCTATTTGGATTTAAGAGCCAAAGATTGTTTGGGAAAAATCTTTACGTTTGGGATTACTTCGGTAATTTTTTTTTAAATTGCCTTAAATCGCGTGGTGAAGTCTTCACTGGCGAACTTTTTGAACATCAAATCGCAATTCTTTTAACTTGTATATTTTGCTGATCAACAGTGCGGGTGAAGGAAAATTTTGAAATTTCTCTACTCGAGGAAATGGATGAATATTCACAAAGGCTTAGTAGAGACAGAAGGGCTCTGACAGAGAATAATCAACGGTTTAACATTTTAAGAAGCTACTGTCACCTTATCGATCAAATAAACACATGTAGTCAAGCTTTGGGCAAAGATGGAAAGTTTCAGTTATTCATCTGTCTGGGAGCTAGGTACGTGTGTTCACCATGTTTTATTTGTCCTTTATAATTGTTTTTACTTTCTCCTCTCATTGGTAATAATATTATTACAATTCGTTACAACTTAACTAACAGAGAACATCTTCTGCATCGCATGTTGAGTCCGATGAGCGAAGCAAGGTCAACAGTAGACATGTATGAGGAAATATCTTTCTTGAGGAGTCCTCAGCTGCTCACTTTCCTCATCCAGATACTGGAACCATTAGACGAGTTTCACATTGTTCTCGAGAAAAGCCTGACTCAAGGGATTTCGAGTATCTGCTAATCGTGCATTTCACATTCCATGTTCAAAGAGAGTGAGCATAACGTGTTTGTGTTATAGTGGTATATACATACTTTGTGTTATTCTCGAAAACTTAGAAGATACTGGGATTGTTGAGAATTGATTTCCGAAAAGCGTGTGAAAAATGGAATAAGATTTTAGATCATTATTTATTTATTATTTAAATCGTAAGGCATGATTGGAATTCTATATTTTAGACAACCTTTACTTTTAATATGATGAGAAACTTGAATCGATGATCGCGTAGCATTGGTTTTTCTTTCACTCATTTTTATAAGACAATATTATTTCATTTCACGGAATAATAAGAGAAAGGAAGAATTCTGTTCTCCTATTTTACCTGATTTTACTTGCCGTGATGATTGACATAAATGCCGAAGACAATGTGTTAGGTGATATTTGTAGGTAAATAAAATGTTAGTTAGTATGTAACCGATCCCATGTACCAAAGATGTTATTATTGTTACTACGTTCGTCAAGATTGTGATGACATGCCACAAAATCTACACATGACATTAGTCTTAGGGTCTTTTAGATATAGTTTTGTTCTCTATATTTTTTTTCTCACTCTTTGTTAGCGTGTGTACATAGTAGGTAGGAAATTAATATACATACTGCAGATTCGGATATTCTCATATTATGACGACGGGTTTTTTGCATTCAAATGTCTGCGTTTTTTTCTACACACTTTGACAATGATCAAAAGTAATACTTCAAATAGTCGAATTAACGTTGTTGATCACATAAAATATCATCGCATCTTCACGGACATGTATTATTGGCAGTCAATAACCTGTATGGAAGAAACTCAATGATAGATAAATTTTACAAGCAATAATTAGTTATTATGATCTTAATTCAAAACCGACTGGCTACTACTTTACTCGTAATCAAATAAATTTGTCAGTTTACCATAGAACCTGTATAGATAATTATGATCTGTATATTCCTCATGACTTTTTATTTTTCTGTATTGTAACAGATATACTTAGAAGTCAGTGGTGTCAGTTTTATAAATACTCCAATTTTTTTATGTGAGTTTCTACATTGAATAATCAATTACAGTCTAACAATGAGGCGTAATCGAAAGCACAATAAAATTAGAGCGAAAGTATCAATTGCAAACGCGGTGATATATTCATATAGATAGTTTAATTTCTTTGTATATGCAGAGCACATATTATTCGAAGAGTCCCTGATTAAAGCCTTAATAAGATATCAAATAATACTATGGAATGGGAATCAAAAGTAAGATGGAAGAACGTACACGAAGAAAAACTTAGAACAAAAAAAAAGAGAAATAGCAAATTATACTCGTAAGAGGATAGAACTGTCGTGATTTATCGTGATCTGTCGTGATACTTGATCTATAGCATCGTGCAATATCTTATTGGGATTCTCAAACAAGTTGTACACCCCCGTGTTATGTACCCCTAGCAGTAATGCGCTGCAATATTGTATTGCTAAAAGACTTCAATTAGAATACGCATACGAATCAATCTGACAATTGAGAAATTACCGTTTCACTATCATGCATTCACATCGAGTTTGGCTTTACGTAACTCCGATATATACCTGCATCGCAAGACGGTCAAATTCATTCAAATTTCAAAATAAATTATGGCGACATTATTATCACATACAACGTGTGAAGTTAGATTGATTGGTTAGATTTAATGGGAATTGAAGTCGATAATGAAAGCAAGGCAGCAATCTGCGGACTTGTTTTCTATCCATTTAATGTTTGACCGTGTAGCAAAGACTGCCGAAGATTTGTCATATCTTTCAAATTATCAAGAACGTGTCTTTTCGGTCCTGCCAACTATGACAATAATATTCTTGGTAACACATAGAATTGTGCTGCAATAATCCTATGTACTAATCATCAGTTTATGTAGTTTTGTTGAGCGTTATCCTTGACATGACTGTTCTGAGAGATCGATACTTCGTCATAATCTTTTGAAGTTCATCAACAAAAACTTTATACTATTAGTTTGAAACCTGCTCTCGTCTAACTATTATCTACGTTAAATCAGTAAAGCAAAACTGACTCCATAGACTTATGTTTTATTGCCGTATCAATTATCTTTGCGAATTTCCCGGGGATAGGGCTGGTAATGATGCAGCTCCTCCTAAGTTCTTGAAGCTGTTTTCTGAAATTATCACTGCTTGGTCACTTTAGCAATCCTGTAATAACACTGCTTATTATGAACATCATAGCCATTATAACTTACTTTTTCCACATCATTTGCAAACACAAAGGATCTTGCTCGGATCTAAAATCGTGGAAGCAAGTTCAATGCAGTCATTATGTAACGCATAATTTATTGTAAAAACTGAGTAAATACAGATTTTGCATAATATATAAAGGACCAAATCAACAATACTTGACCAATACGTACTCTTTTGTAAACATAATAAGTCTCGTTTGTTAAAACTTATAGCTGAATACACAAGGCAAAGTCTGAATGGAGTCACACTTTAGAGAAAAACGTGTTTTAACTGTTATAAGACGAAAGTTGAAGCGCCGGAAATGCTTACATCAATGGCATTTTATTTATTCAGATTTTTAAGTTTCGTAACGACGTGATCATTTCAGCATCAGTATGCATAATATCTCAGTTTCAGCACTAAATGATCGCACTCATTTTCTGTTCATATGACCGCGTATATTGTATGATGAACGTCTATGTGATGCCTTTCACGCATAGTTACTAGATAATATTTGAGATTATTCTATTTGAAACTTGTTTGTTCCTTACTCGAAACCTCGTGATTGTTCTTGTACATACATCACTTCTGATGGAAATAGTGGCGAAGACATAGTCTACGCAAATCTTACGGAAATTTAAATGATATTTCTGTATGTATATAATGTAGCTTAAGAAGCAACTGTACAGTGAAATAAATGACTATAAATTACGACAAAATTACGTTTCTATTTCAATATATATGCGTGCGTTTTTCTAGTCTCTAACGTATCCTAGGAGTATCGTGTATTGAAGCGGATTTGTGGGGCGGGTTGAGCATTGGACTATGACTGTGGATAGGTGCAGTACTATTGGAAATTTGAAAACATTATTACACACAGGGTCAAGCTTGAATACAGAGAGATCTTGATGTATACTATCGATTTTAAAAAGTGCCGGAATAAATTCGTTCTGGCACTATTCCGACGTAATTTTGCGAGAGAAATCGATTGGGCGCAGTCCCAATACGCTGCGATCAACGCATCAAAAGTTACAGCCAAAAAACCAGAACCTTAATTTTCGACATTTTTTAGCAGGTGCTTTTTCGCTCGCCATTTCTCTCCTGTTGGTCCTACGCTCTTTTCGCTGCGGTTTCTGAGTTCCTGAGGGTCCATGTGGTCGGATAAGGATCGTTTGAATCGAATCTGAGACCAAAAGTTTTTTGCCAAAAAAAAAAGTAAGGCTAACCCCTTTCCATTTTTGGCGAAAATTTTCGCGATTTTGAAAAGTGCTGGAGTCAATTAATTGTAGCACTGATCGGACGTAATTTTGCGAGAGACATCGATTGGGCGTAGTCCCAATACGCTGCGATCAACGCATGAAAAGTTACAGCCAAAAAACCAGAACCTGAATTTTCGACATTTTTCAGCAGGTGCTTTTTCGGTCGCCATTTCTCTCTTGTTGGTCCTACGCTCTATTCGCTGCGATTTCTGAGTTCCTAAGGGTCCAATTGGTCGGATAAGGATCGTTTAAATCGAATCTCAGACCAAAAGTTTTTTGCCAAAAAAAAAAGTAAGGCTAACCCCTTTCCATTTTTGGCGAAAATTTTCGGCATTTTGAAAGGTGCTGGAATAAATTCTTTCTGGCACTATTCCGACGTAATTTTGCGAGAGAAATCGATTGGGCGCAGTCCCAATACGCTGCGATCAACGCATCAAAAGTTACAGCCAAAAAACGAGAACCTGAATTTTCGACATTTTTCAGCAGGTGCTTTTTCGCTCGCCATTTCTCTCCTGTTGGTCCTACGCTCTTTTCGCTGCGATTTCTGAGTTCCTGAGGGTCCAATTGGTCGGATGAGCATCGTTTAAATCGAATCTGAGACCAAAAGTTTTTTGCCAAAAAAAAAAGTAAGGCTAACCCCTTTCCATTTTTGGCGAAAATTTTCGGCATTTTGAAAGGTGATGAAATAAATTCTTTCTGGCACTATTCGGACGTAATTTTGCGAGAGAAATCGATTGGGCGCAGTCCCAATACGCTGCGATCACCGCATCAAAAGTTATAGCCAGAAAACCAGAACCTGAATTTTCGACATTTTTTAGCAGGTGCTTTTTCGCTCGCCATTTCTCTCCTGTTGGTCCTACGCTCTTTTCGCTGCGATTTCTGAGTTCCTGAGGGTCCAATTGGTCGGATAAGGATCGTTTGAATCGAATCTGAGACCGAAAGTTTTTTGCCAAAAAAAAAAGTAAGGCTAACCCCTTTCCATTTTTGGCGAAAATTTTCGCGATTTTGGAAAGTGCTGGAATCAATTAATCGTAGCACTGATCGGACGTAATTTTGCGAGAGAAATCGATTGGGTGCAGTCCCAATACGCTGCGATCAACGCATCAAAAGTTACAGCCAAAAAACGAGAACCTGTGTTTTCGACATTTTTCAGCAGGTGCTTTTTCGCTCGCCATTTCTCTTCTGTTGGTCCTACGCTCTTTTCGCTGCGATTTCTGAGTTCCTGAGGGTCCAATTGGTCGGATAAGCATCGTTTAAATCGAATCTGAGACCAAAAGTTTTTTGCCAAAAAAAAAAGTAAGGCTAACCCCTTTCCATTTTTGGCGAAAATTTTCGGCATTTTGAAAGGTGCTGATATAAATTCTTTCTGGCACTATTCCGACGTAATTTTGCGAGAGAAATCGATTGGGCGCAGTCCCAATACGCTGCGATCGACGCATCAAAAGTTACAGCCAAAAAACCAGAACCTGAATTTTCGACATTTTTCAGCAGGTGCTTTTTCGCTCGCCATTTCTCTCCTGTTGGTCCTACGCTCTTTTCGCTGCGATTTCTGAGTTCCTGAGGGTCCAATTGGTCGGATAAGGATCGTTTGAATCGAATCTGAGACCAAAAGTTTTTTGCCAAAAAAAAAGTAAGGCTAACCCCTTTCCATTTTTAGCGAAAATTTTCGCGATTTTGGAAAGTGCTGGAATCAATTAATCGTGGCACTGATCGGACGTAATTTTGCGAGAGAAATCGATTGGGTGCAGTCCCAATACGCTGCGATCAACGCATCAAAAGTGACAGCCAAAAAACGAGAACCTGTGTTTTCGACATTTTTCAGCAGGTGCTTTTTCGCTCGCCATTTCTCTTCTGTTGGTCCTACGCTCTTTTCGCTGCAATTTCCGAGTTCCTGAGGGTCCAATTGGTCGGATAAGCATCGTTTAAATCGAATCTGAGACCAAAAGTTTTTTGCCAAAAAAAAAAGTAAGGCTAACCCCTTTCCATTTTTGGCGAAAATTTTCGGCATTTTGAAAGGTGCTGAAATAAATTCTTTCTGGCACTATTCCGACGTAATTTTGCGAGAGAAATCGATTGGGCGCAGTCCCAATACGCTGCGATCGACGCATCAAAAGTTACAGCCAAAAAACCAGAACCTGAATTTTCGACATTTTTCAGCAGGTGCTTTTTCGCTTGCCATTTCTCTCCTGTTGGTCCTACGCTCTTTTCACTGCGATTTCTGAGTTCCTGAGGGTCCAATTGGTCGAATAAGGATCGTTTGAATCGAATCTGAGACCAAAAGTTTTTTGCCAAAAAAAAAAGTAAGGCTAACCCCTTTCCATTTTTGGCGAAAATTTTCGGCATTTTGAAAGGTGCTGAAATAAATTCTTTCTGGCTCTATTCCGACGTAATTTTGCGAGAGAAATCGATTGGGCGCAGTCCCAATACGCTGCGATCAACGCATCAAAAGTTACAGCCAAAAAACCAGAACCTGAATTTTCGACATTTTTCAGCAGGTGCTTTTTCGCTCGCCATTTCTCTCCTGTTGGTCCTACGCTCTTTTCGCTGCGATTTCTGAGTTCCTGAGGGTCCAATTGGTCGGATAAGGATCGTTTGAATCGAATCTGAGACCAGAAGTTTTTTGCCAAAAAAAAAAGTAAGGCTAACCCCTTTCCATTTTTGGCGAAAATTTTCGGCATTTTGAAAGGTGCTGGAATAAATTCTTTCTGGCACTAATCCGACGTAATTTTGCGAGAGAAATCGATTGGGCGCAGTCCCAATACGCTGCGATCAACGCATCAAAAGTTACAGCCAAAAAACGAGAACCTGAATTTTCGACATTTTTCAGCAGGTGCTTTTTCGCTCGCCATTTCTCTCCTGTTGGTCCTACGCTCTTTTCGCTGCAATTTCTGAGTTCCTGAGGGTCCAATTGGTCGGATAAGGATCGTTTAAATCGAATCTGAGACCAAAAGTTTTTTGCCAAAAAAAAAAGTAAGGCTAACCCCTTTCCATTTTTGGCGAAAATTTTCGGCGTTTTGAAAGGTGATGAAATAAATTCTTTCTGGCACTATTCGGACGTAATTTTGCGAGAGAAATCGATTGGGCGCAGTCCCAATACGCTGCGATCAACGCATCAAAAGTTATAGCCAGAAAACCAGAACCTGAATTTTCGACATTTTTTAGCAGGTGCTTTTTCGCTCGCCATTTCTCTCCTGTTGGTCCTACGCTCTTTTCGCTGCGATTTCTAAGTTCCTGAGGGTCCAATTGGTCGGATAAGGATCGTTTGAATCGAATCTGAGACCAAAAGTTTTTTGCCAAAAAAAAAAGTAAGGCTAACCCCTTTCCATTTTTGGCGAAAATTTTCGGCATTTTGAAAGGTGCTGAAATAAATTCTTTCTGGCACTATTCCGACGTAATTTTGCGAGAGAAATCGATTGGGCGCAGTCCCAATACGCTGCGATCAACGCATCAAAAGTTACAGCCAAAAACCAGAACCTGAATTTTCGACATTTTTCAGCAGGTGCTTTTTCGCTCGCCATTTCTCTCCTGTTGGTCCTACGCTCTTTTCACTGCGATTTCTGAGTTCCTGAGGGTCCAATTGGTCGGATAAGGATCGTTTGAATCGAATCTGAGACCAAAAGTCTTTTGCCAAAAAAAAAAGTAAGGCTAACCCCTTTCCATTTTTGGCGAAAATTTTCGGCATTTTGAAAGGTGCTGAAATAAATTCTTTCTGGCACTATTCCGACGTAATTTTGCGAGAGAAATCGATTGGGCGCAGTCCCAATACGCTGCGATCAACGCATCAAAAGTTACAGCCAAAAAACCAGAACCTGAATTTTCGACATTTTTCAGCAGGTGCTTTTTCGCTCGCCATTTCTCTCCTGTTGGTCCTACGCTCTTTTCGCTGCGATTTCTGAGTTCCTGAGGGTCCAATTGGTCGGATAAGGATCGTTTGAATCGAATCTGAGACCAAAAGTTTTTTGCCAAAAAAAAAAGTAAGGCTAACCCCTTTCCATTTTTGGCGAAAATTTTCAGCATTTTGAAAGGTGCTGGAATAAATTTTTTCTGGCACTATTCCGACGTAATTTTGCGAGAGAAATCGATTGGGCGCAGTCCCAATACGCTGCGATCAACGCATCAAAAGTTACAGCCAAAAAACGAGAACCTGAATTTTCGACATTTTTCAGCAGGTGCTTTTTCGCTCGCCATTTCTCTCCTGTTGGTCTTACGCTCTTTTCGCTGCGATTTCTGAGTTCCTGAGGGTCCAATCGGTCGGATAAGCATCGTTTAAATCGAATCTGAGACCAAAAGTTTTTTGCCAAAAAAAAAAAGTAAGGCTAACCCCTTTCCATTTTTGGCGAAAATTTTCGGCATTTTGAAAGGTGCTGAAATAAATTCTTTCTGGCACTATTCCGACGTAATTTTGCGAGAGAAATCGATTGGGCGCAGTCCCAATACGCTGCGATCAACGCATCAAAAGTTACAGCCAAAAAACGAGAACCTGTGTTTTCGACATTTTTCAGCAGGTGCTTTTTCGCTCGCCATTTCTCTTCTGTTGGTCCTACGCTCTTTTCGCTGCGATTTCTGAGTTCCTGAGGGTCCAATTGGTCGGATAAGCATCGTTTAAATCGAATCTGAGACCAAAAGTTTTTTGCCAAAAAAAAAAGTAAGGCTAACCCCTTTCCATTTTTGGCGAAAATTTTCGGCATTTTGAAAGGTGCTGAAATAAATTCTTTCTGGCACTATTCCGACGTAATTTTGCGAGAGATATCGATTGGGCGCAGTCCCAATACGCTGCGATCAACGCATCAAAAGTTACAGCCAAAAAACGAGAACCTGAATTTTCGACATTTTTCAGCAGGTGCTTTTTCGCTCGCCATTTCTCTCCTGTTGGTCCTACGCTCTTTTGGCTGCGATTTCTGAGTTCCTGAGGGTCCAATTGGTCGGATAAGCATCGTTTAAATCGAATCTGAGACCAAAAGTTTTTTGCCAAAAAAAAAAGTAAGGCTAACCCCTTTCCATTTTTGGCGAAAATTTTCGGCATTTTGAAAGGTGATGAAATAAATTCTTTCTGGCACTATTCGGACGTAATTTTGCGAGAGAAATCGATTGGGCGCAGTCCCAATACGCTGCGATCAACGCATCAAAAGTTATAGCCAGAAAACCAGAACCTGAATTTTCGACATTTTTTAGCAGGTGCTTTTTCGCTCGCCATTTCTCTCCTGTTGGTCCTACGCTCTTTTCGCTGCGGTTTCTGAGTTCCTGAGGGTCCATGTGGTCGGATAAGGATCGTTTGAATCGAATCTGAGACCAAAAGTTTTTTGCCAAAAAAAAAAGTAAGGCTAACCCCTTTCCATTTTTGGCGAAAATTTTCGCGATTTTGAAAAGTGCTGGAGTCAATTAATTGTAGCACTGATCGGACGTAATTTTGCGAGAGACATCGATTGGGCGTAGTCCCAATACGCTGCGATCAACGCATGAAAAGTTACAGCCAAAAAACCAGAACCTGAATTTTCGACATTTTTCAGCAGGTGCTTTTTCGGTCGCCATTTCTCTCTTGTTGGTCCTACGCTCTATTCGCTGCGATTTCTGAGTTCCTAAGGGTCCAATTGGTCGGATAAGGATCGTTTAAATCGAATCTCAGACCAAAAGTTTTTTGCCAAAAAAAAAAGTAAGGCTAACCCCTTTCCATTTTTGGCGAAAATTTTCGGCATTTTGAAAGGTGCTGGAATAAATTCTTTCTGGCACTATTCCGACGTAATTTTGCGAGAGAAATCGATTGGGCGCAGTCCCAATACGCTGCGATCAACGCATCAAAAGTTACAGCCAAAAAACGAGAACCTGAATTTTCGACATTTTTCAGCAGGTGCTTTTTCGCTCGCCATTTCTCTCCTGTTGGTCCTACGCTCTTTTCGCTGCGATTTCTGAGTTCCTGAGGGTCCAATTGGTCGGATGAGCATCGTTTAAATCGAATCTGAGACCAAAAGTTTTTTGCCAAAAAAAAAAGTAAGGCTAACCCCTTTCCATTTTTGGCGAAAATTTTCGGCATTTTGAAAGGTGATGAAATAAATTCTTTCTGGCACTATTCGGACGTAATTTTGCGAGAGAAATCGATTGGGCGCAGTCCCAATACGCTGCGATCACCGCATCAAAAGTTATAGCCAGAAAACCAGAACCTGAATTTTCGACATTTTTTAGCAGGTGCTTTTTCGCTCGCCATTTCTCTCCTGTTGGTCCTACGCTCTTTTCGCTGCGATTTCTGAGTTCCTGAGGGTCCAATTGGTCGGATAAGGATCGTTTGAATCGAATCTGAGACCGAAAGTTTTTTGCCAAAAAAAAAAGTAAGGCTAACCCCTTTCCATTTTTAGCGAAAATTTTCGCGATTTTGGAAAGTGCTGGAATCAATTAATCGTAGCACTGATCGGACGTAATTTTGCGAGAGAAATCGATTGGGTGCAGTCCCAATACGCTGCGATCAACGCATCAAAAGTTACAGCCAAAAAACGAGAACCTGTGTTTTCGACATTTTTCAGCAGGTGCTTTTTCGCTCGCCATTTCTCTTCTGTTGGTCCTACGCTCTTTTCGCTGCGATTTCTGAGTTCCTGAGGGTCCAATTGGTCGGATAAGCATCGTTTAAATCGAATCTGAGACCAAAAGTTTTTTGCCAAAAAAAAAAGTAAGGCTAACCCCTTTCCATTTTTGGCGAAAATTTTCGGCATTTTGAAAGGTGCTGATATAAATTCTTTCTGGCACTATTCCGACGTAATTTTGCGAGAGAAATCGATTGGGCGCAGTCCCAATACGCTGCGATCGACGCATCAAAAGTTACAGCCAAAAAACCAGAACCTGAATTTTCGACATTTTTCAGCAGGTGCTTTTTCGCTCGCCATTTCTCTCCTGTTGGTCCTACGCTCTTTTCGCTGCGATTTCTGAGTTCCTGAGGGTCCAATTGGTCGGATAAGGATCGTTTGAATCGAATCTGAGACCAAAAGTTTTTTGCCAAAAAAAAAGTAAGGCTAACCCCTTTCCATTTTTAGCGAAAATTTTCGCGATTTTGGAAAGTGCTGGAATCAATTAATCGTGGCACTGATCGGACGTAATTTTGCGAGAGAAATCGATTGGGTGCAGTCCCAATACGCTGCGATCAACGCATCAAAAGTGACAGCCAAAAAACGAGAACCTGTGTTTTCGACATTTTTCAGCAGGTGCTTTTTCGCTCGCCATTTCTCTTCTGTTGGTCCTACGCTCTTTTCGCTGCAATTTCCGAGTTCCTGAGGGTCCAATTGGTCGGATAAGCATCGTTTAAATCGAATCTGAGACCAAAAGTTTTTTGCCAAAAAAAAAAGTAAGGCTAACCCCTTTCCATTTTTGGCGAAAATTTTCGGCATTTTGAAAGGTGCTGAAATAAATTCTTTCTGGCACTATTCCGACGTAATTTTGCGAGAGAAATCGATTGGGCGCAGTCCCAATACGCTGCGATCGACGCATCAAAAGTTACAGCCAAAAAACCAGAACCTGAATTTTCGACATTTTTCAGCAGGTGCTTTTTCGCTTGCCATTTCTCTCCTGTTGGTCCTACGCTCTTTTCACTGCGATTTCTGAGTTCCTGAGGGTCCAATTGGTCGAATAAGGATCGTTTGAATCGAATCTGAGACCAAAAGTTTTTTGCCAAAAAAAAAAGTAAGGCTAACCCCTTTCCATTTTTGGCGAAAATTTTCGGCATTTTGAAAGGTGCTGAAATAAATTCTTTCTGGCACTATTCCGACGTAATTTTGCGAGAGAAATCGATTGGGCGCAGTCCCAATACGCTGCGATCAACGCATCAAAAGTTACAGCCAAAAAACCAGAACCTGAATTTTCGACATTTTTCAGCAGGTGCTTTTTCGCTCGCCATTTCTCTCCTGTTGGTCCTACGCTCTTTTCGCTGCGATTTCTGAGTTCCTGAGGGTCCAATTGGTCGGATAAGGATCGTTTGAATCGAATCTGAGACCAGAAGTTTTTTGCCAAAAAAAAAAGTAAGGCTAACCCCTTTCCATTTTTGGCGAAAATTTTCGGCATTTTGAAAGGTGCTGGAATAAATTCTTTCTGGCACTAATCCGACGTAATTTTGCGAGAGAAATCGATTGGGCGCAGTCCCAATACGCTGCGATCAACGCATCAAAAGTTACAGCCAAAAAACGAGAACCTGAATTTTCGACATTTTTCAGCAGGTGCTTTTTCGCTCGCCATTTCTCTCCTGTTGGTCCTACGCTCTTTTCGCTGCAATTTCTGAGTTCCTGAGGGTCCAATTGGTCGGATAAGGATCGTTTAAATCGAATCTGAGACCAAAAGTTTTTTGCCAAAAAAAAAAGTAAGGCTAACCCCTTTCCATTTTTGGCGAAAATTTTCGGCGTTTTGAAAGGTGATGAAATAAATTCTTTCTGGCACTATTCGGACGTAATTTTGCGAGAGAAATCGATTGGGCGCAGTCCCAATACGCTGCGATCAACGCATCAAAAGTTATAGCCAGAAAACCAGAACCTGAATTTTCGACATTTTTTAGCAGGTGCTTTTTCGCTCGCCATTTCTCTCCTGTTGGTCCTACGCTCTTTTCGCTGCGATTTCTAAGTTCCTGAGGGTCCAATTGGTCGGATAAGGATCGTTTGAATCGAATCTGAGACCAAAAGTTTTTTGCCAAAAAAAAAAGTAAGGCTAACCCCTTTCCATTTTTGGCGAAAATTTTCGGCATTTTGAAAGGTGCTGAAATAAATTCTTTCTGGCACTATTCCGACGTAATTTTGCGAGAGAAATCGATTGGGCGCAGTCCCAATACGCTGCGATCAACGCATCAAAAGTTACAGCCAAAAACCAGAACCTGAATTTTCGACATTTTTCAGCAGGTGCTTTTTCGCTCGCCATTTCTCTCCTGTTGGTCCTACGCTCTTTTCACTGCGATTTCTGAGTTCCTGAGGGTCCAATTGGTCGGATAAGGATCGTTTGAATCGAATCTGAGACCAAAAGTCTTTTGCCAAAAAAAAAAGTAAGGCTAACCCCATTTCCATTTTTGGCGAAAATTTTCGGCATTTTGAAAGGTGCTGAAATAAATTCTTTCTGGCACTATTCCGACGTAATTTTGCGAGAGAAATCGATTGGGCGCAGTCCCAATACGCTGCGATCAACGCATCAAAAGTTACAGCCAAAAAACCAGAACCTGAATTTTCGACATTTTTCAGCAGGTGCTTTTTCGCTCGCCATTTCTCTCCTGTTGGTCCTACGCTCTTTTCGCTGCGATTTCTGAGTTCCTGAGGGTCCAATTGGTCGGATAAGGATCGTTTGAATCGAATCTGAGACCAAAAGTTTTTTGCCAAAAAAAAAAGTAAGGCTAACCCCTTTCCATTTTTGGCGAAAATTTTCAGCATTTTGAAAGGTGCTGGAATAAATTTTTTCTGGCACTATTCCGACGTAATTTTGCGAGAGAAATCGATTGGGCGCAGTCCCAATACGCTGCGATCAACGCATCAAAAGTTACAGCCAAAAAACGAGAACCTGAATTTTCGACATTTTTCAGCAGGTGCTTTTTCGCTCGCCATTTCTCTCCTGTTGGTCTTACGCTCTTTTCGCTGCGATTTCTGAGTTCCTGAGGGTCCAATCGGTCGGATAAGCATCGTTTAAATCGAATCTGAGACCAAAAGTTTTTTGCCAAAAAAAAAAAGTAAGGCTAACCCCTTTCCATTTTTGGCGAAAATTTTCGGCATTTTGAAAGGTGCTGAAATAAATTCTTTCTGGCACTATTCCGACGTAATTTTGCGAGAGAAATCGATTGGGCGCAGTCCCAATACGCTGCGATCAACGCATCAAAAGTTACAGCCAAAAAACGAGAACCTGTGTTTTCGACATTTTTCAGCAGGTGCTTTTTCGCTCGCCATTTCTCTTCTGTTGGTCCTACGCTCTTTTCGCTGCGATTTCTGAGTTCCTGAGGGTCCAATTGGTCGGATAAGCATCGTTTAAATCGAATCTGAGACCAAAAGTTTTTTGCCAAAAAAAAAAGTAAGGCTAACCCCTTTCCATTTTTGGCGAAAATTTTCGGCATTTTGAAAGGTGCTGAAATAAATTCTTTCTGGCACTATTCCGACGTAATTTTGCGAGAGAAATCGATTGGGCGCAGTCCCAATACGCTGCGATCAACGCATCAAAAGTTACAGCCAAAAAACGAGAACCTGAATTTTCGACATTTTTCAGCAGGTGCTTTTTCGCTCGCCATTTCTCTCCTGTTGGTCCTACGCTCTTTTGGCTGCGATTTCTGAGTTCCTGAGGGTCCAATTGGTCGGATAAGCATCGTTTAAATCGAATCTGAGACCAAAAGTTTTTTGCCAAAAAAAAAAGTAAGGCTAACCCCTTTCCATTTTTGGCGAAAATTTTCGGCATTTTGAAAGGTGATGAAATAAATTCTTTCTGGCACTATTCGGACGTAATTTTGCGAGAGAAATCGATTGGGCGCAGTCCCAATACGCTGCGATCAACGCATCAAAAGTTATAGCCAGAAAACCAGAACCTGAATTTTCGACATTTTTTAGCAGGTGCTTTTTCGCTCGCCATTTCTCTCCTGTTGGTCCTACGCTCTTTTCGCTGCGATTTCTGAGTTCCTGAGGGTCCAATTGGTCGGATAAGGATCGTTTGATTCGAATCTGAGACCAAAAGTTTTTTGCCAAAAAAAAAAGTAAGGCTAACCCCTTTCCATTTTTGGCGAAAATTTTCGGCATTTTGAAAGGTGATGAAATAAATTCTTTCTGGCACTATTCGGACGTAATTTTGCGAGAGAAATCGATTGGGCGCAGTCCCAATACGCTGCGATCAACGCATCAAAAGTTATAGCCAGAAAACCAGAACCTGAATTTTCGACATTTTTTAGCAGGTGCTTTTTCGCTCGCCATTTCTCTCCTGTTGGTCCTACGCTCTTTTCGCTGCGATTTCTGAGTTCCTGAGGGTCCAATTGGTCGGATAAGGATCGTTTGAATCGAATCTGAGACCAAAAGTTTTTTGCCAAAAAAAAAGTAAGGCTAACCCCTTTCCATTTTTAGCGAAAATTTTCGCGATTCTGGAAAGTGCTGGAATAAATTCTTTCTGGCACTAATCCGACGTAATTTTGCGAGAGAAATCGATTGGGCGCAGTCCCAATACGCTGCGATCAACGCATCAAAAGTTACAGCCAAAAAACGAGAACCTGAATTTTCGACATTTTTCAGCAGGTGCTTTTTCGCTCGCCATTTCTCTTCTGTTGGTCCTACGCTCTTTTCGCTGCAATTTCCGAGTTCCTGAGGGTCCAATTGGGCGGATAAGCATCGTTTAAATCGAATCTGAGACCAAAAGTTTTTTGCCAAAAAAAAAAGTAAGGCTAACCCCTTTCCATTTTTGGCGAAAATTTTCGGCATTTTGAAAGGTGCTGAAATAAATTCTTTCTGGCACTATTCCGACGTAATTTTGCGAGAGAAATCGATTGGGCGCAGTCCCAATACGCTGCGATCAACGCATCAAAAGTTACAGCCAAAAAACCAGAACCTGAATTTTCGACATTTTTCAGCAGGTGCTTTTTCGCTCGCCATTTCTCTCCTGTTGGTCCTACGCTCTTTTCGCTGCAATTTCTGAGTTCCTGAGGGTCCAATTGGTCGGATAAGCATCGTTTAAATCGAATCTGAGACCAAAAGTTTTTTGCCAAAAAAAAAAGTAAGGCTAACCCCTTTCCATTTTTGGCGAAAATTTTCGGCATTTTGAAAGGTGATGAAATAAATTCTCTCTGGCACTATTCGGACGTAATTTTGCGAGAGAAATCGATTGGGCGCAGTCCCAATACGCTGCGATCAACGCATCAAAAGTTATAGCCAGAAAACCAGAACCTGAATTTTCGACATTTTTTAGCAGGTGCTTTTTCGCTCGCCATTTCTCTCCTGTTGGTCCTACGCTCTTTTCGCTGCGATTTCTGAGTTCCTGAGGGTCCAATTGGTCGGATAAGGATCGTTTGAATCGAATCTGAGACCAAAAGTTTTTTGCCAAAAAAAAAAGTAAGGCTAACCCCTTTCCATTTTTGGCGAAAATTTTCGGCATTTTGAAAGGTGCTGAAATAAATTCTTTCTGGCACTATTCCGACGTAATTTTGCGAGAGAAATCGATTGGGCGCAGTCCCAATACGCTGCGATCAACGCATCAAAAGTTACAGCCAAAAACCAGAACCTGAATTTTCGACATTTTTCAGCAGGTGCTTTTTCGCTCGCCATTTCTCTCCTGTTGGTCCTACGCTCTTTTCACTGCGATTTCTGAGTTCCTGAGGGTCCAATTGGTCGGATAAGGATCGTTTGAATCGAATCTGAGACCAAAAGTCTTTTGCCAAAAAAAAAAGTAAGGCTAACCCCTTTCCATTTTTGGCGAAAATTTTCGGCATTTTGAAAGGTGCTGAAATAAATTCTTTCTGGCACTATTCCGACGTAATTTTGCGAGAGAAATCGATTGGGCGCAGTCCCAATACGCTGCGATCAACGCATCAAAAGTTACAGACAAAAAACCGGAACCTGAATTTTCGACATTTTTCAGCAGGTGCTTTTTCGCTCGCCATTTCTCTCCTGTTGGTCCTACGCTCTTTTGGCTGCGATTTCTGAGTTCCTGAGGGTCCGATTGGTCGGATAAGCATCGTTTAAATCGAATCTGAGACCAAAAGTTTTTTGCCAAAAAAAAAAGTAAGGCTAGCCCCTTTCCATTTTTGTGCGAAAATTTTCGGCATTTTGAAAGGTGATGAAATAAATTCTTTCTGGCACTATTCGGACGTAATTTCGCGAGAGAAATCGATTGGGCGCAGTCCCAATACGCTGCGATCAACGCATCAAAAGTTACAGCCAAAAAACCAGAACCTGAATTTTCGACATTTTTCGGCAGGTGCTTTTTCGCTCGCCATTTCTCTTCTGTTGGTCCTACGCTCTTTTCGCTGCGATTTCTGAGTTCCTGAGGGTCCAATTGGTCGAATAAGCATCGTTTAAATCGAATCTGAGACCAAAAGTTTTTTGCCAAAAAAAAAAGTAAGGCTAACCCCTTTCCATTTTTGGCGAAAATTTTCGGCATTTTGAAAGGTGCTGGAATAAATTCTTTCTGGCACTAATCCGACGTAATTTTGCGAGAGAAATCGATTGGGCGCAGTCCCAATACGCTGCGATCAACGCATCAAAAGTTACAGCCAAAAAACGAGAACCTGAATTTTCGACATTTTTCAGCAGGTGCTTTTTCGCTCGCCATTTCTCTCCTGTTGGTCCTACGCTCTTTTGGCTGCGATTTCTGAGTTCCTGAGGGTCCAATTGGTCGGATAAGGATCGTTTGAATCGAATCTGAGACCAAAAGTTTTTTGCCAAAAAAAAAAGTAAGGCTAACCCCTTTCCATTTTTGGCGAAAATTTTCGGCATTTTGAAAGGTGCTGGAATAAATTCTTTCTGGCACTAATCCGACGTAATTTTGCGAGAGAAATCGATTGGGCGCAGTCCCAATACGCTGCGATCAACGCATCAAAAGTTACAGCCAAAAAACGAGAACCTGAATTTTCGACATTTTTCAGCAGGTGCTTTTTCGCTCGCCATTTCTCTCCTGTTGGTCCTACGCTCTTTTCGCTGCAATTTCTGAGTTCCTGAGGGTCCAATTGGTCGGATAAGCATCGTTTAAATCGAATCTGAGACCAAAAGTTTTTTGCCAAAAAAAAAAGTAAGGCTAACCCCTTTCCATTTTTGGCGAAAATTTTCGGCATTTTGAAAGGTGATGAAATAAATTCTCTCTGGCACTATTCGGACGTAATTTTGCGAGAGAAATCGATTGGGCGCAGTCCCAATACGCTGCGATCAACGCATCAAAAGTTATAGCCAGAAAACCAGAACCTGAATTTTCGACATTTTTTAGCAGGTGCTTTTTCGCTCGCCATTTCTCTCCTGTTGGTCCTACGCTCTTTTCGCTGCGATTTCTGAGTTCCTGAGGGTCCAATTGGTCGGATAAGGATCGTTTGAATCGAATCTGAGACCAAAAGTTTTTTGCCAAAAAAAAAAGTAAGGCTAACCCCTTTCCATTTTTGGCGAAAATTTTCGGCATTTTGAAAGGTGCTGAAATAAATTCTTTCTGGCACTATTCCGACGTAATTTTGCGAGAGAAATCGATTGGGCGCAGTCCCAATACGCTGCGATCAACGCATCAAAAGTTACAGCCAAAAACCAGAACCTGAATTTTCGACATTTTTCAGCAGGTGCTTTTTCGCTCGCCATTTCTCTCCTGTTGGTCCTACGCTCTTTTCACTGCGATTTCTGAGTTCCTGAGGGTCCAATTGGTCGGATAAGGATCGTTTGAATCGAATCTGAGACCAAAAGTCTTTTGCCAAAAAAAAAAGTAAGGCTAACCCCTTTCCATTTTTGGCGAAAATTTTCGGCATTTTGAAAGGTGCTGAAATAAATTCTTTCTGGCACTATTCCGACGTAATTTTGCGAGAGAAATCGATTGGGCGCAGTCCCAATACGCTGCGATCAACGCATCAAAAGTTACAGCCAAAAAACCGGAACCTGAATTTTCGACATTTTTCAGCAGGTGCTTTTTCGCTCGCCATTTCTCTCCTGTTGGTCCTACGCTCTTTTCGCTGCGATTTCTGAGTTCCTGAGGGTCCAATTGGTCGGATAAGGATCGTTTGAATCGAATCCTAGACCAAAAGTTTTTTGCCAAAAAAAAAAGTAAGGCTAACCCCTTTCCATTTTTGGCGAAAATTTTCAGCATTTTGAAAGGTGCTGGAATAAATTTTTTCTGGCACTATTCCGACGTAATTTTGCGAGAGAAATCGATTGGGCGCAGTCTCAATACGCTGCGATCAACGAATCAAAAGTTACAGCCAAAAAACGAGAACCTGAATTTTCGACATTTTTCAGCAGGTGCTTTTTCGCTCGCCATTTCTCTCCTGTTGGTCCTACGCTCTTTTCGCTGCGATTTCTGAGTTCCTGAGGGTCCAATTGGTCGGATAAGCATCGTTTAAATCGAATCTGAGACCAAAAGTTTTTTGCCAAAAAAAAAAGTAAGGCTAACCCCTTTCCATTTTTGGCGAAAATTTTCGGCATTTTGAAAGGTGCTGAAATAAATTCTTTCTGGCCCTATTCCGACGTAATTTTGCGAGAGAAATCGATTGGGCGCAGTCCCAATACGCTGCGATCAACGCATCAAAAGTTACAGCCAAAAAACGAGAACCTGTGTTTTCGACATTTTTCAGCAGGTGCTTTTTCGCTCGCCATTTCTCTTCTGTTGGTCCTACGCTCTTTTCGCTGCGATTTCTGAGTTCCTGAGGGTCCAATTGGTCGAATAAGCATCGTTTAAATCGAATCTGAGACCAAAAGTTTTTTGCCAAAAAAAAAAGTAAGGCTAACCCCTTTCCATTTTTGGCGAAAATTTTCGGCATTTTGAAAGGTGCTGAAATAAATTCTTTCCGGCACTAAGGCCCTTTCCATTTTTGGCGAAAATTTTTGGCATTTTGAAAGGTGCTGAAATAAATTCTTTCTGGCACTATTCCGACGTAATTTTGCGAGAGAAATCGATTGGGCGCAGTCCCAATACGCTGCGATCAACGCATCAAAAGTTACAGCCAAAAAACGAGAACCTGTGTTTTCGACATTTTTCAGCAGGTGCTTTTTCGCTCGCCATTTCTCTCCTGTTGGTCCTACGCTCTTTTGGCTGCGATTTCTGAGTTCCTGAGGGTCCAATTGGTCGGATAAGCATCGTTTAAATCGAATCTGAGACCAAATGTTTTTTGCCAAAAAAAAAAGTAAGGCTAACCCCTTTCCATTTTTGGCGAAAATTTTCGGCATTTTGAAAGGTGATGAAATAAATTCTTTCTGGCACTATTCCGACGTAATTTTGCGAGAGAAATCGATTGGGCGCAGTCCCAATACGCTGCGATCAACGCATCAAAAGTTACAGCCAAAAAACCAGAACCCGAATTTTCGACATTTTTCAGCAGGTGCTTTTTCGCTCGCCATTTCTCTCCTGTTGGTCCTACGCTCTTTTGGCTGCGATTTCTGAGTTCCTGAGGGTCCAATTGGTCGGATAAGGATCGTTTGAATCGAATCTGAGACCAAAAGTTTTTTGCCAAAAAAAAAAGTGAGGCTAACCCCTTTCCATTTTTGGCGAAAATTTTTGGCATTTTGAAAGGTGCTGAAATAAATTCTTTCTGGCACTATTCCGACGTAATTTTGCGAGAGAAATCGATTGGGCGCAGTCCCAATACGCTGCGATCAACGCATCAAAAGTTACAGCCAAAAAACCAGAACCTGAATTTTCGACATTTTTCAGCAGGTGCTTTTTCGCTCGCCATTTCTCTCCTGTTGGTCCTACGCTCTTTTCGCTGCGATTTCTGAGTTCCTGAGGGTCCAATTGGTCGGATAAGGATCTTTTGAATCGAATCTGAGACCAAAAGTTTTTTGCCAAAAAAAAAAGTAAGGCTAACCCCTTTCCATTTTTGGCGAAAATTTTCGGCATTTTGAAAGGTGCTGGAATAAATTCTTTCTGGCACTATTCCGACGTAATTTTGCGAGAGAAATCGATTGGGCGCAGTCCCAATACGCTGCGATCAACGCATCAAAAGTTACAGCCAAAAAACGAGAACCTGAATTTTCGACATTTTTCAGCAGGTGCTTTTTCGCTCGCCATTTCTCTCCTGTTGGTCCTACGCTCTTTTGGCTGCGATTTCTGAGTTCCTGAGGGTCCGATTGGTCGGATAAGCATCGTTTAAATCGAATCTGAGACCAAAAGTTTTTTGCCAAAAAAAAAAGTAAGGCTAGCCCCTTTCCATTTTTGTGCGAAAATTTTCGGCATTTTGAAAGGTGATGAAATAAATTCTTTCTGGCACTATTCGGACGTAATTTCGCGAGAGAAATCGATTGGGCGCAGTCCCAATACGCTGCGATCAACGCATCAAAAGTTACAGCCAAAAAACCAGAACCTGAATTTTCGACATTTTTCGGCAGGTGCTTTTTCGCTCGCCATTTCTCTCCTGTTGGTCCTACGCTCTTTTCGCTGCGATTTCTGAGTTCCTGAGGGTCCAATTGGTCGGATAAGGATCGTTTAAATCGAATCTGAGACCAAAAGTTTTTTGCCAAAAAAAAAAGTAAGGCTAACCCCTTTCCATTTTTGGCGAAAATTTTCGGCATTTTGAAAGGTGCTGAAATAAATTCTTTCCGGCACTAAGGCCCTTTCCATTTTTGGCGAAAATTTTCGGCATTTTGAAAGGTGCTGAAATAAATTCTTTCTGGCACTATTCCGACGTAATTTTGCGAGAGAAATCGATTGGGCGCAGTCCCAATACGCTGCGATCAACGCATCAAAAGTTACAGCCAAAAAACGAGAACCTGTGTTTTCGACATTTTTCAGCAGGTGCTTTTTCGCTCGCCATTTCTCTCCTGTTGGTCCTACGCTCTTTTGGCTGCGATTTCTGAGTTCCTGAGGGTCCAATTGGTCGGATAAGCATCGTTTAAATCGAATCTGAGACCAAATGTTTTTTGCCAAAAAAAAAAGTAAGGCTAACCCCTTTCCATTTTTGGCGAAAATTTTCGGCATTTTGAAAGGTGATGAAATAAATTCTTTCTGGCACTATTCGGACGTAATTTTGCGAGAGAAATCGATTGGGCGCAGTCCCAATACGCTGCGATCAACGCATCAAAAGTTATAGCCAGAAAACCAGAACCTGAATTTTCGACATTTTTTAGCAGGTGCTTTTTCGCTCGCCATTTCTCTCCTGTTGGTCCTACGCTCTTTTCGCTGCGATTTCTGAGTTCCTGAGGGTCCAATTGGTCGGATAAGGATCGTTTGAATCGAATCTGAGACCAAAAGTTTTTTGCCAAAAAAAAAAGTAAGGCTAACCCCTTTCCATTTTTGGCGAAAATTTTCGGCATTTTGAAAGGTGCTGAAATAAATTCTTTCTGGCACTATTCCGACGTAATTTTGCGAGAGAAATCGATTGGGCGCAGTCCCAATACGCTGCGATCAACGCATCAAAAGTTACAGCCAAAAAACCAGAACCCGAATTTTCGACATTTTTCAGCAGGTGCTTTTTCGCTCGCCATTTCTCTCCTGTTGGTCCTACGCTCTTTTGGCTGCGATTTCTGAGTTCCTGAGGGTCCAATTGGTCGGATAAGGATCGTTTGAATCGAATCTGAGACCAAAAGTTTTTTGCCAAAAAAAAAAGTGAGGCTAACCCCTTTCCATTTTTGGCGAAAATTTTTGGCATTTTGAAAGGTGCTGAAATAAATTCTTTCTGGCACTATTCCGACGTAATTTTGCGAGAGAAATCGATTGGGCGCAGTCCCAATACGCTGCGATCAACGCATCAAAAGTTACAGCCAAAAAACCAGAACCTGAATTTTCGACATTTTTCAGCAGGTGCTTTTTCGCTCGCCATTTCTCTCCTGTTGGTCCTACGCTCTTTTCGCTGCGATTTCTGAGTTCCTGAGGGTCCAATTGGTCGGATAAGGATCTTTTGAATCGAATCTGAGACCAAAAGTTTTTTGCCAAAAAAAAAAGTAAGGCTAACCCCTTTCCATTTTTGGCGAAAATTTTCGGCATTTTGAAAGGTGCTGGAATAAATTCTTTCTGGCACTATTCCGACGTAATTTTGCGAGAGAAATCGATTGGGCGCAGTCCCAATACGCTGCGATCAACGCATCAAAAGTTACAGCCAAAAAACGAGAACCTGAATTTTCGACATTTTTCAGCAGGTGCTTTTTCGCTCGCCATTTCTCTCCTGTTGGTCCTACGCTCTTTTGGCTGCGATTTCTGAGTTCCTGAGGGTCCGATTGGTCGGATAAGCATCGTTTAAATCGAATCTGAGACCAAAAGTTTTTTGCCAAAAAAAAAAGTAAGGCTAGCCCCTTTCCATTTTTGTGCGAAAATTTTCGGCATTTTGAAAGGTGATGAAATAAATTCTTTCTGGCACTATTCGGACGTAATTTCGCGAGAGAAATCGATTGGGCGCAGTCCCAATACGCTGCGATCAACGCATCAAAAGTTACAGCCAAAAAACCAGAACCTGAATTTTCGACATTTTTCGGCAGGTGCTTTTTCGCTCGCCATTTCTCTCCTGTTGGTCCTACGCTCTTTTCGCTGCGATTTCTGAGTTCCTGAGGGTCCAATTGGTCGGATAAGGATCGTTTAAATCGAATCTGAGACCAAAAGTTTTTTGCCAAAAAAAAAAGTAAGGCTAACCCCTTTCCATTTTTGGCGAAAATTTTCGCGATTTTGAAAACTGCTGGAATCAATTAATTGTAGCACTAATCGGACGTAATTTTGCGAGAGAAATCGATTGGGCGCAGTCCCAATACGCTGCGATCAACGCATCAAAAGTTTCAGCCAAAAAACGAGAACCTGTGTTTTCGGCATTTTTCAGCAGGTGCTCTTTCCTTCGTAACTTCTCTCCTGTTGATCCCACGCTCTTTTTGCTGCGTTTTCTGAGTTCCTGGGGGTCCAATTAGTCAGGATAGGGTCATTTAAATCGAATCTGAGACCAAAAATTTTCGGCTCCAAAAATGAAAAAAAAGCAACCCTTTGCATTTTTGGCGAAAATTTTCGCGATCTTGAAATAAATTTGTTTTGGTGAACTCTTAAAACTGCTGGAAACGATATTTCTAAACACTATATTGCTCTTATTTTTCGAGAGGAATTCATCGTCCATAGTCTCACCTCACTGCGGACAGCGGGATCAGTAGCGACCGCCAAAAAATTCCAAAAATACTAGTAGATTTGTCGCATTTTTTCAATTGTTCTCACGACACTTCAAGTGCCTCCTGTGAATCTTCGGAGTTCGACTAGTGGGCAGATAGTCGGAGACAGACCAATTCATGTCACGAGGCGAAATTTACTTCACCCCGAATATACAAGATTATTATTTATTGGTTACTGATCGCGTTAACCCTCATTTGGATGGAGCTGCATACACCCGGGTAAAATGGCATATCTGTTCCACTTGTATTGAGCAACAAATAACAGACTGTTTATACATCAACGTTAATCGAAAAATATCAAATTTCTCTCACTTGTTGGTAAAATCGAAAAACGCGAAACGGATTGGTCAGTCGCTCCAAAGTTTCATGCAGAAAACAGGGAGACGGTATGTATATGTAATTTTTGAGGGAACTCCACATATGCATTCAGGCCAAGCCTCTAAAAATGTAACAGTCATATCTTGTATAAAATACAAATACTTTATTTCGAATCGATTCTCTTGCGTCATGCAACGCAACAAGATATGTACAAAGGTGACATTTACACATAGCATAAGTTGAAATTATTGTTCAAATTATAGTAATTACATTCTAGAATAAAAATTGACGCATGTATGATTTCGAGGGCTAAAACTATAGTCAATAAAGGGAATCATTTGTATGTGTGTGATCTGAGGTATATCAGTGGTCCAGCTATTGCCGCTTTAATTCCTGTTAAACTGTGTAATTGAATAATCACGGAAAACGGAAAAAGTATGTAATACACAAAAAATCCGTATTGTGTGGTTGTTATTTCTTGTAAATAAGTTCTTAGATCTAAACTGTTGCATTAAAATGACTGGCAGTAAAATGTTTCATTCCTTACGATAATTAGACTATGTTATCTACGATAGAAAGAAAATCTGCAATCGTCAACACCTCACTGTTCCATATACGTCCTTTTACACATTCTATTTGTAAATAAGATTAACAACATTAGTTATTACCGTTCACGCGATCATTCCCTTCTACCATAGCTTACATTTTACCATAAATCAATGCTATGTAATAATATTAAATTAAAATATGTGGGGGCTTGAATAGGTATTATGTAAATGTTATACATTTTCATAATAGGATCATACTAACAATAAGCAATGTTAATAAATCTATTGATCTTAGATGCTTCCAAAGTTCAAGTTGTTCGCTACGGAGCGCGATTTCAAGGTATATTCAAAGTGCCAGTCCCTACAAGAGAGGACGAATAAAAAAAATTACGTAGCAGTACGAAGGAAAAAAAAGAAAAGAAATCAATCATATACCGAACGAAAGCAACAAGTACAACTTATCTATATTTATATTGTATCTGTTTATGCATTACATTATATGTATGTTATGTATGTACGTTTACCCAGCAAATGCATCACTTACGTTGCCATTGTATCAATGACTACAAACCGCGTTTCCACAAATAATAATTCAATTATTATTAATAGTAAATAAACTTAGTGGTAATAGTAATATTAATATTAGATAAACAATATAGTAATATACATATGCACAAACGCATAAAATAGGGTATATGCGTGTTTAGATATATAAATGTATGCACGCATGTGCGCGGCGTTTAATTTTTTATTTTTTCATTCTAGTAGTATTCCCCACACACGCGCATGCGTATGCATTTTTACATTTGTGTATGTATGTATATACACATCAAGTTCGGGCCACATAAAGGCGTAGAAAAAGGGAAATGAAAATGAAAAAATTAATTTTTTTCAAATTAAAAATAAAATAGTTACAATCAAAGTGCAGAGATTTAGTTAAGGCACGGGTGCTCACGCAAAATTACAGTTTAGCAGCTATATTATCATTATTCTTAGTATACATACATATATGTACACATGTATAGGCTAGAAGTACACACAACACGAACACATTCCTAACATTACTTGTTTGGCAGTCTCATTTTTTTTTCGGGCGAAGCGACTCTTTACCCTCTCACCCTTTTCACCCAACGCGATTCTCAATTTCACAAATATATGTCCGTTACGATGAAAACAATAAAAAAAAAAAAAAAAACCGCGAGCCCCATCCAATGATAGTTTGTGCCATTCTTAAGAAGAGGAGCAACTTCATTTATTGTATTGTATATTCTAAAGCTAACTAAGGCACTGGGAAACAGCAGCGTGGGAAGTTCAATTTTACAGATGGTCTCGTAACAGTTTTCTTTTTTTTTTTCGTATTTCCCCTATCTAACCCTCTTTCTTTCATTATATTTTACAGGGGATATTTGCTTATTATGAGTAGTAGTAGTTCGTCTATAATGTATTACTGTACTTAAAGCGTAATGGTAATAGCTTACAATTAGTAGTAGCATTGTTATATGATGTAGTGATAGCAGTAGGAGAATCGGCGGAGGTAATAAAATTGTGTAGTATGTAATAGTGCAGTAAAAGGTATCGGCAGAAAAAAATTGACAGTGGTATCAGAAATAGTCGGAGAGATATAATACATAGTAACTAGGATAGTTGGACACAGATAAGAAAAATATATACTACACTACTATCCAATGCTCACTCGATGGAAAGATGATATAATCGAATTCCACAATCGTTTATCCTGTCCTTCGAGTTATTCGTTCTTTTCGAATCTAAATATTTTTATTCTATTTGTTGTAATCGCACGTATTCTAACAAAATATTTATAGGTTGTACTACATTTGGTTGCGACAGTAAACAAGGTAGTGCCCCTGCTAAACTAGTTATACATAATATGTGGAGCGAGAGTGGCTTTTACTTAGTGCTGTATATGTGTGCTACTTCTAGCATAGGCTTGCAATTGATTCATTAAGTACTGCCACCTCTCCGTATTTCCATTTCATTCTTTCCTACCTCCTTACTAGTTATCTCATTCACTCAATTGATTTTTTGATACCCAACAATCTGAAAATTCATTCATTCCACGTCAGTGACCCACGCAACGCATAAACAGCAGTCTTTTCTTTCCAACGCTTTCTCCAGTTTTACTTAACCATTTCTCTCTTTATTTTTCTTCCATTTTCTTTTCTACTTCTATGTAAATATATACCATATATATAGTTGTAACTCTAGCTCAACAACACTTGCACACTTAACGCTTATTGTCCGCTTATCTCAAGCTTATTTCAGACTGAACTTCACTTACTCATTCAATTACCTACCTTTTGACTCATTTGCACATTTCCTTACCCTCCTACTCACTCACCTACTCGCTAATCTACCAACACAGCTAACGTAATTTCAAAAACTTGTAATTATTAGTTTTTACATACTAATAGGCTGGCCTTAATGCTACCCGATCTTTTACACTTTACGCGACTGCCTATATACACGACGTGATATCAAAATTTAACGTAAGATTAATTGGTTTTATTTATTTATTTATTTTTTTTTTGTTTTGTAAATTTTTATTTGCTTTTGTTTCATTCTTAATTTCGTTTTTTCCAAATATATTATATAAACGTGTGATAGTAAAATGTAAAATTTCATTTTTTTTTAATTCATATACAAAATAATAATAATAATATTAATGTTCTTTCCGAAACAGAGTTTAAAAAAAGAGTTTCGACCTATAACGCTTCAGGTCATAATTTAAGAAAAGAAAGGGAACGAAAAAAAAAGAAAATAAAATAGAATAAAGTATTACTCGTGAGTAAATATTGATAATAATACATTAATATAAAACTACCTATTCGTTGTTTTTATTCATTTTCTTTTTTTTTTTTTATTTTTTTCATAACTCGTATGTACAGACGCTATATATGACTCGATATGACTATATTTATTTTTTGAATCGTTTAGTTTCTAGTTAATTTAGTGTGTATAATGTGTATTAGTTTGTGTGTGTGCGTATATGTGTGTATGTATGCAAATGTGCATGCGTATAATTTTTTATTTTCACCTTCAATTTTTTATTGTTTTTGTAATGTTTTTTATCTTCTTCAATCATTCTTTCTCGTTCGAAACTCACTATAACGTAACAGTAGTATTGATTTATCAATTAAAAATTAAGTTTCCTTAGTAATAATGCGTAAAAAGCGTATTGAATTGCCTTCCCCCAGCACGCCTACCCCTCCCCCCCTCCCCGACCCTACGACCCTTCGCGACTTCTCGCGCTATACAAAAAAAAAAAAGAATAACGAAAAAAAGTTGCAATGACAGTGGTGCATATAATAGGTGTATAGGTATGCACATGTATGTAAAGCTACGATACTGTTCCATTCGTACTTTTTTCAATACACGAATCCATAATTATTAAAGTCGTACACTGATACCATACATCTTACACCACACTAACTCCAATATGGTCCAGAAAAGGGTTCTTTTTTTACAATCATCAATTATTATTCTCCGGTTGCTTTATCCACTATGTTTGCTTCTCCTACTTTCACCGTGACTCTCTGGCGTATAATAAAATGCATTAATTAAATTTTTACCTACATTCGCCATCATGCGCGTTTTTGTTGCAAATCCGGGAATACGTATCATACAATATACCTGCTGATTTTTGTGCCTGAATTACTCGTTCATCTATTTATTCAATTTGATTGCGTTCTTTTTCTATTCCCTTCAATTATGTTAATTTAAATTTTTCTTTTTTATTTAAATCTTCTCATAATTCTAACTTTATTTTACATTTCTTGCGTACTTTCGCATTCTTTGGGGGTGGGGGGAGGGGAGGGAAAAAAAGAAAATTGAACAATTTCCTCACTTTTCAAACTAGGCGAACTCCAACTCGGTCTCTATCGCTAGAGAACTATGACGTATGTATATACATAGAATGATACGTGCAAAACGGCGTCTTGTGTATGATATAATAAAGCAACCGTCGGATTCCGCAGTGTTCCAGTTTTTTAAAACCGAGAAATGTATCGAGTGCTACAATTCGTGCAAGCAACGAATCTTGTCCTCCTCCTCTTCCTTCCCTCACTTGTCCCCTTTTCTCCGGCGGAGGCCAATTGCGTTACTCACTTCACTGTTTTTCGTCCATAATTTCCTCTCTATCATTCATGCTTTACATATCAATTTGTCGCCGTCTTCGGGCCGTCATGGCCTAGAAATGAACGTCCCTCACGTCGGTCGGCGTTCCCGCTTTCCCATATTCAAGAATTTTTTCCTGACCCGTGTTCTGGTCCCCCACCGGCCTCTGCGGAGGCCCCCCAACTACGCTTCCGGAAGTCGCGGAGGTGTGTCCCCCGGTTCCTTGTGCCTGGGACGACACCATCTCTTCTATCTGCACGAGACATCCCTGCAGATAATCCTGCAATGGCAATGGAGAACAGAAATTATTCAATCGAACGTTCGAGAGTATTACATCATAATTAAAGATCCGAATAGTTGCAAAAGTGTGTGGGGGGGGGGGGGGGGGGAGGAGCTGTGGAACCAAACTTGTTTATGAATGAATACCGACTGCATTATCTCGGCTGCATCACGTGTGTAAAATAGCAGACGTATGAGAGTAAAAGTGAAACAAGACTTTGCACGAGTAAAAAGGAGAAAAATCTTTCAAGAGAACAAAAAATGAGCAAAGAAATCGGCAGAGTTTCCCGTTCTTTGACAGATGGCGCGATGTTACCCCGATAGCTGTGAATCGGCCCCTAGACCCCATGCCAAGTCCATTGAGAGACTTTATTTATAAATCTGCAGCGAGTGCGAAAGCATAATGCATGAATGATTGTGTGCGTGCCGCGAAGATGAATCATATTGTCTGACTGTGCGAGGTTGCATGGCAGAGGGTTGGCGACGATACGGCGTTACATCGTGTCTCTTTCGCATTTCATCCTTCAGCCGACATTTCGCTGCTTCGTTTCTTTCCATTCCTCTCTTTGGGCGTAACACATATGCCAGGCACCTGTTCTCACATCCCGTACCGATTTTTTGCTAAAAGTCTACCCGTACAGCCTGCAGGCCGCAGGGGCTCGAGTCAAAGTTGTGAATGGCAACTGTACTTGCATATACTCGCTTATAAATACATACGCGTGCATGATATGCAACACATTTGCCGTTTCAAAGTCGAGCGACGAACAAAAGGAAATGAAATAAAACAAACTAACGAAAGCGACGTCTTACATACATGCATGCATAGGTATATTGTATACAACGTACCATTTAAACGGCACTCTCAGCCTATCACGATGCACAGGTAGAGAGAAAACGTGGTGCGGCAAAGGCAGAAGACGGAAAAAAAGAAGAAGAAGAAGAAGAAGAAGAGCAACGAGGATATGACGCGTAAAATGTTCAAAAACGAAGAGGAAACGGGGGAAAGAAAAGAAAAAGGACGAAAAACCCGCGGTGCAGAACAATGGGTTATGGCACACACATAGTATATCATTAAACATACATGTGTATCGTGTATTGTATATATATATTGTGCAAGTATAAATATATATACACAAACCTGTTCGATAGCGGTGATGCGGGTTAACTCGTCGAGAAGACGGGGCAGACCGTAACCGCTTTTACGCGTCCAGTCAAGACCGTGTAAAGCCGCCGCGACGCTGGCCGCCGCAATCATGCTCGGTGTGTACATCGAGAACTTGTATTCTGTAACAAAAGCGAAAATTTCTTCACATTCGCTTGTACATAAGTACATTTATGACATTGCCTTTCTTTCTTTCTTTCTTTTCTTTTTTTCTTTGTCGGGCGCATCGATCCGCTCTCACATCTATTCATCTCAGCAACAAGCGGGGAAACGGAGGAACGTATTTGCATGAGCGTTGAAATTGAATCGTTTCTCTATACACAAAATTGCACGGACATGCGTGTAATACGCAAGTCGATCCACATCCGTAATTACACTCCCTTATTATTTTCTCATAACAGTTTAAGCAGCCAGAGTTTATACGATCGACTACGGACGAGACGGGAGAGCGAAGAAGAAGGCAATGGCATCGTATTCGCTCTCACGTTCGCCGCAAGTCCGTGCGTGACAAATCGGCGCGGGTGCACGAGGCGCGCACCTTCTCGATTCTGCTGTAGGTATTTACAAGGTGGCGAACGCAGAGAGCGCGAATCACAAGCGGAGACTCTGTGCCCGTGAATGTATGTGTGCAAACTGTAATACGTGTGCAGAACGGAGGAAGGTTGCCGGCTCCTCGCAATCAGCGGTATACGAGGTATAATACCTACCACCTACCACCTACCGTATAGCCGGTTAATTCACCTCCCGCATTCCGGATACGCAATCTCAGCCGCAGACCTACTACGACGCGAGAAGATCGATTCGCGATAGTGTGCTACGTTAGGTACGTACATGCTCGAGCTTCGAGACGCGAACGGAAAGCGAAAAACGGAAACCGAAACGCGAAGCGAGACGCTGTAACCGTGCCCCGGAGCTTTTCGTAAGGATCGTTAAACGAATAACCCTGTGTATGTTTGTACACGAAGTGAATTCCCAACGACTGCACGTGATCCGTCCGACGTACAATCCGAGAGCGGCTGTTCGCCAGGATGACCTGAAACCGTCATTTCGCCGCCCTGTATCAAACCTCAAAAATTATTACTGCGCTGAGTACGAGCACGATTGGCAACATTTTTGAGGTTATACTTACGACGGTTGGTCACCCTGGAAAACAGTCGTCTTCGGATTGTAGCGCGTGCGCATTAAATTTTAAGCAGACGACGGACCGTGCAGTTGCTAGAATTCACTCCGTATACGGTATACTCAATGACAGTCGACGCAAGCTTGACGATTACGTCTGTGCAGGTTCGCAATACGCCGGTTTCCTAAATAATGTTGCTTAAACGTTGAAAAAATATCCCGCAACGTATGCAAACTGTATTTCGAATGTACGATGTGGAGGTTGGGGGGGGGGGGGGGAGGCTTGAAACCAGTCGACGCTGCGGTGCGCGTGGACGAACGCTCTCAAGGCTAGCGACGATATGTATAAAATATCGGTGTGCACGTTGTATATACGTATAACAATGAAATGTAACAAAACAAATGTGTAATACGTGAATTGACACGGAGAAAATGCCTCGGTAATTTTTAGTGAACGGCGTGCGTTAAAATTATCGACATAGTTGCGGTAATGGGAATAACACAGGAATAAAATTATGAACAAAAAAGAAAACGTTTTTCGACGCTCTATTCAATTATTTACCTGTACCAGGAATAAGTCGACTGAATTATCATTGGATCGAGTATGAATTAATTTTCTAGCGTCGCATTATTTCAATCAAATAAAGTTGTTTCTGCCGGTCTATCAATACCATTACAATACGTTCGATACAGCAAATATACGAATACAGAGCCGTCAACCCCGAGCCAATGACAAACAGTTTGCGGGAAATGGCGCGGTACTGAATTTAAATTGAAAGATAAAAACGAAATACGAATAAAAGTTAGTTACTATTTATAAAACGATGAGAGGTTTATACGGTGCTGCAATCTTATCAAACTGACTTCGTTCCCAAAGTATTTAGTCCAGACAATAAAAATAAATCTCTTTTACTTATTTGCTATTTCGAAATCTTGCCGACTTAATGTTTCTAGTAAAATTATCGAAGAAACGTTTCGAAACGTAGCGATAGCCCAACTTAACCCAAGGGCATGTTTGAGTTAACGAAAAGTGGTCGAAAAAAATCAGCTTTAGCTATCAATGAAGATGGTTAAACATCCGAGTCAAATTGAAGAAATACATCCTACGAGAACGAAAGCGACATGGGGGCTTCGGTGTAAGGAAATCCAACAATAAGCGTTCGCCGATAAAATCGGATCGAGCGTCCCTGGGGTTCCAATTACAAATGCACATATTATTTTTTATTCACGTTGTTAATCCGGGGCACATACATACGTACGTACGTACGTGTTATACCTTATACCTACCGATCGCATCTACCGCGAGCCATCGAAGCTACCCGCGCATTGGGTCTAAAACTCGGTCGTTGTGATATTACAATGCCAGCAATACCGCCTCGCGTGTACCTATAGATATAATGCAATCGGACAAGTTGGGTACAGGGGCGTAGCTAAATCTTGCTTGCGATTAAGCGTCGTAAAGACATTGACCAAATTGATCGGAAAAATTGCGCCCATTCCGTTTCCTTGGGTTGTCCAACGAATTGTACGGACACTTTCATCGGAATCTATTCAGAAAAATGTCATCTACCGTTGCTAGTTGAACTAATTTTAATCAAATTTCACGCCGGAGGATTGCCTGCGACTTCGTACGCGAGAAACGAGTTAATACTGTAATTGAAGCTCGTTAGAGCGAATAGCTGGCTGAGATCCGAAAGAAAATGTATACTCTGCCAGACTGTATAATCTTTCGCTATTACGCTACTGCGTAAGTCGCATACCCGAGAGAGATCTGGTCTTCGCACGTGCCCTTGTCGCGTTTAAGCTTTAGTTGGTCGTGGGTATAAGGTATGTGTAAGCAAGCTCAACAGGAGGGGTTGCCCGCTACTGCCTAGTTTGGCCCGTGGGAAGCGATCCGGTCCAGCCGGCGTGCGAGCGAAACGAGCTCTGGTCGAGAGGAGAGGAGTATCTTTGCTGAATTTTTTTGCCACCGAGTCGCGATATAACGACCGACCGACCGAGAGACGAAGGAAGAGGAGGAAGAGGAGGCAGAGGATGAAGGAAGGGCGAAGGGAGGGGCCGCAGGCTACCGTCAGGGCATTTAAACGCGTGCAGCAACAGCAATCTTTAAACCATTAAAGGTCTCCGGCGCGTCTGCATCTCTCGCTGTTTGTATTGCAGTGGAATACAACCTTTTTCGCAATCGAGTTTATACCGTATTACGATATCGCAGATGCTTAGCAGCGTAGCTGCGGAAAAATTAGCGATCAAACGCAGAGACTCGTCTGCGATGTATTATACAGAATTGGCGATATGTACATATATGTATTTTACTCTCGTTAAGTCTTTCCGGCCGGTTCCTCCGTTACTTTCGGGTAAGATGGACAGAAATTCGATATCTCACCTCTCGCGCTGAGGGCAATGAAGGTCTGCGCGTGTCTCCGAATCATCCGGGAGTCCCAGGCTGGTGGATCAACCGGTAAACGGCTGAGGATGTGTAGAAGGAAGTCGCCCGGCGTCACCGCTGACAACTCCCACTTAAGCTTCGACACAACCAGCTGTTCCCACCGCTGTAACACATTCGTAAAATGCAGGGTATACGTCAGTAATGTGGTAGGTACAGGTATGAGTTTCATTCGTCGGTAAAACATTAAAATTTAAAAGAAGAAGAAGAAACGCGTTAAAGAAAGAAGAACACCTTACACAATATACAGTCCGCAGCGAAACTTGCATAAGACAACTCTGTACCAGCATACATAAATAGCGAGTGACTTGATTCGTTACAATAAAAAAACGTTAAACATTTTCCCTACGACTACGTCGTTTGCAACAAGAATATATATATGAATAAATTTCGATTGATTTCATCGCAAAGCGCTTTAGGCGCCGATATGTAATTCAAATTTGAGTAAAAGAAATTTCTCACGCGTTGCATCCGTACATCTCTTTCTCTCCATACGATATCCCCGTCACTTTTCCTTCTTTATTCACAGGGCTGCGGCCTCGGGCAACTACAAAGGGGGAAACGGATATACACGGAGGCCCAACGTTGTGCGTACCTTCGAAAGGCATACGGGTTACGCGAGACGGGCAGGTGCAAGGTATGTGCCCTCAGGTTCAGAGAGCTAGCCGGCTGGCCGGGCGAACAGCCGCCACGCAATGCGTGAGAGAAGCTCGCAAGCTGCTACGGTCAGAGGTGCAGAAGCACGCGGTGCGCGTAGCGATACGTAAATTGGAGACCAGGTAGGTCCTGCAGTGACCGAGTCACAGGCGACCGCTCGTCAATTATCAGAGATTTCAACACCAACTGTCCGCTGCTGTGGCTCACCTGCAAGCGCTGCCCTGCAACGCGTCACCTGTGAGGAAACGTCGGCGACGAAACAAAGGAACGGAAAAATAAAAACTGGTGCCGATTATGGTATAGATCGTAACGATTGTTACATTGTACTTGAATTGTAAGATCGAAATGAGTTTTTTTTTTTTTTTTCCAACTCCACGAAAATTCTAAGCTTATTGTTTATACACGAGGGGTTAAAAATTATCTTGAGGGTTTTTCCGGCAGTTATCTATATTTATACACACGCGTGTAACAAAGTCTCGTCGAATGTGTGATAAGATGTAAAATGAATAATCGCAAGTAAATATATTGTCAAACTTTGCCAACACCCCGTATATTTGAGGAGTTAAATCGAGGGTTGGGATCCGGAGGAAGCTGGCAGGCGTATTCAATGGGAAAGAGCGGCAGGAGGGATCCAACTCTATACGTATAATACGTGGGTATATCTTCTACCTGGGTTACTTCCAAGAAACCGGGGTGAGAGGAAGAAAGGAAGGGATGGAGGGGCCTGATTTATCTGGGCCCGCAACGGACGAAGAGAAATCGATAGAGGCGGTAAGTGACGGCGGCATGGTTCAAGCCGTGCGTCGAGGGGGTAGAAAAGAGAGAGGGAAACCCTGGGGAAGGGCGGCGCCTCTGAGGAGCAAGGTGTTTACCATTCCGGTCAAAAATAAAATACAACCCCGGTCAGCGCATAACTGGCAACAAAAACCAGAATGACCGAACCGCGCGCGGCGCGCATTCCATTCGCAGGAAAGGCAGGCGGTCAGGCAAGCAGCACGCACGCAAGCTCTTCTCCCTGCATCGGCCGGTCCGTAGTTGAGTTTCTTTCCTTCCTTCTTTCTTCCTTCCTTTCTTTCTTCCGCCGCTCCCGAAATCCCCAGCCGGGAGAAACGATACTTGTAAAAGCGGCGTTTGTATGCGTGCAGTGGCTCGGGTAGGTAGGTACGAGGATTCGGAAGAAGAGAAAAAGTAAGAGAGAGGGATCCGAAACAAAAATGGCATTAGCCAAAACCGCAAAACACCTTCCGAGAAGAAACGAGGCACAGCCCGACATTGGGAACAACTGTTTTATCGGGTATAGACATCGATAGGTGGGTTTTTCGTTTTCGTTCGAACCGAATATCCGCCTCCCTCGGTCCTCGGATGAATCCGAAGTTAGTTAAGTAAGGTTGTTGCAATGATTCACGGTTATGAAATATCGTTATTTCGCAATTTTCGGAATGTCTGAAACGCGGTGATCATAAGACGGCAAAACATATTCATATTTTGAGAACTTTACCACTTCAGACTCACTGTTATAAAATTCGAAAATAGTCATCCCCCACCCCTCCCCACTGAATTCAGTCTCATTCCCTCGGTCATTATTTTTCTCGTCCCATTTCACATCACCTCTCTTTAACATCACGCGTTGGGCTCTTTTTCGCTTATCGACGTTAGAACTTTAAGGATCATTCTTTTCCCCGGTGTTCCCAGTTTTCCATGTTTTTTTTTTTTTTATAACGTTCGAATTACCCGAATTCTTACATTACGTTCAATCCAATTGAATTCAATCAACTCGTAGTATTACATGTTACATAGAATAACGCCTAGCACTCGGACTTTGAATAAACGTGCCTATAATTGGGGGGGGGGGGTCCCTATCAATTTGCAAAAACTCACTAACGACGAGACGTTCTCCCCGATTACAAGGCATTATAGAAAATACCCCACCTTGCGCACGGTTATAAGAGGAAACGAGTCGCGTTAGCGTTTATAGATATATATAGATATATAGATATATATATATAGACGCATACGCGCGCCTAGACTCTAGACTAGAGAGAAGAGGAGATCGCGGCCTCGGCTCGGTCACTGGCCGAGACCCTCTCTCTCTCCCTCTCCCTCTCCCTCTCCCGTTCCCTCTTCCTCTTCCTCTTCATTTTCTTCGCCTCGCCGCAGCGGCACGAACGCGATTCCGATGCTCTCATGGCCAAACTATTTCTAATGCCTCGGCAAAAATTAGTCTCCCTGGTAGTTTAAGCACTGGATATACCTACTACACGTATACATATACATCGTACTAGTTATTTGACGTAGTGTATTATACATGTATAACGCCGGTGTGCGGGTACCTAAATTATTTTGCAAGGTTGTAAGCGTGCGATGTGTCGGCTGCACGTATAATATGGCACGTGTATGTAAAATACACGTGTAGACGCTATGCGCGCGCGTGTGCATGCATATTATGTCATTATGTGTTATACACGCTTACGCACGCACGCACGCACGCACGCGGGATTCGTACACCTTACGTCATGATTTGACGAGCTGCAGAGATCTCTCATTCATCGTACCGGTGAGAAGTTACACACAACTGACAATGAGCTCCAGTCGTCGTCTTTTTCACAGGGATATCGAAACTATCGGCTATTATATCCGTAATGAAATGTCGCCGGTTATTTCATTCAACTTCCCGCGATATCGTGTAAATTTCGTAATCCCTCCCATTTTTTTCTCTTTTTCTCTTATATATATTTATTCATTATTTTGCTTCTCTTTCAAAAATTATACGTGTACACGTGTCAAGGCAAGTAAACGCGTCCACAAGCCGTTGATTTTTGAATTTATCGTTAATCACATCCTGTTAAACGAGACTGTAACGCGTGCATGTATAGTGTGTCCCTACACACCCAATATTCACTCTATAAGTACGACGATAAAATCCAGGAAGTGAGTGAATTTCTGATCATTTCCATAGATTTCGATTTCAATTTATACACTGGTTTGGACAGGGTATACGTATTATTAGCCACATCACAGCTGTTTCCGGCTATTACGTTTTCACCAGTTGGCTAATTAACGCAATTTCGTGTCACGTATATTCGCCAATTAATTTCCGACCCTTTGACTGCGACGATTTTCACACATGATTACGATCGTACCGCATACCTGTGCTGTAAAGGCGCTCAACAATTTTCTATACTTCCGAGACCTAGAAATGAATTTTTCCCAGTTTTGATACCGAGTCGATTAACATACAAACGATTGATCTCGATAAGCTGTCAATCCTATACATAGACTCCGCTTATCACAACCACCTGAATTACAGGTGCATGATAAACATCGCTTGAATTTCGTATTGTACAACACGTTACATGCAAGAATTAATTAATAACCTACGTCCAAAGGCCGACTAATTGTAAGTTACAAAAAGGACTAACAATAACATGTACCACAAGACGCCAAGTTGTTGCAACAGTGGCGTCAATAACTGCAGGAACAAGCCGATAGTTAGTAGGTATAAAATGGTTACAGGCACAGGTACGTACCTACTTGGGTAAGATACTTAAAACTACGAGACTGCGGGTATAACATCACAGAGTATGCGGAGTTGCGCAAAGCACCTTCGGTACGTTTCTTCAGGGTGCACAGGTATACAAGAGGGTGCCACTGAGACGATTGCCGCGTATTGTTTCTGCAGCTTGCAGTTATACAGGTAGGTATAATGTTGAGCGCAGTGGTAAGAGTAGCCATAAGTATACCGCAGCCGTGTCTTGCGGCAGGTGGGCGTGTACGAGCGTGAAAAGCAACAGTTTACAAATTAGTAGGTATACCTTTATACACGTTTCAGTCCCTGTTACAAGCGTGCGTACGTTGTGTAGAAACGTATACGCGCAACATACGCAAATAGCTCCCGGACATCGTCCACGTGCTCATTGACGCGCGCAGCAAAAAGGGGCAGAAATAATTAGCTGGCAGAAGGAAACAAAGAGAATTTTCGACTCGCGATTACCTCGACGAGATTGCGTAGCCGCTCTTGATATCCATCGAGTTTTTCGACTGTTCATAGGTACGTCGTATGCGATTCTACCTATAGGGTGGCCGCAAATATTTGGGAAAAAAATTCCCCCACTTCTGGTAAAGTTACCAAAACCCAAATAGTTCGGCTTATCAACCCTATATTCGGTTAAAATTCAATTGAAATTGAATAAAAACATTGTTGTACAAAAAAGGTCAGTTTAAGCCAATTTGTTTTCTGGACAAGATAAAAAAAAAAAAAAATTCAAATTTCCCCAGGAAAGTGGGCACCCTGTATACCTATTACATCCCTGGTGTGCGCAAGACACCCTTCCGGTTCCTTCACCTCGCGAATGAGTCTCGGCGGCATTCGGAAACAAAAATTGTTTATCCACGTGTACGAGTATAAAAATAAAAGCCCCTTTTCCATCGTTCCTTTATTCTTCCCGTCTTCCTCGACGATGATCGGACGGCGTCGATTCGAGGGCAGCTGCCGCCGGGTGCACCCTGCTCCAGGACGACCACCTGGCGTCCACCTGCCTCTCCCTACGTCCCCTGTACTTCGCCTCTCCTCTCCTCTCCTCTTTCTCCCCACAGATTCTCGCATCGCGACGCGTGATCCGGAACGGCACGAGGACCGTCATCTCCCGGACTGCCGGAGCCAAGGATTTCTAATAACGCTATGCCGATCCTTCGGGAAGGAACGCGACGCGAAAATCCTCTGCCTGAGCGAGTGAACTTCGATCGGGGAAATTCAATCCGACGAGAGCCTTTGACGGTTGTGCATGTTTTTCCTCTTTTCTTTCAACACGTCGTATACAATATTCGGAATACTTACGACGAGATTTGAAATCTTTCACGCCGAGATACGGATACGGAGAGAGAGAATACTGCGCGGAAAGTTTATAATTTGGCCAAAAATTGTGTTAAGCACTGATTGAATATTAAATTATCAACGCTGCCGCGTGCGAGATGATTATACGTACGGTATAATCAGTGCGTGGATAAAAAGTTACACCGCGACTTGACCAAATTTTATCAATCGTCGCCCTCGTTGACCTACTATACGTGAAGATAATACACGGATTGACTTCATTCAAATGAATATTATATCTGCTACAGTTATGCGATACGGTATACGTTGTACTAAATTATTTATATCGAGAGTCGATTTTAATCACGAGATGTAATTTTTCAACTTCTCAAACAACTTTTCGCAGATTTTCCTCAATATCAGAACCATGTTTATGGTACTGGTATATGATAATAATGATGATGATGATGATGATGATGATGATGATGATGATGATGATTATTATGATGATAATAATAACAACAGCAAAAACACCAACAAAAACAATAATAATATTATATCAACGTTTCTGTACGCTTATCGGAAAATACACACAGATATACTCTACGTGGCGTACAAATTATCTACGTAGTTCGGTTCTGTGAATGAAGCGACAACACCACACGTACGATTTCAATGACATAATTGTATAAATATGGAGTTAACGGAGATTGGACATACGCACAGTAGAATCGTCGCGATTCGAAGAATCGGAATGTGAGTTGAGAGAATAAAAAAATAAAATAAAATAGTTCAATAAAAAAAAAAATAATGAAAAAACGCGAGGAAAAAAAAATAGAGAATACGGAATCGAGCGCTCGTTCGTTGTCTGATCTCTGCAGCAGCAGTCTTCAATATAGCATACCTATATGTAACATATATAAGACATCACCACATAGATTTTAAATAATACTATTGTAAGCGCGCGTGTACATATATTTATATGTTAATACACGTACACGTATAATGTACATGTATGCCGGTACACACATAGAATACGTATAATATCAAGTTATCTGTCAGGTTTGCCGGAGCTATCGCTTGTTGTTTGCGGCACGTTACGACCGGCTAACGTTCGGGGTTTACTTACACTTACGTCTGTAAGTTACTTCTATTATTCATACTGTACATAGTTTACGTTACACATAGACGTTAACTTGCGCGTGTGCGCGCGTATCTGTGTGTAAGAGAGAGAGAGAGACAGAACAATACCACACATGACCGAATCGAGTTACGCGCAATGTACATACCTATGTACAGCAACAACAACAGCGACAACAATAATAATCGATCGCGACATACAACAAGATGTATGTACTTTTAAATTGTACGCGTATACTCGTCGAATCGTCAAACGTGAATTGAACTGCGATAGTGCGCCCGTATGAAAAGAATTTTCATCAATTGATTGCAGGGAAACTACACTGTAAATTTCTTTTGTAAAAAATATATATTGCGTCGCCCCCCTAAGCCCCCTCCAATATCGCATAGGTATGTATAATATACATTCCGTAATCTGCAACGGAGATGCGAAGGTGCAGAGGTTGGGATAAGCATGAGAGAGAGAGAGAGAGCCAGCGAGAGGCTGCAAATGAGTCAACAATATTTTAAACCTCTCATTTCTATTTCAAAGAATATTTACATAAATCCGTTAAAATACCCGTCCGCCAAGGAAAGACGGGCAGGGTAAAATAATGTACGTATGTATGTATGTATGTATGTATGTATGTATGTACAACTACTCCCGGGTTTTTTCGCTCTGTAATACATAATATATATATATATATACGGCCCCTTGTTACAATTCTTCTCTCTTTCGTCTTCTCGCAGATGTTACGTTACATGGTACGCCGATGTGGTAAATAATAATGTACGTACAACACGCGTGCGCATAAGCACAGGACGTATGTGTAGCATTATGCGTTTATTCGTCGAATTCAGTACGCGGAGGGTTTCTCGCGAATCGCGTCTCGTTCGTTACATTCGGACATTCGTTTCGCGAATAATCGTTATAATAACAACAATATTATTAATAATAAAAACAACAATGATGATGATAACGATAATAAAAGTATACCAGTAACAACAGCGAATGAATGAATGAAGAGTAAGAGTAATAGGAGTAAGCGCGTTGGTACGATATAATCGTTATCACTTATGTAACATCTACTATGTACGCTATATCGACCATTCGTTTATAAATTATAAGAACGAAGAAACGGAATATTCGAGTTAAATGAAAATGGAACGAAGACTACGCAGCGTTTGCAGCCTCTCTCGTTTCATCTCTCCTTTTCATCACAGATCTTCGCTCTCTCTCTCTCTCTCTATATATATTACCCGAATCCCACTTTCCGCGGTGATTCTATATTTAAAAACCCACAAGTTTTCCGCGATAGGAAACCCACGAAGAGTAGACGTATATACCTATCGCGCACTCGCCAACGGAGACGAAAAATCCAAAAGTCGCGGAGCGTGGTTTCCTCGATCTTATACTTACATATACACACGCAGCGAGTATACATAATCGAATGCAGATGAATGCTCAACGTAACGTCGTCGAGCGAAATGACGGAAATTAATCGGGAAGAAAAGTGAGACGATCGACGACTAAATTCGTGCTCACGGTATAACTACAAAACAGTACAAATAATAAAAGCGAGATTAGCGATAGAGACGATCAACTGCGCAGAGGCAAATTTCCCACGAACGAAGGGAGAGAGATAGATAGAGAGAGAAAGATAGAGAGAGAGAGAGAGAAGGCGATTCCGCGTATAACTTGATTAACTGCCGACGTTATCGCCGGATTTATTTACGTTCCCATGGCACCCAACTCGTCGCACGTTACATATATTATACCTATGTATATACACACCCTGCAGCCCGTATAGTTATTTAATAGAAACGAAGAAGCGTCGAACCAAATATTTCGTCAGCGATACAACAGTCGCTACGTTTACATGCACCGTTTTACGTGCTACGAGCTACTCGCTAACTTCCGTAACTTGCACTACGTTGCCAAAACGTAAGAACCAGTCGAGTTGCGCGTAGTTTAAACGCCTGTGACTGTAATCGAAAAGCATCGTACTTCGTACACGTAAACGTGGTACGCGTAGGACAGAGATACTGTCTACGGACGGTTAGGCAAGAGTAGAAAAGGTAGAAATAAAAAATTCATATTGCGTGATGCACTCACCCAGAGGTCGTCGAAGCTGACGGAATTGTCGGTGTAGAATACGAGGACTTCGGCCGACAGAGGCCGGGGTTCTCTCAGCTTCGAGGATAGCAGAAGACACGCGGTGCCCAGGAGCTGTAGCTGGGATTTCCTGATCGGGCAGATCGACAGAAATCTGTCGACGTAGTTCATCGACAGTGGGAATACCTCCTCCTGACACTTTTGCTCCTCGCATACCTGCAGTTTTCGGGGGCAAACTGTCAGTGATAATTTACCAACTTTGTCAGTTTCTTTTCTTTGATTATTGCGTGCGCGTGATATATATATATATATATATATATATATATATATATATATGTATATAGGTACCTATAATGTGTACGACAATGCATGTAATACCTATATGAATACACTATACTGACACAATGAGAATTATATCGAACATTCAGGCAATTCATGGGCGAGGTCGAGAAGCGGCGAAAAAAGAGGATGAAACGAAACGTGCATCACTTTTCTCAAGGCAAACGAGGGTTTCTCTTTAAAATCCAAGTCGCGTAGTAGTTGGCTGGAAACTAAAAATAGAAGTTCGGCAAGATTTTGGCGTAAGATCCCGCGACCGCGCTGCGTTTACGCCCTTAAATTCTCCCACGTTTCGATTGTTAGAACAATCGTTAATAATCGCAGCTCTCGATAATGAAACGAAGAGAATTTTTCCTACGCGCCGAGTGACAATTGCGTTACAATTATATTCTCAAGAACGATCAAAAAAGCTTTTTATAATTATCGTACACATTGTTGTTGTGAATTTTAGTTTCCGTTAGGTACAATATTAAAAATATCACGATCATCGCAGATCGCTGTCAAACATATCGATCGAAATCCGATACAATGCGTTCATAAAATACACTCGAGAAGAACGACGAATCGGTAGAAAGGAAAACAAAAATTATCATCATCGTCGTAAAAGATAGTGAAAAGAGAGAGAGAGAGAGAGAGAGAGAGAGAGAGTGCGAAAGGTATAGAGAAATTCCAGCGCTTTTTTTATTTTTTTTTTCTATTTTACCGGTATAAACTTACGCTCCATGAGGAATGCACGTACAGCGGATAAGCGTACACAATAAATATACACGGCGCATGTTATCGTGAAAATAGACGAGAATCGGATCGAGGGGGGGACGGAATCGGGTTTAAAAATCAGATTGCGCAATCAGCAACAGCAGCAACAGCACGCGGACGAAGAGAAGAAAGGAAGTAGGTATACGGTAAGTCAGAGAGTCAGAGTCAGAGTCAGAGTCAGTCAGTCAGTCAGTCATTCAACCCCCGTTCGGCAGGTGGCTGCTTTCCGGCAGCGGCAGCAGCTGACGCTGTTTTTTGACGGTGCCGCGACCCGCAGGTTCCCCCGAACACGCGTGTGAATACATGTATAACACACGCGCACACACGGATACCGAACTTGACTAATTTAGCCGAGGCCTCGGCATGTGCGTGTTTCTCGCTGCGGAGGCATGCGTCGAGTCGTAGTTGTCAAAAATACGTAGGCCACATGCCGCCGCTCGGCACTTCCTAATTGCTCCCTAAAATTATTACACACGGCTGGCTCTGCAGGTACATGTACGGACCCTGCCTCTCCTGCACGCCCCCTATAATCGTAATCACGCTTGAAGGGAACCGACGCGCGTGGACGCGATCGATCGATAGCCGATTGGAACGATGATAACGACGACGGTGGAAAAGGTGTGGAATAGCTGTGAAAAAAAAAAATCATTTTCCTCTTTCTCTCGCTTTCAACTGCATCCATTGGCGAGATGAAACGTTGGTCCGAGGTAACGAGGATGTCGGTAAAGTAAGCTTTACGTAATACGGGGAAGTTAAAAGCTCAAGATCAGGTTCGGTCGGTCCTGTTGGGATAAATTTGACGAGACGTAGACTCGGGTCTAGGGCGCTCGATCAGAGGTGGGACAAACTTGTAAAGTCAAGAATTGAAGCCAATAAACTTTACTTTCAACATTCAAGTCACGTCGTACAGTTTTGCCACATCGTATTCCTACCTTGTCTTGTCTTCTCTGTTCTCTGTTCTATTACGAGTGAGCTAGCTGCCTACGTTCCCCGGCACGTCAAGGTCCCGATTACAAACTACGTACTAGCAGAGTGCACGTACGCGTATCTGATATGCGGCAATTACGACGAGGGCGACGAGTTCTCGCCAGTTTAGCCTCGGCGTGTACCGCGATTATACGAGGATAACGTTGCCGGAATTCCACCGTTTTTTTTCCGTCTTTGAATTCTTGCACTCTCCGGGCGTCAATTTCACCGTTTTCCGTCACGTACGAACAACGGCTGCAAAGTCGGCGGCAAAGAAAGAGGGACAAGACGCAAAAGCCCCGGGTATACCGGAAGTGGCCACCGAGCCATTACTATGGCTGGTAACTAACTAACGAACGAACGAACGAAATGATCGTAGGTATAGCTGCGGAGTCTCGGCGCGTGTAGAACGGAGGAGAGGATACCGTCGTCTGCTGCATTACGCGACACACATATCGGGACTTTGACATCCGACAATAGATATGACCGTCGAGGAGACGAGCGACGATGATCGATCAATATGTACGCGCGTAATATCAGCTATACGCGAGAAAAAAGAAGAGAGTTGAAAAAGAGAGACGAGAGAGAGGAGGAGGAGGAGGTTCGAATAGATGTATAACATAACCGTACACCCGCTGCGACGTTGCCAAACAAGTACACCTATGTATTCTGTTACATTAGGTTGCCTGTATCTATCATCCACCTAAATTATATTCAAACAAAACTCTACGGCAAATTGGCAATTGAATTTCGTGGGAGAATAAAAATGACGGAGAAATGAATATAAGAAGAGGAAGAGGGGGGGAGGGGGGCGCGGGTTGGATAAAAATTACGTTACGCGAGAGTCGTTTAATCGGTAAGCTTCCGTAACCGTACGATACACGCGAAGAAGAAGAGACACGGCTGTAACAACGTACCGGCAAGCGTATTCATTTGTTACATCGGCGTTCTCGCCGCTTAAGAAAAAAAGAAAAAAAAATCGTATAAATAATAATAAATAATAGAAAGAATAACGCGTAATCGTACGTTTAATTCTTTAAAGACGTTGGCGACTGGCGGACGTGACCTCAACTTGGCGGGGGCGAAGGGGGCCGAAAGGGGGAGGCGGTCGATCCTCCGTCACTCGCAACTGACCATCGGCACACGAGGCGCGGAACTCGCGAGCCGGCCGGCAGAAACGGCAACACCGAGTCGGCGGACACGCAGGGTCATTCGGATAGAATTTAAATCCCCGGCAGGCAGGCAGGCAGGCAATAGAGCAAGTAACCGTGTGCCGGAGAGTCGAGAGAGACACGTGGACGCGTGGAATATGCGCCGTAGAAAAGTGTGAGAGAGAGAGAGAGAGAGAGAGAGAGAGAGAGAGAGAGAGAGAGAGAGAGAGAGAGAGGAGGGAGGGAGGGAGAGAGAAGGGAATCTTATCCGACTTACCTCTAGCATCCATTCCGCAACGATCTTTCGCATCATCGGCGAAATGTCCCTCTGCACGCACTCGAAATATGAACTGCTAGGCGCATACCTTTCCTCGCTCTTCAAAAGGTTCTGTAGCACTCTGTCGTCGTTTAGCAGCGCCGGATCGGCGTAACCTCTGCACTCAGTTTCGGTAGTCTCGCAGCAGAGAAGATCCATCGTAGATTCTTACTTATTTCCTCCACGCTCTTCTCTGTACAAAATCCTTATTTATATACGCTCGGATTTGGCAAACGACTGGGCGCACGCAGATACGGTGAAACGAAGAAGAATAACACGACGACGACGACGATGATGCTGATAATGATGATGATGATGATGATGATGATGAAAACGACGAAACACAAAACGGGATCTTATATCATATACGTATAGGTACAACGGAGAGACACACCGCGCACCGCACACAATTAAATTTTACAGAACAGAACCAGGGATGAAAAATATAAATAAATATATATAATAAACCGACGACTTTTTTCTTCTTTTCAAACTCTCGACTCACTGTTTTCACCTCCCTCAATGTCGAATAATCGTACGACGGTTGTACGTTAATGACAATAATTACTATTACTGTGTTGTGGTTGTTGTTATTATTATTACTATTACTTTTATCGTTGTTGTTGTCACAACGAGAAACAGTGACGTTGACAACTTCGACGACGGCGATGACGGTATGAACGCCGAAACGACGATTCCTTAATTTTATATGCACATAACTCGCACACACATTACTCACTTTGTTGATTATTCCATTCAATTCTCAGTCTCGTATTTTCTTACTGTATAGGTGGATAAAGAAAAACGACGATCTGTCCTTTTCCTATTCCAGCACTCGGCAGAACTCGGTTGTCTGGTTTTAAATATCGTTATTGTTTCGACAACAATAATTATTACTTATGTATGGGTACATATATGTATCTATATATGTACATATATATATAAATACGTGTTATGCAATAAATAGGTTCGGAGCGTCCAAGATTGTATTGAATAAATAAGCGTATAATTAATATAGATCCTCGACGGGTTGAGTTTTGGGGTGGCGGCTCTTCTTATCTTCTCTTCTTCTCTCGTTTTTCCTTCAACATTAAGTTAGTTTTAATTATATAATTAATTAATTCGATTCAATTAATCGTGCGCGTAGCTGTGTTACTGTATAACGTCTATGTAGAAAACTTATTTTTCAACGCAACGATCTTTGTCAACTGGTTTCGATACAGCCGTCTTCCTTCAAAATTTTTTCTACATTCCCAACGGCTGCGTACGATTGTTAAATTCTCGTTCTTCCTTATCCCAATATATCTTCTTTTTCTTCTTCTTCTTCTTCTTCTTGTTCTTCTTCTTCTTCGGCAGACTTATCCTTGCCGTGGTAAATGAAATTTAAAAATATTCCTCGAAACTTGGGTCTTACGCCACCGATTATTATTCCTTCGTATTCCTCGATCTGCGAACTCTGTCCCGTTTAACGGAATCTATCTGTATGTACGTATGTGTGTGTGTGTGTGTGTGTGTGTAATGTATATATATATATATATGTTTAACAGTATGTATAGGTATATATTAGCCCGTTCTTTTCTTCTTTTTTTTTTACTATTTAAAAAAAGTCTTGCGTCGAGAGGAGCCCTTCACTTCACTACGATCCGACGCTGGCAACTTACCAGGCCAGAATGCTGTCCGATCTCGAAATGCGCTGATCAGAGGTTGGACGAGCCGGTAGGGGAACGCCGTCGTTACCCCCTCTCCCTTAACACCCCACCCCGCGACTGCCCCCGCCCCTCGACGCCCTCCGTCGAAACGGCGCCTCTCCGCCGGCGGTGTCTCGGCCAGAGAGGAGACGCATCCAGGCTTCTAGCCTCGCGAAGGGCCACCAGACGCCTCTTTCCCGGCCGTGAGACCTCCTCCCCCCATTCCTCCCTGCCGCCCCTCCTTATCGTCGGGCAGGGGACTCCCACCACTGACCGAAGTTCGAAATTCCTCCTCCACTACTTCCTCCTCCGCCACCTCTTTTTCCCCTCCCGGCATCTTCTCCGCCGGTGATCTTCCCACTTTGACGAGAACCACGGCCGGCGGATGAGCGAAGCGTGGCAGGAACGCAGAACGAAACGTGCCGAGGCACGAAACCGAGACGCGCGTCATGCATCAGATGACGAAGAGAAGATGGAAAGGATAGAGAAAAGGAAAATGTAGAGAGAGGGAGAGAGAGAGAACACTTTCCAACTTCTCGGCGAAGTAAAAAGGCCTGTATTCGTCGACAAAGTGGAAAAGTGCTCCGTCCAAGCAGCGACGATCGTCGTTATTCTCGACTAGTTTGTCGGCTCATCGTTGATTTTCAACGGTCCTAAGTAGGATTTACGGTGACGCAGGAAAAAGGAAAGAAAGATGAGAAAAAGAGAGTAAAAAAAAGTAAAAGATCAAGTTGACGTGGTTTTTTCGAGACTGTATCCTGTATTCGATCCATCCACGCGATTAATTAATTTTTCGGATAACCGTAGGTGCATCGGCACTTGGTACAACGATACATACCCGTACGTGGTTTTTCGGACGACGAGCCTGCACGGCGGTGGATAACCTCTTATGCAACTGACAAGGTAGGGCGGAATAATGAGGAAAGGTAGGGAGGGAGGGAGGGCGGTTTAAAGATCGGAGCAGCGTCTGCGGTCGCCGGAAGTAAAGACGAACGTGAAACAAGACGTTAAACCTGTAAGTATAAGGGATCTCACTCGACGATGGTATTACAGCAGCGAGCACACTTTCGCTCTCGTTCGTTCGGCTTCTTCTCGTCCGATGAAACTTCTCCGTGAAACGACAAGATCGCCGTATACGTGTGTCTGTTTTTTTTTTTTTTTTTAAAATGTTTCGTTTTTGTTTTCCTTTTCTTTTCATATTCTTTTTACTTATAATTTATTTCCTAATTTTTCCTCTCGTCTCGCTTCCGATACCGTCGATTATCGAAGGCAGCTTCGTTGGGTCACAGGCATTACCCGTTCCATGGCACTCGCTACTCGCTCGACTCTCGCGGACGCGGGGCGTGCATGGTAGCAGATAGTAGGTAGTAGGTAGTAGGTAGTATTTCCCCGTAGCGTACGAGGACGGTGGTCGTATTTAACTCCAACGATGCGTAAAGGTGTACGCACCGTGCGTAACCAGTGGCTATCGTGGGCCGGTGGTTCCGGCGTCCCTGAAGGAGGGCAACAGGCGGCAAGACAAGGTAGACAGACAGAACCGAGCCTCCGCCCTCGCCATCCACGAAGGAAGTTCTGAATTCAGCTCTCCGTTCTGCTCCGTTCTTTTCTGAAAAGCGAGATTCACGGAGGCTGACCGAAATTATTTACTCCAGGCAAGGTCGCTTCGTCCTCGACGAATACAATGACAAAGGCGCGATGCGATGTTCGTGAAAAATTCGACGCTGAGGTTCGACCTAGGCCAAGGCCCGGATCTAACTTCCGGCCTCCGTCGAGCCGTTCGACACGCGTTACGTATTCCTCCTCCTCCTCCTCCTCCTCCAGTGTGCAGTAACGGCGATGCGTGGGCGACGATACGCCATATATGCTCACAGCTATGCGTGCACGTACGTTATACGCGTATCGGACGACCGCCCGCCGCACGTATAATGGAAGGGAAATCGTGCGGTCCTCAAGATTTAACCTATTCGAGGAAGAAGGGAGGTATCGAGGCAATTTCTTCAATTGCCAGATCCGTACCGAATTATCCGTATCAAAGTTGACTCGAGTATGCGGCGTGCCCCGTATCGCACACGGACACTCAGCGTCTCAGCTTCTTTAACAAGCCTTGTCCGTGAGTCGGTAGTAGGTACATGAATGAACCCGGCCCGTGGGTTATTACACACACGTACACACACACCGTGACATCGGGGCGGGTGAACAACTTTTATGCATACATACGCGGCGTCGTATAAACCCGTCTACAATAAATATACGTATACATATATATATATATATATATAATACATGCAGATAGACGGAGTATAGATTTACGTATTTTAAAACCGCGTTAACCCCTGGGTCCTGATAATACCGCGTGATAACATTTCAAGTTGACATGTACGCCAGTGAGGAGATGACGTCATTATCAGTGAATAGCCTCTGACCCGGGCCCGTTTCCGTTCAAACCACTCGACCGTTCACGTTTGCCTCCGATGCACGTGTAGGTTCACACATACATGTACCATTGTACCCCTCCGTACACGTATGCGCGCATCTAGGCACATATTATACATATGCGTACGTAAAAACATGGTCAAAGCGCCTGCGCAAAGATGCGCCGGTGTATTGCTATTTGTGTATTTTGTACGAAAATACGCGCTTTTTCGACAGCGTGTTACGTGCATGTAGTAGGTATGTACGTATGCGTACCGGTTATACACATGTGCTGTACAAGCATGAATGAAGAATGCGAATGAAACCGGAGAAAAAGTGTAGAGGGATAAAAGCTGCACGGCAATACCAGTGTATGTATACACGTATGCGCAGCGTATTTTCTAACAACACTATAATTACTTGTTGACAAATATATCGACTGTTCAACCGTGTATCGCTTTCTTTCATTCCCCCGTACTTTCTGTATTTCCTATAACCGTTGTCGTCAACAATCGGATAAAAATTTATATCACAAAATTGGAGTAAAGAAAAAAAAAAACAAAAAATCACGACACGAACCAGAATTTTACCGTTGTAGTAAAAATTCGATAAATTTCAAAACTTTTGCGCTGGGTTTTACACAAAAATCCACAGCACAAAGTGAACAAGTGTTTGTAACAAAACGGCAAAACCTTGATTGTACCGATGTCAAGATTGATCCAACGGTAGTAATCGGCGAGGGACGGTTACGCGTAATAACGTACGATTACATATTTATACGTAGGTGTTGTAAACCGCGCATGCATCATCCACGGTGTATAAATTATCACGTATGTACGTACGCATAATTGCAGGCGAGGCGCGATACGTTTACACATTGAGACATGTGTGCGTGCACAGATGCGGAGACGTGTGTGAAACGCGGGCTGATGCGGGTGGTCGAGTTCCGCCCTGGACCTTGGCGCCGACCCGGGGGACGCATTCAGGACGAGGGGCGTCGTCGTGCATCGACGCTGCTGGTTGCCCGAGAAAGCAGCGCCGTGAGGAGAGAGAGAGAGAGAGATAGATAGAGATGGATAGATGTAGAGATAGACGTGGAGTGAGGAAAGAAGGAACGAAATCGTCGCCTCTCTTATTCCTATAACCAATTCCCCGACACGCTAATTGGTCCCGAACGTTCTATCAATCCGCCTCCGTTACTTCGTTTCCTCTGCTTTTTTTTTCTTTATCTTTCTTTATTTCTTCCTCTTTGAAGATACAGACGCGAATCCGCGCCCGAATTGTACTTAATCTCCACCCAACGTATCGATCGACGTTGCATGAATTTGACGTGTTTCACAGGAGAGAATCTCGTACTGTAAAACCCTTGATCGCTTTTCGATATCCTTTCAATTTCCAAGTCGTCGGTAATCGCCGAGCCTCCGTTACTTTCGTCGCCTCGACTCTCCGTGTCGAGGTTTGAATCTCCCGCCGACCGCGGGGCGTGCAGCATGCCTCAAGGGCACAGGCCGTTCACACCAGAAAATTATTACACCGGCCACGGGCTTGTTGCGCGTATAATATCGTGCGGGCAAATGTGCATGTGCCTTATACATGTACGTACATATGCATATACATATAAATATACACATATATACGAATACCTATGTACATACATTCGGTTGTACGATACAACGTGGCACGGTCTCTTACGTCATCGGCGCATGCCACGTACGTCTTATTATATCTATGTACGTTATGCGTTATTCATACATGTGTATATACTTGTGTACATACATAGACATTAATACGTATCGAGTTTGCCAGCATTTTTCTATTTCTCTCGAAGATGAAGACGCCTGAAATGATTTTATTTTTGTCTTCTGCACACTTTGGATATCCATACTTGTCTCTATGTCATACTCGGTATATATTGTGATTTTAAGAAATACCGATCGCTTCCCGAAAACCGGAAATATCATTCCCGAAAAGTAAAATATCGATAGGTAAGTATTTCCCCCCCATATCAATAGCGAAATATTCTCAATCCTGCAGCATTCACTGCAGGCGTGATCGACAATGACCAGCGTAACACCGCCGAGAGAATTGATCGGTTGCTCTCGATTTAGGTGAGTGATACGGATATGGTGAAACAAAAATTGTTCCGTGCAAGCTGACGAGCTTATTGTTTCGACGGATCGCGTCGATGTGTGGCAAAATCAAAAAACCGTGATAAGAAAAAAAAAAAAGGAAAAAGAGACAGAAACCACACAAAGTAAGTTTTATTATTGAATATAAAAACCTTTATGTAGTTGTATATGTACCGTATACTATATTCCGTGCCATCTTGCACACACGCATCTACAGGCGACTAAATGATCGCAAATGTCATTTTTTGTTTGTGCCATATTATACAATGTAATCTGTATCCATACATCACGGTTCTTGTAATACAATTATGTAAGCCTCGGATCTCGCGAGCTCCTCAATTTGGCGCATACATGAGAGAGAGAGGGAGAGAGAGAGAGATAGAGTAACACACACGTTATATCGCGAGCGCGAATAGGCGGCGAGGCATGCACACGTGTAACATATCTCTTCGTACAATACATATGCAGGAAACGATCTGCGCTCTGCACCGACTAACACCTACCCACCCACCCATGTAAATTCTACATACCTAGCAAAATAGGTGCGCACGTACCGAGCAGTGATCGGTTTTACAGTTCTCTCTCTCTCTTTCTCTCAGGTGCAGGATGACACAATAAAATGACACACGCACAGATCTGCGGGTGGGGCCCGTTTCTACGATGCAGCTGTACCTGTAAAGTCGCCGGTACGTTAGGGATCTTCTGCACCGACCGGCAGCAGTTTTTCATAAAAATTTATGACCGTTCGGAAATAAAGATGATAAAAAAAAAAAAAAAAGAAAGAAAGATAGAGAAAAAACATTTTATTTTCAAATCACTGATTGTGAAATATCCGAAATTATCAGCGGGGCTGCACGAAACGCTGATTTATATCTCGCGAATGGAACAACGACCGCGGACTCACGTACGCCCCCGAAAATTACCGGGGATTGAGCCTCCCAGGTTTACTCAAAAGTTGCCCGTTACGTCATCAGTCCGAAATAGGATCGTTCGTGGCGTTTTCCGCCTACCGCCACGAAGCAACTTACACGTGCGAATTTATACGCGCAATGGCTGCACGGACGATGTAACACTCGGCCAAATTTACAATCGAGGCTCGTAGATGGATGTGTTTCGTTGAAAAAATGCCCCACGGTTTTTGCTTATCTTTGACAAAATTCGACTAGATTTCTTACAATCTTTGCCGGATCATTTGTTTATTTTTTACTTCAAGAGTTCGCATCGCTCACACGCGTGTCATTTTGTACATGTATCATCGTGCAACGACGAATGTTCGGGACAGTATTTTTGGAACAGTTTATATGTACGCGTCGCAATGTCGCCGCGTGACTCATGCGCTATTTATCAGGTGAGCTGCAGGTAACGGCTGTCTCTTTTCCCCTCTCTCTTTTTCTATTTATTCCTGCAGCCGTATATACCAAAGTCGATACGATCTCAACCCTTTTACTCGAGGAAATTCAATTCAAATCTTTTGTAGGCTTTCCACATTTGCGACACCGACGAAGCTAACAAGAATAATAGAACGGCGATCCGAACATTGGTTAATTCGTACGTGTCATCAGGATTAACCAAGGTCATTCTACAATCGCCCGACATCCGTTATACGTACAGACATCGAGAACGTTAAACCGTGAAAGACTCGAGATTTATAATGTTTGCGATATAAGAAACCGGCGAGGTCCTGGAGAATTCGGTGCTTTATAATGCCGAGAGTATCGCTGACTGCGCGGATGAAACCGTCCGAGCGTGCTATTTCCGTATATTTGTCAAACCACTCTTAACCGCACCGTGGACAAGAGACAAGGTTGGAAGGACAATCGCTGTGTAGCGTCACGATCCCACGAGTGTCGTTAGATTACTCCTCGCGACCAATCCGCGTTCCCGTAAAAGGATCGATTGCCGGATAAAGGTCGTAGGAATAAGAAAATTTTCGATGCACGTTCGTAAACCGATCTCCGCTCTAGGCGACAGACTCGATCATCGATGGATAATTGTACCGGAATTTGTTTATACACAGTGCCAACCGAGGAGCGACGAATTTTTTCAACCTCGGGAATATCTCCGCGTCCTTGACAACGAGCGATAACCGATCGAGCCGATCGTAGGATCTGCCTTCTCTCGATCTGTTCCGATTCGTTGACGTCGCGTTGGTAGGTTGGTATGGGTGAACCTACGGTACGTAAAACCGCCTCGCAAACTGCACACGATTATACAGGCACGCGAAGCAGTCGGTGGAAATTTCCGTTAAGGAAATACCGACATTCCAGCCGATCCTGATGTCCGACGCGAGTGAACGTCAACATTTACGATTGACACTGACCCCAACATTGCTTCGGAAACGACCGAGACATTGTCGACTTCGGAAAGTTCACACACAGGGCACGAACCGTTTCATCGCGATTGTTGATATTTATAGAAGTATGATGTACGGACACATGCGCGTGCCTGCGTGCATGCTTGTAGGCAACGAGAATCCAACATTCCACGGTCGATTGGGGAGCAAAACAAGACAATTGTTGCGATAGAGATGGACTTTTGGAATTTGTAATCGGTTGATACTTTTGCTTTCGAAACGACCGCAAAGACGTCGTTCGGCTGACCAATTCCCCGGCCGCGATACGTCGCTTTTCCCGTGTAAATCGGATTCTCGTCAACGTGGCATCGTCGAGCATTGCGTAACCAGCAACCGTGGACGCGTATGCTTGCGTTTAACAGTGAGACGTTCAATTCGCGTTTTACGCCGTGAGCACCTCTGTACTCGTCGTCATCTACTCCACTGTGTCATTGTGCTCGTTGTTGTTCGGTGTCACGGCATCTTGCCTCCCGAGGAGCCGGGGGTCACTCTTCCAGAGCTGGAGGCCCCTTATTCTCACTACGGTCCCACGGGACTTACGGGTACGCTACTCGGCGTTAACGTCGTTCTGCCGGAACCTCGAGTAATTATTATGAACGCTGCGGTACGGTAATGCGGGGGAACGGATGTCGCGATTGAAATTTATAGGAATTTCGACATGATTCTCTCCGACTGTTCGTCAACTTCCTCCTGGCACATTTTTCAGAAACACGACACTGTGGTTGCACCGAAATTTGTATAATTCTTAGTCGCACGGTGTGATGTACGGAAAAGGGTTAAAAAGTTCGTTGACAAACTCTTCTGTCTCCACGCAAGTGCCGATTGTACGGAAGCTTCTTTAAGCTACACTTTAATATCGTCATCCACTAAAGGTATGGACTGCAGGTGTAAAGGGTAATGGTAAAATAATGACGCGGAATCAAGGCGTCGTCGTAAAGACTGCAGAACAAGAAACGCGTTTGACGATGATGCTCGTGCAGCATCGGAGTGTCTATAAACTTACTGGCGAAGTGAGTTACACTCGAGGAAGTATTATACATAGGTACGTACATATATATATATATATATATATATATACATATATATATGTATAAGCTAGTAATTATTAAAACACATTGTTAAATCTCCCCGAGTCTCAGCTGCGGCTTCTTGAAGGGTTTTGCACGTCGCGTACCCGTCAAAAAACGACAACGCACATCGCAGCATATGGAACAGTATCTCCTCTTCCCTAATTTCTTCGTGACTCGAAATCCATTTACGGGTCGATTCCTTCGCTGATCCTTGATGAGGACCACGCGACGAAGAAGAAGAAGATGTTGGAAATAGCCGGAACGACGGGAACCTAGAGAAGCGGATCTTGCAGCCGAGTCGCGAGTAAACGAGAGCGATGGTTCTCACCCTTGAAATCTATAAAGACTCGAGTCTCATGGTCGGTAGTTCTGACCAAATACAGCTTTATACGTGTCTCGCCCCTCTCGCGTCCCGGAGTGAAACTTTTTGCGTATTCCACGGGACGAGGACAGCGAAGTCCTCGTCGTCCGAAGGTCGCCGACCGTCGACTCGTCGCCCTCCGCGACCCGTCCGTTTCCTAACCAAATTCCTAGCCTCAAAGGACGAGAGAATCCGGAGTTTTTCCAACGACATTTGAAAGGAATTCGGAAACCGGCTGAATATGATACAGCCGCGAGATTTAACCCGATCTCTCGTACTCGCTAGGATTTTTATCACCCGCGGTCCGGGCTGAACAACCAATTTTATCGACTTTTCGTGCGGCAGATGCTCACACGTAATATACGCAGTACGGACGACGTCGTTGAAATCTCGATTCTTCAAAACGTATACACTTCGCTCGCTAGTCCTGTGGGATCGAGATTCGAAAGTTGGTCTATACAGGGTCGTCGGTATTAATAGTCGTTAAATTTTCTTCAAATAACTCAAATGCCTCTCAGCCACGCGGCACGACGACGTCGGCGCTGTGTCTATAAAGTGTCAGGAATACACACACGCTGTATACATAGGTACACACGTACACGCGCGTGCAAACGCGAAGGGTGTCAACTTGATTTCTCCACACTGTCCTTCAAAGTCATCCGATACGCTTCGATTTTCAGGCAATCGTGACTCGCGACATATGCTGCGCGCCAAAATAAATTGGCCGATCACTGCCGCCGGCTGATTTACGAAAAATGCAGCGGACTTGGGTAGGCGTGAGGACGACTCCAAGGTTCAGGTCGGGCAGAGGCGGCGCGCAGAGACGAGTACCAACCTACCTACCTTCGTACAGGCAGTCGTGTAACCCTAGGGTACCTTCTTACCTCCGCTGGGAGTTTATCTCGTCCGTTCTTGCGGGCTGCTGGAACGGCGCGCACGGGTACAAAGGAATTTTTATGAGTCTTGTTAGACTCGAGATAAGTTTAAGTGAATGTTCTTACCCCTATTTGTAAAAGTATCTACGTACGTGTATTGTTATCTTAAATGTTCTCGCGCCTTACGGCAGCGCGGCCGTGCTCCACTATGCGCGGGATAAAAACGAGAAGAAGAACGAAAAAGACGAAGAACACTAATTTTGTTCGGTCATGTAGGGTACTATCGGTTCGCTCTAATTACACGGCAAGATCGTAACCTTGCAGTATTTTCCGTAAGGTACGTTTGCTTGTTACATTTCTCATGACCGCACGACTTGTAAATCCTCGTTTCTCTTTCGACGAGATGTTGGCGAATAACCCTACGCCGCGAGTCGGCGAAGTTAAAGAATCATCGTCCTATCCTGTCATATTTTTACCAACCGCATCGTAGATCCTTGGTGCAGGATCTCGTGTAGAAGCAAACCAACGGGACTATCGGGACCGCCTATCTCGTGAATGTTGAAGAGGAGGCGGACGGAGATGATTTTTGCAGAAACTCTCTGCGGGCGTGTTGTTATTATTAGTATTTTTCCTCATCCGCCGGTTAGAAATAACAAGTCCTACTGGGAACTAGGGACTTAAAACTGATGGCGCTAGGCGCCCGGAGCCCGAGCGGCGAAACGAAAGAGAATCGAGGATCCAGGACCTTCGAAGCCGAACGCAAAGGAGAAACCCTCGAAAGATTGAGAGGCGTGAAATGCGCTTAGCAAATCTCTTCGCTGTACAGGTTACCGGCAAACCCGGGGACTTTAGCATGGGAACAAAAAAAAAAAAAAACGCGTATACTCTTACCTGCAGGGTTCTCCAAATTTTCCTCATTCCTTGGACTCTAGGGTCGTGCTTCTCTTCCTGGGATCGGTGAAGTAAGAGGAGGGCGATAATAAATCGAAAACCGAATGACCTGCCAACCTCCCGAGCCTTCTGCAAAAACTGGAACAACAAAAAACAAAAAAAAATAGTAGATATTACATGAGAAATAATTCGACGTGCTGGACAAAATTTTATTAAGCCCTGAATATGCGATCGTCTGCAAGAAGTAACAACTACCGGTCTAGGTTAAATTGGATAAGTTGTACCTTATACCGGTAGAGAGGAGCAGAAATGACCGTTTGTTGAAAATAACATAATAGATTCGCGAGTATTGAAACGGCAGAGTTATTCTGATGCCGAGAGCAACGAGACGCATGAATGCTGATGATTCATAAATATGTATTGGAGGATATACCGAGAGGGGTAATCGCTCAATTCATTGTAGGAAGGATAAGTAATCACCTATATCAAAGAGTGCGCGTGAGGCGTGGTTCGGTTTTTATGTTAATTGGAAAGTGGCGCGCTCTGCGTGTCCGTGCATCGTCTCGCGATGAAAATATTCAAGGAAAGAGGCAGGGCAGGCTACGATCCTTGATCTAATGACACTCCGTGCAGCGTACGACGTGCAATTTGTCAATTACTTCGATCTGCAACTTTGACCACATACGGACGCTCGAAAACCGCAACGCGTACCGTCGTCGACAGCTTCGACAATTTAGCCATTCGTTAGGTTCAAGTGATCGGAACGTTTCCCTACAAATTGGTTAAACTCCGCGATTCTGTCTTGTAGGTACATGGTCGGTGCTGCAGGGGTTGGAAAAATGAGAGAATCTGAATATTTTTTTTTTGAAAACACAGCGGGTTCGAAAGCTGATCACGATCGGAACACTGGAATTCAGATTTCAGTATCACTACACGATGAGACACGATACGTTTGAGGAATATGAAATGTCCCGCTGAGTACGGATGAGAAAAACCAGGATTAAAATGTAAAAAGATAAGCAGGGAAACAAAAATTAGAGGGATGGAGTTGGGCGAGGGGAAGACGAGCAAGGTACTCATTTCGAATCGAGGTGGTGGGTGTAACCGACGTGCATCTTGACCTACGCAGCGTGGTCCTGACCTGGCCTATACGGGCCTCGTCTCTATCAGAGAGGTTACCGCGCGTCAGCAATCGGGATGACTTTAGTTATTAATCGTGAGCCGTAGAGAGACAGAGAGAGACGAAGAGGGAAAAAGGGCTCAAGAACGGCGGCGAGGAACGCGCCTAGCTCGAAGGCTAACGACGAGAAGAGTTTTTGGTTTGTATCGCGCGCATCTGTTTGAGATGCAGCCAGGTTATTCGGTGAGAAATCTGGTTCTCGAACGCTATCTTGGAACGCCTCGACTTCGACGCGTTGTCTTTACAGAGATGTCACCGCACCCCCCGACTCGAGGATTCTCTCTCCTCCTCGTTCCTCTCCTCTACCTCTCTTTGGATTGCACTGGCGAATGCAGGCGGGAAGAAGGAGAAACCGACTGACTGATACCTTGGCACGTTCGGTGCTTGAAGGAAAGATGGAGCAGCAGGTAAAACCGAAGTACAGTGATACGTTGTTTCGGTAACCACCGCGTTCATCGGGCTTTCGACAGAGCAATTTCAGAAAGATTCGCAGATCCGCTAACACGGTTATTAAAGTGTTCCTACGGATTTCTCGTAGCAGGTACAACGTCGGGATTAAAAATTGTTGAAGCTTCTACAGGGCGTCGAGATTGAATAAAAAGAGGGCAGAGAGCCGAGAACTATGAAGAGATGTTTCACCGCAGCGTCGTGATAAAGCGCGATATTTGATGCCTTATTAAAGGTCTCAAAGGTCCGATTTATTACACACCGAAGCGCCGGTGCTGAGATGAGAGAACGCAATGCGCTATACGCCCAACTAAACTCTATCCGTACGCACCTACACGCGCACAATGCGCCGGGAGGATAATCATCTCAGAATTCTTCTCAACGTATCGGTCGAAGGGGCGTCAAAGGACCACCATCCAGATAGGGATGAGACAGGCCGCGCTTTCGTAATGAGAAAACTTCCCAATCACATGCATAGTTCGAGGATATAGTGGAAGTCAGGGCCAGTCGCTGCCGGCGAGGAGTGAATAAGAACTCCTTTCCTGTTCCTTCGTTTCTTTCGGTTTCGGCTTCAGGGTTACCTCGGGATTCAAAGGATCCTTTCGCTTGGGGGTTTCACTTTTGCTTTTCCTCCTTTAGTCCTAGATGCTTGTGTTCGCGAAGGGTAGAAAGAATCTCGATATACGCGGCGAGAAGAAAAAGAGCAGATTTTTGTTCAAAACTGCAGGAAAAGAGGAAGACGTCAAGTTTTTTGGTAAAAACAAAAAAAAAAAAAAAAGATTACTCACGTCAACTATATTTGTCACTATAAATATAGCAGATTTTACTTTGCACGCATCGGTTTTCACGGTTTCTAGAATAAATTCTCCATCTCGCGAAGTATATTTTATAAAAAAAAGAAAAACCTAACGTGTTCCTCTTTTCCTGCAGTTTTTTAGTAAAATCTGCTCTTTCATTTTCTTCTTACCGAACACTCCTTCGAAAATACTCAGCGGGATGTTTCCCACTTTGCGAAGCACGCCCGAGAACGCGGCTCGGTAAATAATCCGAAAACTCAGCGTACCCGGCGTCTAAAACAAGGAATAATTAATTTGGCCTTTGGCCACGCGGCGTCTGATCCCCGCAGCGGCAGATAAGTCTGAACGCCCGCATGATTAAGGAGAGCACGACCGGAGCACTGGATCCCCAGAAGATGCGGTTCCTCGCGGCGAAACTCATACGCGGCATTAAATACACCCACATATCCAGGGTAACGCGGCACCGGCACGTATAACCAGAGACCCGCGTGCGAACGGCGAAATTTTGGCGTTTCGTTCTCCTCGCGTGCGGGGACAACGAGAATCGTTCGCAGACCACACACGCCAGGGTTTCGACGTTTCCTCGCATTGCCGCACTCGATTATTATACAGCGAGGAAATTTTGATACGTAGAAATGCGGGCGCATTAAAAGCTCCTCCGAGTCTCACCGGGATCACGTTTGAACGAACATACGTCATATTTATACCCTGTGCAGGGAGCGAAGCCTGCAGCTTGCTTCTCTTCCCAGAATTACTTCCTCGACCCCGCATACGTGCAGCCGACGTTGTGGGGATGAGGATGGCCGGTATAAGGTACACTCGCAACACGCGCAACACTCGCATCTCCGCGTGCTGTTTATCTTACACACGCCGGCGCGCATTCGCGTATCTTTGTCGCGCACACACGCGCGTTTCTGCCGCCTTCGCCGAGTTTAACCGGGCGTGCGTGTGGGACACAAGACGCACACTCGCTTCGACGTCTGCAGTGCCGTCTGCCGTCCTCCTTCCAGCCGCGCTGCAGTCGGAGAATGCGAAATTCTTGACCCACCCACCTGCGTTGGATACCTGCGTTATTCTGCGATATTTGGTGGTACGCGATCCTCGGCGGTCGTTCACCGTCCAACCGAGGAGCAGCGCCGTGTGACGTAACTAATTGTTTCTTGAGGTCGTTCGGTCCACTCGTCGCGATTTATGCAGATCAGATTATCCCGGAAATTCGTGATTCGTTCGCAAGTTTACGCTGCGTGTAATTACACGTACGCACGTGTATCGCGTTCGAGCGCGGTGTGCGATGCAAGTTTATCGAAACAAGTCGATCCGACTCGACGGATTTATCCTCTCATTGAGGTATAACCGAGCGAGCGAAAGATGACGACGATGGTAAAGCGTTGACCTCACCCCGGATGCCGAAGACTGCAGGAGTCCACGTTCCCAGAGGATGAATGTTTTGAACAGGCTCTCTTTTCCACTTGATAAATCTATTCTCCGTACGTCCTGAAGTGATACGGTAAGCTGGGTAAAAATAGTCAAGGTACCTTACGTGCCCTGGAAGCGAGTAGCTGCCGCGGCAAAGATTACTCGAATGAATCCTGACCGCGGTGAAGTATAGGATACCTTAACTCCACAATGGGGCTAATTTGTCAGTGTTTAAAATTCGCTTTGACTTCGTACGTTTCCACGCAAGGTTCCACGCGAGTACACAGGCTACGTCCACCCTTTTGCCGCGCGGCGAAGCTTTTATCGACTTCGATGTGGGTCGCGGAGTCAAGAGGTGCAACGCTGAAAGTATCGGCTTCTTTACTCGCTGAGAATTCATCCAGTACAATATTGTATACCTACGTCTACGTACGTGCACCGGTAACAACGCGCTTGTGTGACGTTAGGAAATATGCGCTTCTCGCGCAAGCGGCCGGGATTCGCTTACAACGCGCATTGTTTCACGTTGACTCTACCAAGACCACGTACCACTACGCCTGCATATATTTCCCCGCGAAGTTCTTCGTGGAGAGAGAGAGAAAAAAAACAAAAAATTAAGTAAAATAAAATGCGTGCACATGTAATAACACCGTAGTCCGCAGGCAGGTATCACTCGCGTTATACGTACACCGCAGCTCTCACCTCACATACCATCGGTCCCGTCTCGCATCGAGTGATACACTTACACCGCAGATCAACAATCTGATCGTATTTCAATACCCGTCAGCTACCGCGTCAAATACCCTTTTTTGGTTTGTTTTTTTTTTCACCTGCATTTTTATCCTCGTACCCATTTTTGTCCATTTGTTTATTTACTTTTTCACCACGACGGTTTTTAGGGGCTTGACATGTTGGGACGGAAGAAAGGATTGGATCACACCGCACAGGATACTCAAGATATGTATTTCGAGTACTAAAAAAACGAACGTATGTTTTTTTTTCTTCGCAAAATCACTCTTCGGGCCTTCGAAAGGAAAGCCTCCTCGTTTCCCGAAGAGAAAAGAAAATTTCAGTACAAACGTAAACGCGTAATTTTCGAAACGAGGCCAGTGTGGTCGGAGCACTGAAAAGATGTGTAAATATAACAACTAGGAGAGAAAAATAGGTTTCCTATATCAGAATGGGTCGACCTGAGCGTGTAATTATCATGCACGTTTTACACCGCAGAGTCCTTTTCCGACGCCCAGATAAAACTCCGAACGTTGTGTGATTACGTTGTTGCAAGCGTTTACAGATTAATAGGTTAGTCCACCGGAGCAGGAAGTGGTCACCATCCGTCGCAGGAACGTCAAATTTCTAATTGCCTCACTTCCCGCGACTATTTAGCACTGACTTGCTGTAAATTTTATCATGATAATTTTGTATCACCGTAATTATACGAGACTTATGCCTTGTGCCTGCGGTAATTTAATTTCTCAGCATGTTCGATATAAACGATTATTTTCCTCTTACGGTATTTATACGTTACTACGCGAATGCAAGAGTGTAACTTATTCTGATAAAATTGTGAAAAAATGTTGCCGAATGATGAGAAATTTATCCAAGTGACCTAATTCCAGACTTTAGTAAGCAATTCTCGGCGTTATAATTATGTAAGTACACTTATGTGTAAAATATCCACTTGTATATCTGTAACGACTTCCTTCCGCGAATGTAAAATATAACAGTGCCCTGCCAGCGACCGCGGCAGCAGCAGAAATTTAGATAAGCATAATCAAACGTCGAAAAAACCGCAACATAATCGTGTGGTGAATTAATCGGCAACTAGAGACATAACGTAAAGGTCCACGGGGAGATTTAGAAATTCTCTGGTCCGAAATAAACCGCTAGGGAGAAGTTATAAACTTTGTCGAGTGTATATATATATATAGGAATCAAAGAACCGCGTGTACTGTAATTGTATATAATAAAAACGGAGATATTTTCTCCTTCGTCTCATCCTCTGAAATTTTTGGACATCGAGGAAAATTTAAACTCGACGCATAATCCATCCAGCTAATACGGTATCTCAATTGAATAACGTTGAATATTTTCAGCGTGGTTTGTAACGCAACTTTTGTCTCTTTTACCTTTACGTGGGCACTCGTGTACCTAACATGTAACACACGATACACCAGAGTGTGAAACACGCTTGGTTTTGCGTACCTGTAAAAGTGCATACTGACCAGCGTGGTTCTACGAATTCAAACTTACAACCGGACGTGGCGAATTTGACAATATTTATATTACGTTATAGCATATACATTTGTGCCCGCACGCGGAGCAGCATGTGCAAATCTTCAGGTCACGATTTCGACTTGTATTATTATACATACACATGCCGTTACCGCTACATGTAATGGCAGCGGAGTTGCCGTTGAATACATGCGTCCAGATCCACGTTCGCGCTATGCACAGCTGTCGTAATTAATCGGACGAAGTTTTAATTCCGACAATTATTCACGCATTTTTTACTCATCGTTCCTCCAGCCTTGTCGTTTGACTAATTTCGCCCAATTATGCCTGATTTTTCACACGAGTATGGTGATTTTTTTCAAAGCGTATAATAAATAAATAATACACAAGTCGAGGCTCACCAATTAATTCGTCGAAAACTTGGACGTTTTGTATATTTATTTCAAAGTATTTCCCCCCTCCGGTCACGTTTGTTATTATCTATGCACTTGCGGTTCATTGTCTGAGATTTTTTTGCACGATAAAATGGACTGGAGTCTTGTGTCCACGGTGTTTTTACGCATGTGCGTATTTGTTGTGCGTATTATGGTTCTACTACTATACGTATTATAATGTAACGCGGGAGAGAATTTGTATGTATGATGTACGCTAGCGGTGGGCGGTGACGTAATATCCGGCGTGTCGTTTTTCGCGGCGAGTGTAGTTATAATCGCCTGTTGCAGAAACGACGACGGGACGAAATCCTTCTACGCCCACACAACGTATCTCAAATTCACGGGTAGGTACGTTTCCTTCCCCCCTTTGTTCCGCTGCTATTTAGGCTTTGTTACATTGTACATTAACACAGTACACCTCTTTGCTTTCAAGTGTATTTAATAAAAGATGAAAAAGAAAGACAAACAAAAAAAGAAATAACGGCGTAATCGAAGGGCATATCGTAATATGCAAGCAATTGGAATCAAATAACTGCAAGTGCGAGTTGAAAAGAAATAATAATCAAGTGGAATCTAAACAAACGAAAGAAATTGTGTCATACGACGCGAGATTGATAGAAATGTCAAATAATAGTAGAAAACAAAAGTACACTGTTAAAAATTCTTGTGCGAATTCACCATAAATTTAATAATTTACAACACCGTTTGGCAAATTAAAATACACAGTGATCCGCGTAGCTGTACCGAGTTTGTAAATTTGCAAGCTGATTTCGCGAATCGAGAACTCTTTCGTACATTCAAATGTGCGGTGAATTCGCAATAATTTTTAACAACGAAGAACAAAAAAACTAACAACAAAAAAAAGCCCCGGGGAATAAGAGGGAGGTTGCAAGCTCGCCCTTGTTGCGTAATGGCGGAGGAGGACACGCGTTGCGTGGAGGAAGCAACGCGGCTAGATGAGCGGGTAACAGGAAGGGAGGTTCATTCATAAACGCGAAGCGAGGCGTCAATGGATGCGCCTTGGGTGGGAGTCGATGGGACGGGGCAGCATCCCGACTCACGCTTGACAGAATGCACCGCATAGCACACCGGCAGGCTGCAGCGCTGCAGCGAGAGGAGAGAGAGAGAGAGAGAGAGAGAGAGAGAGAGGGAGAGAGGGACGGAATACCGGCTCTCTGCCTCTGACATTCTGACCGTATCTCCTCCTCTCGAAGAATTTCTCAGCCCTACCCAGGAAGGCGCCCCGCGGTGGTACCTTTCTTTTTTCCCCCCTTCTTTGTGTATGTATTTGGATATATAATGTATGCGCTGGCCGGTTATCGCGTCCACTTTCACGCCCGATATCTTATCATTCCTGTACCAATCGAACCAATTTTCATCTCAATTTCCACTTCCGAATTGGAGGAAAGCAAAAAGGAAGGAAAGAGACGAACGGTACGAGGATAAGAGGGGTTCCAGTATCGAAGATAGATAATGTTTGGTACGGTTATACTGCGAGATCGTCGCGGGTGGGGTATAATTTTTATAAAATTGTAGAGAAAACTATTTTTTACAAATTTCCTCATACGGATTGTTTTTTTTTTTCTCCATATCGATAAACTCGGTATAAAGTTTACTCGCAATTTCGGAAAAGTCGTCGCAGCTTATAATTATTATTAATAGAAATTAACGTAAAAGTGCCAATACTCGGTTAAAAAAAATATCCTTAAACACATTAAGTTTGTCAATTTTTTTTTCACAATTGCGAGGAAATGCAAAGAAAAGAAGGAAGAAGTTGGGGAGGAAAATGAAAATGCAGGTTAGTTCTGTCGGGTGGTGAGTTACTGAGTATTGCTGTGTATATAATATATATATACACGTACAGGAGATTCCGAGAAGATGCTTCTAGTTGGTAAATTAGACCCTAGAAGAAGAAGAAGAAGAAGGAAGAGGAAGAAGAGGGAGGAGGAGAAGAATGTTAATTGGTAAGCGCGGGCTCCCCCGGCATAGAGGTCATTTTCACCTGTCAGGCTTTGAAAGAATTAACGCTGGAGTGAAATCATTTCTGTTATAGACGTAAAGTATAGAATTATCCTATGGTTAAGGGGTGTTTCGAGTGATGAATACCCCTCGAACACGCCACTTACTTATACTATTAGTCAGCTGAATCGAGTTGCGCTCTGTATAACCATCGTATAATCTGTTATTTATACGTAGAAATTGAACGAATCGAAGACAGGCTGTTTTGTCAAGTAGGTAAGTGGACAATTTTCGAGTTTGAGAATAGAAAAGAATGCTTACCCAAAGACAAACGAAAAATAAAGGAAAAAGAAAATAAAAATAAATATCACGTAAAAGTTGAGAGCAATTTTTCTGATTCGTTAATAACAAAACGCGGCCTGATGGGAGAAAAAAAAATGAGGGATCGAGTGAAAAAGTTTCCTCAAAGTTTAATAAAAACCTAGCCGCACGTAGGTATTTAAGATGGTCGTAAACCATCGCACGTACACAACGAGAAATTTTTCTCCTCGTTCTTCTTCTCTACGCCTCGAATACAAGCCTGTATGTAATATACATATGGACATATTATTGAAAGAAAAATATAAGAAAATGAGCTCGAGACATGATTTCAGTCTAAGTAAGCCTCTGGACACGTGTTCCTTATCCCCTGTACAGTGTATAATATCTCTTCGCGTTGGTCTTCTCGCCGGCATTGGTCGCCGGCCCGATGCACATGCCAGCTAGTATTTTATGCTCGATCCTCTTCTGCATACCCCGTGTCTCCTTCTCTCTCCTTCTATCAATAGAAGCGCGGCGCAAGACTGCGGGGGACAGACCAAACGGCGATATAAAAAATTAGAAAACGAGAAGGGAACGAAGAAACAGCAGCCGTGAAAAAAGAAGTAGAAGCAAACGGAGCGACATTTTTTTAACATTACAATGTGTAACATTGAAGAATAAAAAGTAAGAGAAAGAAAATAAACTTTCCTCCGTTAGGTTAATGCATATCGTGTTGCACTTTCTCTCGTTAAAACACGTTTGTAAACTGGCACATTTTCACGTATTGTTACGACATATGTAACGCGATGCGCTGTACGTACGGATACTATATATGCACATGTTTATTATCCGAGTATATTTCCGCTTATCGCGCAAACTCAGACGCGGCGCCCAGACCCAATTTTATCTGCAGACCCTCTCGTAGGTGTGAACGGAGTCAACGCAGGTGGGATACAGCCGGCCGCAAGAACCCCTCAACGAAGCGAACGGGATTTCGAGTTACAATCGGTGCGGAATGCGGCGTTGGATATCGGGATTGGATAAACGGAGGCGAGGCGAAAGAATCGGTCCGACAACTTTGCAAGCGCGGCGCGCGCGGTTCCATCACTTTCAAATTCAAACTTATCAATTTTTCGCGCGAGTCTTGCAACTGGCTGGAGTCGAATGACGTAACGACGAGACGCAGCGCCGCCGGCGGAAATCGACGGCACTAGTCACAAGTCGTGAGATATTCCATAACGTTTCTGATACAGCCTCGCGTTATCAGGCGTCGAATTATCTGCGCGTATGATCTTACGTGCGGGTCCAGAAATATGCGGGACCGTGAGATTCTGGTTTCATGCAATTGTTCGCAAACTCATATAAGGTACGGACAGGTGGTGTAAGATAACTTGGACATATTTTGGTCAACCTCGCGACGAGAGTAATGATCGTAAAAGCGAATGACGTATCGATTGTTGGATGAATCGTATTTGTACGTGTGTACAAAAGTGTGGTAGGTGGTTTTACCAGTTTCCGGAAATAGATCGATGCTCGTTGTCGCAACGAGACATCAGTTTCTTGGAAATGTTTTTCTTCTTACACAGTATGGTTTCAATTACGCGTTTAATAAACATCAAATTTCCCCGATCTTTGCAACGATTTATAATCCTTCGAGTTGGCAAAATGCTAGACTAGATGAAAAAATGATGCCGGCCTGTGATAAAATCTTACGTCACAGTAAATGACAAAATTCCCTACATAAATATACAAGTCCACCAACGGAACGTTAATCAATGGTAGATAAAGAAAAAAAAAAGAAGAAAAGAAAAGAGGTCTTCGTTGATACAGATATATCAACTCATATACACCGCGAATGATGACAAACGGTGCAGAAGGCTTACAGGTATGTTATCGATATTAGATACGTGATTAGTGTAGAACGATAAGAAGTGGCATAATTAAATTTCAACGAAAGAATGCCGATGCGTTCACATTTGCTTCTGGTCATTAATCATAATACATGATGCAGGGGGTTAGGCGTATCTAGTTGAAGAAATCTATACAGTTAAGCTCATGCGTTATAACCTGCGTTGTAAATCGTTAGCTGCTAGCAATTATACCCACGGTTGATAATATATACACGTTTGCATTTCGGAGTTGGCACACTCTCAAAGATGCAATGATTGTGGAGAGATTTCAAAGGTATGTCTGTTCGTATGTATAGTATGTATACGTATGCACGCTTATTATCACGCTAGAATCGTGTGACTCGTGAAATGATTAGGTAACAAGAAATTGGTTCAAGGCAATTGCGCAATCGTTGGCCAACAGACGAAATTCTCGTATTCATTCGACAAGCGTCTACTTCAGTTTTCGGCTTTTCCTAATTTTTTCTGCCAACCTTCCGTGGCTATTTACCGGAATAAATAGCTGCGATTGTGAACTCACTTTACATTGAGTCTCGACGAAAGTTGAAATTTCAAATTTTGCAAATTATAGCGTTAACTTTACATAACTACAATTTTTCTCTCAATAGAAGCTTTCAGAAATCGCTGAGTCGAAGACGAATGAATCCAAGGATCAGCATTTATCGTCTACAAGTGCATCGAGGTAATCGAGACAATCCTTGTAATATACGATGATATGTAAGGGTCACGTATGCGTAAGAAACAGAATTCTTTGATTGTACAGTCTGTATATATGTGCTTTGTAAACGGCCACAGTCATACGTAATAATTGCGACGGGTCGTGAACTTCGTCTATGATCCAACGATCCTCAGTTTCATTCGCGATTGCGTATCATCAACCGTTTTCCTGTTTACATACGTGGGTACGTGCGTTATATGTATACGATATTTTCACTATGATAAAATTAGCTGGAAAACGACAAGCGCGTGCCTATCGCATAACGATTTTCGACGAAAGTCTAGATAACTTGTGCTAATCGTTACACATATGTAAAATACGTATATGCTCGATACATAATAAGGATAAATATGCGCACTTAGCAGTTAAGACAGCTTCGAATCGATTAAGCTTGTACATAAAATAAATCGAGCGCAACTTTCCGCTTAATTGAATACCAACAGATCGTGTAAGCATATATCTATGCGAGCATTCAAACTATTTCGTTAAAATATACGTCAATTTCGTAACATATGTATACGTATCTAACATATATATATATAACTTATAACGTACATTACGAGCGTTCCAAGAAGAGTTCAAACAATAATTTATGTCAGTGTCAAATACAGATGTTGGAGAAATAATATATAAGCGTAAAATAATTATTGATGCAATGGATGTACAAATTTGCAAACGTAATATTCGACGAACTTTAACGGAAAATCACCTAGGATTTAATATTTTTCAGCTCGTCACAAATTTTCGTATATCCTTTTCGGTGACTGGCACGTAAAGATATATTGTTACATTGTAGCTTATAACATTATTTGCACAACGGTAATCGCTCGATTAAGATATTAGAAGGCAATTATAGTTTAAAACCTGCTTCTAGATGGTAGAATTTTGCCAAAAGGTGTAAGAAATCGAAAAAAAAAAAATGTGGTCGAAGATACTAGGTGACGAAGAAGAAAAGATCAAACTATTCAGAAGCGGACTATCGTTTTTAACATTTTTTGGAAAAATTTTACAATCAAGATGCCTGTATAAATAACGAACCTGAAAGTTTTCTCACAGTGACAAGCCGCATACGGGCTCCGAGTAATAAGATAAAAACAATTACGACCGTGCACCTTATTATAATTTCTATGATAAACGAGTCGGAAACCCCTCGACATGGAACAGATGACAGTGCATTTGATACGCCCAAACATTCTTCTCGGCTTCTCGAGGGAACAAAACGCGTCCGACGTACGCGCTGCGTTCCCGTGCATTTAAAAAAGCCCAACTCTCTCATGTCGTGTAAGAATGGAGTATAGGACGGGCCGTCTATACATCGTCGATGTATCAACCGGCCAGCAGCGGAGCGTATACAAAATTATAAAGTATTAGATACCTATAAATTTCATTATTTTATGACTGTATAATTTTACTCTTTTTCTTCGGTTAGTTTGATTTTTAATTATATTTTTTTCGACTGTTTTATTTACAAACCGCGACGTTCGATCGACGAAATTGCTACTTTTCGACCGCTAATAACCCTCCGCAATTTTGTATGTTAAAAAAAAAAAAAAAAAACAACACGAGAAAAGAATGTTTAAATAGCAACTAACATTCTCACGGTGCTGCAGCGCACGTGTAGCGAAAAATCCTCGGTTCATATTCACAAGTTTAAAAAATGCCACTGATCGATCCGAAGCACATACCATATAATTCAATACCAACGGAAAGGTTAATTCCGCGGCAAAACTCGTTCTGCACGACGCGGATCATCGACTCGATATCTTTTTATTTCCATAATTTATTATAAAACATATTTTTTATCCCTCCATCTGTATTCAACTTTACTTTGTTTTGCCTTCAATGACATTTATCGGTATATACACGTATAATATAGTCAATATTAATTGACAGGATACAAAGTTGCAGAAAAGAAATGAAGAAAAAGAAGGGAGGAAAGGGGGGGGGGAGAGAGAGAGAGAGAGAGAAAGGAATTCTTCAAATATTCTGCCCATAAAACGAACAGAGAAATATTACCGCGGTCAACAACTTCGCTCAACACACGCTGCAGGCTGCAATCGTATGTATACATAGTATGTATACATACATCTGTTTACTGTAATACCTATTTGTATATTTATGGAACGAAAGCGTCCGAGTTTATCTGCGATTTTTTCGGATGAGGATTAAAGATAGGAAAAAAGACGTCCACTTCCGGTCTGCGGGCGCGTTCCGATCGCTTTATCTCCCCCTCACTTTCCGCCACTGCAATCCGAGTGAGAAGATTCCTTAAACGGTACCGCCGAAAAAAGATGTAGAATTAACCAAGCGAAAGAATCGGGCCGAGGAACAGTGTAGAAAACAGGCAGCCCTTTAAACACCCGAGTTCGAGAACTCGAAGAGCGAAGGTTTTGTGTTTCCTGTCATTCGACGTGGCCGGAGAGAAATCTGCCCTCGACGCGTACTCTTCGGCGCAGACAGGCCGCTCCGGGACTCCAGAAAACGAGTCTTGAACCACACCCGAAACAACGTCGGGGGGAAATTCCGGAGGAATTCAGATGCCGACGCGTCTCGTATTTTCGAATTTAATACACCCGACGCCGGAGCATCGCCGCGAGTTTACCGCTACCTTGCACCGTTGCACAGATTTGCACAGGAAACGCGCGATTTTCGCAAATTTTCAAACTTTTTACACCCAGGCGTGTAACGGAAAAACCGAACGGACGTTTCACAAAAGTACAAGGAGGACGACGAAAGTGTACAATGGAAGACCTGAGTGAAATCCGAAAGGAGAGAAAACGGGACAAGGGCTGCAGGTCTCAGGCAGAGACGGCGCTTAGCGTTTAAATTTATTGCAAAGGACAAAGCTCGTTAGGGGAGAAAAACATTCCTCTCCTTGAAAACGCCATTTTCCAAGAACGAACGAGAAAAAAACGGGCCCTTATTTCTTCGACGACCGCTTCACTAACCGCGGCGACTGGTCCCTGCATAGTAGAACTCCTTGGGAGGGATTTAACTGTGGGAAAGGCAAGCATACCTATTCCACGATCCTCCATAATCTATCGGCGATTTCTCTGACACCCTGAAAGTGTTAAAACCCAAAGAAGGAAATATCGGTACACGAGTTGTGTACCGTTGTACGCGACTCGACGAGGCTAACTCACACTATCCTTAATTTGCGGACCGCTATTGTTACTCGAATTCTCCCAATACACTTTCTAATTCGCCGTGACGGAATTTACCGAGAGGAGGAATTTAGAAAGAAAGAGAGAGAGGCTTTTATTTAACAATGTCGTGGAGCGATGAGCCCCCCAAGGACAACTCCGATGTACGAGAAAGTACATCAAAGATATAAACATTTGAAACAAAGTATATAATAAATTTGAATTAATAAAAAATAGAGGATATCAAAAAAAAAAAAAGAAATAGGAAATAAGGCACGAGGCATGAGTGCTTTTCATTTAATTGGAAGAAGTTCTTAGGCTGTCTAGATAATTTCGCAGTTTTGACTTAAAGGTATCTGTAAAAGATGACTCCTGAATGGAGATAGGTAACGAGCTCAACAGACTAGAAGCAGACACCAGAAATTGCTGATAAAAATACCAATTCGCCAGAAATGTCGCGAGGACATTGAACAAAGAAAATATCAAAAAGAAATGTCCCCAACAGCTGAAGGGAGCCATCCAACCGTACGTAATACGGGCTGATATGTTCAGATTTTCGGACGTCAAATATGAACGTAACACAAGAGTTAAAGGTACGCTCTAGCTTGATTTCCAAACCAGAAGGAGGAGAATATAAGACAAGGATCAACACTTGTAGAATCACGCGCTACGTTTTTAACGTTTCACGTGTCTGCAGTGAAATTCAATTTTTGTCGGGTCGAAATCATCATATTCATATAACATATACTTAGTTTTCGCAAGCTCCTGAGAAAAGCGTATAAATTTTCAAAACGTAGTTGCAAATCACCGTAATTTTCAATTGAAAGAAGGCGAAATCACAAAGAATATGGCTCTTTACTTCTGTATAACCGAATTTAAACTCTGATTCAGTCTCCTCGACAAGTATTATACTTAATTTCGTTTTGCAAACGGTATTATAATTTTTTCGTTGACAGTGTAACCGACGGAAATAAATTCTTGTGATAGCATATTACAAAATAGATCGAAAAACCTTTGCTTGTGCGTGAGGGTAAAAATTGAAGTAAAGGTAAAGAGAAATTCTTTGTTTTTCTATTTCAAAAGTGAAAGTCGTACGTGAGGTTGAAAACATGCCCCGCGTATAGTTCGTTCCAAATATTTGATTTTCCTGTGTCCGTCAGTCGGAGTCTCCATGGGATTCTGGGACAAGCGTATGTAAGTCGGCACGGGTACGTTGGGTTCCACCTTGCACTTCGTATCCCCGGGTTCTTCCTTTCCCCCGTGTATTTCTTTTCTCCTGCTTCTTCATCTTCCCTGAATGTTTTAAATATTTTAAGCACGCATGTACACTGGTCGTGTATCGCGTTCCCCGGGGGACGACGACGTTATACGACGAGTGGACGTTCAATATTTGAGACCTAGGGTAAACAGGCGCCGCCGCCGCCGCTGCCGCCATTCGTCCGACGAGGATATCACGCGCCGCGTTCCCCCTCGAATGCCATAAAAATTGTCCTATAAGTAAAAAAGTTGAAGCACCGGTAAGTCCCGAGGAAAACAAAAACGCGTATTGTTTCTTCGGTCCGTCAATCGTGATTTTTCAAAAATCTCGGACCATTTTTTCCCACCAAAACTGTACAACACGCAATTTTCACGAGGTTCTTCTATACCTGGATCCCGCACAGACTTCCCGGAATGCGGAGGAGAATCATCCCCCAAAAGTGGCCGACTCCCAAACCTGCCGGGCTCATATTTCTTCGTCAGCCGGTTTCGCGCAGCTCATCGTCAGCAGCGGTATCTCGATGCGTCCAATTCTTATACCCTCTTCATAGGCACCCATAACGTTCGGCGCGTGAAGGTCTCACCGCCTTGTTACCGCCGCCCTCCCGCGACGGCCGGGGAGTCGAAAGAGCCGAAGACGAGGCGAGGGAGCCGGACGTGGAATGAGTCTGCTGCTTTCGTCCCGGAGGTGCGAGCGAGACGGAGGAGGGAACGAAAGAGCAAATTGAACTCCGTGGCCCAAAGGCAAGAAAAATAAAGGGGCGGCTGGTCGGTAATTTAGCCTTTATCAGAACTTTGCCGCGATACTCCTTATACGTTACATGTGTGCGTTCCTCGACGTCGCGCTCGCCACGGGCTCCCTGCGAGAGGATCACCCACCACCACCACCTGAAGCCTCGTCTCTTCCTTCGCTCACCGCCGGCACTTCGTGCGGCATATGTACCTAAATTCATATTGACCAAGGCTGCGGTGCGTCTTCCTCATCCGTGTCGATGATCGTTCCTCCTCCACCGAGCGCAATCAATTACAATCATTCGTTGCTAAGTTTGTTTCTGCGACAACCGCATACACCGTGTTCAACATTAGTTGCACCGGTCAGTAAGAATTTTGAGTCTGGGTTCTAGATGTAAAATTTCGATTTCTTCTACGTAACTGGTGAATGAAAATATAGTTTTAATATATAAAGTTTGTTTTTTGTAGGAACCAGAACGATGTTTCGGAGTTTAAGAAAGATTACCTATTTTATCAAACATTTATTGTAGATAACGGTTGAACAGACTTCGGTTTTGCATTTAAATCAGTGTCGTTCAAGAACAATAATTAATACTAAACTGAAAATGTAAAAGAATTGATAAACAAAGTTTAAAAATTAATATTTTTCGAACTTCTTATATTTTCGTACGGACTTTCTCGTATCAAACCCCAAACGTAATCTCCCCTCGTGCTCTCATTAAACTGCCCCTGATAACGTTAATAACGATAAAGTCCACCGCATCTTGGTGAAAACGTTTTCCCTTTTCTTCCTCACAGGCACCCATATTAGCTATCAAACAAAAACTTGAAGACTTATTTATCACTGTAATAAAGATAAAAACAAAATTCATAAGCAATAAACAAAGGTTTTTCATTTTTATTCGATGCATAGAATCGAAATTTACTTATCTCAACAGAAACTCGAGAATTTTTTGTTTTTTAGTCGACTCGTGTTATCTATTGATCAGAAATATCGTCGAGCTGCCGGCAGAACTAACGTTCCTCACGTAGGTGTGTAGACGCTAGTTTCGGAGGTTTTCGTTCCTCCGAGTTTCACAAATTGCACGAATCGCGTTTCTGACCTTTACCCTGCACCACCGCAACCTGCGCGTGGTCGATTTCCTCAACGATTTGAACGAGGAACGGTCGTAACGGTTTTCGGCATTTCCCGGAGGTAACGAAGGGGTATGAAGAGTAAACGCGGCGTAGGTTGTAATTAATATTCTCATTTGGATAACGACGGCTGGGTTTTATTGCATAGACACAAACGTTACGGTACGCAAGACGGCGTGCACGAAGAAATGAGTCAGCTTTTGGTAGGCACAATCAACTCGGCCTGTGGAAGACGCGTGACGTCGTCTGTAAGTTTAAGATAATGGTTGTGGATATGTTTTGAGCGGTTGCGCGTGCGTCGAGCATGGGAAAAGGCCAACAGATTCATTGACTCCTGGGTCCGTCAGCCGCGTTCCGTGTATCTCCTCGCCTTGTCGTCGTCTTCGTCGTCGTCAGGGTTAGGGTTAGGGTCTCGTTAGATTGGCGTCTTCTCCCCCGGTTAAACAAGTTTTATTACTTTCAAACTAATTGTTTCCCTTCCACCGTCCTATTTATAGACCTCGTCATCCTTTTTCTTCTTCTTCTGCTTCACGTAATTCTTGTCGCACCACCACCCTTACTCCTGCTGCATACTCCGAATTGAGCAATTAACTCCGTCTCCCGTATGCAGCTCATTTGTGTATACCTAGACGCTGCATTTTATATTGTTAATTATAAATATGCCGGACGTTTAGTCGGTTGTTGAAACTCGTATTAACGAATTACGTAAATTGACGCCTTTCCCTGTAGAGATCTTCCACCATACATGGCTTGTTCGAAATTGCCGCGGGATCGCTGCACATGCCAGGCATCACGGGGTTCTTCACTGTAGCACGTAACTTCGAGGTCTTCGAAGTAGAATTCCTCCTACAAATCCACAAGAAGTATTTACCTCACGGCGCTGACTGATTATAAACCTGGTTATGTCTGCCGTAAGTCCTTCGTTCTTCAAAAATACTTAAACATCTACGTATATTTCTATGCGACAAGTGTAATACCCGAAACAAACGCTAAACAATCAGCATCATTGGAACGCGGAGTGAAACGTTTAACGCGAAGGAACGACAGTTTAGTGATTAACGAGAGAGTTTTATAATCACGACAGAAAATTGGACATTTGACCGGCCGCAAGTCCGACGATATGTACACGTCGTCAACTAAAACTAACACATGGACGCGTGTTTATGCTCGTTGCTGTTACGGACGGCGGAGGATCGGGGGACGGAGAGACGTGCAATTTCGCGAATTGTACGCCTCGAGCAACTCGAGTTCTCCACCATGGCGAGCGAAGCCGCGGATGAAGACAAAAGGAGAATGAACACGTACACTCGGACTGCCGCTGTCGCTGGGAGACGCGAACGGAGAAGCCGATCCGAAGAACGACAAAGGTCAGCTTCGAGGGCGAATCCGCGTCTCGGGTCCGTCCTTAATTAAGCTCGCGACAGCTCTTTCCTACATGCGAAACGTGAGAACGCGATTCCTCGAGGGAGGGCGCCATGTTGTAAGCCACGGCGCCGAGGCCCAAGATCGACGTGCGCCACAGTCCGATGGAATTGGTTTCCAAACGTAGTCGAGGAAATGTTGAAATCTGAAAGGAATTAGCAAACTCGGAGTACCGTTCGGTAAAGCGACGCTTTACTTTACGTTTCGACATCCGTTACGCGACGGTTCTCTCCCACGCGTTCGTGATTTGTCTGTGAACAACATGCGACAGGGGTCGGTAGTTGAGAATGGTCTTGTAGAAAACGGTGGCGTCATGGAAAACCGTCCGAATGATGGATCGAGAGAGAAGTCGAAGAGCGGAGGAGTGCCGACGACAGGAGGGGAAGAACTGAAGAGGGACACAACGAGGCGATTCGAAAGAGCAGCGCCGCTATCAGCACCACTGCACCACCTACGCCCTCCGCGCGCACGCGGTGTATAACCGTTGGAATATTTTGATAGGCTCGGAATGGAGTTGCTTCGTTATCAGTCCCTCGGTATCGAGGGGAGAAATTTAAGGCCAAACGAACGCCTTTCCTCTCCTCACCGTATCAACTCATCCGTGAACGTCCGGCCTTGATATCGGCTGACCTTTGTCGGGCGCACTTCCGACCTGTCCCATAAACAGCGGCCGAACTCGACCGGAAAACGCGCCAACGGAGGGGAATCTCTGATTTCAACGGCAGTTGGTACGGGCGGCACAAGAATGATTCCATTTCGGGGCCCCGGCTGACGAGCCGGAGAGGAAAAATGAGCCTGCAGTCTGGGTCCCGCGCTCTTTATTTTCTCCGGACAATCAGTCGGCGGGTCCGGTTCGGAGGGCCCGAAGGACCTCCACGACGTGTCCAGGGAGGTCCTGCGCGTTCGGCCGACTCTCCTCCCTCTCCTGCGTCGACTCGCCGTCTCTCTTGTTCCGCGTGGTGTTTGGAGATGGCTGGATGGTTGGTCGGTCGTTGTGCGGCGGCGGTGGCCCGGCAACCGGGACTCGCAGGACCATCACACAACCCCGTAAGCCGGTCGGCCCGTAGGACCGCATTCCTTCCCGGCTGCACGGACGCGCGGTTAGACCGTGGGGGCAAGGCAGGCGGAAGATGGAGGCGGGATGAGAGTGCGGTGCGGTGCGGCAGGTACGAGAGGTCCTGGAGGAGCTGCCGGGATATAGAGGAGCGACGCGAGGCACGCTCGCCTAATTAAAACGCGTTTCGGGAAGTTCGCGGAACCGTCGGACTTGCCGGAGAAAAGGCATAAAAAAACCCATGGCGAGAAGAAGAAATTGGGGAGGTGCGGTGAAAAACTCTTCCAACCGATCGCGGCGATCGAATGATTGTCAATCACCACGTACGTAATCCAGATCAGGTTTTGTATCGATCCGGGGTATTTAGCGTAACTACCTGGATGTTTTGCTCCTATGCATCATGGGACTTGTTTCATCTCAGCGGCGGCATTTATGGCGCGCTGGGTCAAGCGCCTCTGGGTTATGTCAGTTCTTTTCTTACGAACCCCGATCTTGTTACGGACTCGTCGCCTTGTTTTGATCACTTCTTTCGAAGATTCCGTCCACCCGATAGGGCTTATCTTCGTCTCTTTGTCCTTCCCCCGTCCACCTTTCTTCCTTCCTTCTCGATCTCCTCCTCGCATCGATATACTTCTTCTTACGCAATGTATGCTTTCGGTATTCGCCGATGATACATCTGCATTTAATACGGCAGCTTCGCACCTAACTTTACCTTCACGCACGGTATGAAGTCGAAATCAGATATCCCGCGATAATCAATTTTCATACCTTATTCTTGCGATTATTTATACCCCGTGTTATCTTCTGGCTTCGCCGGTATCCAGTATCTGAGTTCAGCATCGCAATACAGTCGCTGTTCAAGTAACAGATACCCATCCCTTTTGTGCAGCAGGGCTTAAATTTCTTTCATCCATTTTCCTATCGTCTTGACGTTGATGACAAGTCGAACATTTTGCCTTTATTGTGTTTTCGCCATACGTTCACGAAGTATACGCGATTCCCGTGAAGCCAGTCGCGGGAAAGTGTTCACAGCGGAATGATGTCTGGTCGAAAAATCAAGTTCACCCGTATACAATTATCGTTTTAAACATAAAATAATTACCCAATAGAAAAGATCACGACATTTCTCGAGAAAATTCAAGATTGATTTTACGACGTGTGTCACGAAGGCTCGAGATGTATGTACACATCCATTTGGTATGTTTGAAGATCCTTCGAATCTTCTTAAAACTCCGTAGGTACAGTACCTCTTTCACGCGATGCTGGAGTACTCTTTTATTATTTCTTTCCTTCCTCCACATCACGCTCGCAGTCGTCCAGGGACGCAACGTATTTTATTTCTTATACACCCGACAAAAAAGCTCTTTCTCACGACAATTATCACGGCAATTATCACCGTTCAGGGAGACACTGGCGTTCAAGTTGGCACCTTTCATAACCACAAGAATACATTCCCATTACTGCAACACCTCCGAGTACCTACCTACTTGTTTGATGCTCAGGTGGCTGTGCAGCATTTCACGAAACTTGCGACAAACTCTTTTCACGAACCATAAAACCAAGATGTATAAAGACACTCGCCGCGGAGGCGGTCGTAGTCCTTGTGCCTCCTCAGCTTTGCACCTTTATATCTATTTCCGAGACAAAGAGCGAATAATTTCGCCTAGCATTGAATGAGGATCCACCGTCTGCGCGCATAAATTTTCCGGTCACCGAGGCACCGATTTTCAGCCTCGCCTCATCCGCTGCGCCGGTATATTCCGCATGTTTGTCGCTGAGCGCCCAGACAATTGAATACACATTCAAGCTTGTAACAGTTTGCATAATTCGAGAATACCTCCGGGCGGTTTCCCACCGCCTCTGACGATCCGGTTGGTCCAGCGGACGAGGAGGATCCGGCGTAGGTGGTTCTCCGGCAAGCCTGGGTCTCGATCCCTCTAATCCCTGCGTCTCCTTGGGGGGCGCAGGAGATCATCGGGACACGGAGAGCAAGGATCGACGAAAAACTGATCGACAGATTATCGGCGATCGTGGATCATCGCGGTCGGCGTCTGATTCTTGGCCAATAAAGGGAGAAACGAGCCTGACGGAGATTCCAGGAAGTATTTCCATAAATCAAAGCACCGCGGCACCAGCAGCACGCCCTGCACACCTAGACGAACCCTGGCATGCAAGGTTTGCCACCGTTGCCACTACCTACCATCGGGGCTGTAAACGTGAAACGTGATGTTTTACGACTCTCTTCCCCTGTGCCAACGTGGAGTGCCGCACTTCTCGGTCTCACTCCCCCTCCGTGTATCTCGCTCTCTCTCTCTTTTACAATTAGAGAAGCGCGGTCTGCGCAGCGAGAGGAAAGAAGAAGTAACCCAAGGCAAGAAAAGCGACTGACGTCTGACAACGATTATAGTTAAATTGCTGACCGTGAATATTTCCTTTCCTCCGCTTCTTTCTTTCTTTTTCGTTTTCCATCCGTTTCCACACGCCCGCCCCGTTAAACCTCCCAACAACGCGTTGGCTTATTAACGATATTGTATACGATCGGCAAATCCCGTCGTCGTTGTCGTAATAGTTTCATATTTTTTTTATTATTTTATTTTTTTTTTTCATTCCCACAGTAAGTAAAGCGTCGCGAGGATGGTTGAGCTCAGTGCGCCAGGAGCGCAGTGAATCACCTTGCGAAGGTGGGACGAGAGGCGAGTTTGCCGCGATGCTGTGGAGCAGATCGAGTGTGCGAGCGGGATGCCAGTTTGTCTGTGTATATGGACCGCATACCACGTCCTCAGCCTCCTTGTCTCACAGCTCGAAGCTGCTCTCTCGGCGCGCGGCGTGCCTGCAGACCTTTAAACCCATCTATGTGTAAAGATTCGCTATTTATGGTCCAGGAAGGCAGACGGCCGAGGAGCCAGACCGCGACGACGCAAAGCGACAAGGACACTCGTTCAGGAATAGAATTCTCCTCCTTAGTCCCGCGAAAGTTCAAAGCTTCTATAATCGGTTTTTACCACAACCGTACGAATACTCGCCAGATCCGCGCTGCAGGGTATTGCAGGTAGGTATAAACTCGACGCCAGACTTTCCGCCTCAATTTAACCGGTCCACTTTTTTACCTCATGCTTAACGATTTCTGCTGCACCAAACTCATCGGTCTTCGCTTCGTGCCGCAGAGTAGACGCACATTCTCTACACTTGACTTTGTTTTTCCAGAAACTCTACCCAATCGTCGGTGCAAGGATTTTGGTCCCAGATACTGTTGTAGAAAATGAAAAGACCGAATTACACGGATCCAAGTGTTCAGCCGTACGTTCCCGGTGGTTCGGTGTCTGCGCAACCCGTTAATCGAGGATGGAAAAAGCCTCTTGAAGATGTAGAGACGCTCGGTATTTCTTCCTGTTGATAAAGCCAAAGGACCGAGTTTGAGAACAGTCGATGACCACCTTGTAGAAAAACAGTCGGTTGACGAGAAAGCTACGGCAGGAGGCTCGATCTTTTATACACTTTTATACGCGGTATACAATCGCGTTGAGTTCGATAATCGAGATAACGTCGACGAGCCAGGAGTCTTGCAAGCCGATCGTCGTTGTTGTGTCATCAGATTATTTCTATATAACGACGTATAGAGCAGGGCTTGCACAGCAACCACATTTATAAAACGCAAATACACGTCACTACACCATATGCAATTCAATAAACAATATGACACATTACCGTTAGGGAAAATTCAACTTCGGAAACATCGGACTGACCAAAGGACACTGTTTATGAGCCACGTAACATAAACCTACTAGAATGAGATAGGAGCCTTGATTGCCAACGTCTGTTCGGCAAGATCAAGACCTCCTAATTCCCTACCGAGAAAGTGAGGCACGCACGTTCGAAACAAGCATCCCCGGTAAACAGAAGACATTTTTAGCCAATGACAATTTGAATATCTTGAACCGATCAACCATTAGCAACATTCCCTACTACATCCAAAAGTAGCATCTTTCATAACCTTGTATCCAGAGATAGAACAAAATCACGTATCGAACAGAAAAGATATCCTAATATTCAAAGTCCAAACTATTCCCAGAAATTTAATTAGGCACGGGAAGTGAGTGAAGACAGGATAGAACATTTTTCGTCAGAAGCCATTTCAACCCAACAGTTGAAGCGTATTCGCGCGCACACACACACGTACAAGAGTCACAGTCGATCGACTAGGACGACCTAAGAACACGAAAAGAAAAATCGATTAAAGAGTATCGTGAAGGGATAAAGAAAGTAGCAGATAGGTATGCATCCGAAAGAAGGATGACTATGTCGTAACGATCGCGACCGTCCGCGACCAGAATCACCGGGCATAACGAACCTGCACCGGTTTGATTCTATCGAACAAGTCGTAATTGTATCGACATCCGCGAAACATTCCAGCGAGAAGATCGTCGTTGAACCGGATTCGGGCAAAACGATGATGCGATTCAAAACGGCCTAACTCAGAGTGTAGGTGAGCGTGCGTGGTGACGGTTGGCTGTAGTCCTGATTCAAGTTCCGTCCGAAGATAACCGAGCGTCGTGCCGAGCGGAGCCGAAACGAACGCGAACGGTTTGAATTTGAACGTTGAAGCGATGGAGAGTCGTATCCGTGAGTGCGCTCCTCTCCTTGTGTTGCGCATGTAAATAACGAACGCGCAACAGACTCGTCGACGAAGACGCTGCTGCTGCAACGGTCGTCCTCTCGTCGCCGGTCTGATCAAGGAATCCTCTCAGCTCGGCGCAGCGCTAGATCGTTTTCATAATTGGCAGGTAAGCAATTCGGTCTTTTCCTCCTGATGCGGACCCGCCTTCGTCCTCGTCCTCGTCTTCCTTCGCCCCTGCAGCGTCGAGAGTCACGTACATACCGGGGCCCCGAGTCCTCGAGGACCTGGAGCCCACCAAGGACTTCTTCACCGCAGGAGGATGCCCCCACCGCGAGGTCCCTGGCTCTGGGACCTTCCTCTTCTTCTTCTCTCCCCGACTCTCTCGATCCACCGTTTCCCATCGCTTCTTCTCGTTGTGGCGGCGGTGCCGACGAAACATCCTTTAATATCTCTTGCCGCCCTCTCTTCGCCCGTCTAGCCGGGCGCCGCTCCTCCCGCCCTTCCTCCCCCTTTCCTCCTTCTCTCTCTTTCTTACGCTGCTATGCGCCTCCTCGCCGCACGGAGGAGAGGGCCTATTCTCCCGTGAACCGCACTCCTTTCTCGATACCATCTCTTGATGGAATGCCTTCTGCGCGGCGAGACTCGAGTAGTAGTACTGGACCGTGCAGGTATACCTACACCTACCTGCCGCTGCCAACGCCGCCGACCAAGACCAGGTTGTGGTTGTGTTATACCCACCGTGTTGCATACAATCTGGTGTGAGGAATTAACGGATCACCTCGTGATCCGCGGTGAAAAATGATTAGAGATCATTTTCGAACATAGGTACATATACGTGCACGAGCATGGCGGCGAGTTCATAAAGATATATACGCTTTTCGTTAAACCTCTTCTCCGCAATCACTTTTCCTCAATCGTAACTTTACAGGACAACATTTAATGGTACAGTATACTCGAAAACCGCATATCAATGGCGAACCGTTCAAAATGTCTCAAACACCATGCTTCGCAAGATTGCGACGACGATGTTGAACGGTGTATCCGTCAATCGACCAGAGCATCGACATCACCGGTCATTTTTGCTTCTCAAAATAATGCGACCCGTAGCTCTCTCGAGACGAGCGACTGGCTAAATCTCCATATAATTCGCGGAGCTCGTCGTCGTGTCCGCGCGCGTGTTGTGTCCCACAGTGTCATTCTCTCTCTATCTCTCTCTTTTCCTCTCTCTCTCTGTCTGGCCGTGACAGTCGCTATGCAGCAACTAGACCAGTCATCCGTGTCACGAACCTCTTTACGTACCTAGCTTCGAGGGCGGGAATAAATCGGAGAAGCCGGTGCGGCTTGGTGGGAGATAGCGCGACCTTAACCTTCCGATTTGATCTCGTCGGCGCGGGACCTTCGAAGTTTGACGATCGCGAGCAGCGCGTGAGTCGAATAACGCTCCACCACCGGCGGGAAGCGAGAGGGAGAGAAAAAGAGAGGAAGAGAGATAAGGATACTCTCTGGAATGGATTACTATATTTCGGCCTCCACGGACCGCCTTTGAGCTCGGCTCTCATATACTTACATATGCACCTACTTCTTCTACCGTAGAAACTTATGACGTAGTACATATACAAGACCCCCAAGTAAATTCAGGGCTGTACCAAAGCATCTCTCTACCCAGTGATCAAAGTTGCTACATTTTCAGTTTAGCGGTACTATCGCAAAAGGTATCAAGAACCCACTCCAACCTCGTTCAAAAGACAAATACTAGCAACTCAATCGTGAATGCTTTAAGTTCGTTTCTTCGAAATTCACGAACTATCTAATAAATATGAACAAATCTAGCATTTCACCGAACAGTTATCAATAATTCCTCGTTAATATTGGCTTCAGTTCCGCACATTCGGAGCAGTAACTCACACGTGGCACGCAAACGACGCAAATTAGAATGTACAGTTTACATCCTCTTCAAGTCGCATAAAATTAAATTTTCCCCGACATACGCGTAGATCACATTTCGGGATGATACAGGAATGACGGAATGAAATTATCCGAAAGCGAAACAGGAATTGAAAAGCTTCGCGTAGACTTCCGCATCATTTCCACGATTCGACGGGCCAAACGACAACCGAGGGGAGAGAGTTGCACCCCGTATTACCAAGAGGAGTATTGGGAGAATGAAATCGGTCAAAGGATAGAGGGAGCCGCATTCCTCTCTCACCGTGCATCGGAGGCCGGGTGGTTCCGAAGTCCCAAGGCAACGCCGACCGCTGATATCTTCATCCTATCATAACTCGAACACACGAGAGCGGCGCGTTGTCGTTGTGCGTCTGTAACACAAATAGGAGGAGGCGTCCGGAGGTGTGTAGGTGGAGAGGCAGCGAGATAGCGTGCCTCCGCCACCGCCTCCACCTTCGCCACTGCTTCGGACGCAATAAAAAGAACCTCCGTAAAGCAACCCTCCGCGACGACGCGCTTATCGTACAAGCGAGAAGAGTACGGAGCAAAAGGCGAGAGAGGACGAGAAGAAGAAGGACTCCGACTCGTCCTGCCGGTTTTGTCTTCTAACGGTTACATACCTCTATATCTCTCGCTACCACACGCGTACAACTTCACCTGCGTCATAGACGAGCATCTTTTCTATTAGGTAAACGCGCACCTCTGCTTTCCTAGACAGTCAATGCGTACGTCTTTACTTGCGGAGCACGGACGCGGCGCGAGACTCTACCGAGTCTCCTAACTCCTCCCATCCTCGCGATGCATCTCGGCGAGCATTCACGGCGTCACGCGACTATGTGACAGTTGAAAAATCCTCCTAATTAATTGTAATCGTGCAGCGGGGACTCTGCAGCAGGTCGGATTAAATCCTCCGGGGAAATTGAAACGGTCCCATCCTCCTCCCGTCGTTAACCAAATCCAGTGTCATAAAAGCTCGGCATAGTCGACGTCGATTTTTCAACTCGACTATTTAAACCTCCACCACCACCTTGCATATTCTCAAAGCCTTGTTTTTCCTTTTCTGTACCTTCTTTTTCACGGTTTATTATTACCGTTGTTGTTGTTGTTGTTATTATTATTATTATTGTTGTTGTTGTTATTGTTGTTGTTGTTGTTGTTGTTGTTGTGGTTGTTATTATCACTATTTTTCTGTCATTTCAATGCCTCCTACTTTTTTGTCCTTTGTTGCTTTGGTTTCTATTCTATCCGCTGTTTGAAAGTTTAAATACCTTCTCCGGACGATTTCACTGCACACGCATACTCATACACGTGTATGGTAGGTGTGTATTACTGCATACCATCGCATATCTGTAGGTATACCTGACATTCGACTATGCAAATTGTGTAAATATTTGAGTACACTCAGATCGCGTATGGTAAATTCGGGTACATTAATGGTTTTACGGACAGATTACTAACAAAGCCCTAATATCATTGCGGAGGCCAAATGAGATGAAACTGCGTAGGTACAGCAAGTACATGTACAATTAACGATAAGTTATACAAGTGGAAGTATAATAAATTCATGTTTGGTAAAATTATAAAATTATTCGAGCAAGGACAAAGTGAACATAGCTCATGTCGCTGTTTTGCAAATATACAAATGTCAATAAGTTTGCGATGCAGATTTCTGATCGACGCGTAAGACGTAAATATTTTCCACCAAAGATGTTTGTTTAAGAAACGATCACTTGGGTAGTTATTCGGTCGTGTGATTGAATTCAGTTGAATGAAGACGAATACGAAGACTGAAGTACCGATATTGCGTGTATACATCGACAAATTCCGAGCACCTCGTCGAAGGAAGGAAGAGCCTTTTAATACAATGGATTCGAAAGGTAACATAAAATTGATTTATAAGCTGCTCACGCGGCTCCGAAACGTAACATAGAAAATACTTAGATAATGTCTTCGGGTTTACAGTGAGGCCCAATTGGGAAGGCGCGGGTATATCTCGACTCTCTTCAGGGGCCCCGAGAAATAAGCGCCACGGTATCTTCTCGGGGCGCTCGAAGGGTGTTCGAAGGTAGTAAATTCTGGGATGATTAAAGGTCGCTCCGTGCCGCGCGGCGCGGGTCTTTCTCTCCGAGAGGCACCCACCCTCCAAGCCTTCGGCCCGGAGTCCCAACTGCTCGCCTTCTACTCTCACACGTGATACTGCACGCGGCGCACATTCGCTCATCGCGGTTTCTCACAAAAGGACTACCAAAAGTCACATCAAATCCCTGCATGAGGGAAAGATTCCAAGCTGCACGCACCTTTTGTTTAGATCATCAAAGTTCTCCTTCTTGTTCTTCTTTTTCTCGAGGTTCCACCTCGGGTTCCACAAGACGTACTGCAGGCTTGTAAATTTTACATCCAGTTGGTCTCAGCCGCGTAGAAATTGACGTCCCTGAAAAAGATGAAGAGAAAAATCATCGTGAGTATTAATACAAGGAGTTTCTCGACACAGATTCCTACTACCGATACTTACCGACATCTTACCCATACTCAGGGGTTCGTCGCAGTGACCTCATCGCGGAGAAGAGTTCGAGTCCTAGTAAGATGTCGGTAAGTGTCGGCAGCAGAAATCTGCGTCCAGAACCCCCCTTGTTTTACTACTATCATCAATAGTCATATAAATCGGGGTATACTGTTCCATCGATTCGAAATTGGACTGCTTCCTGCATTGCTGGTTTTAAAAATTAACACAGGTTACGCGATAAATTTCAACAGACACAATATTTCGTAAGAGACAGACGTACGTGTTGTGTACGTGAATACTACACGAATACATGTATGACAAGCGTGCAAGTTTCCTTCGTATAGATCGGCAATTATCGACAAATTTTTAGAACCGACGACCTCGTTAGTTGGCGTTACATACAAATACCGAATGGTTAAATTTCGTCGGTGTCAGCTTACCTGAGCGCGGTGCAGCTACACGTATAAGGTATATCTCAGTTAGCTACTTCCTCGTACAAAGCACGAGCAAATCGCACATATCGGTTGTTACCTACACACGCGCGTAATTTCCAGTGAACGGTCAATAAACTCGACTAATATATTTAGGAGGAATAAATTCCCCAGTTACGGTGCGATATCCGGGATTATTTGTTACGATTGTTCATCGTTGCGATGGATTCGAAAATTTGCTAGTCTTTATCGCCCGATTGAAAATTCGTTTCACAAGAATCTGGATTATCAATCAGCTATAGATCGGTATTTGTATTAAAAAAGGGGAGGGATTTGGGAATTGGCATCGTCGATGTTTCTTCCTCTCTCGTCGACTCTCTCAATAATTTCGGCGCCTCGAATTTTTCACACCTTTCGTCAATCAGCGTTCGACGTCTAACAGCTGGTACGATTATGAAAACGAGAAAGGGCTTACGTAGAAAATTTTACGCGACCTACATAGAACGTACCCACACGTTTACGTACCCTAAGGAACAGGTATAACATATTTGCGAACTCCACTGACAAACCAGTAAGACAAGGAGAAGATTTACGACACGATACATTCTACGCCGCTAAGAAGAATAGGTAATGCAAAAAGTTTGCAAGGTGTAACGTTATAATATTGACGGGTTGTTGGCCCGGTCGGAGCGGCCATTTTACGGCGATCGAATATCGATATGTATTATATATGTATGTACATATATATATACATATATATATGCATGTAGATACGTATATATAATGGCGACCGCCTGGCGTATATCCGTCTTAATATCCTAGCCGGCCACCTTCCACCCACGACGAGTATACCTATATATAGGTAGGTATGGATATAGATATAGGTATAGAGATCGATGTATTTCACACGCGCGGCCGAGATACGCAGTGCTTCCCAACCCGCGGATACAGAGTCGCAGACTCGGGTGAAAAATTTCCCATCTTTCTCACTCTGCGTTATAAAAAAAAAAAACAAAAACTCCGATTTACTTTTTACAAAGTAAAGCACTTAGACGTGTGATTGTAAAATGAATGTTGATTAAATTTAGGGAAAATCCGTTGAATATACTCAAAGGTCTGGAAAAATTTATCCCGCGTTAAAATGATGCAGTTCATTTTGTCACTCCCGTTAAAAATCTAATTTCAATTTCTTTACAATTGAGGATAATGGTCTGGGTATATCAATTGTATGTAACAAGCGTGTGTAAAAGTTCGGAGAAAATGAGGTAGGATTGAGAACCGTTTCGGCTGCTCTTTAACGCGTTTCATTTCAGTGCGATACTGCCGGCTGATGGGTGAGTTTACTCGTTCACATCAGAGATAGCCTGACGGATATTTAAAGTTGTGTCAGAAGGAGCCTCGCTCCGCTGGCGCCGCGTTATTATACCTTCTCACCCACACACTGAGTGAAAACGGCAACGGGAAGCAGTGGAATTCCGTACACGTACACAAAGAAGATTCGTACACATGCACGAATGAAAAGAATTAAAACGAAATGAGAAAGAATGATTACAGAAAAAAAAGAAAAAATTAGACGACTGATTTTAAAACAAGGAATCAGCGGATATTACACGTACAAACACACGCGACTAAATCGGGAAGTGTTAGCTGATATTGGGAAAAAATAGAATTAATTGTAAAAAGAGATTGTTTTAGGTTCTTCGATGGCGCGACGAAAATTATTGTAAATTTGGCAATTGACGAGAAGAGGAATGTTGCCCGAGGTTTTTTCGGGCAGGAACAAGTAGGATAACAAGTACGAAGAAGCAGGGTTATACGGTACATCTTACGCGCTATCTAATCACTATGCTGGATGTTCGCTTCCGCCCTTGATTTATACATATACTACATGCATGTGCATTATATATATATATATATACGCGCGCGTGTGTGTGTGTATATGCATGCAAGCGAGGTGTACCTAGACGTATAATATATATAATCTTTTATTCTCCTTTTGTCTTTCTCATTATTCGGCCGAGTCTAGCGTCTAGACCGCGTACCTGCGTCATACATGCATGCATATGTGCATTTACACCTGTAAGTATGTCGCATACCCAGAATCGAGAACTGAATGTGAACGGAGTCGAGTTGGTTCGGAGTTTGGAACGGAACGAGCAACGATACCGTATTTATGCAGTAAGGCAAAAACACTGCAATGTATTACATAATATACTAAAACTTGACTGGATCAATACGACATCTGTACTTTGCATGTTCCTCGATCCTTAATCAGATTCCGCAGTTTAAAAATTGATTAATTTAAATGGTTGACTGAAAAAACGAAATGCACGACTCGCGGACAAGAAAAAATATCGGAAAGAAGTTGCTGCGAGCAAAAAAAAAATATATATATATATATATGTATAAAAGAACACTGAATGAATAAGTGATAATTTGAAAAATTTGAATGAACAACAAGGTTGGGAGGGGGATAAATGACTCGGGTTTATTTACCTCTGCTGTGGGATGAAAGAAAGAGAGAGAGAGAGGGAAAGGGCTTCGGCGTGGGCGGTTTAGACAAGCAAGATACGTGTTCCTAGGTCGACGTCCGGGCCGTCAAGAGTGCAGGTGAATGTGAAATGACGTTAGGTCCAGACGTCTGGGCCAACCGAGCGGCTCGACGCCCTAGAGACATACCTAGACGGGATTGCGGAGTACGCAATGCGAGGGCGAATGCTGCGGTTGTTATAATTCTAAGATGAGGCCTGTGAGGAAGAAGGTTTTTCAAATATGCGAGTTCACTTATACGCGGTCAGTGGTATAAACGATCATTAAATTGTGACGTCTTACAAGTGATATCAAGATTCCTTCGATCATTCGCTTCTGGGATGAAGGAAAATTTGATCGGAAATAATTCAATGATGTCTGCGTTTTTAAAGATCATCGATTACGGCAGATTTTAAAAACAATTTCCAACATACTTTGTCAAATCAAAGTTAATTGAGAATCGCGTACATTGCGATGATAACTTTTATTCGTTTTCATTCGTTCAATGTTTACAAACTTTAAAGTAAATATCTCAAAATGATTTCAAATAATTTACAATCTATGATGAATAATATCGAAGTTTAATTTTTTCGTAATACCCGTCCGACAGACAGGTTCACGACGTTTAAATATCCTTCATATTTTCTGCCGCGATTAAAGGTGACTCGTTTGAGAAAAATCGTAACGAGTGCAAAAAAGTAAACACGCGTACATGAATATATACGTATAAAAATATAATCGAACAAGAAGGTGAGGTAGCATACATTTCTCTCTCTCCCCCCCACTCCCTTTCCCCCTTTCTCGTTCGCCTCTCTTTCTCTGTTTTTCCATTAAATTTTAATCGCATGCCCATCTGTGTAAATCTTTATAAATATACACGAGCATATACGAAAAAATATACAACCTGTGCGCAATTATATCGCTTTTGCGCCTGTAGAACGCGTCTACAAACGTTGATCGTAACATTATCTGATAAGTCGTGCCCGTTCCTTCCATATCGAAGGTACCCACTGCAGGGTTAGCTGCGAAGGAGTCAGTCACGCTCTAAGGACTCGATATGATGCGAGAGAGGCGGACTTAGCGTACCGAGACAATTAATGAAAACTGGCTAATTGTCAGTGCCGCTAATTAGCGGTTGATAAACGGACGCCGAGCCTTCCTCCTCGACGTTGCGCCGCGCCGAGAGTCGTCGAAAATTGACGATTGCCTGAGTTAGGAAATTGAAGGAACAAAAAAACCAGACGTGCAAAACAGAAATTGTTGACAATAATTACAGCGATGAATTTTTCCTTCCTTTCAAATTTCTGTTCTCTCTGATCGTGAATATCAAATTTGTGTTTCTAATGAGAAAAAAAAAAAAAAAAAAAAAAAAAAACAAAACTATTAACAACTAGACGCGAATCGGTAAGGCGATCCCCGCGTTTGCAGATTCCTTCAATAATTTTCGTATGTTCTCATTCCTTAGGTAATCTTATTCTCGTTCCTCCAGCTCTTCGCAGTGTTTTTTCCTCTAACGAAGCCGGGTTAGACCGAGATCTGGTCTCGGCCAATGGCACGCCGGCATGTGTGCAGCACCTCTGCGTGCACAACATTTCTACTCGGACCGCCGCCACGCTTCCAGCCGGCACCGGGAAGCCGCAAACCGGTAGAAAATTCACAATCAGTCGAGCAGCTCGCGATTTTATTTACCTCCGATCCGATCGACTTTTAATTTTTTTAAATACTTGTTTATTCATATCTTGCAGCTATAAGATTCCTATCAATTATCGTCACAAATATTTCCAATTATTAATCATGTATTTACATATATTATATGTATAAATATTATGTACATATGCTTATTTTTGAAAGAGTTTATATTAGGATGAAAAAAATTTATGCATAATGCAAGGCTGAATTTTACAATTTTTTTTAGAAATCGTACCGCGCCGGAAACGCGGAATTTACCAGGCCCTGTGATAGGTGAATAATATGTACGTAGTACATGATACGTAGCGATAGAATCCGTTATCAGTTATCTCTGCAAGTGACGACTTCGCCCCGTTTCTAGGTCGAAAATTAAAACGACCTTCGGTGAAAGTCGGTCGTCGATTTAAAAACGCGCGCGTGCAGCACGGCTTATAAGTGTGTACGATACGCAGTTGCAAATCGATGCGATCATGCGGAAAAACTGGAAGGATATAATTAGTTAGGCGAGTGCAAAGCTCTCTTGCTTTTCAATCCGATTGGATTTCTATCTGCGCGTGCAGCAATAAGGCAGAAATTTGACACGTAATGTATGTATGTATGTATGTATGTATGTACATAAATTGTATACAATACATAGCGACGTTTCTATATTTTCGAATCGGCGGATTAGGTGTGGTGGGAAATTGTGTCAGACGAAATTTGCGGGATAAAAATCTGCAGGTGGGGTGGGAATAGATAATACAAATTAAACGTATAATATACGGTGATAATTCGTCGTTTACCGTTCGCAGAACGTACGACGTGATCGGTCACGTTCGTATTTCGCTGCTGTGAACAATGCCGAGGAAATAATTATAACAGATTTGACCACGCGGTCATTTTAGAAACAGGAGAAAAACAAATAAATAATCTAAAACGATTCTCAACGAACGGAGAAAATATTGATCAGAAAAATGTTCCGTATCGGAGAAATTTTATTTCAGCCCGACGTATTACCGGAATATGTAAAGCTTTGAAAGAAGCAAAAAAAATTGTGCAAGATTTTTGTAGATAAAAAAATAAGACAATCGGGAAGAATTGGCAAATTTTTTAAACACGGCAGAGATTCAATATCCGCCTGCAGGTTATTGTCAAGATAATATTTATACCGAATCTCGTTGGTTATATCTGCAACATTTCTTATCAAAATCAACTCTCCGTGATAATAAAATTTCACGCGTGGCAAACCAGAGGCCCCGACGAATGTACATACATTACAATGTATTCGTTCACACGTTTATACGCACACGTATATTGTACGTAAATTGTAACAAAATACACAGCCGAGTGTTAAACGCAAGTAGATATAATGCAAGTTGCTTACAACGACGTCGCGTCGTTAGGCGTCGGGTACGCGATACGTATGTACGTGCATACATGCAGACTCATAATGTACACATATATTTTTCTATTTTTCACATGACATATACGTACTTTGACACACTTGCAGGTAACGCAAGCCGACGTTTTTCGATGCTCGTTCGTCTCTTTGCTTTGCATACGCGAATATATACATACACACGTGTCTGTGTGTGTGTGTGTGTGTTTTACTTATATTTTACACACAGCTGCAGCCGCTTAGTTGACCTCTATTACGATACACAGCTGATAAATCAGCCGTTGCTGGTTGAAGAAAGAGAGAGAGAGAGAGAGAGAGAAGAGAGAATTTAAACAAAATATTGTGAAAAAAAAAAGAATTGCAACTTTGTAACATTCCGTTTCCTATCTCGACGGTAAAAGCCTCGTGTCTAATCCCCTCCTCTCCTTTTCGTGTAAAAAACAATTTTTTTATTACTTCATAGCACGGTTTCAGACGATACGTATGATAATGATAATAATGATTATATCAGTGCAGGAATAATAAGTCGGAGATACAGAATCGGTCGAGTAGCTGGCGATTTTGAGTTTTTTTTTTTTTTTTCTTGTTTATCTGTCTTTATATTCTGTTTCGTTTTTTTTCTCTCTCTTTTTTTTTAATTTCATTGCCTTCGCAACAGTTTTTCAAATTAATTACGTCGATTACGTAAGGCTGTGTTCGGGGCAAAGCGAGTCGATATATATGCAGCCGATTCGATACCTCAACAAAGTCTTCGAATATGTATAACTTTGTACGTACATGACATTTCTACACACACGTATATATCGATTCGCGTATTCGTTCAGTCGTTAATTAGAGACATCGAGATAGGTGTGCTGTAAATCGTTTCTTCTCAACGCTCGTCTGCGGCTGAATAACTTCTTTTTTTTTCGCCAACATCGCAGGCGAGGAGTAGAGAAAAAAGAAAGAGAGACAGACAGACAGAAACGCCTCTTTCAAGTACCGATGGTACAATTATCCAAAATTTATGTATTCGCAAAAGTAAGTATTTCAAAAACATGATATACGGGTCTGACGAGTTTCGTTAAAGTTTTTCAAAAACGCCACTGAACGAATGGCGGATGTATAAAATAGGTAATAACACTAATAACGAATAGGGACGCATCAACGTTTACATATATATATATATATATGTATATATATTTATATATATATAATACATTTAACCTTATAACCAACTCAAGCGCAATCTTGCATCTGACGTGTAAACCACCCACCTTGTTATACTCGTTCCTCGGTTAAATAATCCGCGTCTCTCTAATCTATATGACTCAAATTTAAACACATAGGTACACGTATACGAGACGAACGAATGCGTTTAATCAAGCACCGAGAGTCTGATTATCGCATACATGTACGTACGTATGCATGTACGAATGTATGTGTAATATAATATATGTAGTATAACGGCGTGTGCAAGTTTGCCGGTGGTATTTCGGTTATCTGATAAAATTCTCTGCACGAGGAGCAGAAGAGGGAAGAAATTGAGAGAGCTGAAAATACGTGTTTGTCTAAGAATTATATTTTCGCAGACATCGAGTTTGTTACGAAGCAGCATTGGAAGGAGAGGAAAATAACTTTTCTGCAACGCGGTAGTATGATAGAATAATTCGAAAAACTGACAGAATTTTTAAACTCTATGCTTCATGTTTTCACATTTTCTTTTTCCTTCAAAAGTGCACAACGTTTCGGAAAAGAGAAGTAAAAAAACAAAAAACGAACGATGTAAATTGAATTTTTATCTACCCGTTGTAATTGCTGCGCAGTGACGTAAGAATATTGACTTGCGTCACGTCGGGAATGAACCAGATGTCGTCTGTTTGATTATAAAAATTTTCTAATTTTTTTTATTTCTTTTTGTGAATTCAACTTTCAACTCGTCGTCTCTTTCCCCCCTTACATAGAATTCGTCTCGCTTTCCTTATCACCTAAGTTTCACGCTTCATTTCTGTTCTGATCGCAAACTTCTGACCTGATTTGCGCCAGCTGTTCGATTTGCAAATTTACCACATATCTGCTTTTATTCTTTCAACGAAATTATCAACATCGAATTATTTCGAACATTCCGTGACGCGTGAAAGTTTAATCGGAATATTATATTCTGCATTCGGCGTATGCATAAAATTGATAAACCATGCGATAGTACCTACAGAGGCAAGTAACAGTTTCTCCACGTTCCGTGGGTTTAATTTACTCTTTATCTCTTTCCACTTTGTGCGTATAATTAATAACCAACCGAAGGAAGTGCGGTGTGGCATATCATCAGTTTCCCGGTATGCGTACCGTACCGAACAAATCACAAACACATCATTGTATAAATATCCCTATTTTCGTCATCGCTACGCCTTCAGCGGTAAAAGGTACTTTAATTAACTATGTTTAAATGTAGTGCATATTATACGCACGATCGTTACTAATTCCTTAAATAATTCGTCACGTGTTTAGCAATTATCTCGGTATTCTCATTGCCATTCGAAATGTCGAATCATTTTTATTGTAATTTTTGTAACAACACTGACTTAAATAAAATTAAGTGGAATGAGAAATTTTGAACCAATGACGAATTTTTTTTTTATAACCTTGACAATGTATTACAGGATTCGTACGTTTTTTGGAATCAGAAATTCCCTTAGTTTTCCACGTATTCCAGTCTGTAAATAGGATTTTTCCATTAACCTTTAATACAATTTACCGCTGACAATAACGATAATTTCTGTACACATTAATACCAGTACCTCCTTTAATATTACCTAGTGAACTATATTACTGTCTGACTATCAATTTACGAACAACAGGTTACGATTTTCCGTAAGAAAAAAACAAAAAACTAAAAAAAGAAACGGTTCGGTATCAAGTAATATGTAGATAGAATGTGTGAAAAATTTCATTCTTATTTTCGAAATTCCCTATTCCTGATTTTTCAGCTTCGTCACTGTGCGTACAAACGCTGCACAAGTGCCTGTCCTAGACAATACCGAAAAGACGTTATATTACATTGTAAGATATTACTCCCCGTTGCACCAGGTGCGAAAAAGATGTCCTCGTGCCGTTTTTCTCCCTTTCCGTTTTCCCTCTTCCCTTCTTTCTTTCTTTCTTTCTTTCATTCTTCGGCTTATTTTTCTCGCATATTTTTCCCCCCGTCCCCTCGTCCTCCTCTCTCATTTTCGGCCAAGATTATCGTGCGCCGACTGCCCGCCCCATGCCTCACGGTTATCCCCTCGCGTGGCGGGCAGATGTCTCATTGTCATGCTAAGGGACTCGGCCGTCTCAGATCGCCGAGTTCAACATCTTTCGCCATAGGTAGACTCAAACCGCGACCGTCAGGTTTGACGTACGTTACGTTACGGAAAGTTGGTCGGCAACCAAACGAGGGGTGCCGAGACGAGTCTCACAATCAGCCTGCTTCGGGGGGTTAGAGAAACCGCTTCGGAATCGCGGCTGACGCAAGGCTGCCCTACCTATATGCGTAAGAGGGTAAGAGAGCTTCCGAATTTTGTTCCCCTCTACCGTCTTTCGAAAAAAAGAAGCGCGAAGAAAAAATGACGGTGTTTTTGGCACCGTATGAAAAAATTAAACAGATTTTGACGTGACGATTTTTAATTTGCTTCACATTTTTTCAAGCGATGATGTTCACGTAGAGTTCTAAATGCCAACGAAATAGCAAAAGGAGAACTTGTTACACCGTTAAACCTGTGTTCAAATTATCGTGCCAAAATAAATTAAAATTTCTGAAAATTTTCGAAAGACTGGAACTCTAGAATAAACATTTGAATATTCATAAAACCGTTCCTCAGAGCGTTACTATCGCCCGAATAAGTTTCAAACGAAATAAAAAATCCTACGATTAAAATCTGGTCAAGTCAAAAATATATCTTCGAAATTCCGAAATTTCAAATTTACACCCATATTAATATTGACAAAAATTTAGTAACACAGAAGGCTCGAAATAAGAAACACGAAAAACGAGTTAAAAATTATAGTCTTCGGTCAATCAACAAACCCAACTACAAACTGCTGCGGAAATCAGATCGAACTGCAATTGTTTTTACCGATAATATAAAACGAATGGCGAGGAAGTCAGCAAAGAATACGGAGGTACGCCAAAACTGGGTCCACAAACGCGCCCCGTACATTCTTCTTCTTCTATACCCCGAAGAATTTTATAACACGGGGTTAAAGTCACGCAACGTGCAGCAACGCGGCATAAGGAGATTGGTGAACCGAGTAAGAGAAGAAGGAGGAAACGGAGGGCCGTCAGGACGAAAAGAACCGGACAAAAGTCTGGCCCGTGCCGAACCGGAACAAAAAGCCATGACCCAAGCGTCGTGCGTGCAAGTATTACGCCCTCCCCCCCCCCCCCCCCCCCCCCCCCCCCTTCACCACCCAGGACACGGCATGCGCGTGTATTTCGGGGGTTGAAACTGCCGCCGCAGCTGCAAACTCTTATTCAATATATCTCCCGAGGCGAACGAGCGACGCCGGCCGTCGCTCCGCAGGTCTTGTCAAGTAAATTCAAAGGGCGCGTTACAACAACGCGGGGTGCTCGCAAGTTGAAGATCCGGCAACAGGCGGTGCATCGACCGGGGTGCTTTTCTTCCCCCCTTTTTCAATCTACTCGACCTAACGATCGTGAGTCATGCTTCAAGTAGCTCTTAGGCGGGAAGAAGAGTTGCGTTCCTCTCCTCGCATGGGGTGGAAATAAAATTGGAGGGGAGGAAAGAAAGAAGAAGAAGGGAGAAAAAAGTGGAATGCCGGTAGTCGGAGAACCAACGATCGTTTGAAATAAAAATATCACGATCGAGCTACTCGATGTTGTCACAAATCAACGGAAGAAAAGCATTTACTTGAGAGAAGGAAGGAGGGGGGGGGGGGGGGGGCGCAATTTCGTTAACATATCGCAACGAAGTTGCGTTCACAACCCTGTTACACCCTGGAACGGCTGATGCCGATATAATATTCAGTCGTCAAATGTTTAATCGTTTGTTTACAAATGAATAAAAGTTACCGTGTCAATCAATGTAATTTGCAGACTTTAACAGGAGCACTTCGACTCCAAATATATCCGATTCTTTCGTACATTATTCTTTGCTGTGAGATTTCTTTGACTCGACGTGTGCTCATTACGCATTACGTTAATTTCATCAAACGCAATTCCTAGATTGACCTTTATTCCATTATTATACACCTTTACACCAGATAGCTGAAGAAATTTGATAATGAGGGTGCTCACGTATCCTCGAGTTATAGGATACACTATGCGTAGGTATTCGAGGTTTTAAAAAAATTCTTTCCCATCAGCTGACAACGACCACCGGCACGGACGATTAGACACATTAATTATTAATAGCGAGAAGACTTTCTTCCCGCCCGATAATTTTAATATTGCAGTCATATGCGTAGAAGCATCCGTACTCCTTTCTGTACACATGTAATGTAACGTACATTTGTGTACGACGGCGTTTCGAATAATTTAGTGAAAGCGTTTAAAATTCGGTGGCTGTACAAATTCTCGTACACATGAGCGTAGTTTTATAGTACCTATCTTCCTCCTCTCATACCTGATACTTTGCTTCACAAAAAGTAAGTCGTTAAAGTTCGTTCGATTTTACGGTCAAATTTTTCCCACGTGTCTGGTATGTGTCTGCGGCGTGTATCATCTACAATAATCGGTAAACCCATATAATTGTTTTATTTTTAGTAATATTTTTTTCTTCAATATCACGTGGCACATTAATCATTCTAGAACGTTTAGTAATTACAGCCTAATTGTTTACCATAAATTCAAGGTTCGAGTAACAAATATACAAATTTGTCACACCGAAGACATTCAAAACTCTTGTACACTTTACTTATATACCCATTACCGTTTAAAACGGTGTGAAAACGCAAATTATAACGAAAGTCAATCATTTATCCATTGGAACAGTAGGTATACAGAAGTTGTTGTTTCGGTGATTCCAAGACTGCACCGTTCGAAATCACTTCGGAAGTGAATAATAAAAGGAAAGGATTTCCCGCCGCGAGGTCCTTCGATCGATCCTCGAAAGGTTGCGGCGCCAAAGAATATCGAGTATCGCAGGTACTTCCCGGTGCCGATTTTCGATTTGAAGGAGTCGGGAGCCCGCGGTTCAAGGGCCACGAGTTCATTTCTCCAGGGTGTTCGGGCTTTGTGCTTAATTATACGCAGGCCGATGTGTGCCGTGGCTTACGTGCACGCATACGGAGGATCGAGACGAGAGTGAAAAAGGAAGAAAACTGCTTACAGCATATTACCGGACTCCTTTCATTTCCTGCATCCCCTGCGCATGAGCCTTGAGTGCAGCTCCCGAGGAGAAGAAATGTTACGGTGGGCCGGCTTGCGCCAGGTGCGACGGGAACGCAGGTGTGCCGGCACGCGTCCCGGCCGAGCCGCGCGGATCAACCGGCGTCGAAAGCTGCGGCTCTCCTCTCCTCTCCTCTCCGCTCCTCTCCGCCCCTCGCCGAGCCTTTCCGAGGCGTCGCGTCGCTTCGCGATGACGTTTCAAGAATTTTTCCTCTCGTTTTTCTCCGTTTTTAACTTCCGGTTTCTCTGTTTTCAGAGAAAAAAGGAAGTTGTTGTAAATGAAACCCCGAAAATGAAAAAGTCGAGCTTTCACCAGATCACCCCCGACCATTTTCGGACGGACGTCTGTGTGCGCGTGTGTGTGTATATACGTGTGCGTACGTATGAAATCAATTTTTTTATCCGACGATATCTCGAGAACGAGTTAACGGATTTCATTGATTTTTCCCTCAATCGACGAGGCTTTTCCAAACTTAGGACTAGTTGGATTTTGGCTTTGATCAGCTTTTTCAATTATTTGAATAAAAAAATTACAGAAAATCAAATGAAAATTATGATATTTTGAGAACGGATGAATGGATATGATTGGAAATTGGTACCGTGAGGTTTTTTTGCTCGCTAATCACGATCTAAGGACAGATTTGCGAATTTAAAATTTGGCGTATTCGATACGCTGAATAAAACTTAAAAACATTTGGATTTTGATGAAAATTGTTAATCGTCGATTTATTGAGTAGCTGATCACGAATCTCAAGTCATATTGCAAAATCCAACATGGCGATCGTACATGGTGGAAAAGAGTCTGAAAATATTCCGATCCCGGTAGAAATTTGTAGGCGGAGGTTTTCTGGGTCACCGGTAAAGAACCGAAGGTCAGCCTTGCAGAATTTGTAATAGCGGATCCATTACAGTGGTTGAATATATAAAAAAAATCATCATATTTTCATGTAATATGGTAATCAAGGGTTTCAAAAGCATCAATCACGAATCTGAATTTGTAGTTCGAAATTCGAATTGGCACAATTTTAGATGTCACGTCCTTCCATGGTGAGAATGTAACGTGTACATAATCGGAAGACATTGATTTGATCTTCCATGTACACGAATATACGAAAAAGAAGAAACATGAGTCAGAAAATTGGATCAACATAGAAACGAGTTGTCTGAAATTGCTCTGCGCTTCGAGAAGAATATGGTGAAAATTGTCTATCGACCTTTTATTCAAGGTAAAGCCAAGCCATCACAGACGTCATCGCGATCGTAAAATTGGTAAAAACTACTATATTCCGGGTAATAAAGTCCAACCATAAATAAGGATTGAGTCCCTAACAGCCGTGCAGGCAGCATATTTTTCTCTCCGTCCGTACGGCACTAAGTGTTCAGGTCCAGTTTCAGGGTTACGAGGTCGCGTTGCAGACTGCAAGAAAGTCGGAAGGTGGCCGAGTGATTGGCGTGTGAGCATACAAGGCGTTTACGAACGCGTGCAATTATGTACACATCAGAGCCAGACGCGAATATACCGAGACATTCAAGCTTGGAAGATAGACGTGGATACAATGGTGGGACGTCAGTGACAGTGGTTTCCGTCTGTCTGGCGTCTCGACGCCACAGCGTCGGCCAATATTCATTGCCTGCTTGTCGCGAGGCTGCTGCTGGTGCAAAAATTCTTGCGCAACGCTTGGCGTCTCTCGTTTTTCGCGATATGCGCGGAACGATCGACGTAACGAACGCCGACTCGCAACGATCGGGGAGACAAGCACGCCTTACAACCACTACGAGCCGCATCCGTTTCTAAAGATAACAATTGATACAGTTTTTGAAAATATGCACACCCATTCGGTGCCTCTCGCATACCTGCAGCCGCATCTTCGATCTTTCATCATCGGCAAATATTTTGCCTTCTGTATAATTATTAAAGACTCGTGCCAATAAACGATGCATGTGTTGTTCTACCCTCTCCGTGGTGTATTTACTCAGTTATTTATTATTTAAACAAACTTCCTGTTCTTCTTCTTCTTCTTCTTCTTCTCTTTCGGAGATTGAAATTACGACGTACCCTGTAACTGTTACATTCGTTGGAAGCCAGCGTCGTCGCAAGGTTCGCTGATCTCCTGAGGGACAGATATCCGTTGGCACGTAGCGGAGTCCCCCTCGAAAAGTGGGAGTTTTTCAGAGACTGCAGGAAGTAAGAAAAGGAAAGAAGAGGAGAGGGGTGCGGCCTCCCTTGGCGTAAAAATTTGACAATAGCGAACGTTGCACAGCGTGTGCCATCGGCACTGGAAGCAGCAGGCCATCCGTGCTGCAGTAAATTAACAAGCGAGGCGTCGTCAACCGTCTTCGTATACGTTCCTCGCCGACTGCAAGCATGCAGAGCATTTTACAAGGTCCGACGAGTGGGGTGCATAAGTATTATTACAAGCCGAGGAGCATAAGGCCCCGAAGGAGGAGAGAGTCGGGCCCCGCGTGGCAGTCGCGTGCCCTCGGCCAGATGACTCCGCGATCGTATAGACTCTAATTTGATTACGTTAATTACGAAAACGCTCAAGCGAAGAAACCACCTTGTGAGGAGGATACTCGACGTACGCACAAAGCCGGTTAGACCCTTCCGTTGCTGCTGCTGCTATTACGTGCCTTGCGTTGGTCGTCTCTTCAACCTTATCCGAAAACTATAACGTGTACCAGCTACTTTCGTTTACCGCCATCTGCCGCTACGTTGTACGTAACGTTCACTCCTTCTCAGCGCGGGTGTCCTTGTTAACGTATTATAGACATTTCACAACGACAGATGTCCGAATAGCGTGTCTTACCTCCTCTCCCCGTGCCTTGTACGGTGGTACAAGAAAAAGATCGAGAGGGTTTGAGAAGCCCTACATCCCCCCCCCCCCCCCCCCTGATTTTAGGAATTTTGAAAAGCCAATGATCCCGTCACCTGCAAGAATTAATTATTTTCATAAAATTTCTTTGAAGTCTTGTGATCTGATGGAATTTCCTCGCAGGTGAATATTTGAAGAAAAATTTGCAATGTCTTATTTCCGTACAAATTATGCACTGTCGATTTTCAAAATTTATATTAATCTCTTGTCTTGCTGATGAATATTTTTTCTGGTCTCCTTACTCGCGAGACAGAATCTACAGCTTGCTGTTGCTTTGCAGCTCTGCAATCGAAATCAGAGACCGTAACTTCTTAATTCCCACGACGAAGCGTGATTACGAAAACCAAGTGATTCAACCATCATCAATTATCCGATGAGCAACACGCGTATAGACTTTTTTTTCCTTCCTACGGCGTATATTTAAAGCACAACTTTTTCATCCGTCGACTTCTCTTCATTTATTCTCATTTCGCATAACCTGAAAGATTGCCTTTAGACATTATCTGATGTTTGCAACGAAGGCTTTAAACCTTCGCCACGAATACCAGGCCAGCTTATCAATCGTATTGGGTTATCGCATATAGATTAGCTGAATGTAGCTGTTGGTGGGTACAGACGGGATATTGTATCGATTTCACCCAGCTCGCTAGCTGAAATTGTTTACTTTGTTTACCACGCAAAAGACGGTTATTTATTGTTTTTTTTTTTTTTTTGTTATTTTTCTTTTCTCTTCTCCTTACTTGTTTCAATTTTATTTTCACGGTATTTCACGTCTTTTATATTACGAGTTGAAGTGTACATAGCGCCTTCGCGTACGGTTTAAAGGGCTTCCACGAAGGTTCGCTGGGTGTTAAAGCGTTAATTTAATTATAATAGCAGTCGAGAGACCCCACAAGAACTGGAAGGACTCATTCATAGTATAAAACTGTTAAACGTCTTTCTCTCATTTTATTATTATTTTCATTTTCATTCTTACACTTCCATTTCTTTTCCTCGCATACATATTTTCTTTCCTTGCCTCCCTCAACGTTCGGTTCGAATCTTCACACTGGTAAGTAAAAATCATTGAAATTGCGCAGCTCCGGAGAATTCTCGAGTGTAAAGAATTCTTTTCAGTCATCCTCTGACCCTGCCAGGATCCTCCAAGTGCTTGATAAATGGAAAAATGTGAACAGGACGTCGTTCTCACGTTCTCGAAGAACATAACGTATCGTCGTTTAAAAATTTCATCTGGCGAATGTTAACGGGACCGTGAAAGAAAACAAAACGTGTATATATATATATTGAAACACGTATGTTGAAATCCAAATATCCTTCGGAGGCCTGGCATACTGTCTTCTTATCAGGCTGCCCTTTCGGTTGGACCGGATATTATCATGGCTGCAAGTGGTAGCAGCCAGCAGCAGGTCTCCGCTCTCTTCGTATCCCAAGGATCCCGGTTCAAGTTTTCCCGGTATAGTTACGGTATGGGTGTGCGGCAGGAGTATACGTATACGATTGCCCATGCATGGAACGCGAGTCCGAGCATGCGTGTAAAAAAGCAACGGTGCTTTTGAGAAACCGAGTTTTTCGAGTTGGCCTGTTTTTAGCAAAACAGGCGGTTACATCCTGTGATATTTTTATGAGTAGACCTTCCCAGAAGTCAAACCTCTGCATGGGGTGAACACTTGAACGCTGGAACGCTGCACTCGAATATAACATTATACATACATGTGCACGGAGCACATACATGTATGTAAGCCGGCTCGAACAGCTGAGACGTAGCGATAAACCCGACGCAACTCTGCAGGCAACGTATATGCACCGGCGCCAAACCCTGTAATGTTTGTTTCTTTTTCCATCGGTTCCATTTTTCCATGATTCCATCTCCCGGTCCTTGTCACCGTAAGTGCGACGAACAATTTCCACCAACTTTGCGTTCCGACATTTTTATAACCTGTCACTGAATCTCGCGAATACCGATCTTGACGAATTTGTGGTCACTGGCAGCAGATGATTGTTCGATCTTTGAGAAAATAACATTCGTTTCCTGCACATGTATCAATCCTGATGCACGCTAATGCTGCGAGTGTTAATCGCGTGGTTAACGCTCGATTAAGCGCGCTTGGCTCACGAGTGTTGGCGATTTTTATCGGATCACTCGAAGCGAAAATTGACTCGAAATACCTAAACAGTATTCCTGCGGAGAGTGTGTGTGTGGTTTTTTTCAGTCGCAGGCGGGAATATCGAGTTACAATTCTTTCAACCAGACACGCGAGGCGCTATAAGCGAAGCCAAGAAGGTGTGGAATCTCGATTCCAGATGAATGAAAAAGAGGAAAGTAAAAAGGAATTCTGCAGCCTCACTTTGGTTGCACAGAAAACCGGAGAGAAAGAAACTAAGAAAAGAAAAGAAAATCCTGAAAGGGTGTTATAACGAATTCCGTGAGTCGGTCGGGACCAAAAGTGCAGGTAGGCAAGTAAGGAAGAAGAAGAACGCATGGCTAAAACCGTGAGCGTCCAGAAAGTTAGAAAGAGATTTTTCAACTTTTCCACGAGTTTAGGTATGTATAATAATAACATTATTCCTCATCCCGCAATATTTTCAAGAGGTCACTTTTGAGTCTGTAGTTTCCGGCACCGCCGTCGAGCACTTTTCCTGGTAAAACATCCAACCCAGATGCAAGGGACTAATCTTATACGAGATACCGCGGATGACAGAAATGCAGGCATGCATATTTTAGAAGAGGAAGAAGAAAGGAAGGAAGAAACAAGAAGATCCGATGCCTCGGGAGTCTCTGGTTTTCTCCCGTTGCACGAAGGCTTGAATGACTGCAAGAAAAGAAAGAAGGAAAAAAAAAAACTCTAGAATGCGTCATTCCTGAATTAGTATTGTACATATACGCCCACCTTCGCGTGAAACCCGCATCACAATTTCCATACCGTTGTTTGCGTACTTCGATTTTTGATTTTCTCCTCTACGAACGATGCAGGAAACAGCGCGTCGAGTATAATTCGATTACGAGGAACAGGAAAAACGTACACATTCGTCCACGGATAATTGAGCAATCTTCCCTTTTTCGCACGGGGGAAAATCTTGCACTCTAACGACTTCTAGAATATTTGGAAGTCGCTGGTTGAGGAAAATCGAAGCAAGAAATGAGAAATGTAACGCGAGGCGGCGTGGCGAATCGATTGACGGCTCGTATTATCAGTGAATTAATTCCCATGACTGGTTTATCCGGTGGCATGGGGGCGCCCTGAGCCCCCATCCATTCTATTAGCTGCAGCGTGAAACGCGTTTGTATTGTATTTGGCTACCTCCGAAATCTCTATTCTTAATCGCATCGCCGTGCGATTTCGGGGAGTGATGCATGCCGAGTATAATCAACTCCCGTGTGTAGAATTCCACGCTACGGATGTGTAAAATACGAGAGAATCGGCAGGGCTGATCGCCGCTTGATACTGTTGTAATAAACCTCGACACGGGTCGTAGGTAACAAAAATGCCATTGACTCCGGGAACTGAACTCTTACGAATAACGGTGTACTCGTACATTGTATACATACCACGTTCGGTATTCGTAATAAAGCAGCCAAAGCTAATGAAAGAGAAACACTGTTTCAATATTTCTTAAACTTGGGTCTGCATCGATGAGAGGAATTTTCAAGAATGGTCTTGGCGCGTTAATTTATGTCCTTAGTGGCGAAGAGAGAGGGAGAGAAAGGTAGATGGAGGGAGTTCTAGAGGTTCAATAAATAATGCTCTAAACATATTATGGTTTGAAAACATAAACCGCGAAGAATACGAGACACTGTTGCAGGAAATTGTTGTGAAATACTTTACTTTGTAATTACAGAGTATGACGTGTAATATTCGACGACGGTAATTTCTAGTCCCGTTTTCAATACGGTGTCAAGTACCGATTTATACATTGCATTGAATTCCGCATAAGCGGCACATCTACAGCACAGATTATACGGTCTGATAAAAACCTCTTTTCAAAATGAACGTCATATTTTCCAAGTCATTTTAGTCGGCAGACTAAGCGATGGATATCAGACGGTGTTAAACGCGAAGAGTTCTTTTCCCTCTTCGTCGTCTGGGCAGATATTGCATTGATGCCGAGATAATGAGGGAATACAAGGAAAGGTGAAACAATTTATACAGTATCATCGGTACGTTCGAAAGAGTGAGAGAGCAAGAAATAGAGATATGTAGGAATCGTTGGGGGGGGGGGGAGGAGTTGAGTCACAATATCCGAGAAACAAGCAGACTCGTCGTCGTCGTCGTCTCACGATCAGACTCGTTAAATATTCAACTCTCGTGTTTTATCCTTGGCGTATAACGCGTGTCCTCACAAACCACCGGTCACCGGCCAACCTGTTGCAGTCAAGATGCATAAAGAGAAGAAGAGGCTTAATCGGAAAAGATAAATATTTTAATGCCTCAACATCCGTCCAGTAATAGTCAGACAGACCAAGAATCATTCACCGCTGCAGTAATCGAGCGATCTCTGATTCGATCCACGAGGCGCGTAAATGACATATTCATACATGTATAGGTATGCCTGCGCATAATGCTCACTGTCACGAAAGAGGGAGAATTAATCGTCAGAATCACAGATCTTCACTCGTCTGTACACAGAAACGATGCAGTTTGTCATGCAATATAGACTCGGAAAAAATGTGGTACAAGATTTCAGAGATAGGAATTCTTGCGGTTGAGATTAATTGCCACATAAAATGACACGTGTGATTACATATTTATATTCAACGTTGCAATTGATACGTCAAAAACAAAGGGGTAAAAAAGTGTAATGGCCACACGTTGGAAAAGTCAGTGTGACATTGAATTTTAAGAAACACGAAAGTCAAAATATATACCTAGAAAATACCAAAATTCCAAGGATTTTACGTACGTTGGCTTTTTGTTGGTTTTCAAAATCCTATAAATTAGATTGACATTATGATATTGTAACCCTGCTCTGACGTTTTGATTTTCGAACCCCTCGCGCCAAACTTTTACAAAGTTCCAAAAAGTTCTGAGAATTGGTTCACATGGTGGAAGGAAGTCGCATCTACTCGTCCGTATCCTGCATATGAGGATGTAGAGGCGGCGACGCCTGTAACTGAGATGAATAAGAAGCGATTAAAAGTATGTAGGTATAATTGAAAGGAGCCCTACTCGAATGAATGATTAGGTCATTCCGTGCGTACGTCCCGCCTCTCGACCGGAGTAACGCCTGTGAACGGAAGACACTGGGACACGAGTGGTGGTAGAGCACCACCACCCAATGAATTCGAGTCATCTCCTCTCCTCCCGACCCACGTGAACGTGGCCGATGCACCATGCCTCCCAAGCACACATCCATTCGTCCATTCATGGATCCATCCATCCATCCATCCATCCATCCATCCATCCATCTCCGCCGATCCAGAGGCCTTCGGAGTCCCCCGAATCTGCCCGACGCACATCCTCGTCTCCTTCTTGCGAGGAGAGCGGGATGTACGGATGATTGTAACAACGAAACGCGCGACTTTATACGCACACAGGGACTTATTAGTCGTTACGCAGGGCGGCTCCGACGCGTGTAAAAGTCCGAGCACCGACCACCGACCGGCTACGACGGTTTGCAATTTATTGTCTGGCTTTCAATTTGCCAAACGAATGCACTGCAGTGGGAGCTTTGCCGCTTCCGTCGGACATTCGGCGTTGAAAATTACCAATTGTCTCAATAGAACGCGATTTGCATGGTTTACCAACACCCTGGCATCCCTTCTCTACAGATAAGACCAACACAACAATTGCCGACGAGGATTCTTCGCCAAGCTCTTATGCTCCTACGTATACGTACGCGATAACCGCGCGTTTCTTCAGTCCATTCACCGGTCGCTGCATCGTTCGTCGCCGTGAGAATTTTATCCAAATTGTTGTTTGTTTCTCCTGATGCATCGATAATAAATGTTACCATATCGCGATTCTCAGATATGTCAAGTTTCTAATTAATTTCTAGCCTAACCGATACCAGTTTTCCCGATCAAGTGTTATTACCGCCATTGAAAGAAACAAGATTCATTGATTCTCATGCGCTTTGAGGAGAAAAAGAAGGTCTCCCAATGCCTTTCCCGTACATACGTCATGGCGTGGATGTGAAAAAACTGAGGGTGTGGGAACCGCGAATTAAAAAGAAGAAAAAAGTAATATACATCATTGTACGGATGCGTACATAATTGTCAATCGAATTACGAGACGGTAGATCGGGGCGATCGGTGGTTTCGGGAAATTCTGGGACTAAAATATATCAACTAGTCACCACCGCCACCACAAAGTGAATAGCAGAAGGATAAAAGCGCGCGTGGGTATGAAAGGAGAACACGGGCATGCTGAAACATCAACAGGTGTTGGTAATTTTCAATATTGACTCATTCAACGACGACCAGGTTGCGCGTTCGAACTTCGATGGGAGGAAAAAACTTATAATTCCCATGCTCGGTCTCATCGTCGGATATGAAACAGGCAGATAACGACGAGACCAGCGCGGCCGGCGTGTCAACTATCTCCCTGCAATATGGATTGGCAATGCGACACAGTACAGGCATTGAGCATTGACATCGAACAGTGTCGACGTCACGCAACGCGTTGTGCACCCTGCACATGTGACTTGCATCTGCTCATCCATCCATCGCACCGACACCATTGTCGTAATTACAGGCGTTCCGCACCCCTGCGGCATCGCACCGGCACTTCAGGGACTGCGGTGTACCTACAGGAATTGTCTGGGTGTGCGGGGTTCGCTTCGAAGTCTCGTCGCACCTTGTGGGAATCCCTTCCCCGCACTCTCGTATATATACCCAATGAAGTTTTGATTAGAGGGGTTGTCGCTGTGGTTCCGCCGAGTAGTAATTATTATGCGTGTGGTTTTTTGAATCATTGGACCTTCCGGAAGGCTGTAATAAGAATCTGAAAACTTTTCACACGCTTGATAGCCGAAAAAGCGATTCGAGCAGCGCTTTCGTGGGTCAAGATATTATGTATACCTACGTGAAGATGAATGGACGGAAAGGAGGAGAGCTAAAGATCGCGCCGGTGGTCTGAACGATGAAGGACATCCTAAATGTTATTACAGTAACCGAGTAGCGAGAGCAAGTGGTATAAGTATAACCACCCCACGATTTCTTCCTCCCTCGAACGCGGGCGGCGATGGTGGTGGTGTAGCAACAGCAGCAGCATAGAAGAGAAGACCGTGAGACGAAACACAAGAAGAGAGATATATATATTTTTAAACACGAAGAAGCGAAAGAGGAAGAGAAAGAGAAAGAGTAACGGGAGGTGCGGTAGGGGAAAAAATAAAGAGAAGAGATATGGGAAAGGGGGCGAGGAATGGCGGAAGGGGGGAAGAAAGATGAAGGCAGAGAAGCACGGCATCGAGTTCGGGCACTGCTATGACACATGGACCCTCCCATGGTGCAGGAAAAGTGCCTACTAACTGGCGCTGCAGAAGTGGGGCACTCTTTCCCATGACTATAATGTTTTTCACGATGAGGGGGTAGGATAACGCGTACGAATGCTTACACATCTCACTCACTCTACGCATTTCTATGTATAAATATACCGTAATACCTTGCGTCTTACGGAGATTCGAGCTGCACATACCGTACGTATAAATAAATAAATGAATTCGTCTTGTAAGATTATATTGTGTACGCTCCGTAGATCACGTATACACCAGGGATGGTTACGAAATGAATGAAAATTTTCACCTCTCTGTTATTCTGTTGTCTTCATTTTGTGGACACAAAATGAATTCTTTCCTTCGGCACAACTCTTTGGCAATATGTCATGTTCTTTTCAAATTTTTAACGCTTATTTCAACGTTTATCGACGATTTTCAGTAGGTACATCCAATGACTGAGAAATCATTTGAGACTATGTACTCTGTGAAGGGATAAAATCCACTATAGACCGCCCAAAGTATCCGAAGTGACAAGTCCATCATCTGAAGGCCATAACAGTAAAACTGAATACCTCGAGCAAGAGGAGTGCTCGATTACGGATCATCTTCGACAAGTCTCCCGATAAAGAATCTTTACAGATTCGAAGTTGTGTAACGAAGAAGATGCGGCCGACGGCCACAACCAGCCATTCAAACGCAGAATCAGGTGAAGGTCACAGTGTCCGTGAGTCGTTCATACCTCTCACATCGATCCAGCGGCGACGCAGTGGAAGTAAAAGCGACGTTGGTGAGGTGGAGACGGGACATCGTTCATCGAGAACGCAGCGGACGAGGAGCATCGGCCAATAAAGAATGGTCGTTCCTCTGCTCGGAAAGAGGAGGACCGGGTCCACGACTTCCTCCTTTTCCCCCTTCCCGACCCTCATTCCCCCTCCGCCGAAGCTGAACTAATCTAACCAATCGGAGAGTGAAGGAAGAGAGCGGAGACATAGTCGTACATGGACTCCCTCTTACCATTCTGCAATATTTGAGGACACGAATGAACGATAGCCTGGACATCGCTAACGAGGAATCAATGATCGAAAAGGTTTAAAAGAAAAATTAAAAAAAAATCTGAAGAGAATGTTGAGCGGCATTCCTATTTACGTTTCTTTCAAGTTGCGAGACGAGATGAGTTTTATTTGTCAATTTTATTAAGTGTAAAAATGTGGAACCGTCCGCGACGGCGGTCGAAGCAACAGCGTCCGTGGTTTAAAAAGAATTCGATTGCGGCTTGGTGAAGGCCGAGTGGGCATGCCTCGAAAAAGAGCCTCTTTCAAGACATACGCTCAATGCTCGTTCTCAGTTTGGTCTCGAAGAGGAGAGCCAGTCCCTGGCTTTCGCTGGCTCGGTGAAACGTCAAGGTGAAAAAAGATGAAAGGTAGGTAGATAATTCGGTGAAGGTATTGTCGCATCTGAGTCGTATAGTCACGTGGAATTCCTCCTTCTTCTCCTTCTTCGGGGAGGAGGCGCGGCGCATCCGGTCCAATCAGCTTTGTCATTATATGCAGATCATGGAGACTCGACGCATAAAAATTCAAAACGTCGTCGTATTGATTGAAGAAAACTCTCTCGACCCCCCCCCCCCTCTCTCTCTCTTTATCCCTACTCGACAAAGCAACGCTTCCAACGTTCCTCGATCCTCCGTAGGATTACCGGAACGTTGAACGTGTCTGCAGAACGATAAAAACTCGCGAGCCAGATTTCAAGTGTATCAGAGAACTCCTCTTTTTACTATTAGACACGGTCTGACCATTCCCCTTTCCCAATTCTCATCCCCTCGTAAGTTCTTGCGCGTAGTATAAAATCGAGTAAGGAACAAGAACAAGAAAACTCATACCCCGTGAGACTGTTATACGCTTTTGAAAACAACGAAAGCCATCGAAATTGGTGTTTCCAATTGGTCGAATTGGAAATATTTTTAACTGAACCACGGAGAACAAGCGACAAGCTTTGACACTGACAAAGTTTTCCCTACAAATTCGTCATCCATATTGCTCATCTATAACCAGTATGGCAAAAATATTTCACGGTGCACTGCCCACCTTTGGCGAAGCCCCATGAAAATTGAAATCAAGGTTTCGCGTCACATTCTATCCCTGCAGGCAATTCCCACGAGAAGAGTTGCAGTTTTCGGACTTCATCGTCATCGTGATGATCATAATCATCATCTACGTCGCATCACTTCAGCTATTCCGCGATGAGCGAAGACCCGCCTGTTACGGGGGCGAATAATCCAACTGCAATTCCTCCCGTATTAAAGGTATAAAGGGTACAAGACGATGCAGGCGCGAGAGATTGCAAGGAACGATCGTTCTCATGCAGTTTAGGTTGCTTCTGAACACCCGAGTAACCTGGTCGAAGAACCCGCACAAGCTGCGGCATCGTCATTGACGGGAATCGTTCGACCTAAATAAATAAATACCCACACCAACAACCCGGTGCACCGTGGAAGATGGTTGTCAGGGTTTCGCAAGGAGCTGGATCGCTCTTGGGGACTAAATATTATACCTTCGCTTTTACAACCTGACGGTTGACGGTGATCGCGAGACGCACAGGTGAGAGAGTAATAAGATAGAGGAGGAGCACTCCTCCTCTTCCTCGTCCTTCTCCTTCTCCCGAGGGTCGGCGGCGGTACCCAAACCGCGGCGTGGGAGAGTCCTTGAACGCTGTTTTATAATCGCCATTGAAATTCCTTCCGGTCTATTACGGTTTCTACACACAATATTATATCCTGAGATCTCGGAAACCTTTTTAAGTATACGGCGTATATAACATGAGAGACGTGCTGCAGGTTAATTCATACCTAGATGTATGCGTCATTCATGCGATGGGAAAAGGGTTCTAGTATGAAGTACTTCGTTTGACCCGGTGCACAACAAAACCGCACTCCGTGTTCAAAACGATTCGATTTACACCCTGCACCCTGTCGCGTCAGCTGGATGACATTTCTCACCCTTAATCGCAGTAAGAAGTTAATAATCAGACTAATTTCGTCCGGTCTTGATAACGATTTTGATCTTTTTCTCGAAAATTGTTCTCTTGCTATTAACGATATCCGCCTGACGTGATCAACACCATTGCACGTGGTTATTCGCCTCGTCAAAATTAACTCGATGATGATGAAACAAACAGAAATAATAATAGAATGTAAATTGGAAAATTTTGGTGATTTCGAAAAATTAACTACGGAGCCAGGAATCTAACCTGGCGTCTAGAGATGCTTAGCCGGAGCCTTACTCCACCACCTAGCCGCCCTGACTCTGTTGTCTTTAATTTCTCTCATCACCAGTAAATTCGAATTTGTTTTCGTGTGCCTGTATTTGGATGTGTTGAGAAATTCGTCTCTTCAGAGCACAATTATGAAATATTAGTGTGTAGGTGACATGTTTACAATATATTCCAACTTTTGACGAAAGCCACGCAAGACGGACAAGGCCGTCTATTAATGATGTGAAAATACACGTATCAATATTCGCTAGAAGAAAATGCTATAGAATATATATATATTATTAGACATATTAATATATTCATGCAGTTGGAACATGTTGTAAACATGTCACCTGCACACTAATATTTTACAACTGTGCACTGAAGAGACGAATTTCTCAAAAGAAATAATAATATCGCCGGTAATACGTAACTGTCTCAATTTAATTATTGTTTCAATCGTTTATTCAATATACGTATAGCAGAGCATTCGATACGGTAAAAAAAATAATGTACGAGATAAAAAAAAAACAACAAAAAAACACCGAAAAATAAAGAGAGAGATAGAGATAATTAGGTCGGTAGGCAGGTCAGTGATAAAAACTTTACGAGATTGCCATTTCCTTTTGAAGCTTGATACACCTAGAAATTACATACAAAGTATTATGCGGATAAAGATAATAATTAATTGGCATACACACGCGTCGAAATAATTATCTTAATTACGTTTAATCGTATAACGTATGATGTATATTTTTACAATCGTGCACACGGCTCGCAAATCTTCTGCTGTGCGAGTGGTTTGAATAGCGAAACAAAGATATATATATATAATATAAGAAAGAAGAATCGTTCAACGAAGGAAAAAATTCCCAACGGGGCTTTTCATCGCTTCTCTTTCCATCGATGTGACCCAGTGGACCCTCCTTGCAGGGAAACTGCAGCTATTCCGAGAATCGAGTTGTTTTCAAAGTCGACAAACAACCGCACAGTCGGTCCACGGAGACTGAAGACGCACACATCCAACCCCCATAAAACCGCACAACCCGAAACCCTCTGACCACCCTGACTCTTATAGGGAATCTGGACGGCCCGAGTTTTGTTTATAATGTTAGGAGAAAAGGAAATAGTGTTTTTAGAGAAGCTACCAACACGACGTCTAATTTTTTTTTTCCCCGTAACATCCCCGTACGCCTGGACTCTCGGGATTTTTGAGCATGACGATGATTATTAAGCAGCCTGCGCGACTTGTGAAAAATGTCGGATATGGTGTTTCCGCAGTTTAATACCTCCTTACACATCCGTCGTCGTCGGATTGCGGCAACGCGACGGTTTCCCCGATTATATCTTCGCCCGGTTTCTCCGGGCGAGAACAACGCCATATGGTCAGTTCCTTTTTGCCTCACCGACGAAGGAAGCGGTGGACTCGGAGAAGGAGGAAAAGACGGAAGGAAGAAAAAGGAAAGGAAGAACGGCTAGACGAGCTCCGACGAGGATTGAAACGAGGTACGAGCTCACTCGCGTTATTTATCACCATCGCCTGTTAAGGAACGCAACTTGTCCGCGTTAGCAAAGAATCGCCAGCTGTAAGCCAGTGCCAAAAAACTGTCATGCCCAACCGGGGATCATTCGCAGGGGGGGATTTATCTGCGGCGCGTTATAGTTTCGAGGACTACTAATACCCGTATAGGCCTCTTATACCTTCGTGAATAAATGCATGAGCCGCGAACGCCGCGTCGGGTGAACGAGTAAATAAATATCTACTTCACCGCCAGCTGATCCTCCTATCCTGCATTGGTAACCGAGCGCAGGATTTATCGAGAGTGTCGGATTGATACTGGAGCAAATAATAAGAGAACAGTTTTTTACGCACGCATATATACAGATTCTAGATCAATTGCACGGGTGACCAGAAAAAAGTGTTTTTTTTTTTTTAGTTTCTATTGAGATAAAAAAATGTCGATTCTATATGTATAGTTTGTTTATGTCTTTTTTGCGTTGATAAATAAGTCTTGAAGCTTTTGGTTGATAGCTTACATTTTTAGTTTATTATCAATTATTATTTTCGAACAAAAGTGATTTGAATGCAAAACCGAAGTCTGTTTAATTGTTATTTACAATAAATATTTGAGAAAATAGGTAATCTTTCTCAAAATCCGATACATCGTTCTGGTTTCTACAAAAACAAACTTTATCTGATAAAACTAATTTTTTATTTGTTAGTTACTCGGACTCGTAACTCTGAACCCAGACTCATAATTCGTGTTGACCGGTGTCATTATAAACTTCGTACACTTTGAACGCCAAATAAAGATTAGAATTATCATGGTACCTACATGATTAGCGTTGTTTTGTTTCCTCGACAGTTGAGAACCGCAGGTTAAAATCCAGAAAGATATTCTTAAAGAAACTCGAACGTTTCGAGATTCCTCGAGCACTGTTGTGTGGTCGTAATTTATACGGAAGGTACAATTCTTGCTAGTCTAATGAAGGATCGAAGCCCTTTGAAACTTTTCACCAAACTCACGATGAAAGAGGGTCGGTAATTCTAAATTCGTTGAGGGTAAACATCGTTCCTGGGATTTATATGTACATACATACCGAATTCGTACACGAGACCGAGTCCGGTAATTCTAGACACGCAAAGGCAACTGGTATACATGTATATACCTATGTCCTATATATATATATATATATACATATAATGCAACTTGAAGGTTTTCTTACAAACCGTGTACGGTGTACACCCAGAGCGAGGCTCGGCTCAGCCGAGCCGTAATTGCTTCTTCTTTCCGCCGCAAATTTCATTAGGTCAGGAAAACCAAAGCCAACGGCTGAATATGGGCTGTGCACGATCAGCGAGGATGTATCATTAGTCAGTTCAACTAGCATAACGTCTGCCTTAACAACGATCACAATTTCAGTCCGCAATGTTCTCACAATAATTACTCCTCCCGATATGCCCTCGTTACGATATTCGAATAATCCATTCGCACTCGTTTGCCGACATCGGAGCAAAAATTACCACATAACAATCCTCCCCCTCTCGTTATTCGAACTCAGAAATCATACAATCTCGCGAGAGGATGGCATTCGAAAAGTAGGAGAAAGGTGAAGAAGAACGGTAGTAGGTTACTCGTTACGAATTGTCGCCGAATATTGGTACTCGGGTTCTAGCCGTCGCTGGTTCACTATCAAGGAAACAATTACGAGAGCAGTTCGTGACTAGGCACTGTCTGCCCGTGCGTGCCAGGCCGGAAGTCTTGAGCGTATGGCCTGTTGCAGGATGCCGTGTCACGGTAGAGTAAGCTCTTACACTCTCGTAGTCGAACTGGAACAATTTCCTTGCCACCGAAGCTACCTTTGCGGTTACCCTTTCGCATCGTGATACCGGTCATTTTGTCCCCGTCCTCCACCTCCCTTCCCTCAAGCAAACGGCACCGTCTTCACTTTTTCACCACCAATGTACAAAGCGACGGTGTCGCACTTCCGCTTCTCATTTTCATCGTCACTCGAATAATAATATTCCCTACAATCTGTGATACACCTCGACATGTTCCGATGTCCTCGTTGATTCTTTGGCAAATTTTTCTCGCGATTTCATCGGCTTTTGATCCGGTGACGCGTCAATTTGGCGATTTTTTGTTTTTTTTCATCAAATCCGTTCCTCGACAACGGAAACTCCTGAGATTTGTCGTACCCTAAAAAGATATACGAGAGGAGAAGGCGAAGGGGAAGAAGGTGGCGGTGCTGTTTGCTATGCACGCGAGCATAGTAGCATACGATATATCCTAGGAGGGCTCGACGGTATTTCATTATTTTTATGACTTTTTCCTTTTACATTCCGTTTTTTCATTATTTTTTTCTTTTTTTTCGTGTATACACACACACATATATGCACATGTACCCAGGACGATGACGCCTCGGTATACGTGCGGTAGTAGCTCGAGAGAGAAACGGAAGTTGAAGAGAGAATTCTCGTGCCTATATCCATAAAGATTCCTCCTCGGAGTTGCCTGCGCTTGTTGTATAAGCTGCACAGCCACTACGGCGTGTGTAACATACCTAAATTAAAGCTTTTGTGTATACAAATATGTGTATACACGCGTTACACGCAACGTACATGCAGGTATATAATACTTTTGTGCTATGCGCGAGAAACGTCCGAGTAACGAATGTTTCCGCCTCCTCAATGCAAGCGAAAGATAAAAAATAATATGGGAGATAAAAACGATTCGACGAACCTCAATGCTATCGCTGTTTTCTATAACGTTCACTTACGATCGGTATCTGTGATCCATATTCCACCCTGTACGGGCAACGCATTTAAGCTTCCAAACGAAAGAATTGAAAGAGTGTTTTTTCAAAATTCAATCTCAAGAAGCGGGCAGTTCTTCTTTTTTTCTTCTCATTCGATAACACATACCTGACACGTATTTAAAATTATTGATAATCGTTGATTGAAATATATCATTTTATACCTGTTACAGGCTTGAAAATTGCCGAGAGAAGAGAAAATACCAACCGTCTACGTGATATCTTCAACTCTTTGATTTGTGCATAGAATTCCTGATGAATGCGCTTCTTCGCTAGTAATCGAGTGAGGAATTTGCCCGTTGGTATACACGATGTGCAATGGCGAATGCGGAGAAACACGAATCACCGTGTATAATTGGCCGAGAATTGTAAAACCCGTAGGAAATAGAAAAACGAGTTGAAAAAACCGAAACGCCTGTAACGGCGTAGAGTAAATGAGGGATTAACGCTATGTACGGAGCGCAATATACGCAGGTAGTGTACGGTGCAACATATCGGCGAGTTTGTAGGTAGCGTAGGCATAAGCTGCTAAAGAGCAAGAACAAGTTCTATCGATCGACGTGATTGGAAAACAAAAAAAAAAGATGACAAGTTTATACCCGTGACTGAAGAGAAGAAAAAAAATTAGGATAGACAAAAGGAGCTCACCGATAAACTGCATATCCGATCGAAAACGAAGTCCGAAAAACGTCGATCATCGGTGGAGTTCACGGGCAGTTCCACGTTGAGTAAATTTTAAGATTCTGCAACTGTAACAAAGAATAAACAAAGGATATGAACAAAGGTCGAGTATAAGACGCCTGAACTTTTTGACGCAAGTTTTTCCCGCGTCCTTCGTCTCGAGAGAATGAAATACGTCCGAGAGAAATTTCTGTTGCGTATATTTACGCGCGATAATTCGCGAACGCGCGAGCGCTGCACGCGTGGAAAAAAAATTCATCCGCGGAGGGCATAAATGGAGGAGGAAAAGGATGCACGGAGACCGTGTCTGCACGGTTGTGAGTTTGCGCGAATAACAAGAGGGGGGGGGGGGGGGGGGGGGGGGGAGATAGAGACGAACGAAGAAGCAAAACCGGCGGTCGTTAATGCCTGTTTCAGCCCTTGGCGAAGTACCGCCGCGAAACGGTAGACAGAAAGAAATACAGACAGGATGCTGTGGTAGGCCGCACGAAACTATCTTTGCCCGGTCTGTTAAAATTTTCATCCTCCGCAACGACGACGATGCGCTCCTTCCTTCGAGCTCGAGCGGTTGTCTTTCAACGGTCGGCAGTTTTTCTTAATCAGCTGTTTCGACTTGACCCTCATTACTACGGAAGATAGAGAATTACTGTCTCCGTCTACAGAAAGTGTCCGCAAAATAAACTGTTGGAAGTGCGATGTTCAAAGATAACACCGTTGTTGTGTTGGATTTAAGACCACTTGGTGTCGAGAAGATAATGTTTAATTTTACACTAATCGATGCGGACTTTTATTGACACCGTGAATTTTCCGACAGTGTGGAGTACAATAAAGATGGCGTTGCTGTAGCAAAAATTTTCACAATTAAAAGAAAGCGCCAGTCGGATTGAACCCTGATTGCTTATTAGCGCAATTCTGGTGACTGTTTCAACCACTATTCGTCGATTTTTGGTGGTCACTTTTTCAATTGCAAAAGCCCGTACGAGGTGATCGTCCTTAGCATAGAACATTTTCATCCGTATTATATACATACATGTTGCATATACCTGTCTCGGGTGTGTTGCGATTTTAAAATCCGAGAAGAAGATCGAGAAGCGAGATGAGAAAAAAGTTTCTCATTTTTCAATTCCATTAAGAAACGTTATACATACTACAAAACCACGATCGTGTCACGGGTGGATCGACGCTTCTTGCACACCTGCGAACTTATCGTACACGATCTGTATCCGTGCGAGCTGCGAATACCTACACGATGAAAGAAACGCGGCGGCTCTTGCGGAGATGAGGTTTTGCAAAGAATGCAGTTTTGACATCGATATCCGGCCTGCCTTGCTCGTGCGCCTTCGACGTCGTTGTCCAGCTTCCACGAGACGCTGTTCTACGTACCTACGTACAATGGTACACGTATGTACGTAACATATACCTGCATACATTTGTCAGGTGCTACCGTGGACACACGTACGTATGTACATGCATATACGCGTGGCTGGGTATACATAACGCGGTTACATACAACGTAGGTAAAACGACACCTCGTCCTCTCCTCTGCCTGCACCGCAACGAGTTTCCAACAATTAATTATCGAAGAATTGTAATGTTAATTCAGTAAGGAATGCATCGTCGTTGCAGTCGTCTTCCTTTTTTTCTCGCTCTTATACAATCAGTGTCAGTCGGTCTTTTCTCATCCTTAAATTTCTCTCGTCAAATCACGTGTAACATCAATTTTCTACAGAAGCAACGGTGAAGGTTTCAGTCGAAACGATCGAACGATGACGTGTTTCGAGACCACACGATACCGATCGCTTTGATCTATCGCCCGTTAGTTGCGCCAACTTTTCCGATCGATTTCGTTGTTTCGTTTCCCCAAATCTATTTTCCGCGTCCTGTACCGTACAATACCGCGGCATGTGGCTTTATACCCTTGATCGAAATCTCTTTATCTCACCACATGTTGAAACGATATAGATAAAAATAGCAGGGGAGTGATAATGGGAAGGTTAACTTATCAACCACCGGACAATAGCATATAGCCGAAGGTGTGTCTGTGGGGACACGTTAAAAGCATTCGTAATCGAACTAACCTCCCTCCACCCTGCCCCTATCGAAAAAAAGGTACGGCGCATTGCATCTGACGAGTCGATAATTGATTCGACTCATTACGAACGAATTAGGAAAGATTTCTTGCCTTTTAGGGGGCGGGGGGCTTTCCAACAGATGCATATATTGGGGAGACGGGGCGTTTTAAAGAGGTGTGTAAATTAAGGCGAGGGATGGAGGCACCGCGTTTCGGAGTATCGGTCAATTTTACGACTCGCGGCGCGTCTGCGGACGATGAATTGTATTTTCGATGGTGCGTGCGCGTACGCGAGAGGCGAGAGTGTGTGGGTGGTATGAATGTAGGAATACACCACAGGCGATGCGTATGTACAGGTATACCTGTTGTATTTTGGGGCGTTCGTTGACCCCCGCACGTCAAGAATTGTAACATTCTAACTTGAATAACCGGAGCTAAACTGTAAAATCAATATGCAGTATCGCCTGCGTGTATAGTATCCGAATTACACGCTTGGTAAACAAATTCGAATGACAGAATCGTCGTGCTTGTGATCGTTCCAGATTTTCCTGTATTTCGGCAAAACTACAACTGCGATCTTTTTACTCGCGAGTATTTAAAGCACGTGATGTAACCTGTGTGCGCGTAACGATATTCGTACAAGGTAAGAAAAAAAATGTTGCACGAACGTTTCATTTCATTCGGAGTACAAAGATATTTGGCAAATTAGCTGAACGATAATTAGATCCGTTAATTGACCGTAGTAGACAGGTGTAATTAAATTCGAATACCATGTACGGGAATGTATATATTTTAGGGTGTTTCAGGAAAAAATAATTTGCCAATTTCCACCGTAGTACCCTCTGAAAAGTTTGTTTGGGTTTAGAAAAAGATTTTTTCAAAAGATGAGCGTTGTACGTTACGTCTGAGATGAAGTTTATTCAATTTCTGTTTGCAGAGAAGATGAATTTTGTAGATAATATCTATATTCCGGGCTGCAAACATCAGGGTTACAGTTTACTCCACGGCCAGTCTTCTGCTCTGATGGTCAATGTTTATGGAAGAGGTAGTCACCACGTATTAGACAAATGCGGACGGGGTACACCATAACTATCTCTCTCTTACCGCTGGTCCCTATACGGGACATAAGCCCACGCGCGTTCCATTGCATATCGAAGTGGGACCCCGGCATTAACAGAAAAAAATGCGAAAAAAGTGAAAAATTGAGGGAGCGCCATCTTACAAGGTATTTCATTTCTTTTTCAACATGTTAAAGTAGGCTGAAAACTAAGCGACACGCATTTTTTTTCATCTACCGTTGAACACCGTAAGGGGGTGAATTGGCAGTGTTATTTGTTTTTTTCAATTGATGAAATTAAATTTTCCATTTTTCGTTATGAGAAAACTTTTCCCGTTGCATTGGTTAAAAAATATTATGCGTTCTTGTGGGTGAAACCGCGAAATCGCCTCTTGACACGGCTTACTTCGGAGGGTGGTTTTACCCCCATAACGTGTTTGATGACAGATGAAAAAAAAAAAAAATGCGCGTCGCATAGTTTTCAGTCTATTATAACATATTACGAAAGGAATCAAATCGGAGAGTTAGACCTAGGATACCTTCCTTGTTAGACGTAACGTAAAACGCTCATTTTTTTTCATAGAATCTTTCTTTGAGCCGAAATAAACATTTCAGAAGGTACCACGGTGGAAATTCGCAAATTATGTTTTCTTAAAACGGCTTGATATGTACGTATACACACATAGGTATATTATTCTTTCAGCTCCGAGCCGACACGCGAGCCATCGGACGTCGTTCATCTTCAAGATTTCAGCCACGGGCGAGATTCTTCGGCGTGCCGCGTTGCATCGCATAACGATTTTTCCCAGAAGCTTGCAGGAGCCCCCTTTTCCTCTCGCCTCCCGCTTTTGGCCCCTCAAGTGAACTGCAGCGCCGGCAGACAATAAGACACGTTTATGCAGGTCGTGAGATGATTCGGTACCGCCGGTCAGGTGGAAATATATATTATAAGTGCCTGTTTACGGTGCCGAAAGACGTAAGGAGTAGGTACAAGATACATCATCTTCTCGCCTCCTGTGCACGGTGCAAAGATGCACTAAAAATTAATCCTTACGTTTTTTTTTTTTTTTTTTTTTTCGTACACGTCGAGGAAATCCAAAAAATAATTATATCGTTACGCGATGCAATCTTAGATTCTATAATAGTGCACGAAGATTTGTTAATTTTTGAATTTTTCAACATTTCGCACATTCTACAATTGCAACAATCAAGATTTTCACGAATTCTTCTTTCGTTATTTTATTTTCGCAAGCTCGATCCTGCCAAGTTTTGCCCCCCGCCCGATTCGAGTTGATCTGAACTTGTACACCGCGCGAGCTTCGAATTGTATCGTAGGAAAGCAACGCCAAATAAATGATGTCAGCAGCAGCAAGTTTCAGCAATTAGAACCTTACTCGCGGTAGGTGCGGCAGTTCCGTGATTTCGAGTAAATATTCGACGTGTAGAATTCAAATTGACACAGCATCGCGTTCATATCTACTCGCACACGCATATGCAACTACGCAAAGCTGCGAAGACCCTGTACGTATATACATACATACATATATATATTATAATTTATGTTGGGCACCTTGCTCTCGACCCCCGCTGGGACCGACAGGTCTTAGGGCCTCCGTATCTCCCTGGGAACTTCTATGCGCGGTCCCGATCAGTGTTGCGATGCAAGCATTCACTGATCCCAACGACGCGACGGCGTTATAGCCACTCAACTCTATAGATATATAGACTAGAAGAGACTAAAGCCGCAAGCTTCGCGTTGTACATGCGATGCAGAACCTACACGGACGCCTCTTCGTTTGTGCTGGACCAAAAAACTGTCCATTCTTGGCGTAGGTCCTTTCGCTGTACATGCACGTATATACGCATGCATTGATACAACATCTACAGATATAAACCCGGCCTCGACTCCTCCTCCGGTCCCCTTTTCCATTTATTTTAAACTTTTCTTCATACCTTGTCGTACAATGTATGGTAGGTACGTGTACCCGCATGCACACAATTTCCAAGCTAGTTTTTACTTTTTGACCCGACTCGTACGACTGGCCTTGATTTTTATTTGTTATCACAGCTTCCTTTTTTTGGTCTACCTATCCGAGTTTTTACGAAAGAAGCCAGCTGTCGGACTATCTCGTTACCGTAAAGAGAAACCGAACTTTTCGGTTAGTTTCAATTGTTTTCCAAATTTTTTAGTCGCTGCAGATAAATGTATATTCACGAATTTTGAGGCGTGTGGCAAGAAATAAAAAAATAAAACTCACAATCCAACAATAATTAGCATAAAATCTTGAACCGATGATTTAAAAAAATTCACCACGAATTCCAGGTTCTTCCGTGAGGTGCGATAACGGTAAGAAAGAGTCCGAATTTAAAGGGACTCGCAAAGTGCGGTTCGCAGCAGCGTCGACGGATCCGTTCGAACGTGATAAAACGCGCACGTACCCACCGATCGGCTGAACGTGCACGACGAACGTCCACGCGTGATGTTAATTCCCGATAAATTCCGTGAGTTCATTAATACGCGGGGCTTCTTTCGCTCCTCTCGGGGTCCTCCGCACGCAGAAGGCGGGCAGCAGGGAGCGGAGAGCGAGCAGTTCATTGAGTACGTCTGGTATGCGCCGGAGGGCCGACCTACGCTGAGCGAAGCTGTTTAGTGACGGGGTCCGGGTTCCCCACGGAGCAGCGGCTAGTGTAGTCTAGCTTAGACTAGCCTGGCCGAGCCTCCGCCCATAAGTACCTACTACGAAAAGCGTAAAACGGCCTTTTCCGACCGCCGCCGCCGCCTCCCACACGACCGCGATGGCCTTCAACTCCGAGTCAAGGTTTTCGAGGCAGTACGCGAACCAGTCACCGAACCCTTATTATCAACAAGAGGCGCGTGCAAACGGAAGAAGCAGCTTCCACCGTTCTCACTCGCTCTCTTTATCTCTTTTCTTTCTTCTATAAACAACCGAAAGCGACCTTCTAATTAATCTTGGTTCTTCCTCCATTACGTAGGCTTCAAGGACTGCGGTTAAGTGGCCGAATGATCGATAGGATCGAGGCGATCCGCAGCTGCGCTACAATCGTTGGTGACCAAATCTCTCCGTTGAGGATATACTTAACACGCGCAAAGTGTGGAATTTGTCTTCTTGAAAAGAAAGAAAAAAAAAAATCGTCGCCGATTATTTCGTCACGATCGAGTTAAGCTCAAACGCACTGCCAAAAGTCGTTGGTCAGTGGAACGGACGTTACACGTTACGTCATAGTTCAAACCGGACATTCGATGCGGGCACGTAGAGAGTATGTAAATATAACGAAGATTGACTCGCTAGAGGGACTTTCATACACTACCAGTGTCTGGTACCTACCTACAATGTACGCCCATTCGCGCGTTACATGTGAAGAAATCACACCGGGAGAAAATCATTTCATCCTTGCAATATCCAGATGTGAAACTCCGCGGTTTCACCGACATAAGAGTAGATAGGTACGTTAGTGATCGATAGCTTCAATGTCAGATTTTGCCTCGAGAGCAGAAGAGAGAGTACAGAGCCTGATACGGGAAAGCGGGTCTTCTTAACGCGTCGAAAAAACATTAATACTTGTAACCAATTAAATCCTGAGTCAGTTGCGTTCTCATTTCATCAATAACTAGTGTACAAAGTAATGCGAAACGGAATGTGCGTATGTATCCTCCTCTTCCGGATATCCCTCCATATTCCCAAGTCAAGAACATCGCTCCGTCATCACGAGACATTGCCATTTACCGGTATAACATATCGGATGGAATAAGGAATAAGATCATCGTGTATAAATGCAAATAGGAATACCGGCTGCTCAGCATTGATGAGGGTGGCGCATGGTGTAAGGTGGGAGGACACAATATTTAGTCACGTTCAACAAATTCTTGTTCCTTAAAGAAACCCGTTCCGCACCGCGCTCCCACGGGAATTCCTTCGACTCCTCACACCGACTGGATGCAAGGCAGCAGCGGCAGCAGCGGCATTGCCCTCACTCGGACGTTCTCTTCTCTTCTTTTCTCTTCTCCTCTCTTCTCAATTCTCTTCTCTACCCTCCGTCTCCCTCTGTCGCACGTTACTCCGTCCGCCAGTCTCTCATTCCCTTCAAAACATCCTCTATCAACAGAGAGCGCCTTCCTTCCACATCCTTTCCTCTTCCTTCTCTCTCTCTCTCCCTCTCTCTCCTTTCTCTATCTTTCTCCAAGACATTTGTATACCTACCCAACTCTCTGTGTTCCGAGGTATACACCGCGTTGTTCGAGGAAAAAGAAGATGAAGAAGAAGAAGAAGAAGAAGAAGAAGAAGAAGAAGAAGAAGAAGAAGAAGAAGAAGAAGTGGAAGATGCCTAGCGCTAGTCACATGTAAATAACACATATCTCCCCGCCCCCCGCACCCTGCATGCAGGTACGCAGTGAAAACCCCGCATTATTGTACCTGGGTACGTGAACACAAGCAACATACGTATGCATATGCATCACGAGCGTCGGACGTTCGACGTTTCGTCGTTCGCCGGTTGTGTCCGTCAGCGTTCCTTCTCAGGGCTCCCGAAGGACCTGCCGCAGGTTCTGCCAAGTTAGGATACGGCATACAAATGCACCGTGCGAGAACCACGCATCCGTTTTCTTCTGGCTCAAGAATTGTGAGAGTGGCGAGGATGGAGGATACAAGGGGACGCGGAGGCGTGTGATGATGATAAGTGGCGAAAGGTGAGTGAATGACTCGGAGGTTTAAAAAACCAGGAAACCACCTGCGACGGGGTATTATTTTTGTAGACGTAACGCATAACTCCTCGTGTGCGCGTTACGGTGTCTGTGTGCTGGGTACACATCGGTGTACGATCACGTTGCAGGCTACACACCATCGTCCATCCGCTCTTCTTCCACTCGTGTTTCCTGCATTTCATACGTACCTACACCTATACTACAGATAGCTATGCATCTGGGTACATACCTATCCAATAGACGTTGTTATTGGGTTGGCATTGAATAACTTTTCCGCACTACCGCGAGGGGGAATCGCATTGCTCACGAGTCTTGTGCCGTCCCTATACCTTGTACCTGCATCTACGTTGCATGTGTGTACAACCTTTGCTCATGCTCTGCATCCCGAGTCTCTCGGGTGCATCAAACTGCAGTGACTGGAAACAAACACTTTGTCCGTCGATATCGTGGTCGGAACTGTACGTCTCTGTCTTGGAAAACATTTTATAATCGTACGGTATGCGATACGTGTGGTAAGAACATGGTGACGAAACGTTGTTTTATTTCAGTTGGACAAAAGTCGGGATCTGTTGCAATTTGTAGCCGCATAGGCAATATCGTTGATCAAGAAATAGTGACAGAAATTTATTAGGAGCGGTTCGATTCGATAAAAGGAACCGCAGTCTGCATTGCGACATTGGAATCGACAGGGTCGAAGAAATAGGTAAACGATATTCCAGGAATGGCATTATTTTGAATGAAGTAACGCATCGCCACGCTGTTGCGGCGATGTCTCGAAAGTGTGATTGCACATCGATACGAAAATAGAAAACAAGAAAACAAAAAAAAATTTATATCCAAGAAGTTTTGCCTCGGTGAAAAAAATGATGACCGATCGAAATAGACAATCAATCGTGTTTTTACAAATTTATCCCTCGAAGATTGTACGGAAGATAAGAAAATAAGTAAGCGTGATGAGGCAGTGGACGAGAGTCTCATTCAAAGACAGGCAATTTCACAGTACGATGTGTGCTAGGGCAATGAAGGGACTTCGTATGGGATTGAAATTACAGTCCACATCACGGTTTAAGGTAACAAGGTGTGTTCTTATCCATCACCGCCGATTCGGTTATTGAGAAGGTGTCCCGACATGAAATCGTCATTTGTATTTAACTATAATTGTCGTGACGTCATACGGGGACTATCACGTGACTTCGCTACCGGGCATCTCCGTTCAGAGCACACCTTGATTCCTTACACCACGCGTAACGACGAGGCCCGTTGTCCGAACGTTACAAGATGAGGCTGCGTGTTGCACCTACAAACGGTTACGTTAGACTACGCTCATCTCGTCTACCGTGGAATCATCGTCGTTGCAGTAGGTAAGTATCGTGCATGCGCAAGCAGGCCGTGCCGTTGAGAGTGAACGAGGGCGTGCGATAGCAATGACTGTAATTTCTCTAAAGACGCTGGCGTTTAGAGAGTCCCGGGGATGGGGATCGCTGAATGAGGATAGCTCGGTAACCCGGGGCTATTTGGTCGGTATCGAGAGAATCCGTAGCTAGCAACGCGGGAGGGCGGCAGACCTTTCCGTGTTGTCTGGTTGGTTAACGCACGCCGCGAAACAAGAGGGACTGCTGCCGGTGCAACAGCGGCAACGGAGATGCTCCGACGTCGGGAGAGTACCATTGAAAAGGAGAGAAAAGAAGGGAAGAAAGAGACGAGCTGGCTGGCAAAAGAGGAATAGTAACAACAACAATAAGAAGAAGAAGAAGAAGAAGAAGAAGGAAACGGGGAGTCCAAGAGGACGAAGAGAGACGCAAGTCGGACCTAGAACTACGCGACGAGAAAGGAGAGAAATTCCGCCTCTCGTACATTCAAACTCGGTTCACGGATTGAACGGAAACACGTTTCTGGTGCTAAGACGACTCCCGGTGATCCGGGATGCAGGGATTTAAACCTGCGGGACAGTCGGCGTAGCGCCTCTTTTGCTTAAATTTCTCAATAGGGTTAATCGACTGCGACCCTCCGGCTAGTCGCTGCGACGCTCTACTCATTATCCGAAACATTTGTGATCCTAGATTTCGCATCCAAGCTGTCGAATTTGCACGTACGACAGTTCAAGTTATAGTAAGAGATTCGAATGAGTTTTAACAAAAGTGCAACAACTCTGAAGGAGTTTAGTTTGAAAAATACACGAGTATGTTTTGGTTTGAAACGGTTCGACGTATTTCGGTAGATCCTGAAAAATTTTCGCTGATTACTGTAAAATAAAAGCACTTAATTCTCATAGTTTTCACAGTAAATTGATACAAGCAAAAAAAATTTACCAGTAAAAATTATTCTATACGGTGTAAGAAATTGGGTACGCGTTCAAGGTGGCCGAAAAAAAAGGTCGGTTCAAGCCAATTTGTTTTCTCGATGAAAAAAAGTAAACTTGTTACCTCGAAAAAACATTTCTAATTGATATTTTCAGTTTACTCCATGATCAAATTAAAAATCCCACGACAATTTCGGGTTCTCCAGCTTTTCCAGTCGCATCGCGTGTTCCGCGTTGCCGTGGGTACAACAGATACGCAATTCCGGAGTAAATTCTTGCGGTCCATCGGCAAGCTGCGCGTTCTCCACCTCCCCATTTTAATTTTAATAATCAGATCATAATCAATAAATCAGATTTCAGGCGGCAGTCGGCGCGGGATCAAACAACACACCCAGCATCCTCGGCGTGTCCGATTCACTGCAGGGTGTGCAAGTCGAGAGTGAGGGAGCGAGCGTACAACCTCGACGTATAATCGTAACCGAATACATTCATTCCTCCTCTAAGCAGCGCTTCTCGGTCCCGGAATACTTTAACCGAGGGTTGAAGCGGCCGGCCTCCCGCATAATTTCTCGATCAAAATTCCGGCGCTTCTTCACGGTCCCGAGAAGGACGAGACCCGTCGGGGATGCAGGAGAGGGATGAAACCTGCAGGGTCTAGGAAAAAATCGAAACACCGGATCCGGAGTTGCGCGAGAGATGTTCCATCGGCAGAAATCACGTGCCGTCTGTAAGTCAGTGCCGCAAAACGACGCACTCTGAGTGAAAAAATGCAAGAACAACAGCCCTGCGGATATTGTACAATAGTGACGTAAATAAGGCGGCAGCCAAGCGTGAAAGACGAGGAACATTTTGACTGTTATACAATACCGTGTATACTCAAGAACCAGAATGTAAACGGCGCATGTAAATGGCGCCAAGAATATCATGCCTACATTTGATTATCTATATTGTCACACGGGTATAGAGTTACCTTTCGGTATGTGTACCAACGTACATGCCTACTATAATAATAACGTGTCTAACGTACGGGTGTCTCGTAGAGTCGTATCAGGGCAGTAAAACACGGACAGGTATAAGGGAAAGAGAGATAAACACGAAAGAGAACAAAATAAGAAAACCGTGAAAGTAAAAATGCAGCAAGTGCAATATCGTCGTACTGCGTTTCGATGTTTTTCCACGCAACGCCCGCGGTGCTCTGTTAAACGTATCTCACAACTCAAACGTGATGAATATTCGCGGGTTTTATTCCGTTCCTCATTTCCGACATTTGTGCATGCGTTTTTTTGCCCTCGTTTTCCGTTCAACCAATTATTATTATTACGTTTTACGTGGTGCCATGCGCGGCGAATCGCACCGCGGGTAGATAAGCACATCCTGCCTACCCCATAACCATATGCCTCGACGCAAGATAAAACTTGGTGAAAAAAACCAGGCAAGGTGTACGAATTTATGCGAATTTTACATGCACGATGTACGTACATGTGGAGATACGGTGTGCGGTACGTGCAGTAAAGCGGTAGAGAAGCTCGACGCAAGCGGATTGAAGTTAGTAACGTTAATGTAATGAAACGTTGAAGCTAAGATCGTGGTTTTGAAAATTTGGAACTCCTTTAAAGAATTTATTAATTAAAGATTACTCAATTTGAGATGCTCCTACATTTGCGAAATAATGTTTTTTCCTAAAAAAAAAAAAAAAAAATGGATCGTTGGATTATTAAACGTTATGAACTTCACTCCGTTGGGAACGTTTTTTCCTTTTTTTTACACCAAATGAAATATGTTCATAAACATGTTATTTGTACGAAGTTGATATGAAAAAAAAAAAAATTCTACGTTAAGGGCGAAATTTTTTATACAGCAATTCGATTTCTATCGAGATATTTTACGAAAGAAAAATAATAATGCGGAATATGATCGTTTTGCGTATTACATGTCCGTACGTAAGATTCAGTGCGAAATTATAAACGTATAAACATACATTTATCGTATACATTTATTCTACAGCGTTGACACGCCTCCTCGGCGTTAGCGTTTTATCTGAATATTTTTTTATTACTTCTGATGTCAATTTAAAATTCATCTCATTTGAAATTTCATTCATCACTGATTCACGCAGCTCGTTTCACAGAGTTAACGGTTGATCGTCCGAATCTTGTCGCGCGGGACACGTGCCCATATTTTTCGTTACTCGGATTCGCCAGTTTCAGTCTCGCATCAAAGGGCACGTACGTATTTACGTAGAGATGGAGTCGAGCGTACATCGCACGTACACAAATGCGTAAATACGGAAATACGCGTGCAGAGACGCGGCAACGCGAGATTGGAATACAGAATACACGGATAATTAAGCAAGCAATCATCCGCGAGCTAGCAGGTAGGTATTCAAATTGATAATCCCGCTTCCCTCTCCCCGCCCCCGAACACTTTAAATGCCTGGCACATGCACCTGCCAAACGACGCTCTAATGGACATTTCATGCCCGACGAGGGAGGGGGGATAAAACAGGTTTTTTTTAAATCCCGGAACGTTCGGTATGCCGAATTCCTCGGGCTGCACATGTGGGTATACATTTACGGATACCCATACGTGCAACGCATGCCTATGTATAATATTATACATGTGTATAGTGTTCGTTATACGTATATACGCGCGCACCTATCCCTGGATAGAAAAAAAACACACACACACACACACACAAGGTAGATCCCAAAGTTTCATTTCCATTCATCCGTCCGTTGGTCAGTTTCAAGGCTGTGCAATAAAAAGTTTCGGTATTTTCATCAAGCATTATATGTAAGTATAACATTGGTGTATGGAAGGTATATAGACCTGGATTGTGAAGCGAGAAAATTTATAGAGAACAGGGAAATCAAGGAAGGAATCCAATTTCATTCGACTTTACGTAACGTATGAGCGAATTAAAACTTACACTTATAAACATTTGGACGATATGGGGAAACACCGTACACAGGGTGTGCCTGAAGTAACAGGACCGATTTGAAACGTGGATAAAATCCATACGTGTTGACCGATTTTCGAAAACTGGTTTGTCTTTTTGCGCGAAATTAGAAGAACCAATCTTTCATTTAGCGTTTGAAAATCTGTAAGATCCTTGCTGAAATATATATATATGCGCTTTTGCAGAAGTGGCTGGGAGACTGAAAAAGATTAATCTTACAGAATGTTCAACATAATTTCGATCTTAAATTGTGATTGAAGGACTCGGTGATTTTGGTTAAAATTTATTTCAAAAAAAAAACAACAAATTCCGGATTTTATTCACGTTTCAAATCGGTCCCGTTTATTTTGGCCCACCTTGTATACAGAGGTATGTACGAGTACCACTGAATTCATGTTATACGACGCCTGAAAAACGACGACCAGCTTTACCTACGTGCGAGGAGTTTAACCGGATAGGGCTCGTAAAAACGCGATTTGAAATATAATATTCAGTTCAGTAACAGCCGATTGAGGATTTTATCCCCCTACAGCATTAATAATTATTGCATTAAACCGCGCATATATATGTACACACACAGAGATAAAATGATTAATTCCTCACATTTGACATTTAATAAGAATGAAGTGTAAGGGTGAATTTTGTTACGGAGATTGAAAATTTTTCCATCAAAATTCAAAAATTTGCAAGTTACATGGTAATTGGTAGTATTGCCGCACGTCATAATATTCACCGTATATGTAACAGAATACGCAACAGCTGGGAGAGTGAATGCGTTATACGTCGTTGTATACTACATATTTCAAATTTTTCACGTGAAGGAAGAAAAAGATGAACGAGAAGAAAAGGAAGTAACAAAAGTAAAAATAATACTAATAGTAATCGTTGCGAATCTCATGGGAACAGCGGGAACAAGGAAAATAAATGCCGCTGCTGCGCTGCAGCTTAAAAGAAGCAAGTGATACATGTTCATACCTGTACTATACATGTACGTATACATATATACAACGATAATATCGGTAAGCAAAAGACGTATTGTTGTAATATTACGTACGAAGAGAGAGGAAAAAAAAAGTCGCGTGCCGAAGTCGATCCAGCTTCCTGGAAGATCTGGACCGAATGTGCAGCCGAAGTGTTTAAAATCGATGCTGAATATATCTTATTTGCATTACGAAGCATGCGTGCGTGAAAATATTCACGTAAGTAGATACATATACGCATCAATAACGTAATAATACATAATAAATTAATTCAGTCTAACAATGCCTGATTTTTTTCTCTCTTTCCTTTTTTCATCTTTTTTTTTTTCTTTTTTTCTCCTCGCCCAATGTGGCACCGGAATCTCTCGTGAGACGATGCGAAAAAGAAGAATTCGAATGAAAATTCATTGAAACAAGATTACGATGAAGAAAAAAGAAATTAGGAAGAATATCAAACGGCTCTCCACATATTATGAAAAACATCAACACTGTTATGCAAATATCGTACACACGCTAATGCATAACAATATGTATGTATGTACGTATGTATACAGATACGTGTATATTTCCTAAGGCGATTATTTCGTATCAATAAATAATCACGAGCGGACCGCGAATGCTAAAGTAGAATAAAAAATAAATAAAAAATACTCCATGCAAGATCAGCCTGAAATTTTTTCGTATAAAAATTTCATTACTCGAAATGTACGCGCCATGATTTTCGATCCTCGCTACGCATTTTTTGCCTAAATGATTCATATTTTACTAACATAACAAGGAAAGGAGAAAATTTCACGCGCTCAAACGCAGCATCAGGTTTAAATACAAAGTTCTGCAGAAACGAGATCGGAACGAGTCCGTTGAAGAATGTATGAGAGAATTAACCGGGAGAAAGAGAAAAAGAGAGACAGAGAGAGAGAGAGAGAGGCTGTATTTCAATCAGGTCGACGTTTCAATAAAGTTACGGGCGTTCGGCGTGCAAGCAGCCGATCATGCAGTTAATCCAAAGATTCTGACTCCAACGGCTCCATCGAATATGTACATAAATTGACAAAGAAAGTCAAAAACCGTACAAGAGAAAAGAAAAAGATTTGAAACGAACAAACATACAATAATATAATAATCCACATTTTACGATCGCGATTTTGTGTAGGCAAAACTTCTTTGTACAGATCAAATATCTGCGTTAATGATATAATAATTACACAGTGACGGTTTGCAACTAGGTTCAACAACAACAACAACAACAACAATAATGATAATAATAACGACGATGATAATAATCATTCGTAATTATGAATGGTAGCCGCGAGTATCGTGAGCAAAGCGATAGTTGATATTTTACCATTGTTACTTATTGTTAGACACAGGCTGCATTTGTTAAAACAACATTATCTACTCAGGTATCGCGTGTAGCTTATATTATATCGAGAGAGCGGTGCAAAGCTTTTTACAACTACTGTATATTAATTATCGCGGTACGGTGGTGTAGCAGACGTCACGATTATACCGTTAAAATATATACCTAATGACGCAGAGACAATCCGCAAAGAGTTTTAAAGCCGCGTACCGACACTGCATGGCAAAACGATAATTCCCGCGATATTCGTTTGCTTTAGTGGCTTCGCTGCAATAGTAACGCTAATTCTAACACGTACCTATGTGTATAAATTGCATAAAAGCGAAGAAACGCGGTGATTTTTGTTTGAAGTGTGAATTGTTTTTTCTTTTTTTCATAAAAAAGAAAAAAAGGATTCGTGCAACACGCGCGTCTTTTGCACTAGATACACGCGATATTGTAATGAGTATAAATTAATGATTCGCACGATAGTTATTCGTCCGTTTTATGTCACTCTTCTAACACGGTGTTATAATTCCAAGGCTGAAAAGCAAAATGTCAAGAGCCGCAAAATATCGTCCATCATACCAAGTATATCTGTGTACGTATAGATAAGAATTTTAAATCGTCTAACACGAGACGACAAGATTAAAATTAAAAGTATTCATAATCAAAACTTGCACTCGAAAGTTTATGACATCCGCTGGATTGAATTTTGTAACATGTATCGCGCGTTATCTCGTACACACATACTTGTTTAAAAGTTTACAACTGCGACAACCGCTTAATATGTACATAACGAGCGTATTGCCACCGAAAAGTAAAGACGTCGGGACCGCAGCCATGAGGATAAAGACAAAAAGAACAAACACCCAGTGTCAAATTGTAAGAACATGGCGATCGATTCGGCGTGCAAATAAAATTTTCAAATGCAAGGTTTTTTTTTCTTACGTGTAAAATATTATACCTGCCTTACTTCTTATTGTTAGAGGCAGCCTGGTGGCGGAAAAAATGTCCGAGCCGGAGAGAGAGAAGGAGGGAAACAGTAAGACTAGTCGCCATCTCTTTCTACGGCAGGAGCGTATTCGTCGTAATTTAGTGCCCTGGGCACTGAGCTGATATCATCCGGATGATATGTATTAAAAATGCATATGCACCGGTAAGTCAGGTTATCGAAGCAAGTCGCTAATATCAATTTAGGGTATTTTTAAATGAAATAATCTGATTGATAAATGTGTAACGGACATATCCGCCGGAAAGATAAGTAAAATATTTGAAACACAGATATCGTAATACTTATAATATATATAACCAATTAAAATATACAATCACGATATATGTTTTAATATACACGGTATAAAAATCTAAAAAATTACGTGAATCTTTGAAACTCTTAAACTTGAAAAGTGAAAGTTAAATCTTTGGCTGATCGTCGTTAGATATCGGTAGGGTTCCAATTGTAGTGGAAAATTTATTCGCTTTTGATCAAAATGTACTTCGTGTACAGTCTTCTTATTCGCTTGCGATTAATAGGTTTACGTGCTTGCAATTCGTAACGTTTAATCCTCGTTTGCAAGCATGTATTTAGCAATGATTATTCTCTCCAACTGCGAGCCACGCTGACAACGAAACTCTTTGATTCCTTTGTCAGACGCATGTTGTAAATATTTTCAAACCTGTACACGGTATCTTTCGTTAGACTGTTTATAAACACCTTTCCCTGGCGAATAATGGCGATTTAATGAATAAAATATCGAAATCCCTACTATTACGCAAAAATCTAGCCCGATATCGTTAACTTTAATACCTTAGAAGCTTAGAGCATCTCGGAAGGTATGTTCAAGGATTGAAGAACGTTGAAAAACACTGCTCCGAGATATCTGTGGCAAATCACCAGCCCCGTTCGCTTACGGATCGACGGACGTATAAGTTTGAGAATATACGGCATACAAATAAGTGGAAAGAGGAAAGAGCGAAGAAAAAAACAAAATGGTTCGGTTAAAATTCCAGACGCGGTATGCCCGGGAGTCGATTACGTGCGTATCACGTCTCCCTCGGTTTACATTGTAACACTACCAGCAAAAGTATCAAATTTACACGACAAGTGGGCTTCGTACAAAAGTTGGACCCCACATATTGTAAGCGTTTAGACCCACCCGATCTCAAATTTTTCGAACCGCCTATTTTCTATTCCCTTCCGTTACTTGTTTTTCGATCTAAATATGTCATATACAATTTTGTGAACGTTATATTAATTACAAAATGAAAGTATTGAGTATTACGTAGCTAAAAATTTAAAACGATAGTAGCTGCGTGAAAAAGAAAAAAAAATAAATAAAATAACATACAGAATAACATTCAGCTTCGTAAATATACAAATTTCGACAAAATTTTTCGATTGAAATTGTTATTACACGTAGTGCAGATAAAAAATTTTGCAAAAATCATTGGAACTTTCTATATTACGTGTACGGTATACGTGATGAACCAATTGAGAAATATAATTGTCTTTGGCTGCTAATTTCCTAAAACCCCCACAATTCATCAACCTTGAAATCTCCTCAGCATCGCATACGTATAATCATCATCCGAAAACAGCATAACGTATGTACAGCTATAGGTTGAAATCGGATAAGGGTCGAAATAGAATTCCTAGGGTAGGTATATATATATGTATATATATATATATAGAGAGAGAGAGAGAGAGATAGACGGTGAGGGGGGGGGGGGGGTGAGAGGAAGATGCGGCGACGCCCGGAGAGCCGCAACCAACTGGGCATGAAGAGGGGGGAGGAAACCGAGCGCCGCGTCGGACCCACCGAGATGGGGCCCGGGGCCCAGCGGAGGCGGCGATCTCCGATGTCACACGGACCGACGTCGACGCCTCCCTCTCTTCTCTCCTCTTCGCCTCTCTTCTCGTGTTTCGGTTTTTGGTCTTCCACGAAGTTCCAGGAATCGTTTTCGGGAGTAGAGAAAAGCCGGAGCGCCGCGCCGTATTCTCGTCCACGCGGTCCGAAGTCTCCTTCGTAATTCCTTAAACTCCCTCCCCTTAACCTCTTCGGACTTTTCAACAAACGCTTCAACCCATTGTTTGTTTTGCATAATAGAGGAACGAGCGATGGCGCGGTAGGTACGTCGGACTACTTCTTCTTCCACGCCGCCGTCCACGTCCATACACGCCTGCCTGCCTGCCTGCCTATCCCAAGAAAGGGAGAAAACAACAAAAAAAAGGAAAAACAAGGAAGGAAAGAGGAAGGGCATACGACACTTCTGACGCGCGATAAGTAATTGAAAAGTATTAATTACTCGGAAGGTTGGGTTCGGTTGGGTTAGGCTAGGTTAGGTTACGTTCGGTACAAACGGAGGACGCCGAGGGTAACGCGATAGCAGCGGCCGGCTCTTCATCCTCTCATCGACCTTTCCTTTTACTACAACCTGCAGCTTCTTCTCGCCGCGACAAGAGGCTGGACAATGCGATGATGGGGGGGAAAGAGAGAGAGAGAGAGAGAGAGGGAGAGAGAGAGTTTTTTGGTCGTGCCTCGATACCGACGAGACGATTATGCGATAAATCAAGCATATAGGTAGATATCATAATAGAGGTTGGTTCGCATGATGCATGAAAATATATGATCTTTCATAAAACACTAAAGAATATCATGTAATAAAAAAGATTCTTTCGATCTCGTCAAATATGTTAAAATCGTTGAAACTATGATATCGTACCGTGGGAACAGCGTGGGAAAATCAAAGGCAGTCATTACCGCGAGTTTTAGTGTAATTCAACGAGTTTTATAATTGAAGATATTGCTGGAAAGTTTGAGGGGAGAAGAATGAGAGTGAAATAAAGAAAACAAGAAAACAAAGATGATTAGAATACAAAATTTATAACACCGTCATCACGCGGTTATAATAAAAAGGAGATGATCGACGAATCGTTACGTACTACAACATCAGGCACAAAGTAAAGAGTTTAGTAACGTCGTCGTCCACGTAGTCGAACTGACAATGAGATTGCAGAGGCGTAGACGTACGTACGTATAACCAGCCGATTGCTGAATGAATGAAATGGAATGGAATGAGAGGGGAAGGAAGCGTAAAAAAAAGTTCCTTTCGGAAGCGAATTAATGTACCACATACATTGTAAATAAATACGACAGCGGAATGAACGCGTGGAAATTTAAATGACGTATGGTTACACATACACACACACACACACCTACTATTCGAAAGGTTGGAATATCGAACGGACCGAATTAATCTCCGTATCGGCATCTCTCCGTCGCGTCGTTCGAAATAATCCTGATCGTGCGAGCGATGTGTTGAATTTAAATCAACCCAATACACGATAATATTCCCTAAACTGGCCGTTGCGTAGCGGCGATGCAGCGAACGCGGACTATCGAGTAATTAATACAGCTGCAGCTCACTTTATTTATATTTTTCTACCTTTATCGTTATTCCGGATCTACGCCTACAGTCCACGTATACCGCATATACGCCTTGTGTAATACGTTGCCGCGTACGACTTGTATCCCTTCGCCTCCCTCCCTCCCTCCCGCCCCTGCAGTCAATGGGCCAGAAAATAACAAAGGAAACCGGCGCCGGCGCCGATCCCGATTCGAATCTTATCGCGCGTATATACCTAGCGGTATACCTGATAAACCACCGTTGCTGCTCCGCTTCGACCGCTGCTTGTAACGATGTACGTTCGATGTACGTAATTCTTGAAAATATGAAGTTAATTTCTCGAGAGAAACCCTTGAGGTAGATTGCACAAATCTGTGTCGTTGTAATCATGCCTCTTATCGGGATGAAAATTCCGACGGAATATTAAAAAGTCCTGAATTTTTCATCGGCCTGCAATATACGTAAAAACTGTTGTACTCGCTATCAACTAAGAGACATGAATTCGCAGTTTAAATTTGTGCCACGATTCTTTCTCGCAACAAAGTACAAATCTGTGTGGATATTGTGATCGATTGTATCGAAAACGTATCAATAATCTAACGGAGGTAAGTAGGTAAATAAATAAATGAAAGAAACGAAGCGTTCTGCGGCGGGTAATATCTAAGCCGAGATCTAAATTGGTGTAGAGCATCGACGTCATCGAGGATGGTCTCGAGCAGGTCGGCCTATCCGAAAAGCCAAAGAGTCGGTTCGGGTTCCTCCTTAGCTGCCGGCCGCGATCGTTCGTCCTCCTCCTCGGAGGGCAGATCCTTGCGCCGTCACGACGCATTCGAACCGCATTCCTGGCTTCTTGTGTGGCGGTTTGGCCCGTCGATTCCACGGCACCGCGGAACGAAGAAAGAACGGAACGGAACGGAACGGAACGGAAGGGACTCTGACCGGGCTCCGAAATTATCGGGGTGCACGTACGTGGCTGCCTACGAGTGGTCGGTCGGTTCGATTTCCAAATTGAAGACAATCGGGATCGAAGCTGGCTGTTTATCTTTTTACCCAGCTGCCGCGAATAAGCCGTGCATAATTCGCGTGCGAACGAATGCCGAGAGATGTGCGGAGGGTTCGAGTTATCGGTAACGTCGAGGAAACTAAGCAGTTTAACAAAAATAAGGATCTTCTACGATCGTGCAATTTATACCTGTATTGTAATACTTTGAGAAAATCGAGTTTGCACAAACGAATCTAACGTTGCGAAATGTACTCGTACATTGATTGTTTCTTAAATCGGTCCAATGTTCCTTCGTCGTCTTATTGAAGAAAAAAAAGTCTTAGCAGACCCGTTATATACCCAATTCTGAACAAAACCACTCTAACGCATTTTCATTGGACACAGAAATAAAGAAACGGCATGAATTCTAACAAATCGCGATAGTAAATTCGCAGAATTCGTGCCATTTTTTTATTTCTACGTCAAATGAAAAATAATTGCGGTGTTTTGGTTCCGAATTGCGTATAGAACGGGGCTATTTAAATATTTGGAGATATGTACGTACGTCGACGTCGAAATCGACGAGGGCATTCCCTCAAGCTGCAAGTACGTTTCGTCGTAGTAAATAATCATTAATCACGGTCTAAAACCCCGATAACTCTAATCTAGCCTAACCTAACCTAAGACAAGCGTACAGAGTCCAGCAGCCGGCTTTTATCGTCGCTTTATAGAATTTTTGGAGGAGTTCGTCTAATGGAAACGATGACCGAACGATTATACGTAGGCGATGGACGCGTGCGGACGTAGGTATAATTGACTTTACCTACCTTGGGGATCGTTGGCGAGAAAAACTGGGATCGCGGTTATTTTCCAATCGGCACGTGTGCGCGATGCGTAATCAGGGCGACCGGAGGAGCGGGGGCGTAATACGTACCGTGCCAGGCGAAGAGTTTGAATTTACGAGTAAGATTTGCCAAGCTAGTATTACACGTCGTGTGCCCGCAAGGCACGTGCAGTGTGGAAGTTGAGGACGCTTAATTTTAGATTCGATACAGGTATACCGAATTTTCAAAGAAGAAAAGAAAAAAAAACACACCCTCTCGCTAAATTCTTTTCAAATTCTGTAATGGTACAATGAAATTTGAAAATGGACCCGGAATTATATACATATATATATTACGCTGCATTGTAAAACAAAAAAATTGGCGGTGTTAAAATAGACAAAAATTTGCGTCAGTGTGGAACAATTTTTATGCTCAATTCGGAACTCCAAACATGGATAGTTTTGGATTGACACCGAAAAATATTCCGTAGAAGTGATAAATTGTCGTCGAATAACGAGTTCTGAATTTTGAATTTTTCATTAAATTTCACTATCCGAGATTAACTTTTTTAATCGATTTTCAGATTATATATACGCACAATGTAATTAAACTCCGATAGTTGTAATAACGCTTCGATTTCGTTGTATTTTACGAAAGAATCAAGACTTCTTTCTTTAAAATTAACAACTATCTACAGTTGCGTTATAAGCGTATGTGCATGCAAAAATACACATATGGTATTATGGCACATACACGTGACAGGGTGGTGACAAGTTTTTGGGAAATATTCCACGACATTTTCAGATTTTCCAAGACGCAAGGTCTAATTTTTCCTGAGTATTATCCCAGTTCCAGTAAGTTACTAAAACCCAAATCGTTCAGCTTATCAACTCTGTATTCGATTGAAATTCAATTCGAATTAAAGAAAAATATTATCTACAAAAAAGGTCAGTTCAAGCCAATTTGTTTTATCGTGGAAAAAAAGTAAACTTCTTACTAATATTTTCAGTTTATTCCATGACCAAATTAAAAATCCCCAGACAATTCCAGCTTTTCCAGATTTTCCAAGCGTGCATGTAATACGTATATACGTACAGACGTCAGTGCGCGCGTGGCTAGACAAAGATGGTGCAGCTAAGCGACGAGTATACGTATAACTTGCCTACATAACGCTGTTATTTCTATATTTCCTAGCCTCGCGCGGTGTTCCTTCGTCGCTAATTGAGCGCTCCAAAACGACGCTCCCTTGATCGCTTCGCATATCGCGCACTCGGCGAGTTAATACAGCGTCGCGTTGTCTAGGTCGGCATTGCGCGAGGCTAGCTGACAAACGCCTCCTCCTATCCTCACTCCAGATTATTGAATTGTACGTGCACGATACATCTATTTTTATCCGTATATCACGAACAAGAATTAACGAAGAAGCGAAATGGATGTAAGTACGCAGGTACAATACGGTAGCACATTTTATTTTCATTCAATTTTTCTCCGTTCTATCTTTAACCCTTGTTTAACACCCTGGGGCACAAATGATCCCACGTATTTTCTTCGTTGATTAAAAATATTTAAATCTATAAAAATAATAAAAATACAGTTTCAAAAAGTAACCTTTTAAGAACTTCCGAAAAAATGATCTACGAAAAACATTTATCGGTTCATTTTTTATAAAGATTTTTATCGCTGGGGTGCAAACGACCCCAGTGTGTCAGGTATGTGATTCTACAGAAGTGCGTCGAACAAGGATTAAATATTAATTTTTCCAGGTACTCGTAACGCTCGCATATCACGCATATAAGATGTAAAATCGAGGCGTACTAAGCACGGGGAGCCTTCTAAGCTGAAAAATGTTTTCACGTCACTCAGAAGGAAGTACTGGTCGATTACATATCGTGTTAACATATGTACATACATACCTACACACGTGCGTATAAATACAGCCATTCGCTACGTATACATTTACGTTATACACACTTGTAATAAATATATATCTACTATTTTACTATACCCATAATGTCTAGATATACGCAAGATAAAACAGGGTCAAAGATTATAAAGTTTTATTTCAACAGTTAAATGATTTGTATGTAGGTAAGCATTTGTACATACACCGCACGTACGCTTATATTACTATATAATCCGCATACATGTATGTAGGTACACGTATGTATACGCTCTGCAATGTATGCCTGTGTATGACATGTACCGCGCCGAATCTCTCGCTCTCTCTTTCTTTCTCTCTCTCTGTCTCTCTCTCTCTCTCTCTCTCTCTCTCTCTCTCTCTCTCTCTCTCTCTCTCTCTCTCTCTCTCTGTGTACAAAACCGTAATCGTCAAGTCATCGTTTCTTTTTGTAATACGGTTGCTGCAGCAGCAATCCTGTACAATGTATTCCTTAAATATATTTCGGGAGATAACATAAATGTGCATATGTAACTTCTTTCGTTTCACGTATTTTTCTTTTTCTAACCTTCGAATTTTTTTTTTTTTTTTTCTTCTTTTCTGTCTGTTCGAACGAATAAAGTCGACGGATGTTTTACCGATTATATAATTGATGTGTTAAACCAAAAGAGTCGCGCAATGCTCGAGTGATATTAATAACCCTGGTAAAAAAAAAAAAACGATTTAATGATAATATTCATTGACAAATTTTGTCCAAAATTATCCCTTTAGATCATCGATTCTATTTTTTTTTTTTTTTTTTCAGTCAGGAAAGCCTGAATAAAACAGCAACGATAAAAAGCAAGCTGCGCACTGTGCACCGATCGATTAATCAATCGATCTATCGATTCGAACTTGGATGTCAGTTGTCGCTGCGACAAGACAACGTCGTTCATCCTAGAGGCGCCAACGTGGCGCTTCGTCGAGCCGAGAGCTCGTCTTATTTTCAAATCAGTCGAATTTTGTATTATAATGCAACGTCGGTGAGGAAGAACGATATAAAAAAAAAAAAAAACCAAACAAACAAACAGCATAAAAAAACAGAAGCGTAGCACGCTTCAACATTCCAAGGGAAAAACAATATGTTGACGATCGAATAAAAATCAATTATCCTTGCAAGCGCGTGCAGAGAGGATTGCAGATATTTATATACCAAAAATGATATTCTACCCGGTGACAAAATTCTTAGGCTAGTTTTTTATTTGTTAAATTAAATTAAAAAAAAAAAAAAAAACCAAAACGAAGACGAGCCGTGTGTAGCAATACATACATCATACATACGTACTCAACGGTCCGAGTGACGTAATTTTTTTGCGCGTACGTGCGTGATGAACGGAAGAAAGGGGAGGCGAAATATGTTTTTTTTTTTTTTGTTAAAATCGGAGTAAAAAAAAATTAAAAAAATAAAAACGAAACAGGTGAAGGTAAGAGCATAAACCAGCCTTGCGCCCGGCTTGATAAACCGCGACAACAACGATCACACGCCGTCGCGCAACCAACCAAGCCTGCCTTACACCTACTATACCTACCTACGCATGTGATATTACGTATGCTCGATGTCTCTACGCACGATATGAGAACCGCTGCCTTACCCACCGACATCATCCACACTGCATGAATGGAACGACTTCCAAGAAATGTACAGACCGATCCAAAGATTTTCTTATTATGAAAAGAAGTGGACGAAATGTGTTTGTTGTAAGTGAGAAAAATTGTTGCTTTTTTCAAGTAAATTTTATTTGCACTGTTTTGTCCAGCGAAAACGGTTTACGAAATTTGATTATTATTATTTTTTTTTATTCCGTCGGTTTTTTTTTTTTTTTTTTTTTACACCTACAAGCTCACTCGTAGTGTAATATTGTTTGTAAAACTCGAGCACATCATTCAGATATCGGCATATATTCGATTTCCCCTAAACACGGAGTTGAATAGAAAAACTTGAGAATATTGAAAAAATAAATTGATCTACATCGACGTCACTTTGCACCGGATTAATTCGTAGTTATATACTGTATTATATACTTATGGGCAGTTTCTATAGTTGAAAAATAGACTGGACCACGCGCTGGTTAATTAGAGAGAGAGAGATGAGAGACAGAAGGATAGTAAAAATAAAACGAAGAAACGCCCCAACAGAAAATCCTCAAGCAGGAATGTATTTTGAACGGGTTGTACGACCGGAAGTCTGCGAGTTGCTCGTCGAACGATGTAATATAATGAAAGTAATTTTTTTCACCCTTCATCGTTAAGTCTGCCGGTGAGGACGATGATAATGATAATGATGATGATAAAGATGATTATGATTATAATGACGATTGTGTGTATCGGGCAAAAAAAAATTATATATATATATATATATGGTGTGCCGTAATAAGTTTTTCCAACAGCAAATACCATAAAGTTGAATCGTGTTAATATATACTTCATAAATGAAAATAAAAGTGATAACGAAGAGGAATTTTAAATAACCGCGACTTTTCGTAATCACTGTATCTGATTATTTCGTTCTCTTTCTTATTGTTAGTGAGGAAATTGTGCAGTAATTTACAAACAATCTGACACGATGTATTACTCCGCACGTTTCACTGCGATTTCCACAAACGACGAATTTTCATTCACATTCGTTGCGACGGATATTTTAACTGGTTTCTTACTTCGATGTCCGATAAATTACACGACCAGCAAGGAATGAGGTTTAGAATAAGAAGTAAAGGAATTGAAAGTATAAAGAAAAAAAAAAAAGAAAAACATAAAATATGTATATCGCCTTTCCGCTGCCTAAAAATCCTCCGCCGTTATTGCGCAAGTCGACAAACCTCTTCTCCGCGATACCGCGCGAAATCCTGCAGCAGATACAGTGGTGCTGATGGAATGAAAAGAGAGAAAGAAATGAGCAAAGAAGCGAAAAAATGGAGAGAAAAAATACGATTATAAAAATAGAAGAGGGGAGAGAGAGAGAGAGAGAGAGAGAGAGAGAGAGAGAGAGAGAGAGAGAGAGAGAAGAAGGAGAAAAGAAAAAGCGAGGAAAGGTCGGATTTATCGCCAACAGACGGAGGGTGGAGACGTGCAGGCGGAGGTAAAACCAACGCCGCGATATTGTGTTCCCTACGTTACGAATTACGTAACAATTTGCACTAAATTGAAACTAAAATATCTCTGCTCCGAGAACAGACAACTCATCATTTCAAATTTACCAAAGTTGAGCGAAACAAGTTTCCCTATCTACATATCTCGATTCCCATGGTTCCTTTTCTTCTCTTACATTCAAGGTATACTCTGGAATTAATCATCGACGTCAAAAATGTATCATACATAATAACGAGATCTGGACTGGTCGCGAATTATCGTTCGTGAATGTATCAAATACAATACTTATGCGTGCAAGCGTATGTGCAAACATATATGTATATATATATACGCAATGCAAAAGAGTGGTTGGTTAGTTGTGTGGTAACGATACTCCATGGAATCCAGTTACATTTGGAACCAGTTGCTCCTACTAACTCGACGCAGTGCGAATATTAATGGCGATTATTTCGCGACTGTTGGCCAAAGTCGCGTCTGCGGTATCGTATAAAGCTAGTAGACCAGAGCCAGGTAAATGGATAGATGGGTAGTAGGTAGGTAGGTAGGTAGGTAGGTAGGTAGGTTGGTTGTTTCGAGGAGCCGTTGACCCAAAGCACGATGACACGCGATATTTTGTGTTGGTATTCTCCTTCTTTTGTTTCGCACGTGTCGTCCCAAAAGTTTGTCCAGCTTATATACCGTAAATTAAACACGTTATACGCATACGCTAATCTATGAACGAAGATTCCAATTACGTCATCAATTACGATGGTTGCGACTATGTGCATGCCTATGTGTACTTGTGAATATCTATACGCATAACGTAGCTAGAGAGTTGGTTGAAAAATCGTTATTTGACAAAATTAAAGAAAAATGTATACTCGCCGGAAGCGTAATAGCAGAGAGGCGTGAGAGATCAATCCTCGGAATTATCTCTCTCTCTCTCTCTCTCTCTCTCTCTCTCTCTCTCCCTCCCTCCCTCCCTCCCTCCCTCCCTCCCTCCCTCCCTCCCTCCCTCCCTCCCTCCCTCCCTCCCTCCCTCTCTCTCTCTCTCTCTCTCTCTCTCTCTCTCTCTCTCTCTCTCTCTCTCTCTCTCTCTCTCTCTCTCTCTCTCTCTCTCTCTCTCTCTCTCTCTCTCTCTCTCTCTCGCTCTCTCTTTCTCTGACCGATTGAGACGCGAGTTTCATTCATCAAAAACGCGATCGTCGGCGAGGCGTCGAATTTAAAGTATGCCGATAAAGCACGTCGTGCGAATCGCACGCGAAGCAATAAATGTGCATGCATACAATGATCATTACAGCCACACGTCGTGGCCGTGAATGCGTGGCCCCCTCGCTGGATCATCGTCGCGTTCGAAAGAACGACACCTACAACCGTAACCGTCACAGTATCAACGAATTAACATGTAGAAGTAGATAACCGCGCAAAGCGAACTAAGACTCGATTAGAAGAAAATAGAGAGGAAAGAAAAAATCAAACAAGGGAAAAAAGAAAAATCCTATACGAAACGAAACGTGCAAGAGTCTGCATTGAAGAAAAAGAGAAGCGAGTAAGTGAGAACGAGAGGAGCTAACGCAAAAGGGAAAAAACTCAACGGCGACGAAACAAAAAAGAAACAAAGTTCAAGGCTATTTTTAGCACTTCCTATCGGTAAGCACAGAGCGGAAAGTTACAGTGAAGTGCCGGCTACGATACCGTCTCATTTCTACTAGCGGCACAATGAGCTTACGATCATCGTTCCGAGTACTACAATATAATGCCTGCGTCCCGCGCGCAGCCGCGCCGGTTCTTTATTCCTTACCCAAATTTTTTCGCCCAATCTTGCTCGCCTCACTTTCCATCTCTTTTCAACCCGGCCTGCAATTAGGCGAGATCTTCGGCGAGTCGAGCGATCGGAGTGTCGCGCACCGTGACCTCTGCTCCTCGACGAGAAGGGGATTAATCAATTTCTGCTTGCAAGTATTTAATCGCCGAGTCGTCGCTCATCTTCAGCTCGGATTCGTGATAGATTCGGTGATTCGTTGCAGTCACGTGTTATTATTCCGTGTGCCCCTTGCAACCTTGGATGCTTGCTCAGCTCTCGGCCAGCCACGCGGAGCGAATAAACTCCGGCAGCGAATCTAACCGACTTCCACGAACCGCTCTTGTCCCCCCGGAGTACTATGACTAGATATGCGACGGCGACGTGTGGAGAAAATCGCGCACACACGCACACACACCCACGACACGCGCAAGCAAAGATGCACTTGGGCGAACCGACGCCTCGACTGATCGGATGTCCGGGACATTGGCGATAATAAAAATCGCGAATCCACCCCGTGTCTCTTAGTTAGACCGATGTATTTACTACTCTACTGCAGAAATCGCGAGAACCTTCGATCGGAGAGAAAATTTTCCGACGCGAACGAATTTGAACGAGAAAAAATGAGCATCAAATATTTGCATGGCATCGCGAAGCCAACTTCAGGGTGCAACATGTTGAACAGTTTGCGATGGCCTTGATTTAATTGAATTCTAAAAACTAGGGACGAAACGTTTGTTTCCATCATCGATGAGGAACTAAGTAGCATGAATATTTATACTCACGAATTCCGATCGGAGCTCTCTGCTTTGGGTCTGAATGAGAGGTGCATCATCATATTCTCTACGGCGTGTGCTCTCCACAGAGGAATGGACGCCGTTCGTTATTTATGCGTTTTAAATGAATACTTTCTCTGTTGTTAAAAGCTGTAAGGGTAAAAGCCCCGAGAAACACTCGCCGTGCCCGCCAACGGCTTCGGAGACGGGCAGAAGTCGGGAGGGGGAAGCAAAACGCGGAAAGATACACGCGACGCCATCTTCGGAAAACAACTGAACTCGAAACCTTCGATCTTCAACCGACCGCGTGACGGCGCGATGCTGCCAATCCAACAAAATCAAAACTAGACGTGCCAGCTTCAAATATGCGTTTCACGTTTTGTCGTTATATGCGACTTTGAGTCTGCCGACAACACTGGCGACAAACTTCGCTGAAGTCGACGCACTAAGTGTGAATTGTTGTTTCGAGTCAGCGTCACTGGTTGAGGAGGTTAAAAGACGTACATAGGTGTACTGAAATCGATGGCAGTGATTAAAGGAGCTTGAAAATAGAATTAACTTTGAATAAAACTCCTTCAAGATGTCTGAGCGTAAAGTATTGAACGTAAGTACCGCAGGTCGGCTATAACCATACAACTTATATGCTAACCTGGCTGTAAATCTGATCTGAGCTAACCACAGAATAATTATACATTTGTAGAAATACTACCCCCCGGATTTCGATCCATCAAAAATCCCGCGTATGAAATTGGCCCGCAATCGTCAGTACACAGTGCGTTTGATGGCACCGTTTAACATGAGGTGTAAGACGTGTGGCGAGTACATATATAAGGGTAAGAAATTCAACGCGCGAAAAGAGGATGTCGAGGGTGACGATTACCTCGGCATAAGGATATACAGATTTTACATAAAGTGTACCAGGTGTCTTCAGGAAATTTCATTCAAGACGGACCCAAAGAATACGGATTATGAAATCGAGGCAGGAGCGACGCGGAATTTTATGGCGTTGAAGCTGGCCGAGGAACAAGCGCAACGTGAGGAAGATGAGGAGAAGGAGGAGGAGGCGACCAACCCCATGAAACTCTTGGAGAAAAGAACTCAACAATCCAAGCAGGAGTTAGAGCTTCTTGAGTCTCTCGAAGAGCTGAAAGATCTTAATAGAAGGCAACAAACCATTGATTATGATCAAATGCTGGAGCAGTACGACACTATCTCAGCTAGACAAAGAACTGTCAAGGAGCAGGAGGAGATGGACGAGCAATTAGTAAAGTCTATATTCGGTAAAAAAGAATCGACCAGCAAGGTTGTCATTGAGGAAGAGATAGTTGAGTTGAATGACGAGCCAGAAAAGAAAAAGCCCAGAGTAGAATCGACCGAAGATAGCAGAACAGCCAAGAGTTCAGAATCAACATTAGCGGTAAGTCAGGCACTTTTCATGATGAAAGTAATCAAGGTCCCAAGATATGAAACGTCAAGATTTAAACTTGTATTTTATCAATTAGGAGAAACCTGCCACTTCTGCGTCAACTTGGAATCGCAGTGTTGGAGGTATTTCAAGTAAACCAAACTTCACAGGACTGGTTAAACGGAAAACCGTAAACTTGGGAATTGTGCCTCGCTCAACCCTAAAAGAGGAGACCACAGCAAAGGCGGATATTCCAGAGGCCAAGCCATCGTGTGCTGGTCTATCCCTACTAGGCGCATATTCTAGTGGAAGTGACAATGACAGTGGTTGACCTTTATTCAATTAGTGCCAGACTGTAATAATAAAAATGATCTAGGTATGTATATGTAATATAATTCTATTGTACAAAAAAATTGAATGAAAAAATCACCTGACCACGTCTTGAGTATATAAATAAACGTGCTGTACAAATAACATAATATATTTATTTTCTATTGTATATTCATAAAAATAATTATAATCTCATACACACGTCTGTTTGTTTTTGTTTCTTTTTTTTTTCATATATAAACGATTTCATTGATCATGATTTATACTATGTGACGATCTTTCAATTGTATGCGTTAGCTACAAATAGCGAATTTTAATATTAAAAGTATTACAAAAGAAAAATTCCTCTTGGAAATTGATAAAATTTCGAGACCCACTGGCATTTTGCTATTGATTACCGCACCTGTTACAGCCCTAGTATTCTATAAACGGTTGATATTAACAAGTTAAATTGAAAACGCGAATGTAATAAAAAAAAAAAGTTACAGCCTACACCGGACTGACATTCACACATTGAATGCTACGTGTATATGCGTATAAAAAGCAAAAGAAAAAACACGAAAACGGTATACGTATAATATACGGAAAACAAAGTATAACGCGAGTGAAAACGTTCCTCGCATACAAAATTACAACTATAAATGACTACATAATATTACATGTATTACAGGCACCATTCAATAATCATAGGTATGTTTTATATTATGATCGTTCCTGCAGGGCGATGATCAGAAAATTCCTTACATGAAGGTGAACCCAGTACTCCTAAAACACAAAAGATCAACAGGGAGTCATGAGTGGCGGTGAGCTATTGTTTCAGCTATTGATGGGTCTGTTTAAAAGGCCAGGCACTCTGTAAGGAATTTTAAGATCATGCACCACATACTGACCAGCGTTTAACTACGGCGGCTGGGAGTACCCAGCCTGTTAAACCAGACCCCTTGGGAACCGACCGCAGTAGTTTCTTTGTTGCATGCTAAACCTAAGCTTAATTTAAAATTTAAATAATTATTTACTCCCAGCGATGTAGTTCAATTTCCGGAACGAAGAATAGAAAGAAAAGAAACCAAGAATGTCGATTTGATTAACATTATAAATTTTTTTCTTCCGATATTAGGGTCATGGAATTTTTGAAATCATCAAAATCGGACCGATTCACGTGAGCAAGGATTTAAAATGAAGAAACCGTTACGCCGTGTACTGGCGGACGCGAATCAAGGGAGACGTCCTCGTGGGTGTATCCTGTTCGATCCAGATAGAGGAGCCAATTTCGTACCCGGTATTGCGTCTGGACAATTCCCCGTTCAAAAGTGCGCGCGAATGCTTAACAAATTCGTGTTTGGAATTCGTCTGAGCCGACCGTTTGTCATCTGACGCGGACGGTTGCATCAGCCAATTGTAAAGGTCCTCGCGTATTTCGGTACTGTTTCGCACGGGGCTTCCCCTCAGGGACCTGGATACGCGCCGGGGAATCCTGTGCGGGCCTCGCGCCCTCTCGATTTCAAGGGCGCGGATGATGTCGTTCAGTTTCTGTACCGACGGGGATTCCCCGCAGGGATTCGACCTTGCCAATTTTTCCCCACCGCTTGCCGATTTCGCCCGCGGCGACGGATTCCGCGAGCGGATCGGACGCGGTCCCGGCAACCTCGGCAGCACCGGAATCGGCGAGGAGGATCGAGAATTCGGGGACCGGGTTATCCGTGGCTCGACGTACCGACGGTCCCGGTTTCTCTCGTGCAACTCGAGCCGTAGCTGGGCGACCTCCTTCTCCAGCTTGGTTCGCGTCGCCTGGGAACGATCGTTCTCGTCCTCCATTTGGCGCACCATCTTCTCCAACCTCGTCAGCTGCTTCTGCTTGCTTTCCAGGCTGGTGTAAAGAGCCTGCAGGTCCTCCGCCTTCGCCGCGATCTGCTTGTTCACCTGGACAAAAAACGCCATTGATGAGTGAACAAATTGGAATATTTGGATTCTTACAACTGCAGGATTGAAGTCCTATCGCCGCTACCGTTTCTCATCTGATTAAGAAACGAAGGAGTGCTCACCAGACAATTGATGGTCTCAGGGTCCAGCTGGTTCTGGTGTCCTTGGGCTCCGTTCTCCGAACCGTTGTTTCCCTGGCCCTTGAGGATCCCGATGAGCTCGTCTCTGACCTTCAGGACCTTGCTCTGTTCTCTCATAATCCTGTCCCGCTGCTCGACCTCCAGCTGTTTCCGGATCAGCTTGGTTTCAAGCTCCTCGTTGCAACGCTGAACTTCAGCCAAGGTCGATCGAAGGTCGGACAGCTGCTGATGCAGCTCGACGGTGTGCGCCGCCCATCCCGACTTACCAGCCTCCTTTGACTGGGTGTGTAGTCGGCCCTGCAGCTCGGACAACTGCCTTTCAACGTTTTCACTCTTCTCAAGTCTGGTAATTAGGACCCAAAATGAGAGAGAGAGAGAGAGAGGATATAATCAACAAGAAACTGGAAGTAGCAATCGGTAGAGCGCTAAAGGAACTCACGCGATCTTCAATCTCTTCTGGATCTCCGTTCTCTCTGAGTTGGCTTTCTGAAGCTCTTCGCTTTTCGTTATCAACTCTGCGGCTAGCTTGTCCTTCACACTTGCCGGATCCTCTTGGTTCTGTTAATATGGGAATTAATAGCAAACCGCAAAAAGGCAACAGATATTATCAGGTCTCGGTCCTCATGAAACACTTCCTCGATTGTGAAATTTCTCAATTTTTCAGCCGCGCAATTTTTGGCTATTCAGCGGATCGACTTTGGTGCCTTTGAAAATGACAAAATTTAAAGGAAAACACCGAAAACATAAGACAGGAACGGGTACGAACCGCTGCCTGCTGAAGAACTGCGATGATATCTTCCTTCTCACGTTGGATCTGGAGCAGCTTGTCCTCCTGGGCGGCCAAAGCGGTTCGAGTATCCTGCAGCTCGTTCCAGAGTTGAAGTTCGTTTTCGGTGTGTATGCCGTTCACTGCACAGAGTATTGAAGGATAAAAAGCAAGAATTCGGACTCAGCTATCCTCACGATCAGCGTGAGCGTACCTGGCTTGACGGTAAAGTCTTTGGTGTTCTCTGCAAGGTCGCAAAGCTGCTGACTCTTCTCTTCGAGTTTGGTGCAACGTTCGGTCAGCTCGAAGATCTTTTCCTCGGCTCGGGACCTGCGTATTTGGACAAAAATGAATGCACAGATTTCAAATGCACAGTCAACGCCTCGGAGATTGATTTTTTGAGCCGTTTCAAAGACGCACCTGGCTTCCTTCTCCGCGGTGAGTTCTTTCTCAGTGTCCTCGAGCTGTTTCGAGAGTCTCTTGATGGTCTCACTGGACTCTGCCTCTTTCTGGTCGATTTTCTTTTTCAGTTCATTGACCCTGATCAAGACACATCCGCCGATTAGTGGGATTGCAAATTCGGTAGTAACATAGAAAACAACCGTGATTCGAGGCTGTCTCGCTGCTTCTCGGTCTTCGCAACGAGGCTCTCGCTGTTCTTGATCGCCTTGTGCATGTCCTTGGTGCGGGCCTCGAGGGCAGCCTCCTTCTGCTTCACCTGGTTATCGAGGGACTTGATGCTGCCCTGTAGCTGCTGGATCTTGGCCTCGTTGGAGTTCGCGTGGCTCTCGAGCTCGCGTATCTTCGTCCTGGCCTTCTGAAGCTGCGCCTCAACCGCGCTCTTTCGCTCCTTGATCTGGGCGACCTTCTCCCTCTCATCGTCAAGTTTCTTGACAGCCGAGCTCAGCTTCTCCCTGAGTTCCCTGACCAGCCCCTCGCCTGAGTTCGCGAAAAGCTCCAAGGTCTTCTTCACGAGCTCGCCGATCATGTCACGCTGCCTCGAAGTCGCTTCCTCGAGTCGCTTCTGCAGTGCCCTGACCTCCTCGATTTCATGACTCTCGAGCTGCTTGGCCATCTCCGGGTCAACCTTGGCGGTGTTGCCCGTTCTGAATTCGGCCAGCAACCCGATCATATCGGTCCGTTTGTTCAGCGCCTCCCGACACACGTCGCCGCTCAAGCCGGCCAAATCGTTCAGCTTTTCTTCGAACGTCGCCGCGAAGTCGTTCGCCACCAAGGACGTCAACGTGCAGTGATAAAGCAGCCGTTCGCCAGACTCGCCGTCGCAGAAGCTCGACGTTTCTCGGAGGGCGTCGTTCTTGAGCTGCACCTTCTCTATCCTTCCCGGATCCTTCAATCCTGCCGCGATCACCTTATCCCGGAGCTCGGAAACCTCCTCGTACAAGTCGAGGGCTTGTTTCTGGAAGAAGAGTGTAATCGTGACCACCGCGAGACGCTCTCCAATCTCATTGATCCCACCTGCTTGTCGGACAGTTCCTTCCTGAGGGACGTATACTTCTGTCTCTTCGTCGCGAACTGATTCTCCAACTGCCGTTTCTGCAGAACCGTGCTCACCCCGGGCTTTGCTTTCGTCGTCGGCACGCTCGAGGAGAGTCCATTTTTTCCCAACCCACGTCGCAGCCCCGTAAACGTCGGTAAAGCCGAGACTCGACTCCGGGGCGTTTGGTCCCCAGGATTCGACTGGGACGATGCATCCTCTGAGTTCGTCGGCTTGATCGGTGCCACTTCCCGACCCTGCTGCACAATACCGGAAATCCGAACACTCTGAAATAGAATTTAACGAGGAGCTATCCGACGCCGAACAGCAAAACGAATTATGACCTTTCCCGGGTAATCGATTCCCCCGGTTTTCTGATGGCCCGCGAAACGGCGCATCAGACCTCGGAAAATGCCCATTCATCATTTTGCAATTCGACGTTCGACTGCCCTCAAAACGCCAAAGTACATCGTTAAACTGGCATCACTGGTTCAACCTTTTCAGTCATAGAGCCCACCATAGTGGCACCCTTTTTTTTTGTACTTTCTTTTATAGTCCATGCAAAATCCTGAGTTATTTTTGCATTTGCAGGTAAAAAAATACCTAAACTTTGGAATGATTAGGATTTTTTGTGAATCTGTAATTTTTTACAATTGTTATAAGTAAACATATGGATAAAAAGTTATTTTCGTAAATGTAATTCGTTGAGCGGAGAAATTTGATGATAAACGTATACTGAAAAGGTTTGGAATTCATTTGTTGACAAACAAAGATCTCAGAATGAAAGGATAATTTTTACCCTCCTTAGGGGTGCATATAGATAGAATTGGGAGTTGCACTTACTCTCGGCCCATAATTGTATTGTCTCAAAGTAAATATTCACATAAATCTGATTCAAGAATACTATCTAAAACAATATTGATACTTCACTCTGTTTTCCCCCCATTTAAGGGCTCGTTTTTAGTTTTAATAAATTTTTGACGTGTAATTCGCATTCAACGTCGAATAACACATATAAGAAAACGTATAATTCCACTTTCGTGCAAAAAAAAAAACTGAATCGACTGAGCGGAAGGAATAAACGTCGGACTCACGTCCGAGGACGACTTGGGACATGTCGCCTGCTGCTGAGTGGTGATCGGCGATTTCGGTCCGAGGGTGGGTGTCGAGCCCCTTGGGATTACCGATTTCGAACCTTTTCCACCGAGGCGAGTTATCGAGGCGCTCGCTGTTCTGGCTGAAACGAACACGTGTCTTTGCAGAGGAGATTGATGCCCGACATCGGCTTCTTATTAAATCCACGAGGTATGCGTGATACGACGAAACAGGTTGGTCAGGCGGATAACGAAGGAATTACTTACTCGTAGACTCGGTTCGCTGGGAGGTCGATTTTCCCGCGGCAGAAGTCGTCGACATTGTTCGTCAGTTTACATATTTAACGAAATTTTTTATATAACTTGGCGCGTTTACGCTTTACGGGATGTGGAATTTTTTTTTTTTTTACTCATATACCGATTTAAACTGTGATTTTGAAATTCGGGTACACCTGCTTGACGTCTAAACAACGCTCGCCTGTCATGGCAACACCTCGCGTTCGCATGTTCGAGATCTCTGTATCACCGTCGCTGCGCAATCACAGCTTCAATTTTCACCATTTTTTTACGGTTTTTTTTTTTTTACCAAACAAAGTCCCGATTCTTCACAGAGAGCAGGCCATTAAATTAGATTGGAGAAAAAATGTAACAAAGTTCCTTTTTTTTGTTATTGGCAATCATAATCAGGTCGAATTATACAGAACTGTCCACCTCAAATTATACTGTTTTTCATTTGGTGAAATTTTATCACTCGTTCAAAAAATTACACGGCACATTTGGCATTTATTGAAATTGAACTATAATAATAAATGCGAGAATTGAAGATTGTCTACAGTTTATAACAAACAACCGTGACTTCATCGCATGTTCTTTAATTTCCCTCAGTCAAGTCTCGTTCCAGTATTTAAATTTTACTAATCAAGATCGTCAAGCACTTAACTTTACGATCATAAATAAAATTTCATGCTCCCAATGAATTGCCCAACGATTTTTAATCCCGAGTTAAAAATTTCTCAACTACTTTCAATACAGATTACGAACCGTCGATCTTATTAGTCAAACTTCGGACAGGCAAGCGGTTTTTCGACCCCGAATAATCACGTGGCGATCGTTATCAATCATCTATTTTTATTTCCCCTTTTCTTTTCTTTTCAGTCTATTGATTCTTCAGCCACATCGAGTTATCTATTTTCAATCCCTGATTGGAAAGTGAGGAGGGGGGGGGGGGGGGGGGAGTTAAAAAAAATCCCCTTCGTTAGACGAGTATAATTTTTGGCCTCGGGGCGTTTTATTCTCATTATAGAATATATACCGCGTGGCGAAGACGACGATGCCACGTATCCATCGGCAATCCCTCTCCGCACGGACCTGCTGCTCATAAAGGCCTATTTCAGACTTAAATATTTATATCAAGTATCCGGTTGCATCAATCCGTGCATAAACAGACCTACGCAACACATATGTATGTATACCCGTAATCAGTTGCAGCCCAACGACGATTCGCATCCCATCGAACCTCCGCGCGTTTGGCAATCGTCCACGGATTTTCCAATACGACGGAAACGAGCTTTCAAAGGACACCCCAGCGGCTAATACCCGACAGCGATATCGGCACAACGGCTTCTCTGGATTATTGCAGCGAACGAAAACGGCGGAGAACAAATAAGCTCGGAAAAACAATTCTTTATACAGCCGAAGCTCGAGGTAAGAATTGAGAGAAATATCTACGCAGTCATGCGATTTGGCATAATTTTAATATCCGCTGATATCGCAGACATTGTACAGTTTTAATTGACTCGGAGGATGTTTTGCGGGGTAAAAGTTAATGGCCAAAAAACATGTAATACGCGTTTGTTTTGACGGACCTCGCTCCGGTAGATTGAAACAATTTAATACGTGCGCAAACGCCGGATCAAAGGTCAAACCAATCAACCCCAACTTCCTAGATCTGGCTAGAGAAGGCCTCATCGTCCATACCGCCATTAGGATACGGGATAATTATTCATCGTATAATTTATCCTACTCGGAATCTCGATTAATTACTAATTATTAGAACCAGTTGAAGTAGATCACGTGAATCACTTACGCGACGAGTTTGATGTGTGTAGGGAAAAAAAATAGGAACAAGATAGACGTAAAATCTACTTGAATTACAAAAGACGACACGGCGATAAAGGTGATCTCCTTTTTCCCCGGCACCCCGTGTAATTAATCATCCGTTCATTCCCGCGATAATTCTTATGCAGTGAAAATTATACCTGTACATTGTTCTGCCGCACTGAGAAAAATTTCATTTGTTATTTTTTAGTTAAACAAGGCTTTAACGTCAATTTATTCTTGCACGAGCATTAAATTTTCGCAACGGTTGCAAGAAAATATAGCAACAGCGATCGTAATGAGAAAGAATAGTAACGGATACTAGACTTGCCCGTTAACAGCTAGAAAACTAATTTTCATTTTCTACCTAGAACTGTACTTTTCGATTTTGGTAAAAAATGAAAATAGTTAAGGATTGAGCGGTAACCGGAACTAAAAATTTTTCTCGGTCCGGGCTGTTTGCAGCTGATTCGGCAAAGAGGCTACGGTAGGGACGCGATTCGGGAGAAGGAAGGGAAATCACAAGGGAACGTCTAGAAGTGATCGTCGCAAAATTAGAACCCTCTAGATATATGTATAGATCGGATGTACTGCACAGGCATCGGGCTGCGCATGAGTGGATTCGTCACGCGCCGATCAGACAGTAGTCTAAGTCAGTCAGTGTCAGGCCGCAGTCTGCTGCCGGACCGCAAGCTCTACGGTTCTAGTTGCTTTATCGTTGCGAGCAACTCGCACGCGGCGCATGTGTCACATGTGTTTTGTGAATTGAATTTTTAAAAGGCGGTTTAATCGTGTAGCGCAAGATATACGCAAGTAGAATAAGGACGCTGCGACGCGGCTATCCTGATTGGTAAGTTGGTTTTTATTATTAATTCGGAAACAGAATGTGGAAAATGTTTGTCCCAATTTTTTCGGAGGTTTGATCAAATATTCTCTTTTCCTTCTTCGTAAGCCTTGAGATTAATCTTATGCCGTCGAATGTATGGAAAAAGGAACAAAATCCACTCGTTACTTTCTGGTCTCAGAGATCGGTTCAATATTTTAATGGATTTCTTTTTCGTGCTTGAATATGTACGATGTTTTCAATATTTCGCGTTTTTGACATATTCACTTATGGTCTGCATATCGGAAGTCGGTTTTGAGATAAGCCAGATTGAGTTTATCTTCTCTAACATTTGAATTCAAATATCCGGTTGAACAGTTTTTCAAATTCAAATTCTGTTTTTAAATTCATTTACTTGGTTTCATATTGGTACCGCGCGGAATCTCAGCAGTTTCACTCAAAAAACGTGAAATTATTTTTTTTAATCAGCTGGTTATCTCCCGAGCAATAAAAAATGGATGGATATATTTGTTTTTTGGAAAACAGTTTCGCGCCAAAAACATATTTCAAGTCTAAAAGTGGTCAGCATCGTCATTTAATTATTTTTGACTGGTGAAATTTTCTTCTCTGAAAAAAAAAGAAAACCTATTCCGTATAAAATATCCGCGTTTTCATCCCTGTTGCTAATTTCTTACTACAGCGATGAGCGGAGTAAAAAATGAATGAATCCAACGTCAGGTTTAAATTAATTATCGTAAAGTACCTGCGTTCACTACAAAACGGTTTGAAAGCTGAAGAGAAAACCGATATTTGAATCGCTGAAATGACCATCGAACGAAATGCTTGACGAATTTGCAAAATAGTATGTAAATGCAGCCAAACGCGTATAACTGAAAATTAACCGACCAAATTGGATTCAGCGAGACGATTTGAGTAAGTTCAAAGGATACCTCGACATCCATCGGGTGGTTCTAGGAACAGGAAACGAATATTATCTATACGTTTAACGATATTGAAAGTGAGGAATGAAAAAATCCAGGATAAAAACTTGGAAAACAAACTTACACAAGAAGTCAATTTCTCCGATATAAAATCACGTGCAAAAGAATTTCCATCAAGCGATTCGATTCGTCTTTAAAAATTTGCAAGGTTGTAAAACTATTCCCCCTGACCACCCGTGCACCACCATTAACGTTTACGTTTTTCATTGCCACTTTTTAACCCCTTTAATTCGTTCCTGCAAATCCCGATCGCATTCACCAAGATCCATTTATTCCTTCCCACTTCCATGGAGCTGGGGATGTTAATCCTCATTGATTTTTCCCATTGGCCAACCCCCGGATTTGCTCTCGGCAACAGGTTTCCCCAGATTAGATTAACCCAACCACGTTTAAGATAAACCCACTCGAGGATGCATATAGCTGTATAAATTTCAACAATACTCGCACGCCTTTACTCAGTGGGCCGATAACGTAAAGGGAGAAAGACGAAGCGATACCTCTCCCGTCTCCCTCCCCCCCCTTTTTCTGCACACACTTACAATAGGTTCGGAGCAATTAAACCCCGCTTTTTGACCCCTTTTCTTGCTCACACTTGAAAGCTTCCTTTTCCGCCCGGAAACCGCAGACTTCGAAGTCCGATTCGGAATACTTTTGTCCTTGTTTGGCCCTTTTATCCCCCCCCCCCACCCCCCTCTTTCCTCATCCTGGATTTTCCCAGGGACAGATTGGCCCGTAAAAATGTCTCTTTGAATCGGACTTGAGAATCCCGATCCTACAGACCCCGCGAAAAAGAAGAGTGGCAACCCGCAAACTGAACCCCAGGATATAACCAGCATAAATCGTCCGCAGCCGCGCAAAGTCCGTATTGGGAAATAAATTTCTTCCACCCTTCAACCGAACTCCGAACGTAGGGGCTTGACGTTGGCTATCGGTTCGGATAAAAGAGGAGTTTCTTCCAGCCTACTCTCTCACTCTCTTGGCTCGGGAGAATCAATTGTTTTCAGAGTTACAGCCACTTCCGGTCGGTCCGTCCACCAACCATTTGCGATTGCTCGTTTTACCGAACTCAATATCACTTGCTGGGGGTGTTTAAGGGGCGCTGAACGTGCTCCGTAAGCGTCGAATAGTCTCGATTGAACCAAGTAAAATTCCCAAATCACGCCTCGTGATTGATCATGGTGATACGGTTGCTCAAAAGCTCGGAGGATCGGAATCACCTCTGCATTTGGTGAAATTCTTTCTCGCAAGCTCCACGAGCTACTCGCCGACTGACAGACTCCGCTACAGAGAAAACTCCCGATCAGATATTCGTAGAAAATCCCGGGTAGAATATTGGAGGTAAATCCTTACGAGGGATCAGCGTTTAAAGGATTTTATTTTCACCATAAGCCTCGAGTTTTTCATCCCGCTTTATGGATGGTATATTTCGAAAAGCGATCGCAGACCGCGTTTCCCCGAAGAGACGATCATCGCCGACGTCCAACTCCATTCCACGTCACTCTTCTCGATACCCTCGTTATACTCGATGCACACCTCCGGATATTCGTCCGGATTTACCGGACGCATGGCGTCGCGCCAAGGAGTGGAGTCAAATGTTACGCCCCATATAAACTGGACAGATTCAGTTTGAACCTGTGCGCAGAGCACGTGCTTTTCACACATGCCGGCGCTCAGGTGAAGAAGCGTTCGTCGCTTTCCAAAGTCTGAATCAGCTGACGTTAACCAGTCCAATCTTGGTCTGTAAAGGGGGGAAGAGCTCAGCCTTCGTCGATGAGATTTCTACCCTGCAAGTATCTCGGATTATGTGAATTGGGAAAAATGATACAACACTTCCAAGTCTGCAGCGGCATGTCAAGAAGAGGTGGAAGTCTCCTCAGCGATCCTCGGTTCTCGAATTTCAACCCACTGCCGAAGTACGTTGTCTTAACAGCTGCTGGGATAGAATTCGCCGATATTAGACGTGTGCGTCTCCTTGTCGTTGTCGTTGACATTCCAAATTCTGGGGCGGCGTGCCAACTTGGAAGTTGGAAGCGCGTACTTACTCGTGAGTCACTCGATCCAATCCAACCCGCGAAGCGCAACGGCTCATTACCGTTCCCAGTATCGCGGAATAACTTACCTTGGACTTGTCGATTCTGACGATCGAGCTTTACGCAGAGGAGAACATCCTTCCAGGAACGGCGACCTCGAACCTTAACCTTACGCCGTTCCGGGCCATTTTGATAGGTATGGTGCCAGACAGCGACGGACGGAGTTCAATGGAAGGGAAAGAAAGCATTCATTCTCGACACCGATAGCTCGGAATTTATAGTGCCATTGTCGTTTATCGCAGAGTCGAGTTTTTCATTTCATCGAAGACTCGATTCCGGCATGTCTAGACCCATATCCAAACTATACGAGTCCTGAGTCCAGAAAAGTGCCCTCGAACTTGGCTCTCCCTTCCTCTCTTGGCGTAATGAAGTTTAAAAAGACGGATCATTGTTATTCTCCTTCTCGACATTGTTACTCTCTCACAGTCATCAAGCCCCCGAGCAAACTCTCTTCCTGGAATTTTCATTAGCGTCTGGGAGAGTGAATGAAGCTTGTTAACTCCGGTCCACTACTCGTCATAGTCGACAGCTGTAGAAACTCCGTGACGCATGTTTCGCTTGATGAAATTGTTTTTAGGTTTCGAACAAACCCCGTGTTGGGTACTCCCAACATCAGCAGGTACAGCTCTAGCTTATCGTGAGAAATGAGTGTAACATCCACTTTACACCTAAAAATTCTTGCAGAAAACGATGGTTCGCCAATCGGCGTGGATTCTCCTCGCGGTGTTGGCTGCTTCCTGCACTCGGCAAGCAGCCGGAAATTGTGACCGGACACCGGACCATGCGACAAAGCAGCGATCCCAACCCGGGGACAAATTCCAGATCATTGTTTCCGAGCACAACAGAACGGATCCGATCAGCCACTTTGAACCAAAGACTAAGTACATGGGTGAGTAGTGTATTTTTTGTTTAAAATTTAAACATCAAAAGCCAAAAGTTTTATCGCAGAACTTTTGCAACGGCAATGGCAATGGTTTGCTGCTACACAGCCTAGAGTTAAATTCCACTACCCTACCAAAGTACAGGCAACGGTAATTTACTCTATGGTACATTCCACATCAAATTTGCAACATATGTACCTCATCCTCTTGGATTTCGATAATTTTTTCGTATGATGTTGCAACCGACCCAAAAGGGTCTCGGGATTTTTATTCAGATTGTTTTAGCCTCGAGTAAAATTACAAAAATATCGAAAAAACCAATTCCAACAACGTCGTTATTTAAAATCTGAAAAAAAAAAATTATTTTTGAGCATGACACGATAATGGGATCTCAATATTTACGATTTTTTTCGCAAGTTCTTAGTTCTTTCATGTCAGGATCGGAGTTTTTTTTTTTTTACTACAATCCGATCCAAATAGATCACGGAAAATAAATATGCAATCTGTTTAGCTCGAGGCATACAAAAATAAGGCAATTTCAGATTTTCAGATGTTTAAAAACGGGATCTTTTTGCGACCAACTTTTACTTCGGCTGTTTATTTCTCAAGACTTGAAGCGCGAGGACGAAAGTTTGAAACGCTTATTGCCTGTGTAGCTCGTACACGTTTCATTACGGGTATAAATATAAACGGGAGCGAGTTTTCGGGAGAAAGGAAGAAACAGGATCGTTACACGAGGACGATTTCAGACTTGATTTTCGAATCGAGCTAACGGGTGAAACTGGAGCCTTATACGCATATTTGTGAGATTCAATTTACCCGCAATAATAATATCCTCGTATACGATTTAACCGGTGTTGACAGTTTGCAGAATTATTGCTAGCTCGTATTATAATTGCCACTGAACTTAACATTCTCGTGCCGTGAAAGGATCCTACCGGGAATTCGACTCCTTGAATAGAAAACCGTGCTTTTCGAACATATTCAACGATGCCGTGTTTAAATTTTGAAGAATCTCGAGTCCCTGATTTGTAACGAATATAAATCAGCTATTTTTAATATACGATTTCCCCCCTCAAGTGCATCTGTGCCCGATGAAAAAAATAACTAACGAGATCGCACTTGAGCTATTTTCGACCTACTTGCGTACACAGAATTATACGAAGATAAATATCGCTGTAACAATATAACAACTATAATACAGTCAGTTTGAATCATTGGAAAAAATATTTCCCAATCGTCGGTAAACGGCTGGTGAGAGCGTTCGTTGCATAAAATGAGGGGGAAAAAAATTTAATCGTCACAATTAACATGTTATACGTATACGGCTTAACGGAGGGCGGGAGCAAAACACCGTGCAGGGGTGAAAGCATCAATTAATCGCCTAGCTTGTACAAACAGCGAACCCTGATACCCGAAATCCGTACGGTGAGCCGTTAAACACGACCTCTCGGTGATCCCCGAATCCCCCTTTCGGATTGGCCCGTTTTGCATCCCTTGTGGCAACAGCAGCGGCATCGACTTGTAAAAAAGAAAGACGCAAAGTATTTGAACCCTTTTTCGTCCCTTCTTTGAAAGAGTATCAGACATTTTATTAGGTACCTACTACGGTTGTTCCAACTAAATTCTTCATTTCTATAACGGTTAAAAAGCATTTGTAAGTAAGATTGGTATTAAAAGAATGCACTTCAGGTTTATCCTCATAATTCTATAAAGGTAATTGGGGGTTCAAGGTATTGCACAAAATTTTGATAAAAGCAGCTATGTCGGGTGAAATATTTTTCTTTCTGAATCACCGCCACCTTGTAGATATTTACCAAATCTGCATCCATACGCCTGCATACGTATACGTATATGCAAATTGTACGTGTAGCATATACTGCGCGAAAATCGTTGCGAAGACTGGCACGAGCACCAATTCTTGGTGAGAAAGAGACAGAAAGAAAAAGAAGTACGGAACGATGATTCAGAATGGAGATTTGTCCCTCCAGAATATTTCCTCCTCCTGGAGGACTCGCGAATTTTGCGGGTGTTTCGCGTCTCCGCGAGGCTTCAAGTAGCTCTAAAAGCGGCTCATCCGGTCCTAAAAGGTGCAAGCTCGCCGAGGACTTCTTAGAGAAATTCTAGAGGATTGAAGCCTCCGAATAACCGCTACCGCTGTTCGGATTTCCGGAGATTATCCCCCAAAGGCGAAACGTCAAATTCAAGGGAGAATCGCCGGATGATTTTTCGCGCCAAAAAAATAAACCTTCCTTTTTTCCCATCGTAAGCAAACGGAGAAATGTAAGGGTAGTAAAAAAAAAAAAACAAAAAATAAAAATAATTATATCTCAGGGCGAGTGATAAAAGATTGTTTAAAGTCGACTAGCTCGAAAATGGCGAACGGAATCTTCCAGTCGACGACCTTTCGACGGTAAACTGACCTTTACGTTCGTATTTATCCCGGCAAGGAATCGAACGATCTCAGGAAATTGCCTAGAGGAAATATTTCTGAAAAGTTCACTGCGGGCGGAAGTGCCGCGAGTCGATTGAAAATCGAAACTTGATTTTTCAGGGAATTTCAGGAGAGGTCACATTGAGAGATGGGTTTAAAGAATCTGTAGACGCGCACAGTTTATACCGAGAATCTTTTCCCAGAGTGGTACGTATGTATGGTCTATGACTACGTACGTACACGTATAACGTACGCGTTACTCTTACATAAAGCAGGACATGCGGACTGCCGCTTTATGCAAATCGCGGAATTATCAGAGGCGCTACAACCTTCTGGCGGTCGTCCAAAACGCCTCCGAGGCTGGATTACAGGCATCGAGCTCGATTAAATTAACGCGCGTTGCTGGCAGGCCGGGAATATTTATAATAAATAAGTTAATAAACAAACAAAAATTTCATTTACATTGGTAATTCGTATAGCGGTAATTTCGGTCATTACCTGCAAGGAAAAGGGGATAAAGAAAACTTCTGTTAGGACGTTGAATATTATATACGTATGCACGCAAAGTCCACGTGATCGAAATTTTATCCCCCCTCCCCTCCCCTCAAAAAAAAAAAAAAAAAAAAAAAAAAATACGTTGCACCTGTCGTACGACCAAATGCGAATTATTGACGAACGAGCAATTATCGGAAATTCGCGCTTCGTTGAGCGTGAAACTCGACTGATACCAAATCGGTGTGAATTTTTTTTTTTCCCTTTTACAAACTGAGAAAGGGGATCGCAAAGTGGATTGGAAATTTCAAGTTTTTAATACCCGACTTCCGACAACATCGATTATAATAACATCAGGAGTAAGAGTTGAGCCGTATTTAAGGACGCGCGCCCCCTTATGAAATTCTCCTTCGCGGGAAAGGGGCGATAATGAATTGACGCTGACAGTAATTCCTTAGCGACGTCTCATCGCGATTGCAGTAATTAAACCGGGGGTAATTGCTTTAACGATTCTCAATCCCTTGTCGCTATTCTCGGATTGTTGCTCTCTCCCAAACCCTCGTCAACTTTCCCCATTCGATCCTTGACGCGGTATCTTCGTTATTATAATCGCGGGACGTGCGGGAATGAAGGGTCGGGGGTAAAGATATGAAAAGATGAAAAAACTTGAGGGTCACAGTATCGAATTTTTAATGAAGCGGAAACTTGATTCGTAAAGTATAAAAATTTTGAAAGTCCGAGCGTGGAGATGTAAAGGAATAGAAAATTCAGAACGTCGGAATTCCTCTCGATAATATAGTAGATTCGTATACGGATTCACGATTTTGCCGTTCCATATCGTGTAATTCTGTACTTCGATTTTTTATACCTGCATAAGGATAAGGTCGAAAAATACGGTTTCGTCGAGGCAGCATTCGTTCTGTCATTCGCTAATTTGATTTCGCAATTTTTACTCACGTCGAACAAGTACCGAAACCCTGTCGCTGAAAGAGACGCAGATACATATGTTATACCATATGCATAACGACTGACACTCGCTGCGTCACGCAGCGGGATGGTTAATTAGTTATACGATGCTGTCGCGAAGGCCTCAGTTAACTGCCTTTTCACGGTTAATTCCTGTAATTCAGGGTTGTGAGAATAAACTGTTGTTTTACTCGCAATCAGCAACGCGTCCGGCAATCGTTTAGGAAACTGTATGAACGCGAACACGACGCCTGACGCAACGATACGTCACCCTAATCGCAATTGCTCCGAATGACGTTCGAGTTTCGCAAATTTTTTTATCCCTCGATGTGTTAAACTTGTAGATGTAAACACGCGGTGAACTCCTTGTTCGAAACACAAAATGCGCGATGAGAAGAAGGAGGAAGAGTCTGTGCAAGTGCTGTACATTGAGAAATATTTCATTTGTTACAGTAACTGGAAAAATTCAGTCGAACGGGTATCGTTAAAAGCACCGTTTGAATATTGCTGGAACTACGAAAAACGAGCTACGCCTAAACATTTTCCGCCATTGTCGATCCTTTTTTGGTAATTGCAGCGCAAAATCAGTTTGTCCGGTTTACTCTAATTTTTTAGTTAAACAAGGCTTTAACGTCAATTTATTGTCGCACGAGCGTTAAATTTTCGCAACAGTTGCAAGAAAATACAGCAACATTCGTCGTAATGAGAAAGAACAGTAACGGCTAGAAAACTAATTTTCATTTTCTACCTAGAACTGTATTTTTCGATTTTGGTAAAAAATGAAAATAGTCAAGGACTGAGCGGTAACCGGAACTAGAAATTTATCTCGGTGTAACTGGGTAATAAAAGAAAGTTCCGGTTAAACCGCAAGGTGAAAAATACCCTCCTCGCCTCCCTCCGCGATCCTCGAGGCCCGCCTTAAGAACCTTGAATTTTTCATCTAATGGGCCGAGAGTGCGCCGGTATAGCTTTATGTATTTGAGAAGACCCGGGAATTCGTGAAGCCATAAAACTACCCGCTATACCCTCGTCGCTACTCTCCAGGTACGTGTTATACGTATTCCCGAATGCCTGCCTATAATACCTAATATCGCGCAGGCTGTCATGACGATATTTCGAAATCGTGCGGAGACGGTTTATAAATTGCGATTCCCTCTCTTGATTCTCTTTGTTTTTTTCATTCCCCTCAAACCTCGCCTCGTTCGTTCCTCAGCCGGTTTCCTTCCTTACTTCACTTTGAATTGTAGACATATATATATGTATTAAAAAAAAAAAAAATTTATTTCGGTCCTTTCGTTTAAAAATTTTGCAGTCAAAATTGTGGTCGTTCGGGAAAATTTGACATTCGCCACAAGCTTTGACCCCCTGCGTCACACGTTATTGTGCTAGGTCAACTTTTACAACAGGATGGTATTCTGTGGATTTGGGTCGTTGATTCGAAAATTAAAGATGGCGGATCGAATGTGGCGGACGAAAATTTCAAATTTGATCGAATCCGGTGAACATTACCCAAGGGTTGTTGGAGCTGCTGATTGGATTCGACGTCTCGAATTTTCAAAATCAGATTTCAGATTCGAATCAGCGACTCTAAAAACTAACAACTCGTGTAAACCATGTACACGTGTAACAATCTTGTAAATGAATTATTCCTTCATTATCTAACAATAATAACTTACAAAGAAATATCTTTTCAAACTTGTCTAAGTACAAAAAAAAAAACGGGTGTAAAATAGATGGCAAGAATACTTACGACTATGTCCGAAAGGGTTAAAAGCACAGCTGATACGTGCAAAGGGCAAACTAGGCAGACGGCTGATCGTGAGTGGAAGCCACCTTGAGCTGGAAGTCTTGAATGATGGAACGCGTCAGGCCGCACATGCTGCAGACCTAATATCGCCGTTCGATAACGCGGTCGCGTTTCTTACCGAAGAGTATATTGGGTTGGAAGTGATCTGCGGGGTTTCAAAAAAAGAAAAAAAAAAAAAAAACAATTCTCACGTCCCTTTATTTACCTTAATCGTAAGCGACGGCGGGACAATTTTTTTCTTTCGCACTCTGAGCACACACCCGTATTTGCGAATTTCTCCGATGGAGTAATTGGCGCTTCCGGAAGTCGGAAGTGGGTGTTACAGAACGGTGGTCGTTGAACTATGCGGGCAGAACCGAAATTGAGCGAACAATTTTTAGGGGGTTGAATTAACCAACTCGAACACGTTTCTTTTTCCCCCGTTTTACACGGAACGCCTTTATTCTGTATGATTTTTTTTTCTTTCTTTTTTTTCTTTTTTTACTCGACAACTTTAGTTGATCCAACTCTGTATTTAAAAACGTATCGTTGCAAGTTTCACGGTCGCGGTATCATCGATTGAAGCATCATTACCCACCGGCTGATGGGCAGCAATTATTCGCCTGAGAGAATCGTAATTATTCAGGTGGCGTGAATTAAACTCTGGTATAATTATGTCGTTCCGGGAAATTTTCTTCTCGTTTTTGACTTTGCTTACTGGACATCGGAAATGTGCCGCGACATTTCTCTCCCTCTCTCACTATCTTTCTCCAAATTGTAACACATACCTGTAACAAATCGTAGCACACGCTGCAGCAGCAGAAAATTCACTTTTATAATTCTCCTCGGGTACCTTCGATTTTTCATTTGGATGATGAAAAGGGAGTTGAAAAATTTTATAACACAAATAGGTGAAGATAAATTGCACATATCTGTAATAAATAAATAACCAACATACTTTTTTGACCGAATTTTGTTCTTAGTATTAAAAAAAAAAAAAAAAAAACAAATACTCACGCCTTACATTTTTTCTTCCAACTCGTAAGCCTGGCGCGAAAATCTCGAATATCCGTTACATAGGTATGTACATACCTGTGGGTATAACAGATATATTATTCCCGGCACGTACGCGAGCTCATTTCAATCCGTGCCTAAAGGAACGGTGAAAGAAAACTTTTAGCGAAAACCGTATGACTCCGGAATCCCAAGTTTTATATTAATGCACTTCCGCCCCCGGTTCGCGGCTCTGATGTATAACGGATTTTCGCGAAAGTTGAGCCGCTGTGAAAGGAAGCGTCGTGATTTTCTGAAGAAACTTCTTTTTTTTTTCTTTTTTTTTTTTGTTTTCATACAAGACAAATTCGCACCCTGCAGGTATAAATTCCAATGAAATATTCTCCAGTGTTTCACTATTCAAATCGAAATTAAAGCTCCAACGAATTACCGTCTCACTATATTTTCATTTTCCCTCCTTTTCTCGCAACTTTAGGCTCAAGAATATTGCGTATATTCTCGAGGTGCCGAGTAATATCAATCGTCGCTTTTAGTCCGTTTAAATTTCGTTGCGTCGTCGAGGGTTTAGCCTCAGTTTAAAGCAATTCGTCTCCCAGACGTCAAACAGGATTCAACAAAAAAAAAAGAAACAAAAAAAACAACAAAATAAGCACCGAGAAAAAAATTAATATCCGAGGGGCTGTGTAACGGCAGCATGAAAAATTGCGAAATAAAAGTGCCGCGGGAACGTCGCGTTTCCGAATACGACGTTATACACGCGTTTTATAGGTATATGGATACGTATATATACACGTATGCGTCGCTGAATTAAAACGGCGAGGAGGATTAATCAACGCAAAAAACTTTTGCCGCCTGTAGGCAATTTTTAGTAGCGAGTGAATTTTTTTTCCACAGCATATTCAACTCTTCGCTGCAACGAGACTCGCTCGGGCGAGTTGCTGATGTATAAATTATTTTTTAATTCAACGAGAAACGGAACCATATCCGACCTTAATTACGTCCGCGGTGGGCAATTTTCAAACTATTTTTTCCCTCCCTTTGACTTTGCCGAAAGGTGAATAAAAATTCAGTCTCGTTAATTACCGTCGTTGTTCGCAGTGAGTCTTCAGAGCGACAAAAGCTCACCGACGCCGTCAAAGTTCACCAGATTCACGCTGACAGCCGAGACCGAAACCGAGGACTCGTCAGGGGACACCGGTTACTTCGAAGTCGATGATTCCAACTTCAGCAAATATTCGGAATTATGTCCTAACGCGGTCGTCGAAGCGTCGGAGATCCGCAAGGACGACGTCTCCGTCTTCTGGACCAGTCCCGTCGACGAGGGTGGATGCATCTTCATCAGGTACGTTTTTAAGGATTTAAAGGGCTGCACGTTCTCGATCAAAAGTGACCCTAGTCGACGATATCGGATAAAAATCGGAAAACAAAAATCAATCGCAACAAAAGCGATAAGAAAATTAATTCTGAATGATAATAATGATAATGCCCAACAGTTGTCAATAAATTGCTCAGGGAATGATTTTGTATTTTTTTTTTTTTTTTTTTTGTTGTGCGACGTGATTTCGTTGATGTTTCTGAGTTAATTTTTAACGAATTTTCTCGTTGTTTCGAAACTTTGTATAAACTGTATTTACGAAACTATTCGTTCGGTGTCCCGGAAACCTTTTAACCGTAACGCAAAACGTTTTTACGAAAACGTATCGAAGGTTGACGATTTTTCCTCCATTATTCAAAATTTTAAATTTTCCAAAAATAATGAGAAAATTCTTTAAAAATTCACGAATCAACGAATTCGTTTGACATTAGAAAAAAACAAAAACAAAAAACTATTCCTGGAAAATTTGTGAAACATGTTATATTGACTAATTTTTGGCATTGTTATTATTGAAATTGAATTTTCTTATCGCGATTTCGGGGCTGATCGGAGCGCCGTCTCCGTTTCTTCCAGGGCGATGGTCATGGAGTCCCCGGACGTCTGGTACATGGACGACGGGGGCCTGACGGTGGAGGTCTGCCCGTCGTCCTCTTCCTCGGGTAGCGGAGATCCTGGCCCGGTATTGCAAACCTGCTGCGCCTGCGCCGAGGCGAAGTACGAGGTCACCTTCGAGGGGCTCTGGTCTCGGAACACCCACCCTAAGGTGCGTGAAAATTCCCACCCTTCGAAGTAAAAGTTTCTTCGCCCCTGTCACGATGCAATATCCTCGATCCGTAATTTCCAGGACTTTCCTACCAACGCATGGCGAACGAAATTCTCCGACGTTATCGGCGCCTCGCATACGGTGGATTACCGCTTTTGGGAGTACATGAAATACGCCAGCGACGGTCTGCGACAGGTCGCCGAACGCGGGGTTACCCGCACGCTCGAGTCCGAGTTGAAGGAGCAGGTAATCGGGGTTAAATTGTTCCGGTCTGCTACACTTTTCACCCTGATTTGTCAGGTTATATACCGACGATGAAAAAATGGAAAAACTTTTTTTTTATTTTCAGTTTCCGTTGAGATGAATAAAATTCGATTCTATGTACGTCGAATGATGAGCAGAAACTTTGTTTATTGGTTACAATGTTTGTTTTTGTCTTTTTGTTTAATTATTATTTTCGAATGAAAATGATTTAAATGCAAAATCGAATTCTGTTTAGTTGTTATCTACGATAAATGTTTGGTAAAATAGGTGATCTTTCTCAAACTCCGAAATATCGTTCTGCTTCCTACAAAAACAAACTTTATTCTTTACGTAGAATAAATCAAAATTTGACATCGAGAACCCAGTCTCTGTTTCTCTTCACTTTAGAGCGAACACATCCGCACCATAATCAAGGCTAGAGGAATAAGCTACCCGAACGTCACCGGAAAAACATTCGCGGTGTTCCGCGTGGACCAGAAACACCATCTCATGTCGCTGGTCACCATGATCGGTAATCACTGTTTAGTCTGGCATTTTGATTCCTGTCGGATCATCGATTCGTGCGGTTCAACTCTGATATTTTTTCTGCATAATTTGAAATAATCGATAGAGGCCATCCATAAATTACGTAACGACTTTTAACTTGACTCAAATTTCGCGCGTCCTCTGATATCTTAATACGACATTATTTTATCATAACAAATGTGCAATTTTACTGCCATGCTTATATATAGTTACTTTCAACCTTACGTTGAAAATGATTTCACAACTTTCATATTTCACACGTACGTCTTAATAATTCACTTTGTTACGTTATGGTAAGCGGTGTGGAAAATGAAAGAAAACAGCGTTAGGCAATTTACGGATGGCCACGTACGTGTAATAAATAATATTTTGACGAGGCGTTCTTCTTCACACGGCAGACCCTTCGCCGGACTGGATAGTCGGAGTTTCCGGACTTGAGCTGTGCCTGACGAACTGTTCCTGGGTAGAGCACAGGGAGTTGAATCTCTTCCCATACGACGCGGGCACGGATAGCGGAATAACGTATCTCGTGAGTGCGGAAACACGCTTCAGCATCCGCAACACCCCTCATAATTTCTACGATTTGCTACGAATTTTTAGGAAAATTGAGACTAAAACAATTTTTTGTACAATATTATGTACATGCGTAGTCTTTCATGAAAATTTTATGTTTTTTCTAGCAAATAATCTACAAGAAACTGATTTTTTTTTAAAAGAAAATTAACAATACTTTAGAAAAAACAATGCATGTTCACAATTTAATAGAAATAATACGAAATAATTTAATTTTTTTAAACATTCGTAGCAGTAGAAATTTTCACCGTCATTCCAATACGTTGGAAATATCTATCATTTTTCCGTGATTCATACGCGCGTTATGCTCGTAATTTCAGCCCGGCTGTATAACGGCGGTCCCCAATTTAAACACACGGCAACCATCCGTGAATTTATGTCGCGGTAAACCGCGGACACGGTCAGCTGCTCGCATTTTCTGCGAAACTGTGCAGACGCGGTGCACTCGCGTATCCACCAATTGTTTGCAAATAACCGACGCAAATACAGACCTCGGTATACGTGATACAACTATACAGTATAGGTACAGGTATAGGTGCGTAAGGTTGCAAATAACCCCCGTTTCAATTTCGAATGTCTCACCTCCCAAAGCACTTCCAAACAATCAAAAAATGATTCTCTAACTTTTTACAAAATTTTTATCTCAACTGTAACTGGTTTCACCAAATGGTTCATTTCCCCATTTAACCCGTTTCATGGGAACGGTAAACCTGCCAAACGGATTTCGATGAATTTTGATATATGGGGGTTCCTTGGGCTGCTGATTGTGAAATTTAAAGTGGTTGTTCCATTACGACGGACAAACATCCCAAAATTAAATTACTTGATATTGTCATACTGGGTTTGTTATTTTGAATTTCCTCACCCCCATAAGATTTCATCAAAATCGGTTTGGAATATTTACCGTTCCCTTGAAAAGGGTTAAATGGAAAAATCAACTCTCTGACGACACGGATCGTAGTTAATATATAAATTTGACAACGTCAGGGAATTATTTGTAGCCGATTTGGGGAGTGAGACATTCGAAATTCAAAAATGACTTTGTTAACATCCACCCCGGTAGACACGTATACGATTCGACAAAGGATATCCGGATCTTAAACTCGATTTGGCTGACAGTTGGCTCGTGACAGATACCGTGAAACTTCAACTCTCTTTACTTCTTCTTGTGGAAGTTTTGTGATAAAAAATTCTCGACCTAGAGGGATTTCATACGACGGATAAAAGCACTTCGGATAATACGGTACACGTGTTATCGATACGCGTGATACGTTAAGTACTTTTGAAAAGAGAATGCGGAAAGATTGAATTTCGTTCTGAACATTCCTGAAAACGCGATGTTAAGGCAGGAATATCTTTATCACCTGAATTCCGGGCGGATTTCAACGCGCGTTTCACGTACGCGTCGAACGCTGATTAATTATGCGTCGATCGATTCACCAGCCCTCGATCATCTCTTTGTCGACAGTCGCAAGACACCCCGACAGAACCGCAGGAGCGAATCACCCGCATAACGTCAACCTTTCCAAACGACCCGGCTTCTCCTTTCTACGACGAAACGGGAGCGGACATGAAGCCGATAGCGAAACTCTATCTGAACCGACAACGTCTGTACGAAAAGACTTGCGACGCGACATCGGCCGAAGGTCCCAGAGGTGAGGATCCTCATCCTTAATCAATCTTACCTACAATTATACTATATCCAATGATAATCGTAAGCATCGAGTAATCATCGACCTTGTCCGACCCGATGCAGAAGCCTGTTACACGAGTTCCTGGGGCGAGTGGAACCAATGCTCGCGTACTTGTGGAAGAGGGCAGAAACTTCGTCAACGATATTACCTCGACCGCGACGCAGCTTTGGCGGCAAACTGTAGGGAGGAATTGACCGATCGATCGAGATGCAAGAACGAGCGGTGGTGAGTTTTCCCTAAGGTTCAAACTTTCCTTCACCTTTTCAGAGTTATTCTTGACCGTGTAAACCGCTGTCGGGTTCGATTTGCCGGGTAGACGAGGGTCGCCTCGGAATTGAATAAACTTTGATGAATTCTTCAGCCCAGGAACAGGTCCCGGTGATTGCGACGTCGAGGAGTGGACCAGCTGGTCCTCGTGCAGTACCACCTGCGGTACGGGGTTCAAAACTCGGTCCCGTAAATTTCGCGATCGGAAGACCAGGAAGTACTGCATGCACAATTTGGAACGCCACGAGCTGGAGCAGACCTTTGAGTGCGAAGACAACGAGCCCTGTCCCGACGCGGATCCCGACGTCGAGGAGGTAAGCGAAAGCACCGAAAATACTGTCGAAGACAACGTCGAGGAGGTACCGACGCTGGGGGAATGGTCGCAGGTACGAAACACCATGAATCTAAATCGCGCCATTCACGCATCGTCTGTTTTATTCCGTGGAAAGAATCGTACGCGATTACACCTGCGCCATTTCTCACGCAATCGTTCCATTGCACAGGCACGCGCATTTGAAGCAAGCTTGCAGGGTCAGGAATAGTCGTGACGTACGTAAGACGAACTCTTCGTTCGCAGAGAACTGCGTGAAACTGGACAGTGACGATTGTAAATGCATACGAGTATTTCGAACGAACGTTAATGACGACAGAACGATTTTGTCGCCGACTGTTTTCTCCCCCTCTTCGTCAAATCGACGACGAAAATCTACGAAGCTCTGCAAAGGCTTATAGGTAGCGCACGCATGGTTTTCAGGCGAACCGAAATCTTCGACAACGCATAAAATTGATACCATGTTCGCTTGCGATCAGTGTCCGAACGAGAGATTCACCGAGTGGTCCATGTGGTCACCATGCAGTGCCAGCTGCGGTCCAGGAGTAAAACTGCGATCCAGGCTGCTGAAGATGTCCTGGGGTAACTTGGAGGAATCGGAGGAACTTAATCTGGAAAACTGTAAAACCGAACAGGCTGCTTGCGTGGCGGCGATGCCGACTTGCGATTTCTCGGAGGAAACGGCACGAAGTAAGTTTCGATTTTAACCGGGCGGGATTGCAAGCTCGGAAACTTGCTTGCTGAAGGTATAGATGCACGCAACGAATGGTCCTGCACATCTCACATTCCGAATGTTACCGTGACAGGCATTTGCAGTGAACCGCAGGTCGGTGGGAACTGCAACGCGAACATTTTGCGGGTATATTTTGATAGCGCGAGCAATGAGTGCCGCAGGTTCAATTACACAGGGTGCGGTGGTAACAGGAATAACTTTCCAACCGAGCAGGATTGCAATAACGTATGCAGTAAATACCAAAGTGAGTTTTTACCAATCGATTTGCAATTTTCTGCTACAAGCTGATGTGTATTCCTGGTAATCCGCGTAATCTGAACAAAGTGTCCCAGTTATTGACCTTTTTTGGTTGTACGTATCTTTAGTTCTAAAATTACCAAAACATAAATCTCCAGCGTACAACCCTCGAGCGATTGGTTCTAGTCATCGAGAAATTCACAATTTTTGCCGGAAATTTGTAATTTTGGAAAATACATGGGTCAATAACAGGTACACTTACCTCATCAGCCTGAGACACATACTAATCCGCCTGACTACAAACATCCTTTTCCTTACGTTTCCGCACGCTTACTAACGCAACTAACAACGCAGGGGAGCTTAGGGCCAACCTTTCGGCTGTGATGAAGAAATTTAAGGTCTCACTGAGCAGCGTACTGACCTATCACGTCCCGACCCAAGATCAACGCAGCGGGAAAATGAAGAGAGCCAAATACGGTGAAGTCGTTTTTACGGAACTTCGAGTATACGTATACCGATCCATCAGATTTGTCCGATTCTTTTTTCGTTTTTATCAACGTAGCCTCGTTTTCATGGCTCCTTACCATATCCGAGTGGCTCGGTATTGTTTTCGATCGTGAAAATGCGAACTTTACTTTGATCGACAGGTGAAGTCACCGACAGGCCATTTCCCGCCGAGTTTCCATCCGTCAGTCAAACCGTCGACGGATATCCACTTGACTGCGAGATTACTGAATGGGGCGAGTGGTCGGCCTGCGGCTCCAATTGCAAGGGCTACACGTACCGGAAACGAATGATTCTGGTAAGCACCCTCGTTTACATGAAGAGTTGAAAATTTCCGCGACCCGGTCTTTGTTTTATTATTGTTTTTATTCTGTCTTTGAAGCTATGTTCAAGTGTGGCGTGACAAGATATGGCTGTTGATAATGTGATGTCGCATTATTGCTTTCAGCGAGAAGCGAGAAACGAAGGAAGAAGATGTCCGAAAAAACTACAACAGAAAAGACGATGCAAGAAGGTTCCGCCTTGTTGTAAGTGGACGTTTTATTTTTAAGAATGATTTCCCATTTTTCTCACCAATAAGATACAGAGTGTTCATATTTGACGGAGGTTTAGAAGCACTACTCAAACGATTTCATCGCTACACACAACCCGTTCCATGCTTGGAAAAATGTCTAATCCATGCATTCGCTATTTTTTTTTTTTTTTTATTGACAAACCAACTTGCCCCTTCCCCATGCTTTCCGGACACCAGGGAGTAGAAAATTTTTCCGATCGTTCAACGGTGGCGCAAAAATACCATCCACAAAATTGTATTGATTTTTATTTGGCAAGAAGGTGAAGTATCTCATTACTTCATTTCGCTAATTTCTAATTCACCCATTAATTGCGCATGGTTTCAGTCAACTTGAACAATGGAATGCGATGTCAGTTGCCGCGACTTAGGCGTAGGGATTAGTATAATTTGAAAGAAATGTCAGAGTTGAACGAAAAAAATGCATTATGAAAGATAAATCTCTACACCGGTTTCAGCAACACGAAGAGACATGCGCCGTAGAAGTTATAACGAAGTCTTCGACGGGACGAGCGAACATTTCAGTGAGTCGTGATATTTAGTATTATTTATTTTCTCACAGCAACACCGTTCAATTAAAAAAGAACCTTAAGCCGAATGGCAAATCAACGAATTATCTCCGTTATTTCTTAGATTCCATCGACTGCGAGTTATCTTCATGGTCGACGTGGTCACCGTGTTCGGCAACCTGCGGACATTCGGTTCGTCACAGAACCAGGAACGTTATCGTATCGCCGGAGGGTCCGAACGCGAAGCTCTGCCCTTCGGTAGCACAGTTCGTGACATGCTCTTTGGCCGCTTGCGACGAATCAACGAGGCAGTAGAGCGGGAAATATGAATAAATTACAATTTTAACGAAGATAAGTAATTATTAGAATGTTGAAATGTTATTCAGATAGGTCGATGGAGACTTTCAATGGAAATGCTGAAGCTGTAAGGTTCGTTGATTATCACCTGTGTAACTGTTGGGCATGGAAACAGCTGTGAAAAGAATTACCAGGTATAATCTTCCCACATGTTATGTCGTGGAAAACCACGAGAATCAAAATAGGCTTATTATAGAGAAAAACCCGTTATTCTCTTTCCAAAATTTAACATAGATCATTTACGATCATGTACGTATGAAGTACAGATTGACTTAGGACTAGTCACTGGACTTTATTAATTTTTCCATTTACACAGGAGTGAAACGAATCAGCTGTAATTAAGAAATTATAGTAAGTCATAAAAGAATATATTATTATGCTATGAGAAACGTCGTTATTTGATTATCGGTATTCTAAACCGATTCGCGATGAATAAATAAAGATCGTAGGGTCATAGATTGTTCAATGTACGATACAGGCATTTATGAAGTTTTTCACCGACTGCATTTCGAAATCTCTATCGTTCAACGTATTATATTAATCGTATTAGTTTAATAGGTGCAATTATAATAATTGCTAGAATATAGTTACTGGTGTTTTGTTGTCTTAAAAGCCAGAGCTAACAACTTTCTTGCTACGAGTTATATAAGTATTTATAATGATTAATTGACTTATTTTATCCTGATCTATAAACGTTGGAGACAAATTCTTATTCTCTTTGATATTCATAGTTAAATAATACGAAATAGAATATGAAATCTATGTCTAACAAATTTTTTATTACACGAGGCTAACACGTAAACTAGACTTTTCTCTTTTATTTTACCAATTTTCATGAATAAATGCGCGGTGAATGTAAAAGCATATCGATAGAGTTAAGATACAGACACATATTGCAAATGAGTAAAAGTAAGGTATCAAACTTTTCTTTACCGTGTCCATTATGACAATAAAAAATATATCTATTAGTACTAGTAGTAGTGTTAGATCATGATAAGAATAACAAGACAGACATTAGTCGCAATTGAAATAATAAATATTATATATTCTACTATTGTAAATATATAGCATAATAATATCGAAAGAAATTGCACACAAATGTTTTGTATTATATATATAATATATATATATATATATATATATATATATATATATATATATATATAATATATATATATATATAATATATATATATAAAATATGTATACATGTTTTCATTTACGTAAATATATATGTACAATAATTATTTGAGTACTAAATGGCATTGTAGACAATGTACACGGTTTTTCACCAAATTCGCGGTATTAAGCCTCAAATAGTGAAAAGGAAAAGAGAAACAGGAACATCATCATTTATACTTATTTCCTCATCACAGTTATTGTAATGGGCATGACTTGTGTTTAATTGTGAAAGAAATTCTTCACCACTGCACAGCTGGTAATGATTTATTTTTCAGTATTATCATCACAAGTACACTACCTACATAAATCTATCACCAAACTAACGTGGGAAATGAAATTCTCGCTCATCGAAGAATTAAAGAACAATTGTTTACAGTCACTTCATAATTAATTTCTATTTGAATATGTACAGTTGCTTTGTAGCTGGATGAACAAGTTACATATCTAGCAGTTCATACACTCAAGTAGATTCTGACCGCTTTGTGGTCCCATCTTCAGATTCCTCGATAGGTGTTTCGTCAGAATCCACTTGAGAATCTTGCTTCTTTACCTTCAGAGGGACCAATTGAAACTTGACGATGCCTTCCTTGACACGTTTTTGTACCGCTTTACCAGCATGGTTTGTTCCGGCTACAATAACTTCGTATATTTTTTCCTATAGAAAAAAAGTTTGTGGAATTGACCGATGAATGTTTATGAACAGTTTGGAACAATTCGATCTCTATCAACAACAGTACACGGGGTTCTTACCGCAGCTTGCAAATTACCGTCAGCAGTTATGGTTACTCTAACTTCGTGCCTCTTGTTTAACCACTTGACGAAATTTCTCATCTTCGAGTCCAAGTCGTGATCAGCTATTTTCGCAGTGATACCAGCAATTTTTGGCTCTTTCACTGGGCCGTTTGGTCTGGCGGACTTCTGTTTTCGACGATTTAACTCTTCAGCAAAGTATTCGGTGCCTGTCATAAGCTTGTAAATTGGTCTCTTGGTCTTTCCAGCGGCATCCATGACTTTGACCAATTTTAATTCCCTCCGCTTCGATATCCTATGGGCCTCATCCAGCGTCATCACCGACGGGGTAAGATCTGGCGATATCACGGTGACCATGACATTCTGGGTCATTTTCGACTTTCCAGGCGCCGCTTGATCATCGCTCTTCGGTTTCTCAGTGAGGTTAAGTCCGTCGGTTGACGTTCCCCTCGTAACCGTTGTGTACAAAAATCTATTCGGACTCCTTTCCGACAATCGCGGTACTTTCGTGCCACAAACAACTTGCGATACGCAGCCTTTTCGAATTAATTTCACTATTTCGAGTCTTCGCACCACATTGCGTAACGACGACATCGTCGAACTTTCAAATTCCTTCCCCCAACACAACAGTGACTTACGGTGTTTTTAGGTTATGTTATGTTAGGTTATGTTACCGATGAAGTTTTAATATTCGTCAACGAAATGATAATCACAAACACCATTCGTAGCGTTTTGAATATCAGGAGTAACTGTTCGCACAGATATGTCGAAGTATTCTGTAAACGAATCAGGTTTGTTTCCAACAAAAATACTACGGCACCCTTGTGAAAACACATTGATTGTCAAAACGCCGCTACAAGCGCTATTTTACTTGCTTATGTTTACCAAATTTAATTTCGTCTCACTTTTGCTACGGCAGTTGTCGAATCATGGCTAATACTTATTCATAGGTCACTTGTTGGTTTTTCCATGTTTCAGACAGCTTCCAGCAACGTTCCATGAAACCTGCTACTCTACAGGCACAGACGAATTGGAGTCCTTTGAAACGCCGATAGAAGCAATCCGTAACTTTAGTATAATAGCACACGTGGATCATGGAAAAAGTACATTGGCAGATCGGTTATTGGAAAAGACAGGAGCGATTCAGCGTAACGCAGGAGCTCAGTTTTTAGACAAATTACAAGTTGAGAAGGAGAGGGGTATAACGGTAAAGGCGCAAAGCGCGTCGTTAAAGTACAAGCACAAGGGAACAAACCATCTGCTGAATCTAATCGACACTCCTGGACATGTTGATTTTTCAAACGAAGTCGCGAGGTCCCTGGCCGCCTGCCAGGGTGTGATTCTCCTTGTTGATGCAAATCACGGGGTCCAAGCACAGACTGTGGCCAACTTTTACCTCGCTTTTGCTCAGGATCTCACCATTATTCCAGTTTTGAATAAAGTTGACTTAAAGAATGCAGACCCAGAGCGAGTCATCGGTCAGCTTAATACTCTTTTCGATATCGAGGCAAAAGATGTTCTGAAGATATCAGCCAAGCTCGGCACTGGTGTCGACGAACTGCTTGAAGCTATTGTCGAGAGGGTGCCACCTCCGTCTGTCAACAGAAGCGGACCGCTCAAAGCCCTAATATTCGACAGCTGGTTCGATAAGTGGAAAGGAGCGATTTCTTTGGTATATATTAACGAAGGATCTGTTTCAGTCGGAGATCAAATTTCATCCATACATACTGGAAACTCATATGAAGTCAAGAATCTGTTTCTCCTAACACCGTTTGAAAAAAACATTAAAACATTGTGAGTAAAAACAAGTTTTTGCCAACAATTCATAATGCCAACACTATGTCTTGATTATCATATAATTTTCAAGGTTCGCTGGCCAAATTGGATGCATTGCCTGTAATATGAAATCAACGAAAGAAGCATACGTCGGTGATACTCTACATTTGAAAGAGTTTCCTGTCGAACCTCTCAAAAAATTTGAACCAGCAAGACCCATGGTCTTTGCAGGAGTTTACCCAATGGATCAATCGCAACATGTTCCATTGCGTAGCGCTATTGATAAACTAGTACTGAACGATTACGCAGTAACCACTGAGGTTGATTCTAGGTAAGCAGTATTGGCTGAATGCATAACAATTTTCCAACATCTGTTAATGATGACTAATACATCTGTCCATCCAGTCCAGCATTAGGGTTGGGGTGGAGATTAGGTTTTCTAGGCCTGTTGCACATGGAGGTTTTCATCCAGCGTCTGGAACAAGAATACGGCACCCTGCCTTTAGTGACCGCGCCCAATGTCACTTACAAGGCAAAAGTCATTGGGGCAAAGAATATTACTAAATACAAAAGCGATGAGGTAGTCTTTAACAATCCAAGTAAATTCCCTCCTCAGAGTGTAGTGTCCGAGTATTACGAGCCTATTGTCTTAGGGACCATTATAACACCAGGTGAGAGTGGCTCAAGCGACAAAATTGTTGAAGGGGCCTTCAGCGCCTTAATAAATACTAAATATACATTTTTCAGACGAATACTTGAGCCCTGTAATGTCGCTGTGCATGGAGAAAAGAGGTATCCATAAATCTGGATCAAATATCGACGGTCGGCGAGTGTTGCTGCAATTCGATTTGCCGCTCAATGAAATTGTCATGGACTTTCACGATTCGTTGAAATCAATCAGTTCGGGATATGCCAGTTTCGATTATGAGAATTTGAGATACGAACCAGCAAGTCTAGTCAAGGTGAAACTGCAAGCATTGAGCTATTATGATCTTTACCTATATTCGAAATTAAAGAGTTCTTTGCTTCACCCGTAGCTGGATATCTTACTGAATGGTGTGCTCGTAGAAGAGCTGAGCACTATAGCGCACTATTTAAAGGCTACCGCCATCGCGAAGAAAATGGTTACGAAGTTGCAAGATATCATTCCAAGACAACAATATTTAATCGCCATCCAGGCGGCGGTCGGATCTAAAATACTCGCCAGAGAAAATATAAAACCCTATAGGAAGGATGTGACAGCAAAGTTGGTAAGATATTATATACGAACTCTGATATAGTTATAATAAAACGTATAAGAAAATCCGCATAACAGCGACGGAAATCAGGGAATACTCCTAGAAATGCTGAATATATTCTGTTTCAGTACGGCGGTGACATAACGAGGAGGAAAAAGCTGCTTGCCCAACAGGCAGAAGGAAAACGGCGAATGCGTATGATTGGAAATATATCACTGCCCCGAGAAACGTTTATAGAATTTCTTAAAAAATAGGGTTTTCAAATAAATTAATAGTTCAACTGTACGGATTAAATAATTTAAATTTCGCTCTCAAACCACAATTTCTTTACGTTACGTATAAAGAAGGAAACTGAAGCAAGTATAATTACAATTTCTTATCATCTCAAGGAGAGGAAGCGCGGTTTCTAAGTTAACTTAGATAAACGGATACGTAAATTCGATTTTCCTGGTTGACGTGAAAAAAAAAAAAACGTAATCGTGTAATTGATAATTACACGAGGATGAAAACGAAAATCTGTCTAGGCGGTGTTATGGTGAACGTATCTGAATCTGAATATTTTCATTCAATCTCAGATACCGACACTCGTGTTTCCTCACGAATTTAGGCCCGACATGTGGCTCCGCGCTTCGGCGAGTCCAGCCGAATATTGATCATCCGTCCAATGAGGCGGGAAATGGGGGTGAAAAAAAACGTTGATGCGTTAAAAAATTAAAGTGTCGGAGGGAAAAAAAACCTAGTTGTATTGTTGTGTTTCCGGAATCAATCGCCCTGCTCTGCGTGAATTCAGAGCGAGAGAAACCGAGATGACGGCTGCGATATCGAATAGTACAAAAGATAAGAGCTGCGTACGCGTTTTTCGCCGAGATACGGAGGAGGAATCGAAGTCGTACCGCGCTGTCACAGTAGAATAGTACGAACAACATACACTGACGTGTTACATACGTAAATTGACGATACGTAACTCGGCCGATCGCAAACGCTTCGAAGGTTAGAGACTAGGCGTTGGGCTCGCAACTTGATTTTACCTCGACGCGGCGGAACGTCGACGGCACTTCACAGGGCCGAGAGCCGAGAGGCGGTCGTTCCTGCTCTTGGATAACCTTCATCGATGGAATTTGCTCCTGACCACGCTTACTCGACGATAACACAATCATAGCTGTCAGTAACGCAAACTACCTTCGGCGTTCAAAGATGGGACAAACATTGAGCGAACCTGTGACTGCCAAGGAGTCTGCCTGCTGCAGGGACGCCAACTACAGGGTCGGGAGCTCCTGCATGCAAGGATGGCGAGTCAACATGGAGGACTGCCATGTACATATTCTATCCCTGCCCAGCGATCCTGGAACTGCCTTTTTTGCAGTCTACGATGGCCACGGAGGTAACTACAACAAACTGTGTTTAGCAAAGTGCAATTTAAGCTCTGCTCATCGTTACCGTTGATAATTAACTTTACCATCCACCGTGAACAACCTGCTACCTTATTTTCTGCAAGAATTTACATTTGCTGTGAATCACAGTTCGGCTCCTGATTCTTTTTACTTTTTAGTTATCCGCGTGCATATTTCGATTCGTCTTCGGAATTATAAGATGTTGAAAAGTCCCTTTCGTTAGAGGGTTTTCCTTACTATAATTAATTATAATTAATTGTTGAATGTGATTTTTAGGTGCTAAAGTTGCGCAATATGCAGCCAAGCATCTGCACGAGTACATAGCTAGACGATCCGAATATCAGACTGGTAATGTGGTAGAGGCAATGCAGCAGGGATTCTTACAATTGGATAGAACAATGCAGTACGACACGCTACTCAAGGATGAACAGGCAGGGACCACTGTAATTGCTCTCCTCATCAAGGACAACATTCTCTATAGTGTGAGTCTTGCTTAGTTCGTAAATGACAAGAACAAGGTCATTAAAAAATTTCAAAGCTTTTGGAATGGTAAGGGAATATCATATTTTTACGTCGTGCAATCTGGTGGGTATGAGATTCCAAGTAGTTTTTGTTGGTCTTGTAAACATGCTATAATTAGTTCTTATCAGCTAAGTTATAATAATAACTTACCGTGTACCTGGGCTAAGACTAAAAATATGAATCACTGTACAACTTTTTACTCGCAGTAGAATGATGTCTCAAAGAATTTACTGTAGCTATGTCGTTCTTTATTTGGAATATTTTTCTCCTGATTTCCTGTAACCTTGTCTCAAGTTAACAATGCGGGGGCAAAGTGATGCTAAGAATCTGACTTTCAACCCAATGTGAATCTTATGTTAGGCAAATGCAGGTGACAGTCGGGCGGTTGCGAGCGTTGGTGGAAAAGCTGTGCCACTCAGCAAGGACCACAAGCCTTCCCTACGGGCAGAACGTGAGAGAATTGAAGCTGCAGGTGGATGGGTTGAGCTGAACAGGGTGAATGGGAATCTGGCCTTGTCACGGGCTCTTGGCGACTTTGTATTCAAGCGAAACGACCGCAAAAGTCCACAGGAGCAGATTGTCACTGGTTATATTAATATTCATTATGTGTATGGAGTATTTCATATGGAATGCTACAAGACAAACCATTAACATCTCTGTGAACCTCAGTCATGATAGTATTCCTTTTTTGTGATTAATTTTTACGGATGTGGTAGATCATGTAGCATTCTGAGGTGAAATACGATAGTTACTCTAGCATTGGCCAAATTTCAGCAATGATGACTACCCAGTATGAATAGAAGTATATCGCTTTAAGGAAAGTTGTTAGAAAATTCTACCAGCATTTTTTTGGCAATTTTCCAATTACAGAGCCGAAAATGATAAATTATTTATTTACAGCTTACCCGGAGGTACAGCGGCATCAAGTGACGACAGATTGGGAATTTGTAATCGTAGCCTGTGACGGCATCTGGGATGTAATGAGTAACGAGGAAGTAGTAGCTTTTGTAAGAAACCGGCTAGCTCAAGGGTCGCAAAACGGGTCTGACGAGGAGGGAAGTATGGTGGATCCTGAAGAAGTTTGCGAAGAATTGATGAGCCACTGCTTGGCACCAGACGCTCAGATGGGCACAGGCTGCGATAATATGACGGTAGTGCTGGTTTGTTTTTTACACGGAAAACCATACTCGCATTTAGTTGCACGGTGTAAACAGCCTGCAAACCTAACTGCGTAGCTAGTCTTCATTTTATTTATTTTACTATTATTTTGTTTGAAATTTATTTGTTAATCATTGAAAAAAATGTTCGTACTTTATATCAATCATATTAATATTACTACTTATTAATAATTATTGGTAACGCTACTTTTTTGGCGATTCAATTGTACAACAACTCGATAAGTCCTATAAATATTTTTATACGTAAAAAAAGAAAATGCAATTTACGTACTCGCTTCTTACTATATTTAATGCAGTCTACTTACCTCCAAAGAATTACAAACACGTTAGAGACGATGCTGACGATTAGTAGATTTTCTTTTTATTTACATTTCCGTACAACAGGGTCGGAGAAAAGTCACAATGGTGTTTTTTTTTTTTTTTGTTCAAATAACATTCAGCTTTCTCCGATACGCCTAATGAAAATATGTAATAATAATTTTAGTATTTTATTTTATTGGGAATTACGAGAGCGGCAATCCATTAATATCCGTATCTGTCCTGGATGGAGGAGACTGCGGCATTGGCCAATGAGCTTAGCCTGCCTGCAACTTTGTTAACTCCTTGACGGACGCTTTCTCTGACTTCTTCTAAATCGACAGTACCACCTGCGGCCCGGCCGGACCTTCCGGTACCAGATGACACTGGCCCGGATGAAATAGTCTGGCCGTTACCGTGACTGGGTCCGTCTCCGAAATAATCAGCTGACGAAATGCTTGACGATCCCTCGAAACGGCGGAGATTGCTTTTGCGCTCCCACTGTAAAATGAAACAAGATCGTTCAGAAATGTAAGAATCATCACACAAAAGCCGGACATTTCCCACAACAAGCAATACTAACTGCATCTCCATCAGAAGAGCTGTTTCTGAAATATTGATCTGAACTAATGGCTTTGGCGCTGCCAAACTTTTTCTGTGCTTCGCCCCCGCGATTAGCGGGTTCACGATCAGAACTGTGAGAAGGAGGCTTGTTAATTGTTTGTTGGGTCGGCCGTCGAGGGATATCGGCTTCGGCAACAACAATGATATCGTCGGTGTGTGACGAGCTACTGGGAAGCTTTCCATACGATGAGGGCGAGTATGAGAGATCTTCAAGATCGAAGAAAAGATCGTGATCCTGATCTCTGGATCTCGGTTCGCTGGTCAAACTCATCCTTGAGGCAACTGGCGCACCCTCCTGAGTTATTACACGCATATCACCAAATGCTGAATGACTCGCACCCCTGTGATAAGGAAAAGCAATTACTCACATATGAATAAATAGAGAGTGATAATACTTGTTTAAATATAATCACGTTAATTACCGGCGCGCATTAAATCCCATGCCGAGACGTTCAGCTTCTCCAGCTTTGGATGGGTCCATCTTCTTCGTTCGTTCCTCAACTTTTTTTGCTTGCAGTGACAGATCGTGTTCATATTGATATGCCAGACGTGTATCAATTGCGTCTTGCTCCTCCTTATCCTTTTCGCGTGTTTCTTTCTCTCGAGACTCGCGATTAGCCTCGGCGACACTTCGTTCCAACTCATCAAAGTTCGTTTTCACTCTTTGTGCTCCCAATCCTCCACTTTTCTTTGCTCCGAGCTGTGAATCAATATTGTAAAAGATTATTTGGTTCCGAATATAGTTGACATTCTTGTTTTCTTGCTATAATTTACCTACCCCACTTCGTTTCGGTTGAATTTTTCTAACGCCGATCGTAGGCTTTCTATCAGATGGTTGAGCAGCGTTTGAATCATGATTCAAAAGTGCGCCGGATACATTAGGCCCTATACCACTGAGATTGGCAGGGTTCGTAGCTGTTATGGAAGACACTGTGTTGTCATTATTATCCTCAGTTACACTGGCGACTAGTGTTGATTTGGTAACAGGATCTGAGCGTAAATTTGATTCAGTAGAAAAGAAGTCATCAGATGTCGCTGACTCTTCGTGCTCTTTAAAAAAGTCCAATTCTGTTGTAGCTTCCAGCTGCGTGTGTTCAGGTTCTGGATCCAGCAACAACTGTAATAACAATAAATATGTGACGTGGCTATTCCATAGTAAACTGATCATTTCTAAGAATTCATTTCAAATTGACTTGAAAACACACCTTTGTTCCATGTCGTTTCATTGCCTGCACAGAAGCTTGGGACAATTTATCTCTGTACAAACTGGCAGCTCGCGATTTGTATTTTTGCTGAGCATCAGTAGTCGTGCAGTTGTGTTGGGAAAAAAATTTTCTCTAAAAGATATAACAACATTGATTAGAACTATTATGGTTGTTGAAAATTATAATTATCTATAGACTGACAGCATTAGCATTTCCTCCAAGCTGCATGTTCCGTAGTTGTAGCCATGTCCAATTTGTGTCAAGTTGAGTTGAACGGACAAAGGTCAAGTGAACACCTAGCCCTCTATGTACCGCTGAACAGTCTATACACAGGAAGACGCCGTATGTGACACTGGACCAAGCCGGGTTTTTGGCGTTGCAATCGAAACATGTCTGGTAGTAGAATAAAACGGAATAAATTTATCGTGCAAGAATGAAATTTTAAAGATAAAGTTAAAAAAATAGCAACTAGCGAGCTGCAAACGGTCAGGAAATGTCAGAGGAAGGTTAACACATGGATTGATTTAATGCCTGACACTGTCAATTACAAACATAAGGTTAATCACGTTTAATATGTGTGGGGAGAATAAGGTCTACACTAATAAAACGATTGCGAAATGCTATAGTTATTAAAATGTGTAGATTGATCGAAATTCTCAGACCAAAAGTCAGGGTCAGCACTGGAGCAGAGTTATGAGAATTGCACTGTAAATTACCAGTTGCGATTATCGAATTAACGTTGAATGAAATTTTGATTTCTATAATTAATCTAATTTGCCACGAAAATGCGTACCTTATTTGCTGGAATCGCACGTAACCTTTTAAAAACCTGCTCAATATCAGTCTTGCTGGGTGCAGGATCTGCCATCTTTGACGTGTTGTCAATTTAATCACGCGCTTGGCATGCCGGGACGTTGGAAACCTGCAATTAAGCCACGGGTCGTGTACACCACACATAGAAAGGAGTGGTACAAGCTGTCTGCGATGTGTAACTATCTAGACACTGTGCACACGACGATTGTCTAACTAAACGAAGACATCAATCCGTTTGGGCAAGTAAAGCCAACACTCCATGTATGCGTTGACCTCCGGCAAACGCATGCGGAAGGCGACTCCATGCACGCGGCAGACTTTAGCGTCACGCCACGTACGGAAATCGAAGATGCGTCTTAAAAATGTATACGAACGATAGCTACATAACCTAAAAGAAAGGAATACTCTATCCCATAATTCCGGGCGGTTTCTCACGTAATGAATTACAAGTTCATTCACGTCATCACAATTATATTCCATAGTGGAATGTTTTGTTGATGTTATTGATGGTTTGTTTTCATAGACAGTTTTGTACGACATAACCTACGTCACGTCAACTATTATTTGAGCCATAATTTGAGCCTTGCCAGATTCCGAATGGTCCCGAAGATTCTCGACTTTAGCCGAATGACGTGCGGTACTGCGGAAAAATTAAAATATTTTGATCTCAACGCAGTGCGGTGCGGCATGCCGGAGGTTGCCGCTGCCGGACTTGCGCCGGGCTCCTGATTGGTCACCGCAGCATTTGCCGGAGCTCAACGCATATATGGAGTCTTAGCAAATGATTACGATGTGGTAAAAAATGAGAACTTATATTCATTCTTTACAAAGAGAGGACATTAACTGATGGTATTAAATTTATACAGTAGCAAACAAGACTGTAGTATTCGCGTATGATTTTTCTTCATTCTTGATGTTCAAAGTAACTTTGGATTTATGTTGTAGAAGGACAGTTAGTCACACTTTTTTCCTTTTATCGCTCAAAGTTTCAGACTGCCGTTGACGAGACGAATTTGGAGAGTCGCTAACATTCACCTCTTCTTCCTCGACCTCCAAGCTGTTCAATTTATGCACAATGGGATAAATTAGTGCAAAGTGAAACATTGGATTCATAAAGCTCACCCTTCTTGCTCGAGGCTATGAAGCATTTGAAATCCAGCGTCAAGACTGGGGGGAAAACCTAAGTCAGGATCCAGCAGCTGCAAAGTCGGCACTTCTCTGCATACTTTCCCGAATGCGTCAAGTTCGTCAAAACTTACACCACCAAAGCCGTCGTTTTGTTCCATCCTGCGGTATATAGCAATTCCCATTAGATTCACTGTGATTTTAATTTGATCTGTAAATTTTACTGATGAGACAGTCATCGTAGTTGACTAAAAACATATCTATTGTAGGAAGACTTAGCAGATAAACCAAGTAGACAGATCGGATCAAGTTAGCATTTGCGAAATTTCAGATAAAGATGATTGTATTTTGACCTGCTACTTCCAGCGTCGAGTTCCATTTCCTTTCGCTCTACTTCCGCTCTTTCAACGGTCTGTTTCATATTCATTTCAAACCTCAGTACATTTTCCTGATAATAATCATGCAGAGATTGAGCTCCACCGATGCCTGTTTCATACAGGACACGTTCAACAGCATCCTGAGATGTGGAAATTAGTGAAATTGCATCAAAAGTAGAAATAATTTAATAAATAAATCAAGATTCCGCTCACGCACAGGGAACCCGCATTTATCCTGCTCCGCTGCGAGTTTGAGTAGCCTTGTCATACGTTTGAGGAATTGATCAGCGATATCTGTTACTGCTTCGATGGCAATATCGGAAGAATCTAAAATAGATTAACAATTTTGGTAGTTAGCTCATCAATTCAAGTTAAGATCATGCACAGCCAGCAGAAAGTATAAATTTACGGACTTTCGAAACCAGTATGAGCCAACAACACGATAACAGAATGCCTCAGCAAGCCGTGTGCTGTTTCTGGTGTTAGGTATGTTGGGTGAGCTGGAGGTTCGTCAGGTATTTTTGCACTATAACGAATGTTTCATTTTTTAAATACATTTCTGTTTCCGCGATTCATTTTCTATGTAATTACACGGAGTGCTTACTCTTTTGAGTCTGTCTCCGTCTCCGCATGCGGAAATGAAAAATGAAATGGATTCATCTGTTCTCGAACTTCCAGCAGTGGCAGTCCATCGATTTCCGTCGCAGGGCCGGGAGAGCCTCCATTCTCCTGCGAAAGCTGAATGTTAATACATAAATACGATTTAATTGCATTTTGTACCAATAATGATTCTTACAAGATCTCGCAACCGCTGGTGAAGGTTGATGGTGTTTAATACATGTGGATTAATGTTAGGTAACCTGAAACAATGTAAAGAAGAATCAATTACATATGATACTTTTGTTCTAACTGATCATCATCCCAGCACTAGCAACGCATACTTACTGAAAGTATTCCACTTGGTTGTCTGTTTGAAAATCGAATTCCGACGACTTTGTGTCATCCATTACTTGCCTCCAAATATTTTCGATAACATCCGGAGTGATTATTTCCTGTTTGTGAGTTTCCTTGGTCGGTAACTCCCCCCAATGAGCCCCAGCAGTAGTCGTACTACACTTGCTCGACTTCATTATTAATCTTTATGCTTTGGCGCGCGAAGAGTGCAGCAGTAAAATAATTTAAATTTAAAAATGCCCGCGGGTGCTCAGCAGCTATTGGCACCTAGCGTCAGTTCTGCGAGCCTGATTAATTTTGAGATCGTCACTTTTTACGCTATTCGATGGTCGCCCCAATGCAGAAGTTCTAATACGATTTATTTTATGCCTATGTATTGTTATTTTGCATCGGTTTTAACGCAGGCTAGGAGGTGAAATTCAGTGAACAAGATCCGGGCCCGATGACCGAGGCATAACACCGTGCCTTGATGAAAATTTTGAGAAGTTTACGTACCCGCGCACGCAACGATCGTGGAAGGAAATATATTTGAGGTTAGAATTACTGTTGAGAAGAATGACGTTTTCGCTGTTCGCACTCGCCACTGGTCGCCGCCACATTTGTAAATCACGTCATGCACACGCTGCATAAACTATGTCTGTATAGGTAGCGTTGACTGGGCGCATTTTTTAAATTTTGATTCAACACTTGTCTAGGGAATTTGAATTAATGTACTGTACGTACCGCGCTTTTCGTGTTCAATCAAGAGATAAGGTAATCGAGGACCCCCGCACTCTTCTTTAGGCGCATGCCAAAATTATATGCGTATAATAAACCATACAATATACCGAGTAAGTGTAGAAATTGAAAAACAAAAAAAAAATTAGGCTCAACTATGGAAAGTGCGGCCGTATCAATTTTGCTGAGAGCTGTCGAAATGGATACCAAAGAAAGATACACGATGGCACTGGTTTTGTATCAAGAAGGTCTCCAGATACTCATGGACTTGATAAAAGGTATGATGATTAAATAATAACAAACGACAACTTCGGAATTAAATATTAGATGGCTATTAGTACATAATATTCCAATGCCCACAGAGACCAAAGACGCGGCGAAGAAGAAACATTTCAAATGCAAAGCAGCTGAATATATGGACAGAGCTGAAACCATAAAGGACCTTATTAAGGAGCAAAAATCCGCGGGAAAGTACAGGGAACAGACGAAAATTGAGGCCGGCTCCACCGGACACGGATACGCCACCGTTTTCGGGAGGTTTTTGGACGCCTCAGTAACTCACATACACGTCGAAGATCCCTACATAAGGACTTTTCATCAGGTAAATTAGTTTCTCCGGAGACGAAACGAATTTCCAACACTCTCTGAATATGCATCGATCGTGTGTTAATCGCGGCTAATTTAACATTCACCCGCGTTTTGTTCTGAATATGCTGCATGACGTCAATTGTTCCGATACATTTTTAGCATAATCTGTTTTAAAAGACTGGATTCTCAATCGCGTTACATTCTGAAGAATAAATTCTGAACGTGCGATGATTTGAAACTGTATCTCAAGATATATTATTATTGCAACAATCGCTGTAGTGTCAAAACTTGTTGCGGCTCTGCGAACTTGGGATTCAAAAGTGTCATTCGTTGGCACATGTGACGCTGGTAACCACGCAAGATCCAGATCGTCGGAAAGAACAAACAGCGTGGCTACAAGAATTGAAGCTAAGTCTTGGATTGCGGCAAATATCATTTGAATTCACGTTCTCGTCGACGCTACATGATCGGCAAGTCCGGTAAGTCATTTACCTTAGTTTAATGTATTCCCTTTATTTGCGCCCGCAAATATATTGTGATAGTCACTTTTTAATCATGTGTATGTGGATTCGAATGACGAGAAGATTGAACAATGGCTGGGTGATAAAAATTGGTCGAGGTTTGGACTACTTCAAAGCTTCTGCTGGTAAAATGACGCTTGGAGCATGTGACATGGACTTGAGGCCGTGTTTGGAAACAAGCGTCGATATTTTTCACGCTTCCCAAATCGTCAATAAAAATGACACGTAACGCTACCACAGAGTTATTTTCGGTAAGGATAATTTAAAGAGAGCTAGGATCAATTGCTGCAGCTCTTCTTCTTATCCCTGAGCGAACGATTCCCGATTAATGGGCAGACAATATTAGGGTATGTGATCGAGTATTTTTGTACACATTTAAATATACATATATTATTTGTAAGTATAAATAGTTTAGGATAAAAACTTTTATTCACCCAAACGACACCACTCGGAGAATGTCTGAAGTCTCTCTATCAGTCTCTCTACACTCACCAGTAAAAATACCGATGAAAATTTACACGATATAATTATATGAATACGCACGTATTATAGGTATAGGTATCATAAGCCCATAAGTCGTTACTTACACTTGATACTGGGTGTGTTGCAAAATATGGCACATGAGTCATAAGCCTACTCTATTACAAATTTACATTCACGTATAATGCGCGGTAAATCAATTATTCGTAGCGCAGTGTTTTACCCATAAAGTATGCAAAAATGAGTTGATAAAACTTTGAAACCTTCTCGTGTAGATTTTCTTTATAATTTAGTATTTAGTGTATCGACGCGAAAATACTGAAACTAATATACCCAGGTATAAAATTACATCAAGGATTTTCTCACAACCATGTGTGTAATTTTCGATTCAGAGCCTCGTAATTTCAGCCATGTCTTTGACTATTATGTAGACGGTAGTTTTAACGATAACTATAAACATTTTATAATATGAAGTATCGATAATCATTATACAAATATACATATATAATTATAATTACTATTATTATTCGTTGTGATATATCTATATAAATGAGTACGACACCGGATTCGCTCGTTAAACACTTTTTCCTCCATTACATTATCTCAGTGCTAAAATATTGCTCGGTGTTTTATCACTCAATTTCGACAGTCCTCAGATCCCGCACCTCTTATCAAAATCAACGACGATCCAAAGTGCAAGCTCGATCGGAAGCTTTGGCGGCGTCAATCTGTTTGGCGGCTCTCTTACAAGCGATCCTGAGAGAACGAGTATACCGATTGTTCGGGGCTTTTCTGACCGTCGACGAGTCCGCGATGGTCACCTGATTGTAAGGAATGACGCAATTTATGGCACCGACGTCGACGACCTGCTGGGCGACCTCTCGATGTACGCAGAGCCTTGCAAGGGCCTCCGAGGCGGTGGCCTCGAGTTTCCTGTAGGCAATTTCGAGGCCAGGAGGTGTCATTCTGAGGAAACAGACCAGGGCTACAGATGCCCTGGCCTCCGCCAAGTGTGGATGAATCTGCGAGGATCTCGCCAACTCGCCGATCAGAGCCGCGACCTGCTCCATAAGGCAAATGCTTCCGCCCCCCGATCGCCGCACGCTCCTGAGCAAAGTGGCGACTGTCTTGCAGGCCACCATTGGGCCCGCGCATCGTGGGGACCGCGCTAAATTGTTCAAGGCCGCCGCGGCCAGGAGCAGCGTCTGCGAGCAGGCGGTATCCCCGGCGAGGAGAGTCAGCGACTGAACCAGTTCCTCGGCGAAGGGCTCGAGGTGGGGAAGCCCCAAGGCGTCAGTCCAGGGCGCCGTTATTTGCACGACGAGGGCCGTGGCCTCCATTTTCTCGGCTTCCGGCGCCGCCTCAGAGCTCAGGAGGTCCGCCAAAATCTCCGAGCCGCCGTGCGCAGCCAGCTGCTCTATCGCCTCGGCGCAACAACAGACGCTACCGAGGGCACGCAGGCACGCGACCCGCGAATCCCTCGATGCGCTAGACTGCCCCCGCACTGAAATTAACGCCGTCAGCAGTGTTCGCACCCCCGAACATCGCGCGACGCTTCGCCCCCCTCTTCGATTTCCTGGACCTAGACCCAGCGCCGTTAACCCGGCCAGCGCGCCTCGCGCTGCGATCCCGTCCTCCCTTGGCGCCTCCTCCAGCCCACGGACGATCCGCTGTTGGAGAAATTTGGATTTTAAAGAGCTTGTACATACATACTACGTGCCGCGACGACGAGTCAGGTAAATATTAAACCGATATAATTACCTCGACGTAAAAATCTAGACGAGTGTCTACAACGTGGTCCAATTCGTTCTGTAGTTCTCTGAGCTGCCGAAGAACTTCTTTCGAACAGGTCAAGTTGCGCACTCTTTGGGGCGGTGGTGCTCCGAGCTCCGAGAGCAGCAGGAACGCCTCCTCTTCGAGCGACTGTATCAAACCGCGTTCTGATCTCTCGCTACCAGGCCTGTTCAGCGCTCTGCGGGTGAAAAATATTGTTACAGTTACACATACGTCTTCGATTGTTTCCAATTTCTTTTTGCAGTTAAATAGATGGCAAAATACTTACTCCAGAGCGGATTGATACCGTTGATGGAACTGTTCAACCTTAGCCAATAGTTTCGTCGCAGCGGCGGTCGCGGAGGCGGTGAGGAGGGTGGAATCGCGGCCTTGCATGCAGTGTTGAAGACTCGTCGTACTGCCACTGTGACTGCTACAGGGAGTTCTGATTCTGGGCAAGGCTTTGCTCTGCAAAGTAGCACCGCACTCGGCCTCGGTCTCCACGGCGAGAAGGTTCAGCCATGACTTGACCGGCGCAAATTGTCCGTTGGAATTTTCACCAGTCCGATGCGCCGACGATCGTCGTACCGCTCCCGAAGACGCCGTCGCGGACTCCGACGCTTGGAAAACGTCCTCCGGCGGCTCATTGGCGTACAAAAAATCTCCCAAGCACTCTCCGTCCGCCATAGACATTCCGATCATTCGAGGCACTCGATCACCCTCCTCGGCCTCTTCGTCGTCATCGTCCGCGTCTCCCCTGTAACAAGAAACCGGGAGACGGTTACTTGAATGCAAAGATGTGAGTGCAGTCGCGACTTTGTCATGTTCGAAATTTTAACTTTCCGGCAGCGGGAGAAAGGCTATTCAAATTCAAGTCGATCTTGGTTGGATTTTTACAAATTCGATTCAGCCACGTCATCGAAATCGAAAGTAACGGAGTTTTTAAAAATTTCCCTTCACATCCGCGTCATTAGTGCCCGATGTTTCGTCGAATTTGGTACCAGTCATGTCTCTGGAATTCGGGGTGCAAAATTATTCCGGCAGAAACGGTAATTCATACATTTGCATGTTTAAAAATACTTTCAACGGTGTAGCGATCACGGAAAATTTATAACTTCGAAACAATTTCAATCGTTTTTTGTAAGAATTAATATTAAAAACCCGATCTAGATTCCGATACTCGGATATATGTTGAAATTCGAAGAGAAAGAGAGAGTCGCGCAAATAGTGGCACAATTTACAAGCGCGAAATAATCGCTTCTTCAAAACGCGACTCACCGCCGTAGTTGCGCCGTACTATCTGCTTCGCCCCCCTCCTCTCACGTGTATCAAAGGGGGGTGCAGCGACGCTGCATTCTCACAATTAGCTCACAAGTTCTTCGTCATCGAAATTCTCTCGAAAGAGTCATTATCGGGTAGGTAGGTGGTGACTGACTCACTCAGGTTGACTCAATCTTGTTTGATTGTCGCGACTCAGCTTCCGCCTATCGCTATTACACCAATCCTTTACTGCATGATTCTACGCGGTTCTTTCGACACGTGTGTGTATGTACACAATTACGGCCCGCCCATGTACCTATTTCTATAAGTGTGCGTACACCTGGCTGCATTGAGTCACGTATGTAGGGACGCAGACGTGAGCGCGTGGCTGCCGTGAGTCAATTCGAATGCTGATCACAGCGAGCCGAACCAACGGCGTATACTTAATACTGAAACACCAAAACTGAGGCCATCAACTACAATAATCTTTGAAGCGCATGATACGCTGGTGCACGAAACAATTCGTGCAGTAAAAATTTCAATTTATTCTATTTTGAAATATTTTTCATTCAAACTGAAGCAGTTGTACGCTCATGTTATGTACCCAATACACTGCATGAGGTGGATCATGCTTACGGATATCTGTATGCAGAAATGCAACTCGAGCAAGAGATAATACCCCCTGACCATGTGCATAAGGCAAACTGTATAAGTATATAAGGAATTACGTTCTACAAGCGGAAGTGCGACGTTTGTACTGCGATTCAGCAAATGGTATACGCACACATTGACACGTTGGCCGATGGTGTATTTTAAGCACTCGTCGTGAAATAGCACTTATAGTTACAGCGTGATGCTAATAGGCCAAGAATGTCTTTCTCCCATTGTACATACGCTATACCACCAGAATGCTTCTCTGTAGTCTGTACATTCTGTCAGTGATACAACAGCCAACTGATACTTTTATGTAATTCAAATTATCACTGAATAATCTGGTGCGTACCTGACAGCTAAATGTTTTCCCGTTTCAGAATACATACTTCCAATTACGGCGATAAATGCAGGTTTCAATCTATTTCAAAACAGCTTGAAACACGACCTGCCATGGGAAAATTGAACGAATGGACAGAAGGTTTCGGAATTTTGCATCGAGAGTTGAAAATATTGCACTGCCGTATGAATTTTTTTGAATTTCAAACACTAAAAGGTACCGTACCTGCTCTAGCCCTGTTTTTTTTTCAGATTGACATTTGAATGCGAATCAACCTCACAACAACTATGAAATAATAATCTCCACTAACCGATCGAAAGCAGCAGGTGAAGTCTCCCGCCTCTTATCAACGCCTCGTCTTCTGGAGCCGCGCGGGAGGGACGCGGAAACCTTCCGGCCGCGAGGCTCACCAGTTTTAGGGGTCGACGTGTGCCTGGGGTGCGGTGGAATTTCGGTGGGTGCCCAGAGCGAGTCGAGTCTCCTAACGGCGCCGCAGCGCTGGTCTCTCTCTTCCCTCGCGGGAGAGAGGCGTTCCTCACTCTCCCGATCCTCGGAAATCCTCCGTCGTCGCAACTTCCTGGTCCGTGCGCGGCGCAGCCTCTCGACGCGTGAAGCGTACGCGTCAACCCCCGACTCTTCCGAGCGTTCGGAGTCCGAGAATCCTGAGTCCTGGCTCCGGTGGCCGACGAAGCTCTTCGGACTCGCCGATCTCTCCCGGTCCCGCGGCTCGTTCCAGTCTTCGGGGCCCTCCGCAACTCCCCCGGCCGCAAGCTTTTCCTCCGCATCGTCGAGCGGCGCCGGAAGCTCGAGGACTTCCCTTGACTTGAGGAGGTCAGTCTTGCTCGGCAGGCCGAGGTCCTGGGACTCCATGTACTTCCAGAAAACCTGGCTCTGTTTTCTCTTAAAGCGGCTCATTTCAGGGCTGGTTGCGTTCGATGTCAGTGAACAGCAGAGCTCATGGCAATTTTTACGCTTTTACCTTGCGCTCTCGCAATTAGTCACACACTCCAAAACCGCACGGTTGATCACACGCTCCTAGCTGACTTAGCGACGTTCGGCGCGTAACTGAGCCGACCCGGGGGCCCGGGCGATAGAACTTCTGCGATCCGGGTCCGTTCCCCCACTGAACTCCAAAGCACCCCTGGCTCGCGGGGCCCGCCGTTACGGCTCGTCGCGGGGGAAGACCGTGGGGGAGGGTGGCTCATCCAGAGGGGTCTTCTGCGTCGACCGGGTCCTCGCACGTGCCCCACGACCTGGCGTGCCATGGCGTAGCCACACACGATCCTACACGGTGACCCCGGGCCCCGTGGAGACCGGGGAAAACGAAGGGGGACTCGGGCCTACGACGATGAGCCCCCGGCGCCAGGTGCCACTCTCGGTGTGCCTCGCTGTGCCTCGGGGAGGGACGACCCCCGCCCCTTGCATTTAAAGAGTCACCCGCCAATGCCGACGTCTCGATACATCTGCGCCCGCACACTTCAACTTTAAAGCTGCACGCCTGCCATGATCGTGTACTAAATGCGGGCTACGTGGTGAAGCCTATTAAACGCTGCGACAACTAACGATAAAATTAACGAATTCTCGATCAAAGGATCAGGCAATCGGTCAACTTTCAATTACGCTACGTTTTCATTTTGGGACCGTTTCAGCCTGTCCGGTTATTCCTGTGACTTTTTTTCACTTATGCATACTTTGGATTCTCTTTGTTCAGGTTTCTGCCAAGTAGATTTGGACGTTTCTACTTTTCCCGCCCTACCCTTGCCTTGACTCGCATCCTTACTCGGTTTCGCTGGCTCTTGTTACTCTGACTTAAAAACGGGTTTTGTAACTCCGGGTGCTTGGAACAGAGTTGTGGAACCGTTTGAAGAAAATATTTTTCAATTACCTTCCAGCGCAAAACCTGTATTACATACAATCCAAATGGGAAGTATACAGTTTCTGATCATTCAAAATTCTGCAGATATTAAAAATTATTGAAATTTCAAGCGGCATGTGCCAGACCATCCAAATGCAATCCAACTCGAAAACTGAATAATCTTTCAAATATTCAATCTGTGGTCGTTTGTGTCAATGAAATCTCAGAAACACATTTGAAAATAGGGAAAAATAAATTGAAATAAAAAAATGAATTCATCTATAGGAACGTGATTTAAACCGAAAGTCTGTACTCGACAAACATACACATACGCATATCCTCGACCCGCCTATCGTCTAACTGAAGCTATTGTCGACGCTACCGGAGTTAGGGCGAGCAAGGTGACGAGGGGAGAGAAGTAGACAGCTGCGAGGGACCGTTACGCTGTGAACGCGCAACCTGCGCACCCCGCAGACAACACCAATTTGGGGTGCGAAATACATACATTAGAAGAAGGGGGATGCAGGAACGCGAACGTCCCGAAGCCAACGATAAGGGGAGATAAAATGGAAGTTTGAGTGAAAAAATCCGGACCAATCGAAGCAGGAATTTATTTGCAGTTAATTTAACAAGTGCGTAAGACGGGGTTTTACGGTATGAAGGTAACGTACGTGGTGCAAGCATTCTGTATATACAAAAAACTTGACACTGGTACGGCATTTATACGTATAAACATGCTCAATGCGTTTATAATCATATCAATAGCTATGTTATACTGATGAGTCAGCTGAAACGCGCCGCTCTGGAATTCTAAAACAGTTTTGTTGTGGTAACCAAGCCAGCTTCGTATATCCTTTGCATTCTTCTTGCGCATTCCTGCAATATGACTTCGAATGAGTCAAGCACGCGGGCATTAGCCATGAATAGTTCTCGTCGACCTCACCAATACCAGATGTTACTACTGACAGCTACTGAACTCTAACAGAGTCCAGCATTGAATTTCTACGCCTGCAATTACTATTAAAATATCGTCGCATGTATGACCAGTTGCTAACAATTAGGTTCACGAACAAGGTAAATTGCTTGCAACAAGGTCTTCGACATTCGCCTACGATCAGGCGTAAACGTCAATAAGTTGCCTATGATCAGGAGTAAAATGGAAAACATTGTACGTCCGTAAAGAAAGAAATTTAGGATTTTTTACGTAGGGAAAAAAACCAAAATTGCCGAAGAAACATATTTTTGAGTGTATTAAATTGTTCCATTCGCAATTGAAGGCATTATTTCACTCGATTCAGATGTGGGACGACGTCCTACGATGCAGAATGACCATAATTGGTCTTGAAATTGGAAAGATGGAATCAAGTCAATGTGAGTGGTGGTATCTAGCGGTCGGAAGAATCACTTGGGGCTCACAGATCTCGCGATTGGTCGCGAGAGCTGCGCGAAGGCAAGGCTTCTAGTTGTTTCTGCACGGTGCGATTCGTCGGCCCTTCGTTGTTCCAAGATCAGCATCATTCAACATCACGGCGCCCGACATCGAAGCGGTGATTTCTGAATTTGGTGTTTAGTACGCGATAACGAACAATTAACGATGGTCAGTACTGCATTTAGCTAACTAATAAACTAGCCTAAGTCTCGTTCGAATCTCGTTCCTCGTTACCCCCGGATATAAAATCCTCAAAATCCAAACCCAACGATGGGCGAAGTCGATCCTCCCACGACTGACTGTCCGGTGTCCGCATCAAAATGATGGCGAATCGCGTGACACGAAATGCACGTGTCTCGAGCATCACAGGATTGATACAGGAATTCGGAGACGTTGGCTTCGACGATATGATCGCGTGGTATTGAGCTCCACCGCGGACTTCATTAGGCACACCCTGAATCTCCGTGTCTCGCCTTTTCTTGTCTACTATGGCAACCTAACCTCTCCTGCACATTATGAATCCGGCGGATGATATTCTTTTTAACAAAAATATGAGTGAGCAAACATTTTTTTAGGTGTCACTTAATCCTGTCAGGATATTAAAGAATGAGGCGGAAGAGGAGAAGGCGGAAATAGCCCGGCTGAGTTCTTTTGTTGGAGCCATCGCTATTGGCGAACTGGTCAAATCCACTCTAGGCCCTAAAGGCATGGACAAGATTCTTGTCGCTCATGGACGATCAGCTGGTCAAGTTCAGGTTACCAATGACGGGGCCACTATCCTCAAGAGTGTCGGCGTTGATAATCCTGCAGCAAAAATACTTGTGGACATGAGCCGAGTGCAGGATGACGAAGTTGGCGACGGCACAACTTCTGTAACAGTATTGGGTTTGTTATTCATTTATTTGTCTATTCAGTTCAATCAATTGTTTTGAAGACAGCATTAATAGTTTGCAATCTATCACAAATTAAATTGTTTTTCTAAAACCTAACAGCGGCTGAATTGCTAAAGGAAGCAGAAAAGTTGATAGATCAGAAGATTCATCCGCAGACAATAATTGCTGGCTGGCGTAGCGCTACTACGGTTGCCAGGGAGGCACTACATAACACGGCGACAGATAATTCAGCGGATCCTGAGACTTTCCGCAAAGATCTTATGAACATTGCACGAACAACGCTTAGTTCAAAGATTCTGTCTCAGCATAAAGAACACTTTAGCAAGCTGGCTGTTGATGCTGTACTGCGTCTCAAAGGCTCAGGAAACTTATCTGCTATACAGATAATAAAAAAACGGGGTGCCACTCTGGCTGATTCATTCCTTGATGAAGGTTTCCTTCTCGATAAAAAACCTGGAGTTCATCAGCCCCAGCGTATCACCGATGCTCGTATTCTGATTGCCAATACCCCCATGGATACTGATAAAATCAAGGTATGAATTAAAATAAAACAATTTTAATTGACTGGGCATTCTTCGAAACTTCTGTTCCAGTTCTATATAAATTGAATATCTTGAATGTAGTAGCTATGCTTGTCACAGCATTTTTTATTGAAATAACACGATACACTGTACTGATACGTGTGATTTCGTGTTTATTTACATTTTTATTAATTTATTAATTATCTTTCAGGTCTTCGGTTCAAGGGTACGTGTCGATTCGATGGCAAAGATTGCAGAGCTAGAGACTGCAGAAAAGGAGAAGATGAAGGTATTGAAATAACGTCAACATTCGCATTTTCACGTATAAGTTTACTTAATTATTCGCAAAAATATGAGGCTTACGTGTAATGGCCAAAACTAGACGATTCCGTACCAACTAATCAACTTTATATCCTCTGAATTGATGAATTGCTTCCCAACCAGGATAAAGTTGACAAAATAGTGAAGCATGGCTGCAATGTCTTCATAAACAGGCAGTTGATCTACAACTATCCAGAACAGTTATTCGCTGACGCTGGTTTGATGGCCATTGAGCATGCAGATTTTGATGGTATCGAAAGACTCGCCCTTGTAACTGGAGGAGATATAGTCAGTACCTTCGATCATCCCGAGCTGGTCAAACTTGGCAAATGTGATTTAATAGAGCAGGTATGTCTCTAGATCTTGGATACTATAATTATGCCTTGCAACCTATTTAATTCAGAAAATTGTATCAACAATTCTGATCATCGTTTGAATCACTACAGGTTATGATTGGAGAAGACTCTCTTCTTCGTTTTTCGGGTGTAGCTCTCGGTGAAGCTTGCACCGTTGTCATCAGAGGCGCTACTCAACAAATCCTAGATGAAGCTGAGCGTTCATTACACGACGCTCTCTGCGTACTGGCAGCTACAGTACGCGAGTCACGTATCGTATTTGGAGGAGGTAAAAAATTTCTCATGTTTTACCAAAACGCTGGTGCAAAAACAATTTGGTTGCTGCGTTAAATACTCAGATTTTATTCAAAATGTTACGCAAACAAATGGGAGTGCGCGCTCCACAATTTAGTAAGAGCACACAACAGTTTTTTCCTTGTAATCCTAAGCCTTATAAAAATCCTAACAGGCTGCAGCGAAATGGCTATGGCTTGTGCAGTGATGAAAGCTGCCACTGCTACCCCTGGAAAAGAGGCTGTTGCCATGGAAGCGTACGCTAGAGCTCTTCAGCAGCTACCTATAGTAATTGCAGACAACGCGGGTTACGACTCAGCTCAGCTAATCAGCGAGCTCAGAGCCGCGCATAATTCGGGAGCCTCAACAATGGGACTTGGTTAGTATTGAATTTCAAGGCCGAATCCTCACAATCGATATTCGCAGGATAACTATAATGTTTCGTATTTCCTACTACAGATATGGAGGAGGGTAAAATCGGCTGCATGAAAAAACTCGGAATCACAGAGTCGTGGGCTGTGAAGCGACAAGTCGTCCTGAGTGCATCTGAAGCCGCCGAAATGATACTCCGAGTTGATAACATTCTTAAGGCAGCACCGCGAAAACGCGTCCAGGACCGTGGTCACTGTTAAACGGGGCGCGCTTTCCGTTTCAATTCTTTGTAATTTCATTAATTGTCCATTAAATTGAACTGCGCTTCTCCGCATCATAGGTGACGACTAAAACGCGTAACACGCTTATTTAACCGAACACAACTACACGCATTTGTAAACCGGCGACGTGAATCGTCGCCGATTATTATCATTATAATTTTACTTATTAACGAAACACTTCTATGTTCGATATATCGAACATAACAATAAATTCGTTTTCATGTATGTATATGTATAGCGAAATATGTATACGTACATGTATATCGTTTTGTACCTAATATTTTCTTATTCAACAAATCCATATTCATACAAACCTAGAAAATTACAATTGGGAAAGTTGATTCGAAACCCGAAACTCGCAATGAAACATTTGCTACTCAAGTGGGCACAATTACCTAAAAGGGTGAAAAATTGTACCAAATTTCATGTGTGACATGATTAAAATCAATTTATGGTTTTACTATTATACTGATCCGTAGGTTTCGAAAAATGATTACATAATCATTATTCACATATGAACAGTAGTGCTCAAAATACGTTGGATTAGAGTTGATCAGACTGCAGAATAATAAAAATTGAGCGATCTCTTGGAAAACGAAGAATCCCGGGCTCACAGAGTCGAAGTTCGACAAGTCGTTTGCTGATATAATCGCCGAGTCGATGGACTGTTGGCGCGCTGCGATCGGAGATGAGGAAACTGTCGAGCAACAGTAAAGAGACGGTGGATAACATTGGCAGCGAAGGTGCCAAAGATAGAATCACGGTAGAATATAAATCATCGCTGGCGTTCGCGTACGCACGATACACGAGCGTGTTTCAAAGTTCGAAAAATAGTGGCGAAAGTTTTGATGGACAGAAAGAAATCAGAAGTGGACCGGGAACTTTGTGTGTGTGAGTGTGTGTTTTTTTGTTATTCTCTTAACTAAAAATATATTCATTTGTTACACAAATGAACTGGGTGATTTCCTCGCGATTGTCGCCTTCTCGCGGTTGCTGATGCTGTTCATTAGTAGCTGCTTCATCTCTCTCGACGTAAATTTCAGTGCAGTCAATATTTAACAGCGGCACGTAGTGTCGCCGACTCGTGGCTTGGGTAAATATACGAGTCACTTGTGTAATACGGTTCTGAATTTTTTGATATGTCGCTAATTGTCGTCATTTAAAGGAAACAACCCCTGGTGTTCCGTATTCGATCATCCTCCTCCACCTCCTCTTCTACGTCGTCGTTGTCGTCATCGTCGTTTGTACGGGCGAAAATATCACCACCGAGGGAGCAAAAATTTTCGCTATTCCCATTCTATGAGCGCGAAGGGCCAAGAGGACCCTGGAGAAGATCTGACTTCCAGGTAAAAGACCCGCCGCAGCGTCATTTCCTTTCATCTAGAGTTTAAATCCTGATTGCCAACTGTGGGTTCACCGATCTTGGTCCCACGGTAAATCGCCTTGATTTTTCCCCGTAAATTTCTATTCCCCAAGAAAATTCTAGCTCACGATCGAGATCGGTCGTGCTAAAAACATGGAATCCCTTCAGGGGCAAGAGTCGGGGGGAAGGTCCGTCGTAGAACTCGCCGTTGTTGACATGTCAGCGTGACAATGTATTTTGCGTTTTTGAGGTTATATTTAGCGTTTGCTTCCTTCTCTCGTGCCCCTGTTCTCCTCTGTCTGCACGTCCTCATGGCAATGACTAATGAATTATCCGCTCTTTGTTTATCTTTTCGAAGGTTCGTTAGTCTTATTGAAGCTACATTCCTATTTTAAAATCTAAAAATGAAAAGAGAAATTTGGTAAGCTACAGACTATCCGAGATTCTGTTTTTCAATCAACGAGCATCATCACCACTTCTAGTCGTAATTGTGCTTTCATTTCAGGGTAGGAGCTGAGAGCCCTGGCAGCGACATGAAGCGTGCCGCGGCAAAGAAACTCATTGAACGCTATTTCTATCAGTTAACAGATGGCTGTGGAAATCCACAGTGTGATAATCAGCATTGCGCATCAAGTGGGAAGGTGATAATAATTCTTCTTAGTATATCCAGTGAAAAAATGCTCTCAGTCTTTCAGAAACAGAAACTTACACATCCCATTTTTTGTAGGTGACTAATTTGACGCCAAATCAAGCAGCTGCGCAGGCAATTCAGTTGTTTTCTCAAGAGGCACGACTATGCGATGGAACACAACCCAACAAAGTAGCGAGAACCACGATAGAGCCAGGCCCTGCATCGCTGGCGAAAAGCTTGCCAGTGAAAAGTGTAAACCCGACTTCGTCCGTCGAAGGTATTGCAACAAAATTGGAAAATAAGAACCGAGACTTTGGAGCTGTAGCATCCAACTGCCTAAACATTTCTACCGGTTCTGTTCATGGAGAAACAGATAGCTCCAAGGCCAAAAACATGCCGTGTTCATGTTTTGATGGTGCCATTGAAAATTCTAATCCAGTTTTATTGAATAAATCAGAAAACAATTTAAATATTGACAAAATTTCCGATCTCGGGGGGTCCAAGAGTTGTTCAAAAATCGATAGAACAAATACACCAATTACAGAAAAAAACAACCTTTGGGTCAGACAATATCGTTCACATTCTAATTCTAGCAGCACGTCTGGTTTGCATAATATCCATGATACACGTCATGCGCCAATTCGGCGACAAAAATACGTGAAAACCGAATGTGTATATCCGGGTAGGATAACGCGGTCTAAAATGAAGGAGGTGAAACCAACACTAAAAGATGTGGTAACAAGAAAGTCACTTGCGACTAAAAGGATTGGAGTGTCTCGACGGTCGGATAAGCGCCAGTTGCAACGACTCGTTAGGAAATTAGTTGTGTTGACATTGTACCTTAGGTATTTGGAAGTGAAGAGATCGTCTCGGTGCATGAAAAGCAATGAATTTTAACAATTTATACGTTATTTATTTGCAAAGAGAGATAAATCCTTGTTATACCGTCACATTATGTATTTTGTTTTGTAATAAATGTTTTATCGAAGCTTGTTTGTGACTTATGCTTTGTTTATTACTAGTCAAAGGCAAAACAAAGCTACGATTAATGAGTAAGATTTGTGCAAAGAAGAATACGACCAGTGCTTTTCACGCTTCATTGAACTGATAAAACATCAGAGAATTTGAGATTGAAATAAGTGAGAACTACTGACGAGACGATCTCTGAGTAAATACATACATACACATTTGTACAAATTTTTTTACTTTATTTTTCTAATTTGAATAGGAAAACCAGTGCCATACTTGACAGAACCAAAGTTGTTGGATATAATACAGCAGTGTAAATCTGAAGAATCCTACTCTCTCCTCATTCGGACGTTGGGCGAAGTCTTCTCCTCTGCAGAAGCGTTGAGTCGTAGTTTTCAAAAAAGTGCAGAGAACGATTCTCCCCTTGCCGCCCTCCTTGATCGAGCTCCAGTTGACCTTCTTGGACCACCGCGAGACCTCAGTAAAGAAGCAGTAAGATCACTGCAAGGAGAAGACAAGGAAGAGGATAGCAGCGATCCTTCACCTACTGTACCCCACCCTGACGATACCAGTGTAGATTTGCCTGCAGTTAGAAGAGCCTTTACAGCACTTTGGTCGTTACCAGGTACGAGCACGCACGGAATATTGATTATTGATTCGCTTATTCATGTTTGATGTAAGTCAGGATCGAGAATCGAAAGCTGATCACTTGATTTCAATTTGTCTCACAGGAGAGGCATTCGAATCTGCACTTGTACATGCTCTGGTTACTTTGGCAGACAACATAGAACTGGACTTGAGGGTATTTGGTATAGTGCCTTCAGATAGCACGGACAGTTTACTGAATGTGTTCCTGATAGTATTTGAGATACCAGTTTTGGGTAGCAGTGAGTATCTTGAGCTGGCATTGCATATGTTGTGCAAGGCTGCGAGCTGTCTACCTTTAACAGCACAGGCAAAGCTGGCACGCGTATGGGCACGGCATTCAAAACCTCGTCTTCAAGCGCTACTGCAAGCACTGCAGCAACTCATTACCGTTAAGGTACAACGAGTTTTTGTTGATTGCAGTGATTAGTGACCAGTGATATTTGAAAATTGATTCATTGTTATTGTTTGATTTTGCGCCAAGGTAATTGGAGGGTCGTTCACTCGAGACTATTGCGTCCAAGACGCTGATACTATTACTGCCCCGACTAAGGTCATGAAAATACTGTACTATGCGAGTATGCTCGCAGGCGAACTTGATGGACCAGAATTGAGAAGAGATGAAGAAGGCGACGCGGGGGAGCTAGAAAAAACTAGTACTCAGAGAACTTCGACACAGGCTTTGCAAGTAAGTTATCTATTGATTTCTGATGTTTCATTTGTCACGTTTTCTTTTATTGCTTTGAATGATTGATGTTATTGCCGTCCTTGTCTTTAAGTGAATTAATTCATTGTTTGCCCAAAGGATCCATTGGCTGCGGAATTAAAAATCTGCTCGCTGGATGCGCGAAAGCCATTTGTTCCCTTCAACGACTTTTACAACGAGCCATTGAGTGATGCCATAGAAATGGACAAAGACTTTGCGTACTATAAAAGTGAGCAGCCAAAAAAGTTCAGCTTTATGAACTATGCATTCATTCTTACACCCGCAACGAAAACACTCGGACTCTATTATGATAACCGAATACGAATGTACAGTGAGAGAAGAATGAGTTTTCTGCAGACTGTTGTCGGCCAGCCAACGAATCCCTATCTCCGATTAAAGGTATGCACAGTGGATTTCATAAACTGGTTTCAGGGATCAATGATTTTCAAATTTTTTGTATAAATAACGGAAAATTTCACGATCTGGCTAATATAGTTGCAATACTCCTTTGCCTTTACCAGGTGCGTAGAGATCATTTGATAGACGACGCACTTGTTGAATTAGAAATGGTAGCCATGGAAAATCCGACGGATCTGAAGAAACAACTCGTTGTAGAATTTGAGGGAGAGCAAGGGGTTGACGAGGGTGGTGTATCCAAGGAATTTTTTCAGCTAGTGGTCGAGGAAATATTTAATCCTGATTACGGAATGTTCACGCTGCAAGTAAGATATGCGTTCTGCTTTGAATCTCTAATATTGATTGAGTGTAATAGCTTGTAGTTGATTTTTAATCTCGTATACAATCGTGAACAGGACGACACGCAAACAACGTGGTTCAATCCAACGTCGTTCGAAAGCGATGCGCAGTTTACATTGATTGGAGTCGTATTAGGCTTGGCGATCTACAACAACGTGATCCTCGACGTACGTTTCCCGATGGTTGTCTATCGCAAGTTGTTGGGAAGGAAAGGAGCCTTTGCGGATCTGGAAGACTGGAGTCCAACCCTTTACAGAAGTTTGAAAGAGCTGCTTGATTACACTGGAGAAGACATGGCTGACACATTCATGCAAACCTTTAGGGTCGGTTACAAGTGAGTCAAAAACAGGGAATGAGTGAGAGCGTCGAAAAGCAGAATAAAACAAGGAATGACAAGTAAACCATATAAGTTTCGCGAAATCGTAATGAACATATTTTCACTATCTGCCATTCAGAGATGTGTTCGGGTATGAACTTTTCCACGAGCTTCGCGAGGATGGGGATCAAATTTACGTAATGCAATCAAACAAGCGAGAGTTTGTCGATCTCTATGCAGACTTCCTCCTAAATCGATCCGTTGAAAGACAATTCAAAGCCTTTAGACGCGGCTTTCAAATGGTTACCGACGAGAGCCCGTTAGCGCTACTCTTCAGGCCGGAGGAAGTTGAGCAGGTATAACACCAATCCTTATTCTATATATTGAACCTAAGAAATAGGGTTCCGAATGAGAATATAGTGATCGAATGCGATTAATTTTCGTGATGCAGTTAGTCTGCGGAAGCAAGAACTTCGACTTTGCGGAACTAGAGGCAGCTACGGAGTACGAAGGCGGTTACACCGTCGACAGCGAAGCTGTCAGGAACTTTTGGAGGGTAGCTCACGCTCTTCCACCCGAAAGCCAACGTAGGCTGCTGCAGTTTACTACTGGAAGCGATAGAGTACCCGTCGGTGGTCTTTCGAGATTGAAGATGGTGATCGCACGGCATGGTCCGGATTCGGATAGGTGCGGAAATCTTACTGATTATTTACCCATATGCATACTTGAAGTGCATTATTGTTCAACGAACATGTGAAACAAGATTTCGTGGTTTTCATTGCAGATTACCCATAGCTCACACTTGCTTCAACGTTCTTCTCTTACCCGATTATGGCACGATAGAGAAGCTTCAAGATCGTTTATTGAAAGCAATAAATTATTCAAAGGGATTTGGGATGCTGTGAATAAGATATACGAATAACGGAAGTAATTCAATTCAGCGAGAAAAAGAAATCTCTCCTCACCTGAACAGCTCTCCCTCTTTATTCCTTACCCATTTATTCTCAATTCGGAATATTTCAGGAAATCCTTGTTGAGCAATTAGTAGGCGCGTAAAAGGAGGAGGTGAAGGACGATCGATGTTTGCAGTTTACAAGAAAGTTGGGGGCTCGTGATCGACCATCGGGCATAGAGAAAAGAAAGTATTAACAATTCAAGAAAAGATAAGTAGAAAAGCAGCAAAAAGGTAAAGAAATCCACGAATTAGTGTAAGTCTGGTGTCTGAAAAGCGAGTAGGATACTTTTTAGAGTTTTGTCGTCGGTAGATCTTTATGGGCTCGTGTAGTATATGCCCTTGTGTACATAATTTGTGTGCTGAATATGCGGAAAGTGTGGACGAAATATACTATATTCTGTGCGGATTTTGAGCGTCACTTGGCTTCAAAATACGACGTTTCAAGCAAGTAATTGTAGAGATATTATTATTATTATTATTATTATATACAATTGCATACTATTACATATATAAATAATGCATACATACTATACATAGGTATATAAAATACGCCCCAAAGACAAGTGAAATGTATGACTGTGATGCGAGTGAGAATGGCGAGTATTCAGTAAGTGATAGTAAAATTAAACATTTTAGAAGTAAATAATAATAATTACTGGGTGAATACCAAATGGAATTATTCAAATTAATGATAAAAGTAAATAGACGAATCAGTGATTTACAGATCAGGTGAATCATTTTGGACAAAATCTGTAAACTATGTATACACATTTTATAGATATGTACGTTATACATGTATACATAATTGTGGTGCGTTCCAGCTATCCATGTCCACTTCTGCGATGTTGCATAAAAAAAAATACTTTTATATCAATGTCTAAGAAATTTACAAAGTTAAAAGTTCGTTCATCTTCGATTCGGTAATCCTGCAAAATTCATAAAACTCGAAATTTAATAATGTGCTACCAGCTTATTTTGCTGCGGAAGAAGAATTACTATGAAAAATCGGCTGATTGCGCTAACGAATTATTGCAAATAAATGAACGTTTGAATAGAATTTGTGAGACAAATAGTGTCTATTCAGTGGGATTTTACATCTGCTTAAAGCGTTCAAGCATTGGCTTTTTTGCCCTGTATTTACTCGGCCAATTTTAAATGAAGACGAGGTTAAAATGATTATAGAAAAGGACACTCGTTGGAAATTGACCTGGAACGCTTTGTACCCCAAAAGTCGATGCAAGAATATGAGCTTCATAAAACGGGCATTGCTATGTAGGTTTCAAAGAGGAAACAAAAAAAAAATCGCGTACCTATCCGTGTCTTGACATTTTTGTTTATACGCATATGAACACACAATCAATTTATACCGTAAAAATTGTCATTACCATCAATATACAAATGATATTTACTGCGCCTAACGAACTAAAAAAGAAAAGTAAGAATTAAGATAGACTAATAATTTGTATAATAAACGTTTGTAACCAGCGACTTTTCTAAAAAGACACGCTGCACACTACACCGATGTTTAGATATATCATTAGTCGTGTGACAATAAAAGTTGTATGAAATAAGCAGTGTATAGTGTATGCATAGGTACTGCGGCGAGTGAATCGCTTCATTTAAAGTGATACACATTAATACACGTAAAAAAACAGAAAGGAAGAAATTCAAAAGATGGACAACCTATGTGTTCATGCGTGTATAGATTGTTTGAAATTACGCCAAGTATCAAATAGCGCGTGGCTATCGAGTGCAGACGTTTGTTTATCGTTAATTGTTATACACGCGACCGATAGAGCACGCAGAGCGATCTTTTCCTCGAGAGAAATTCCTGAAAAATAGCGCTTATCGTGACCTATTCGGATACATCTTACGACTCCAACATTGTAGTTAAATAAGGAAATCGCGTTCAGCAGAATGTCTTCGAGAATTAATGAACGAGGAAAGTCTAAATTAATTGTTGTAGTAAAAAAAAATTCTATCTTGTTTTTATCAACGCATAGCGTGTTGAAGTAATATAATTTCGATTTTCCTCGTTCGTACGAACGTAAAGATGCACTAATGCGGACAACAAAAAAAGTGTCGTTTCCAAAATCGTACGCCACCCGCGCGATGTAGCAATTTTAATGTACTCTGTCTCGATTTGATGAATTGTAACCGAAATCCGAATATGACTTACGTACATAATTCAATACGAATTTGCGAATTTGTAACAGCCTCGACAGACTTTCCGTGTCCGTGCGACATACTTTGTACAGTTACACCGTCTTATATCTTTAGTAAAAATATTGCGTACATCAGCTATTTGATTTACATTTTACGTATAAGATACAAACGTGTATAGAACAGTACGTATGGTACATGCATAGTTTATTCAGCTGAAGAGTGAGCGAGTAATTAGTCTGCGCTCTGTGTACGCTTACACACATACATAATATATATATTTATATATATATGCGACTCACAATACGCGGTATGTTGAAACAAGTAGGATAACGCCAGGCGGGTTGCAGGGATCGCGGCGCTGTGCGCCGATCCCCGTTATAGTGTTCATCGTCGCAGCGGTTATGACACGATTATTAATACAATTTAAAACTCGCGTAGAGAAGAGAGCTCAACTATGTGTGTAACACGACTCTATTGTCTGCAAGAGCTCTCACACTGTCGTATGCTTCGGTAACATTGCAGTCAACCGACCACGAGGATTCCCTGCATGTTGTACACTCATTGCCCGTAGTAACTTATCAATTTTAACGTAGCTAATTGATATTCGATACGCGTTTCGGTTTTCGGAATTCTCTTTGAAACGGTAGAACGGACCGTTAGTTTAAGACAAGAATTTCGTAACCTTTTATAAAACTCTTTAGATCTGCGTGTAAAGTGAAAAATTGATAGGTATACATTTTTTGTTCAAATATTGTACGTTTTAACCAGAATCGTGGGCATCAATGACGGTTAACGTATACGTATATCCTCTGCAGTAACCGTTAGTCCGGTCGTAGTAAAACTTGTTTTTTTTCCCTCTCCTGTGTATTTTTTTTTTTCTTCCATAATAGAGTTTACGAAGAATCAGAAAAACGAAACAATCAAGTTTTATGCAAAGACCTTAGCCTGTCCTCTGCATAGTCGACGGAATATAAATCATTTGAATGTGCATCATCGACGAAGTTTTCGGATAAAAATCTGAAATAAAAGTAAAACTCTCGCTTGCGTAACGAGGAGCGATTGTTATCCTCATATTCACAGCGCGCGACTATGTATCGTACATTATATGCGAGTTTGCCGGTTCTGCCCACGAGGCGTATTCAACATGTCATGTCTTCTCTTTTCCTGTAAATACGTAACACGCAAAATCGTGCCGCACAGGCGAGCAAAATATACCCCGAACGTTAGTATATGTATAGAGCTAGAAAAATATTTGCAGCAGCAGTTGCAGCAGGACTGGGAACTCGGGAATGGCACCGTTGATAATTCGGTTGCTTCGGGACTGTTTTGTTTTTTTTTTTTTTTTTTGTTTTTTTTTCATAGGAAAATGTTACCGCCGCCGGTATACTCTGCTGACGGAGGATCGGAGGGATGGTTGCGCGCGCATCCTCGGCTGACGCGATAACCGCGGCGGTATTAACAGGTGGTTAGCGGTGGTTGGCTGAGAGCCGGCGAGGCGCAGCACGGCTAAAGCTCCTCATTCGATTGCGGCGGGACCCCGCGACGTTCTCCAGTCGTCAGTCGACCACAGTTGCGATTAGAGCTCGATGCCGACGGAAGGAAGATAAGACCCTTCCTCACAACCGCTGCGAAACATATTACGCGGAGCAAATATTTTTGTATGTTATAACTTGTAAGCGAGGACCGCGCGCGCGCAAAAATCCCACGACCGTGCGCGCCAGTTTTACGATCGGTACTGTTGTGTCGTGTTGCCGTTTTCACCGGCGTTGCTCGTATTTCACAAATCAGGTTGTCCATCCTTGATCCGCTGCTCCTCTTTTCGCCGTTACGCTAGGCTATCTGATCCGCATCTGCGATCGTTGCACACTTTTGTCGCGTGTGTAAGGAGTTGTGTGTGCGCGCGTCGTGTTTTTACGATACATACGGACGAGGAAGAGACTGTGCGGGATGTGAAACTCTGTGGCTGTTAACAGTGTGTGACATATTTGTCGTAATATATTACGCTGGTGCCGTTGCCGTTGCCGGTTAAACACTTTTTTCTCATCTTCCCGCGTTACATGCTGATTCGTCGCTGCTCATTTTGACCGTTGATAATCAGTGTTTCTGTGTCGAGGAGAACACGTGGGTGAACCGACGGAAGAACTTCCTGGAACACCCTGCATTTTATCTTATTCAGGCTATTCGAGGTAAGCTAAAAATAGAATTTTCACCATGTATCTTCTACTGTATCGGTTACGCCCACACGCACGCATTGATCATCCGGCGTTACATTTTCACTCCCTTCTTCCCGAACAATAACAAGCAGTAAAAAATTGACGGTAAGCTAATCATCGTGGTTAAAACCCGTATGTGTTCATTTCTGTTAATACACCGCGGGGTGAGGCAGACTCCTGCAGTGATTAGGGCTTCGGAGACAAAAGAAAAGATAAAAAAAAAACGAGAACCTCAGCGGAACAAATGAATAGACGCCGACGTAAAAAAGGCTTTGTAAACGTCTTTAAGCCTGCAGGTGACGAGTTTTTCGTTCGAATACATATGTACGCAGTTGGCGCTGCAGCGAGTGTAAACAACAGACGTTTAACATCATTTTCGACGATCAGGACGAACTGCGTAGATCATAAGATTGATGTCGAAAATCCTTAACCAGTTTAGCAAACCCACCACATCGGTCCTATTGTTTTTCATTCGATCGTGTGTATACATGCAGTATCGATTAATCTCACGTGCAACCGGTAATAATACATCCCGGATACAGAAGCACACAACGATCCGTGCGCATTATACGCTAGTAAAAGGTGTGCTGCACCTGCAATCAATCGACCCGATTTCTTATCGGCCGAGGGTCCGCGTTGTTCGCTTGTTTCACGCCATTCCACGCTGCTGCACACTTGTTGCATGCAGCCTGGAAGAACCGTCGGGCAGCTTTCGATAACGCGAACGCTTGTACGATTGGTTGTTGCTGTCGTTACATCGTACACCTGTATTCCTTGATGCCCGTGGTAAAAAATGCAATTGCTTCGACTTTTACGCGAAGGCGGGAAAATTCAACGGTGTATCTATGTCCGCTTTTTTATTTTTTTTTTTTGTTTATTTGCGTGTAATTCCTAATTCTTCGACGTTGACACACGCATGCGGGCCGGTATGAAAATCCTGGCGCAAGTCGAAAGGTTCGCGAGTTCGGCACAAGCACGTGTTGTACTAGATTTAATATCCTGTACGCTCCTCTCCAGCTGGTCCATTGATCCCGATGCGCGATTTATCTCCATGCGAGTATCCGCGCGCGCGCGCGCGCTCATTAATGTAAAAAGCTTGACCGGGCAAAGAGCTTAACGAAGTGACAAATTATATCGATATTTCGATGCTAGTTTAGGCCTCACTCACTCACTCATTAATAATGACACAGTTTTAATCTACCAAGGAATTCTTCTTGTTACAGTAGCCGATGCAACTGCCTCGGTGGGGTGGCTGAAGGAAAATGCGAGGTGCGTAGATCGTCGGGCTTTCTGACCGAACGGTGCAGCGGAAACGGAAGTGAAACTAGCAGAGGTCGGTTGTTATGCTGTCACGGTATCGTCTTCCACTTCCAACATCGACGGCCTCGTCTTCGTCGTCATGGGAGCTGAAAACACATTCGCAACTTGCGATCTCGTTTGATTACCTTACCTGTCGACGATAGAATTGTCTATAGTTCTTTGTCGAACGGTAAATGCGGCAATCGCTCGACGTCTTCATCGTCATCTCGACGTTATTGAGCCCCACGAATAATAACGTCACCGACGGGGCAAGTAACTGATTGTCAACTGCAGTCTTCGAACACAGGGAGAGGATATTATGGAGTTCGACGACGTTGGAACGAGCGATCTGCGGGAACTCTGGGAGTCGTATCTTGCCGAGACGGTAAGCGAACACTTTATATTTTTCCGACTCTTTCGTTTATTTTCGTCGCCTTTTATCGCCATTCTTCTCTCGTCATTCTTGTCGATTGTTACCACCATTATACCTCGCAACGTACGTTCCTTGGTTTATTTTGTATTGTACACCTTCGCCCTCATTCCTCACCGTTGTTTCTCACTTCGCGTTGTTATCATTTTTTTCCACTTTCATTCATAACCGTTCGGATCTGCGGTTTATTTGTCGAGCCGGTGCAAAAGGAAAGCTGTGTGCTTTGCCTTCCATGTATTAAATGTTTAGTACTTGCAAAGGTATTGTCCAGAAGCGATAGTATCGGGAGATGAGATGGGGAAGAATAGGAAGAGAAGAAGAAGATGGGGGTGAAAAATCCTTTTGTACATGGAAGAGTATACCTTACATTATCCCTTCCCTAATTGCAAATACACATTTAATACATGGAAGGCAAAGCACGCAGCCTTCCTTCTGCACCAGCTCGACAAATAAAACGATTACTGTTTACTCAGCCATTGAATTTGTACCTGTGAGGTCTGGAAGAATAATTTTTATTATTCATCGCAACTGCGGTAAACAGTAACATCAACGACGATCACCTTGTTCTACATGTCAAATATTGTAATGCAAGAATCGACGATTAGAAGAAAAAAATAATAAAGAAGAGTAGAAAATAGACAAAGATGACAATGAGCGTGTACAAGCTATAGAAACCCAGATCGATTTATCATTTAACAAAATATAATAAAGATAATGCACGTCAATTATCGACGGCTAGGGGAATAAAATCGTTCGAAACGAGCCTTTCCAAATTCCTCCGAACGAATCATCGTTTTATTTCCTGAGTGAAGATTGTTTCTCTGCATTTTTACCACAGCAATTTAAATCTATGATTCGATTTTCTTCCAATTCTTATCTCACAGCTTCCTATAATTATCATTTAAAATGGATTACCGTATCTGTTGCTTTATTTTTTGTTCATTCTCCTAACTCTTTCTCTTTCACTCTCGTTTCTCTACCTGCACCATTCGCGATTTTTCGGAAGTATCTTTACGACATTAGCGCGCCGCGCCGGTAAACCTGATCATCGCCAGGGCGTTGAAATGAGGCGACGAGCGAGGAGTCAAGTGTATTTTGTATTATTTGCGTCGTTTTGAGCGGAAAAAATGAGCCGCCATTAAACAGGGGGGATCGCGCGTGTCCCTCATCACACGTCTGCCCATGCACCTGAGTCCATGCTATACATGCGTATAATTGTATCTGTAGACGGCATTGTGGAGATGTTCATAACCATTATAAATACCTCGTACCATTCGCGAAGAAATTTTTCCGCATCCTTGCGCGTCCATTAACGTTACTAATTCGCGTATTAAGGATACATATTATGTTTGCCTTTCATATTTAATTCATCCGACTTTTCATTTTCTACTCGTTTTCAGCATATATTTGTGGATCAACATTTGCCCAACATTTAAGCACATGGTATAGTAATAGGATGAAAAAATATCTGTTTGATCGTGTAGACGTTTGAAAATTTAAAAGGTGCGCGTTCCAAGGAATTTTAGAAAAAGTTACCCATAACTTTTATTAAATTTTAATCTACGTTAGGAATTACGTGATTAGATTTTTACACATTGTTGCCGTACAGTTTCCGTTTTCTCTCTCTTGATTCTTCTGCATGAAACAACGCAGTTTTCTTCCTTTACCACACGTTGAACATTATATTATACCTAAGCATATCTTGTCCATATATTCTTAGTTACATTGCATAACACAAGTGTTCCGATATGTACGAAGTCAGTTTATCGGATCCTTTTGGACTAAATAATCAGTTCTGACTCACGTTTGGGCGATTTTGCAACACCGGCGAGCCACTCGAGTTGTTATATTATGTCTAAGGTATAACATAGACCAATGTTGCTTATGCAGGCGTCTTATCACTCACGGTCAGCACCGGCATTACAAAACGCACACGTGTACTATCGGGTAATAGAATAGTTATAACTTTGCACGGATTTCGAAGGTGTATTGGTGATATCACGGCATTCGGTACATCGCTCATCGAGTCATCGTCTGCCCGTAAATATCGATCATTGCCGGACGGTACGACTGGTCGCTCTTATCGCTCGAATATAACAGTCCTCGACAATGCGTCTGTAAATTGTTACATTTATTACCAATCCGGCCGTTATGCAGGCTAGAGGTATCGGTTGCTTACTTGCTAACTGTAAGACGTACGATCTTATCTCTCTGTGTTCGGGCGTACGCAGTTATCCGCACGATTGTATTATATGTATATGATACCTGCCTAACGTTTCTGAAACTATTTTTTCTACTCGACTTTTTAAACAACTCACGAGCGTTATTTTTTTTTGTATGAAACAACATTTGCATTTGCTTGTAGAATATGGTGCATTTCGTCACACGTGTTGGATATTCGTATAATAATATAGGGATTGTCATTGTACCGATATGTCTATGAGGAAGGTACGTAAGAATTTGATGACGGTAATTTTATTTTTTTTTTTTTCCTCCCTTTGCATTTCTTTATTGTGCGGGAAAATTTAGCACCTCCTCGCAATTGCGAGAAAACGAAACTTATCCTTGGCTACTATGTTTAGGTTCTTGCTCATAACGGTTTCTATACATCATTTTTGTTCCGCGACGGGCAAATTCCCAATAATATTATCTAGATAAAAAAGAAAAACCAAGCCAGTCCAGATGATTGAATAAAATCGTAGGGCTAGTTGTTTGTTTTCTCTGCATTACGGTCGAAAAATTGTAATTTGAAAAAAAAAAAAAAAAAAAAAAACATTTAACGTGTTTCTTTTTTTTTTTTTGTGATACCGATGAACAGCATACAGTGTATAATGTGTATAGTAGGCAGTATTTATGAGCGATACAAAAATTGCATTCAACGAAATAGCGTGTCATGTGCGTGTACATGCAACAGGTATTATATATCACGTAGCTAGCGAATATAATAATGCGCGTTCACCCGTTATAGACATATGTACGAAGGAAATCAGTCTTACGGTGCGTTGCAATTATAATCTACCAAATTATTGCAAATCTATACGTAGGTATACGATGCGTATACAACTTACAATTAATAATATTTTATGCAAACACTGCGATCATTGTTGATGTTGCCTTTTTTTTTTTTTTTCTTCAGGTATTTGATCTTTTTTGAGTCGTTTGAGGTCGAGTTGAAATATCGCCGGAAGTAACGAGTTGGAATCTTTATTGCTGATTGAGAAAAAAAATTATACGTATTATTTTTTCTTTTATGAATGTAACGTGTTTCACAGTCAGTAATTTCAACGATTTTTTTTCATGTACAACGTCATTAAGGAGAGAATCTCTGCGAATCAGATTATTTTCAAATTCAAAATAATCGATACGTGGTGAACTGTATTGTAAAATTGAAAAAAACGTACTACTATACTACTACTACTGCTACTACCACTGCTATCGCCGACGACGATACCTGTTATTTCTGTTGGACATATTTCCGCCTCCCCCTGCCGCGATCTCTTCCATTCTTTTTTCTTATCTCTTAGACTTCTTCCTCTTTTTCGTCTGTACACGCCTACGCCGCAATTCTATTCGGGATTAATATCAGGCAACGTTTTTGCAATTTGCCAAGGGCCGGAATGAAGGGGGCGGTGATGAGTCGAACCTATACAGTGACCTTGGATGGCACAAGTTCCGCATTGCCGCGTTTCGCGATGTGTAATTCATTCCCTTTCCTTCTCCTTCTCCTCCTCCTCATTTTCCTCACCGCTCGTCCGTTGGCGGGGCCCGACGCTTTTATCCCGTCCGTCCCGGGGGGACTGCCCGGCCTTCAACTTGACCGCACCGCGCGGTTCCCTTTCTCCCGCCGCGGTTATTTATAAATAACCGCTCCCCGTATACGAAATGCACGGCTCGTTTACACATTATGCATGGGCACGGTATGCGTATGTATAATCTATATGTGTGCAGAATTTATTTTTGCGCATTTTATTTACTTGTTTATTTATTGTTTTTATTCTTTTTTTTTTTATTAGTATTTGTTATTATTTTACCTCGAGATTCCGAGAACGATGGTTATTGCACTTGACAGCATATTTCTTTCCCCGTTTCATGTTCTTTTCAATTAGCTCTTGAACATGGAGAGACGTTTTTGTCTTTGCGAGCTTAATGCGTGCGTACGTTTACTTACATAAGTAATGTAATGTTGAGTGAATTTTTATTTTTTTTTTCCCACTCTCGAATCTGTAATTGGCTCGAAATATTCCTCAGTTTTGGCGGGAAAACGAACAGGGACGAAAAAGATTAATCGATTTTGGTATATTTTTATTTCCCTTAGCTTTTGTCGAGAGATTAATTTATATTTTCAGAAAAACTTGTTACAAGAATATTCTATTCATATCGTAACGCTTCGTCAATAACATTCATCGGTATCCATTGAACGATAATCAGAATTTTCATTACCGAGAAACGTACAAAGGTTGCAATTTTGGTAATTTGTTTTTCTGGAATCCTTGAACTTCTACTTTGTTCTTATTATTTTATTTATTTATTTTTTTTCATTCCAATGAACGACCTACAGACGAAATTCTTGTAGTAAGACTTCTCGGAAACCTGCTGAATATACGATACATTTTAGTATATTTTCTCCCTTCGTTTCTATCTGTGCGTGGCATAAATTTATTTAAATCTCGTTACTGCTGTACAAGTGTAATTTATACGCAGATCTATTTCATTGAACGAATGAAGCAAGCTGAATTATATAGATGATTATTTTATACATTGGAATTTCATTCATCTTTTTTCCCCTTTCAATCTCTCGTTTATCGTCATTACACTTTTTTCCTGCATCTACGATAAAAAATTAACCCACTGCAGTCAGCATGTACACAGATAAATAATTACTTTTAATTACGCGCGATACGACGATCGAAGAAATAAAACGGAAATAGAAAGAAAATGTTACGCAAACTGGTTTAACGCTGTGTATGTATGTACAAATTAATTCCAGAACTTGAAAAAAAAAAAAAGAAAAAGAACAAGTCAATTCCTAAATTCTTCCAGGCGATGGGACACGACGTTCCGATGTCGATGCGGGACGAGGAATGGAGCAGCGCTACCTGCGTGTCGAGGGATAAGTTGGAACCGGGCGTAGTCCTGAGGGATCGTCTGATGACGGACGCTGCTCTTGGAGGTCCGAGACCGATAAAATCCGAGCACAGCTACAGCCTCCTTGCCTCCAGCCCTCCGTCGAGTCCGGCGATACCCGGCAACGACAGTCCCGACGCTCCGAGGGAGGGAAAAAACCCCGAATCCACGACACTCCTCAACGGGCACCAGGTCCTAGTTCTCAGGAACAGGATAGACGGTATGCCGAGAATATCTACTCTGACTATTATCTTTGGAGACTTTTCTGTAAATGAAAAAGGATTCACTCACGAGACCAAATATTATGTGTACTTACCACACATAGGTACACATATGTATTAATCACAAATTTTGTGTTACAATTTCTTTCACATGTATAAATCATGTCGATTCGACACTTTGAATGTTCGTGGTTTTATTTTACTTTTCAACCGATAATAAATTGTTGAAATTTAATTGGCAGACATGGAGGAGGAGTGCTTCCCGGCGATTTCGCTAAACCGAGCATCCGGACGAGGAGCGGGCGCCGAGTCACCCTCGCCATCCCCGTCGGCCTCCCCTTCGCCCCACACCGCGAATGAAACCCTGACCACCCTTACCGTGCAGATCAAGGAGGAACCGTTCAGCCCTGAATCCCTGTCTGCTCGAGGCACGATTGAAACCGTCGCAATCGCTCCTAATTACCACATCGAATTTGAACGATCCTCCGTTCCTTACGCGACCAGCGACAGCGAGGATGACGAGGTGGAGTATTACCAGGTATTGCTTACCTATCAATGGACTTACCGTCGGTTTGATTTTTTTGGTTTGGCGAAATTGGAACGAAAATGGGCCAAAATCAAAGCCGAGTGCAGATCAGGATGACCGTAATCGTCGAAACTGACAATCGAAATGAAATACATATTGTGATCTAATTGTCCCAACTGGTATTCTCAACAAGAACGATCCCAACTGATATACAAATCATTATCGATGTTTTCAACGCTTCTCTCTGTCGATGCGAACTTACAGCCGCAGGTTGTGTAAACTCTGCATAGCTAATCCTTAGATCACGTTCAACATTCCATTTCTCCTTTATTTTTTTGTCTCTGACAATTCAGAGCACAGAATTGGACGAGTCGAACGGCGAACTGGCGACCGCGAGTTCGAGTTCTAGCTCGACAGGCATGTCGATTGGAGATGGGGGCGGCGCCGCCGGAAACGGAAGTGGCAGCGGGAGGCAGGGACTTCCTCCAACACCGCCGAGCAGCGCGAGTTCCGACAGCGAAGGCGCAGTGTCTGCATTCTCTTCACCGGAACGGAGAGTGTCCGAAAGTCTTCGAGGACTCTTGAATCCCCGGTTCAACGGGGTTTCAAATTCTCCGGGAAACAGGGGGGCAGCCGGACATCACCTTCACGGCCACGTTACCAGGCAGCCAATTCATACACCGCTGATTTCTTGCCAGCCGGTAAAAATAGGAAATTTCATGTATAATACGGCACACCTAGTTTTTCCAGAATTTCAAACAAGGGACTGTATAGGAATGATTTGTTTAGCAAAATTTTGTAAATAGCTTTATCAATTTTTTTTTTTTTCAGTAAAGAAGGAAGGAGAGAAAAATTTTCTTCGAAGTCGATATGTTTTCTTCTGCCAGTAGGTGGCTTTGTAAACTTCATTCTTATACTTGCAGAAGGGTTCGACGGGTATTCTAACTTTGACGGACGAGGAGAAACGGACGCTGATAGCCGAGGGTTACCCTGTACCAACGAAACTCCCGCTCACGAAGCAAGAGGAAAAATCGCTGAAGAAAGTACGCAGGAAAATTAAAAACAAGGTGAATAAAATTGATAAAAATTGAAGAATGTTTTCTTGTCATTATCTAGAAATATCTTTTTTTTTCTGTTTTTTTTTCTTGTTCTTAATACGATTTTTGAAACGTGTAACGTTGAGGGCGTATTACCACTTGGAAAATAGATACGTGAAATCTTGGGTGCCTTATTGTTAGTGAACATAGATTAAACTCGAATCGGAAACCTGGCTGTGTAGTGTATTTCGTAATCAGTTTTTATCAGAGTTTATTATTAAAATTTTAATTTGTACACTTAATTTATATTTCGGCATATCGGTCGCGAATGCACATACATGTTTGTGTCGCGTTTGATAGCAATCGCGGGGTGGCTTTCTAATCATTTATAATCGTAAATACTTTCCGTATTGGCTGATAAGAACATTGATTGGGCATTAATGATTGCCAAATCTAACGACGTTCCGTACGAATTTATTGTCTAACTTCAAGACAACGAGCTGGCGACGAATGGGAATCTATTTATATTCTGTCGTACATTTACATTCTTCGCTAAGAGTGAGTGAAAGACAAAGAGAGAGAGAGAGAGAGAAAGAGAAAGTGAGAGAGCGACAGTGAAAGAGAAAGAGAAAGAGAAAAAGCGCCGTGTAATTGTCAGGTAGTATTGCTGATACTCTGTGTGAAAAGGAAGATAAAAGATAACGTGGGTAATAATCTGGGAAACTCGTTTTGTTCGTCAATCTGTTGAAGATATCGGCGCAAGAGTCACGAAGAAAGAAAAAGGAATACATGGATGGACTTGAGAGACGTGTGACGATATTGGCTCAGGAGAATTCGAGCTATAAGGATCGGCTAACGACGCTCGAAGGAACGAATCGCGAGTTACTGAGGGAGCTGCAGCGACTTCAGGCGATGTTGCGAACCTCCTAGAAGCATAAATGACCGCGCACTTTTGGTGGGAAAATAAAAAAACGATTACGTCGTTTAGATTATTTGCATTGTACGTTATAAGTAAAGAATTTTCGCCAAAATATTTTCCTCGTTTGGGAAAATCGCTGAAGGTACAACCATTGGGCCTTTTACACTTTTTTTCCTATGTCGCAGTATAACGCGTATCAAAGATATGATTATAAAATAACAATCGTGACTTAAAAAATCCTAAGAGGGCTTCCTGAGATAAAAATTTCATGATAGATTTTTTTTTCTCTTTTCGTGGTCGGGGTTAGTATGTGCGAATTTAGGTGAAAAATTTTGATCAATTATACAATGTCTAATTACGTACGTTACCGCATCGCGGGGGATGCGATTTATCGTAAGTCGACCAATCAACAGTGCCTGATTAACGTTTTTATATACATATAATGCACGCCCAAGCATTGTGTAATATAATAATAGAGAATATTTCATGGCCGGGACAGTTGTCGAATAATTGAAGAATTCAATCAATCGTACAAGGTAGTAGTAGTTGCCTAAGGTATAATTATGTATAATAGATAGCCAGCCGGGCACTCGACGATCGCATTGAAAGTACAAAAAAGAAACTATAAAAAAAAAAAAAAAAACAAACAACAACAAAAAATCGTAGAGCAAAACAGTTATTGCTGCGAACTATTCCACGTTATTATATGTAATTACTATAATTATAAATAATTGAAAAATAACTATATCACACTATACATATACATACGGCGTTAGATATACGACTGACGAATTATTAGTACGTAGTGTAGGTATCGTGTGCGTTATATTTTTACAATGTTGAGTGACATATTCGAGTGAAAGAAGAATCAGATAAACAGAAATGGTGTGAATTTGAAGTAAATTTTTGAAAAGTTAATCATTTTGAAACTTATCGATTGAGTATCGAATAACTTTCAGAAGAAACAAGCGAATATACAAAATAAACGGGGGGGATACACGTAAAATATTTAACTTTCGTGAATCGATGACTGTTTTTTGTGGCAATCAAATCGTTTATATGATATAAACAATTAAATATCGAGATGAAGGGCATGATGCAAACGACCATTTTCAATTTTAATGATAGAGCAAAGTGTGTGCGGCGGTAAATATACATACCTAAATATACTTGAAAATCGTTTTATAATGAGCGTTAACATGCTCTACTATAAAATTACTGATGACACGTGCGCTGTCATATTTGTACGCGGTGTTTGTGCTCCTACGACCATACGCCAGATATTTACCCATTTCAACCGTTTTATGTATACAGGCGTTAAAATTTCGTCAAGTTTTCATGAAAAAAATATCTGTTCTTCCAACGGGTGACGCCGATCAATTCCATAGAAAATTGTTATATATATATATATATATTTATATATTTATTTAATAATTTCGCAAACACAAGTCCCGATTTTCCTCATCCGTACAGCTTTTACCACAGCTGCGTATTATTAAAATCTCGAAACCTTGAGATATATTTTTTTTTTCACGAATCCGGCAACCCGGTTTGTTGTACACTTAAATTTGGTGCCCATACGAAGGTTACCTTGGGTGAATTTCTACCGCACGTGCGACAATGACGGATCCTGGATGGCGGATAGCGTTTTTCATTCGCTTTACTGTCGGCACTTTTATTATTTTACTGTTATAACACGGTTACTATTACTATTGCAACTGTTTATTCGGTTTACACAGTTTCTGCAACCAAGTAATTATTATAATTTAACAAAAAAAAAAAGAAAAAAAAAAAAAGGAAAAATTGGAAGCGTAATTTAGTATTGTTTGGTATAGTAATAGCCGAATTTGCATTGTACACCTGGTGCTTAAACGGAAATACTATGATATATCAAGGGCCCAAAAGACAATCCCGCGGGTAGTATGTATTATTGTAAGAAGAAAGAAATTACAGTTTGGTCGATCTATACAGGACGTTTTATTTTTAAATAAACAATGCCGAAATGAAATTACTCCGTTGCATAATATAGAGACACGTCGATATTTTTGATAGTATCATAAAAATTAAATTTTTGACTCGTATTGCGTAGATTGAGAAGAAAGAAGGAAACAATATATTTGTAAAATCGTCTCTTATCGTTTCGGGATAAGATATTGAATTGGTAATCATTAGGGGTGTGTGCGACGGTGTGTCGGAACTAAAGTTCTTCGGGTCGGGTCCTGTTGGGAACCGAAAATTTCGGCTACTCGGAAATTTCGGATTCACCCAAAAATCTCTGGTTACGGCTCTTTTCGCTTCTCCAAAAATATCGGTATTTACAAACTGAACATAGATTTTCAAAAATCTCGGACATGTGTCATTTCTTCAGCCGTCCGGAATTATGAGTTCTGGATGTTCTGTTCTCAAAAAATCAGACTAGAGGCCCACCGAAATCTGTTCTCTCGAATCTTTCATATCATATGAAGCATCATTACCAGATGATTGTGAAATTATTTTACTATCGACCTGTACGGGTGTGCGGGTACTGAAATTCTCTGAATCGGGTCAGGTACCCTTCTAACATGCACAACCCTTCTAATCATCCATTGTGTGAACTTTATTTGTATTTCTTTTGTCTGTGTGCGTTTACGTTTACGTTTATTTGATTATTTCACCTGTATTCTTAAAAAGATTACGAAACCGTGGCATTCGCCATAAAACATTTTCATACATTTTTTTGCCTAGTTAGTAGATGACGTTGTATAGAGTATGTATATATATATATGAATGTTGAAGAATCGACGTTCAAAAAGTCAGGGAAAAAGAAAAGAGATGTCTAGTCTTATGTCAAAAAAAAGGGGGATGAAAATCTGGATTTTTTTTTCTCTGCAATTCTTACACTGTGCGCGCGTTGGCTAAATCGACTTTTCGGTTAATGATAAAATATCCAAAAATTACACGACATTCCTTTAAATCGTTCAAATCATAACGGTGCTTTGATTTTTGAATCTGGTTACAAGTTTAGCCCGCGGTCTCCCACGTGTTACGTATTATGTATTATGATATTATGTACCGAAATCCGATGAAAATTTTACATTAGCTTGGAACATTCCAAGTATGTGCTACAGATTTACATTACAGACATGTATGTATACGTTGATTTAAAATGTATACAGGTAAACTGTCCTACTACGAGATAATATATCTAGAATTAAACGATATATCCTATGCCTAAGTATACACATATTATATTATATGCAAGGATATTAAAAAAAAAAGAAGAAATTGCGTCGTCACGTTGTACAGTGATCTATTTATATTGAAAGTTACAGTTACATGATGAAATATATATGACGTTTGTTGATATAATATGGTATTGCCGAAGAGAATTTAATATTCTATATATTAATATATGCGTATGATATACGTGAAAAAGTATATATCTATGTATATTCACGATAAAATATATAACATACACACGTGAGTCATATTTTATATATTAAATCCACATATGCATATGTTCCAGAAATCGATTGATAGGCACAATTGACGTGTTGTATAACAAATGGTCAATTAGACACGCTGGTATTATAAATGCGTTTCGTAGGAATAAGTACCGTTATAAATTATAATTCACGCTGCCGGTGGATGCTATGATAAATTTAATTGCGTATAATTTGTATATTATACTGTATTGCGTTATATTGCATTAAGTTCGTGCTATATTTGGACGCTCGACGATATTTTGCATAAATATTATAAAAAGCTTGTCTCTGTGGATTTAAGGAGGGAAAAATATATATATATATATATATTTATGCAGATCATACATAACGTCGTTTTGAATTTGTGAATTTTGCGATCATTTATCGAGCACTAATACAGTTCTGTATGTTTATTTTAGGTTTAGCCATCGATCGACATACCGACTGACCGACCGACAGAAAACGCTGCCTGCTTTTTACACCTGTGCAAATTACACGAATGGGGTATTATATAAAGTTTACTTAAAATTATGTTAGTATTATATTTGATCAATTACTCTGCGTAAGAATATACTTGAAGTGAAAATACATCTGCCGCCGACAATCCGCGACGTTGCTTGCGATAACGATAAATTTTTAAATATTCTTTTACTTCTTTTTCACGCACTCAATATTATACAGTTTCGAAACTTTTGACGTACATATGTATTCGAAATTATTCACAGGGTGTAACAATGTCTTGGAATATAGAATCCGTTGAAAGCACAGCGCAATATACTATCAACGTTGGCGCGGGAAGTTCGGCTTATTAATTAACGCGTTCCGTGTGCTTCGGCCCAGGTTCCTATAACTCGAATGGTAATTCGTTTAAGTTTGCACATAGAGCGCCTGCCGTACACTCAGCACGTGCAGACTTATAATTGTTTGTCGCCTGCAGTTTTAGTATATTACCGTATAATTGTATATCGCAAGGTATTTTCTCACACGCATTTCCTTTTCCTCGATTTTCACGAACAGCTGTGCGGCCATCCCGTAACTCGATTTTACTCGATTTTACTCGATCTAGTGCAGCGCTATGCATCCACGGTACTCGCGATTTGTTACAACCAGATTTTACATCCTGTCTTTCAGCAAAACGCTAACCAATATACCTATACACACTGTGAAAAACCAAATTACACGTTCCATTGATTTGTCTGTACTAGTTTTCCCCGTTTGTCGAGGTCGTTTCGTAATCTAATCCTCGATTTTCATCTATTTACGGCCGGATTAAACGGGCACGGATTCCGATTTTCCGCAATGCGGCAATCGAATTGGTCGTGGTGAAAAATGTTACGTTATCGCATTATTGCCGCATTAAAGCGACAAATTGAATACGTTTAGCGTTAATTTTAATCCTAGGTGGTAATTCGGGTATTTAACAATGATGGACAAGTTTTTGAGGATAACTCGTCTCGTCAAAATCAACAATGGACGAAGTTCGGAACTCTGAGTAGATTGTTGAGATCGATTAACACGTTTTTGAACCAAAAATGGTGAAAAATTTAATCACAGATATTTGTGTCTGTGTGACGAATATCGGTCTCTACAATAAATTTTTCATTATACAATATGCAACCCAATATGCTGTGTAAGGCACATTTACTGTACGAAATACAAATTAGGTACTTTGGTATAATGTTATACCCATCTACCTCGTCTTGTGTTTCAAATTTATTTACTAAACACAACAGAACCCCGCAGACCTCGTATCTTATAACGTTGGTGTCGCGTTACCCTGAGAGAGGCTGTAAAACTAATTGAAACCTGAATTCTCAGCATTACAAAACAGAGCCAAAGTTTTGTATTCTTAAACATAGAAACTAGAGGAAAGTTATATCCATATTTCATAGAGTAATTACAGTCCTAATTAGGGAAATTTATAGCCCGGAAACTAAGAATAAGTCAAAACAGCGAAATGCAGGAAAGTACCTATTTTAAAACCAGTTTCAATTTTTATTCTTTTTCTTCTCAAACAGAAACAAGTCCCAGCAGTTTCTCGAGGCAAATCACTCGGCGCACAAGCAAAAAGCGACGCTCGACGCTTTTGACGGTCGTGGGCGGATTTGATCTGTGCAATATAAAGGGTATAAACCGCTTTTCAAAGCCTAGGGGTCGAGGGTGAGGTCGACTTCGTCATCCGCAGGGAGAAGATCCTCCGCGTCTTGGGTTTTCCGTAACGCCGCGAAGCTCTGAACATTCGGCGAAGCCGCGGTTTGTTTTTTTCCGGATCGGTAAAGCGGGTTGGCGAATCTACTCCCGATTCCGCTCTCCTCCTCGGCGTATTCGTCTTCGTCCTCGGCGACGATATCTCCCGCGGCTGTAGCCAACTCCACGTTCGAATCGGGCGTGTTTTGAAAACGGGCGAACCTGAACGATCGAAAATGCAATCTCGGCTTTGTTCCGCTTCCCGATGCCATTCCCTCATCTCTGTTCTCCGAAAAATGAACACGCATTGCGCTCCAACTGTCCTCGACGATCCTGAAAAGGTTCTTGATTTAAAAACAATTTTTTTTTTTTTTTTTTGTTGGTGGTTTTATCGAAAGTTTGCAACGTTGGGATTCGGAGACTTGAAATATTTTAACATTTAAATTTTCGGATTTGCGCTCAACTCTTTGGTATTGGTTTTAGTAACGTTAGAGTAAATTGAACATTGCAAAATATCGTTATTTCGTAAACTTGAAACGATGTCGATATGAGCTTGAATTTAAAAGTACAACTATGTTTTGCTTTGTTGTGATTTAGCAAATTTCGTTTGTACAAACTTCAACTCCAACCTCGTAATTATAAATATGATCCGCGATATTTTAATAGACTAGGAACTCGGCTGCCTCGATTGTGAAAATTTATTTCTAAACTTTTCCTTACTTTCATGGTACAGAGGAAAGGCGATCATTCGTGTACAACAACGATGATAATTTTTCCGAATACCTGCGCGTGAGGATAAATTATAATCTTATTAAACTTCTCCCGCGGTCGAAGAATCGTCGAAATAAAACAAATCACAGCAGTTTTCGCCCGAAGGTAACCGCTGGGAAAAGCTGATCAAGTGAAGATGAGGAAAAGCAAAGAAAAGGCGGAGAAAAAACGGAATAAAAGAGGGAAAAAAAAGAATCGGAATAAAAGAGAGATTCCAGGTTCCAGGGACGAGCTGGAGGGAATTATGCTTGCGGTAAGAGGGGGCGTTCAACCAAAGTCGAAGTTGTAATACCTACAAGTATATACCCACCGGCGAGGGCGTAATTTTCCACATTTACTGCCACCACGCGGTGTTACGCGAAGAGCGCTGCCGAGTTTATCTGCCCCATTCCGAGCACGAGTCGTCCTCGACGTCGACGTCGAGCGAACGAAGAAGGCATTTCATTTGCGCCCCCTCGACGATGCCCCCCGCCGACTTCTCATTTACTTACCGAGCCACCCCCAACCCCCGGCCCCGAGTTACTTTTTCCCACCCCCACCCCCACCTTCCCCGTCACGTTATATAACCACCCTCAGATACGTTTCTGCCGTATATATCCGCCCATCTGTGTGTGCCGGATGTTTGCCTGTTTGCATGTTTGCGCCTGTGTTTTTTACCCTCTCTTCTTATGCTTCGCGGACGAACGTGCAGACTCGGTTTTACCCTCCATGTACGAGTGTTTAATTAGTCGAGTTCGCGGCAATCGGACGGACGAGTGCCAATCGTTTTTCCTTCCACTTTTCCGACTCTTCGCAGGCAGTTTTCTTCTTTTTTCTTTTTGTTTTTCTTTCTTTTTTTTTCATCCTTACATCGACTCGTTCACGATCGGCTCTCCCCGCCGGGGCCTTTTTCACGACCACGGCTTCGACCCTCGTTGAAACTCAACGGCTAGACGTGCAAGGGTGCGAAAATTCTGCGATTTTGATTTAAGGGTCCTTGTGTGGGATGGACAGAATTTATAGGAAAACGGTTTTTGAATGGTCGTTGAATCGAAAAAAATTATACCATTCGAGAGCGTTGACTCTGTTTTCTGCGCGTTTGTGAATTTTATCGTCTCGAGTTTATAACTTTTTGATACTTGTAATTGATTGGAGCGGTTATTAACTTTCTAGAATATTCGTATACAATAAAACCGTGAACTTCTTACGGTTTTTCTCTCTCGCGGCTGCTTTTTTTTTTTTAAACTCATTTCTTTCTTCTTCTTGTGTGATTAAATTTTCACTCTGGTCATATATATATATAATATACTTATGTTTATACACGTAACGCGCTCTTTTATGTGTAATTTAAACCCCGAGCTGAATCACAGTCACGAAGAAAAAAAAATCACATCAGATATAATCCGCGGGGTAAAAAAGACGTGGTAAAGAACGAAAATGAATTTCTTTGAAACCGATGCTGGAACCTTGGAAAATGATTCAAAGGAAAGAAAGTCTGGCTCGTGGCAGACAGAACATTGTCTTGAACCACGGAGTGTGTCTCTTTGGCAAACTCTCCCATACATACACCTTATCTAAATCCTTCAACATACAGGTATTATTTTATGTGAACAGGCATGTACTTACTCGAGTAACGGGTACCCGAAGTAGGGGAAGATGACGAGAAAAACGAGGACGACGACGACGAGGGTTCCGAAAATGGGCAACAGAATCGTCGCGGTTTTTGACATGGTCAGGGCGAAGCCTGTCGTCTCGGTGTCGACGATCTCGATTCCCTGCTCTGGAAAATGGACTCGGGTGTCATGGTGAGGAAAATACTTTTCCGTAAACATGTTACACGGAAATTTTGACAATATTTGGAAAATCGATAACAAAGGTGAGAAAATTTGAACCTTTCAGAACGTTGGCGAGGGCGAGTATCGCATCGTCGATCTGGCTAAACGAGTATTTCCCGTCTTTTCCAGCTATCAAAATTTCCCCACGCGAGTCCCACGTACTACGGACGTACCAGGATAAACTGCTGCCATATCCCGACAAGCCTTGGTCAGCCATCTTCTTCAACAAATTCAACGATGTCTTGTCCGTCACTTTAACCCGGCCCCCGCAAAAGTCGCAGCAGTGACCCTCGATCTGTCGAAAATGAAGCGAATAGAGCCGAGGATGATGCGAGTAAATAATGGTAAGTCGGCTCTTTGACGGAAGCGGGCAGCGTAGGTAAAGAAAATTGGAATTTACCCGGATGGGGGTGTCGCAGATCGTCTCGCAGCTTGATTTTACGACTTCGCACACTTCCTCAAGCATCTCCCTTCCGGTTCTTTCCGGCTGGCAAGGACAATTAGTGCAGCTTCTCAACCCGCTATACCTGCATTTACAATGTCCAATAAATATTGATGGTCAGAGCAACGTAAAAAATAAAATTATATTACAGAGATTATTTTCAATGGGAACAACTGAAACGCTAGGGTAAAAACAATATGGCTGCCGTCGACTCGCTTCGGACTTTATTTCCCTTCTACAATCGCTTCCGTCGATCAACGGACGCTGAGAATTTTATCCTGCCAAAGAAAACGATGGCAAGAACAGGTTCGTCTATAATTTCACCTGCGAGGAAAGCCTGAGAGCCGAGAATTCGGCCTCCGAGTTTCCTTCGCCTGTATCTTTTCGTCCTTATAATTGCAGGTATACGCACTCGACTGATGCCGGTCCCGCGGCGAACTCGCTCCGAAATTTAGCGTCTCTCCAGTCCCATGACGGCATGGTTCCCAGGTCACCGCTCAGCCTTACACCCTTGACCTTGACGCCCTCGGCGTTTGGCATTCGGACGCTGAAGACGCGGTCCGGTGCTGGGAGGACGACGACGTCATCCTGACACGGAAGTCGCTCGAGGTGAGGAATCGCTGCCAGCGACCTCTTCGAGGACCAGTTGTTCGGATCCGCCCAGAGCAACGGACCTTCCGTTTTCCACTCCGCCGTTTTTGCCGAGGAATTAGATTCGCTTATCTATATAAAATCGTTGCAATTCGACACGGAGGTAAGTTTTCACAGCAATTTTGAAAATATTTGCGTGATTTCAACGATGGTAATTACGTGGTAAAGAAAATTGATTCTTTGTCAAATCAGCCTTATCGGACTGCTGATCCATTGTCGATCCAGCAGGGTTGAGTCTGAAATTCTATCTCGCGATCGCAAAGATGAGAAATATTTTTCGTACAAAAATCAAATAACTTTATACCTATTCTCAAAACTAGTCAGCAGTCTGGAATTTCGGTTACGTCAGACGTAAAATTTGCAATAATTTTACCCCCTCCTGGTTGTTATATTACGCGTTTTAACAAATGAACAAGATAGAAACTGCATGCAAAGAACGAAGCACCGAAAGCGGGAATCGTAAAGCTGCACGAGATTGCAGCATGCAATCGCGACAAGATATCTGTGCCCTCAGTTTTATTCCCGGTGATTAATCAACGGGAACCGGAGCCTGTGGGGCTTCGATTGCCGGTAAATACGACGGTGCCGAGCAGCAAGTGACGGTGCCTACAGGAAATACCTGGACGTCCAGGCAATATACTCGACGTCCCTCGCTGCGACGAGTCCGGGAGACGTTGCCCCGACGTTCGATCGCTGCATATAGCATTAGACGGGATATTGGAAGAGGAGGATTGAGAAAAAGTAAAACGAAAAACTAGAAAAACAAAGCTGCAGGGAAAACTTGAGTAGAGACAAAATTGAAACATCCTTCTCGAGAGCGCAGCCTCATAAACGTCCCACCAAATTCTCCGCAGGGTCAGAACGAGTGTTTGTCTTCACCGAAGTGGCCGAGGACCACGGGGAGCTTCCAAATCACCCCGCATGAACACCGCTTGAGCTTTCGCTAGGAATCTAATTACGTCGTCCCGGGTTTCTACTCTCATTTATGTCGAGGCTCGTCGCCCGCCGCGCAAATCGACCGCGAAACCCGAAAGCTCGTCGTCGAGTTGAACGTTAAAGAACGAGCTTTCGCAGGCGGGTCCCATTCGAAGAACGCGACCGGATTTCTAACCATTGCTCACCGTGAGTCGTCCTGCTTTTGGAAGGGCGACGCCTCCGTCCCGTGGCAGTTGAAGCCCGGCGACGTCGAGGACGACGTTTCGGGCCGGAAGTCCGACCGACAGTCGCATCTCGACGGGGAAAACGACGCGGCTTCCATTCTCGGGCACGAAATCGTTTACCCAGTTGCTCTTGGTGGTCCAGTCGAGATCCGGCCTCCAAGTTATCTCGATGCCCGAGGATCGCGGAGGGAGAATAACGACCAGAAGGAGAACCGGAAGGTACGATAATCCCCCGGGGAACCTCCACTTCCGGATTTTACACCTTTCGTTATACGTCGCGGCCGCGTTGTTCATCCTGGTTCTCGAACCGACTGACGGCCGCCTCGCTTTTCGCCTCGGACGACGGGCGTCGTCGCGTCTGATCCCATGGGAGACGATGTACGCCTCTCTCGGTGATAACAAATTGGAAAAATAGTGACTCTGCAGCAGCTGCTGCGTGCATACACGTCTCTATGTGTTTGTATACGTATGACACGTGTCGGGCTGGTTCATTGCTGGGTTTAATACGCACCTATCGTTAAAGTGGAGTGACTTTCGAGCGAAAATCACTTAACGACGGGGCAGAAGGTTGACGATACGATGGCGACGATGATATTGTCGGATTTCTTGTATATAATGATCGTATTGTCGATCGATGAAATCATCACGAGGATTACAGATAGCCGCTTTATTAGTTACTCACAGACAGGTTATACACAGGTATAAGTAATTCTTGATCGCTTACTCGTTAAGTTTGTTAAATACTTGTTGTTTATTCTTCGCTGCCACCTCAGGCGGTTGCAAAACGAAAACCATATCACCGCAGGTTAATATTTATATTACCTATTATTTCTCCAAGTATAGTTTACGGTTCTTTTCATTAATATTAATTCTTTTATACACTCAGAGCTTTTACGGGACCCCGCGCTCATATTATATACGTGAGACAAAAAGCAGGGCAGGCCAAGGCAGAAGGGAACACACAAATGTTATAATAATTACATACGATATGCGGGCATTTTCAAAACCGATCTGTCAATATACACTCATAACAGGTAAACATGTACGTGGTACATTACATTACAGGCGATAATGATTAATTCGATTAGCATCATAGAATACGACGTAACGGATCAACGCAAACGCAGGGATCAGTCGCGGTTCGTAAGGACGCGTGGGATAGACGGGACGGACCTTCGTCGTGGTGGCCGGTCTAATTCTCTCTTCCCTTCTCCCACTCTCTCTCTCTCTCATTCTCTCTCTGTCTCTCTTCGGCGTTGGAACCAGACAAAACAAACAAATCTCCGCCCGTCCATCGCCTGCTTCTTTCCCCAACTGACACCTTGATCCGAATTTTAGAAAAACACGCACCTGCGGGGGCCACGGGGTAAAAAAAAATTTGATCTTGAGAGAGGATTTCTGGGACTGCGGTGCAGACGGAGGGGGCAAGGGGGGGATAAAGAGGCGAAGAATCGCGGGGCCTAAGAGGCGAGGGCGATCTGCCGCTGATCCGCCTCTTCATCCCCGCCGAACCGCCGTTTACCGAGACCGAATTTGTACCGTCGACCGAATTCCGCCTCGCTGGGTCGTTTTCCCAATCCGAAATTGAACCGCTGTCCAAAATCGCCCCGCTCCTCCGCCCCCGCGGTTCTTTTTCCAAGACCGAAGCTGTACAGACGGCTCCGTTTGTCCTGGAGGAACTCGTCGAGCGGCTCCCGCAACTCCTCCTCGTAGTCGTCCTCCATCCTGACCTGGTTTCCGTAACTCTCTCCGCGTTTTCCAAGACCGAAGCTGTAAGGTCTCGCCCGCTTTCCCAGCCCGAACGAGTAGAGACGTGCTCTCTGGAATTACCGATTACAGGGGGAGTTGTTGCGACAGAGGAGGAATAAACCGCTCACCTTATCCTCGGGGACGACGCCGCTCGTCGACCACCGCTTCCCCAGACCAAAGTTGTAGATCGGGAGCCTCTTGTACTCGGACACGTAACTGTAGACCCGCTTTTCCGGCCCGCTCTGCAGACCCTCCGAGTCCAAATCCGAGTCGAGGGCCATGCTGCCCGACGAAGGTTGAAGCGGCATCGAGGACGCCGCCTCCTCCATCGTCCAGGACGGACCCACAACGGCCAAGACGCAGGAACACGCCAGCGCCAACGCGACGCTCCTCATTTTTTCACTTGTTTGATTATCGTTATTTGCCCCTGAATTTTTCACCTGAAACACCAATTTGGCGTATTAAAATTTGTTCGATTATAAAATGTTTTTGTATATATATATATATATACATATATATACACACCAGGGTGTTCAGAATAAAATTATTTGCCATTTTACACGGTGACATCCCGAAAAAAAATTAACTCAGGTTAAAAGAAAGGTTCTGTCAAAAGATTAGCGTTCTACGTTACATGAAAGATCGCGCTCAGTTGATTCTTCACTTTTATAAAATTTTTTTAAATTTACGAAGTATCGTGAATAAAATATTTTTTATTGCTTATGATTTACGTCGCAAAGAAGAACCACAGTTTTAATATGTCTTTAATTTAAGTCTCCCAGTTGATGTTTGAAAAGTGTTTCCGACCATTTTTACGTTATTAATTCAATACGTGAAATTTTAATTCAGGAGAATAAGATCCCCGGGATGACATATTTTTGTGTTAGTATACGGATCGTGATCTTTGGGTCGAATATAAATGTGAGGAAAGAAATGATAATTGAAGTGCTACAACTTGTTTCTTCGCAAAGTCAAAAAAATGGGAAAAATGAAACGAGCCCCGCGCCATCTTCCACATAACGTAGAACGCTCACCTTTCCACAGAATATTTCTATTGACCGAATACAAACTTTTCCGGGGTTGCGCAACGGTGGAAAATTGTAAATTATTTTTTTCCGAAACATCTCAACGCACATCTATGTTTTCATCGGAGAAAATATTTCTACGGATTCGGATTCATATAATTATGCTAAGAATTGATTCGCAAAGATGTATCGAAATTCATTAGCGAATTTATCGAGAATGAAGAGAGAAAAAATATGTATATTATATACGTTCGAGGCGTAAAATCGACCGGCGACCCTTAATATTCCGCCATGTTTCCGAGGTTTTTAACGCAGGGTCTACGACGGCAGGTGCGAGCGAGTTTCAGTCCGTTGCCGTTTACCCATTCCCATTTGGTGTCCCGTTAATTGAATCCCCCTGTAGTAATTTAATTATCTAGCCTCGACGCCCACCGTCCGCGCAGCAGTGGTTTCTTAACGACTTTTCGCTCGAGTGGTTTTTGAACCTCTTTGCTCTTACCCTCTGCAAATATTCCAACAGCCTCGTTCGGGGTGAATAAAATAACACCGCGGTTACCCCTAAATATATTGTTTCAATTTCCCTATTTTATACTAATTGTTGCCAATGCGATTCGCCGCTCGTTGCCGAAGTAAACTTTGCGTATAAAAATCAGAAAGTAGAAAAATGAAACGAGGGCGGTACGTCGCACGTCGGAGCATCCAGACGTTACGACCCTGTAGCACTTAATTTTCCCAGATGAGAGAACGAGAGGACTCCGCGTTTTATGTATATTACACACATAGCTCCGTGTGTAAGTGTGTCGTTATTGGAAATTCGATCCTCGTCCTCGGTATATATTAGGACAGTAAAAAAATGTAATTTTGAAGAAATTTATTACACCGTATCACTTGAACCCGAATATACGTGGTTGGTATTTGACCCAAGGTATAAGAATATCGTGCGGGCATGATGCAGATTATTGTCGCGCATTTGGGTTATCGGATATTATATTATATCACAGGTACCCATATTATATATTACGGTACCTATAGGTATAATACCCGCGACGCGTAGCGTGGATTCATGCTGATCTAATCAATTACGTTCGTACGTGCTTTAATCCTTAACTTCTTTCCCCGTTTAGCATAACGATTATTCGATTAGTACGTCGAAACTTTAGATACCTATACATGGTTCGGATATTTGAACGAACGAAAAAGGAAAACGAGCCGCGAGAACGGGGGATGAAAAATATGAAGGGTACGAAGACAGAACGGGATCGGTGAGCTGAATGGATGAAAGAAAAAAAACCTCTATATGCATCGCCCACTTCAGTCTGCAGCAGCGACCTTATAAGTCGTCGAAAATTCCCCGAACGATCAATCTTGGCCATTGATAAGAGTGGATCTATGGACGCGATATGTCCGCGGGGCGCATAGAGACGAGGTAATACGGACCCTAATTTTCCTATTTTTCCCTTTTACCCGCGTAAATTGGAGCCACGGAGGGTCAAGGCGTGTGTGCGAGGAACACGTGTAGGAGGAAGACATCGGTGAATGGGCAGAGTCTAATAAGCAAAGCCTGGAGATAAGACGTCCGCCGGCCGGTTGCAGGGGATAAGCGAGGGATGATTAATGGCTTCGTGCATCACGGATGGATGCTGTGTAATGTAATTCCCGCTAAGGCTTAATCACTGTACCCGGTACGTGAAAACGGAATTGAGAAAATTGATGAAAGAAGAGTGATCCCGGGAATTGGACGGATTATAGATATATAATACACGCCACGATCTGTATTTACGGAAAAGATTCCGACGAAGGATCGCAAATCCGCGGAGATGCCATTTCGGCATATTCTCGTGTGGGCTGATGTGTATAATACACGCACACGATATGCTCAAATATACCTAGAATATTTGTCCTCGGCTCAGCCCTGCGGTCTACAGACGGCATCTCGGATGACATTTTGGTAAAATCTTTCCCTCGATGTATCGTGAAATTGCGTCCGTACGAACAACAGTTTTCGGATAAAGGTCTAGCGGATGCTTCTCTTTTCTTGTACCGAATAATACGTCGAGCTGAAGAGGATTCGCGGTGAGAATGGTTGGAGAGAAAATTTTTAGTCGATATAGCGAAAAAATAACATGTTCCCGGATCAATTTTCTATCTAATTCCTAATCGACTTTCGTTGTGAGTATTAAATGCCCAATATCGTTGGAAACTTTTTATTTTTAATTAATGTTTTCGCACAACGAGCCAGCCGCTCCTCAGTTTTAATACGATACAATATAAAGGAGCCGATCTGATATTTTCGATGAAAAAACACCCCCTGTAGCCTGTATATATTGTATAAAACCAACGTATATACGACACTGTAAACTAATTATTATATACTTATCTCGAAGATCTACTCTATTATATTTCATTTACACCGGTGCAAAAGTTTGAAGCGACGTAATCGCCGGGGGAAAAAAATACGATCTCATAATCATTTTCTCATCGCTTATACTCCAGGTGCAACCAAGATTCTTTTTCGTCCTTTTTTTTTCCCATGAAGGTAATGAAAAATTGTCTCTCCAAAACGATAGGCGTTCAGGAATAATCATTCGAGCTATATAGGCAGTAAATTTTTTCTTCCTTTATACAGCCCAGCTCGAGATTATACAATTTTATCGTCGCAGTGCAGATTTCACTTTGAATTTATAATAGTCTCGTTTTTCGATACATTATAAATAATCTACAGCGGCCTGCATACGGTCCGATATATCACCGAGTGTAATATTCCTCTGTCGCGACGCTATTTCCACAGCTAGAAATCGCGGGGGCGGAAAGTTCTGGCGCAAGGTTGCCCAGGGATTCGGACGCAATTTACATTCCGGGAGCGGAATGGGTCAGCGTCGGAAAAAGGTTGGTGGAAAATTAAAACGATGATTTCGCTTGAGAAAAATTAACGAGAAATGAGCCGCCGGTTTGAAAGGAGGGGGGGATCGTCTTCGTCCGGTCGGAATCTCCGCGTGCGGGAGTAATTTAGCGGGGGCGAAAAACCGGAAGGCTAGAGAGAGAGAGAGAGCGAGAGAGAGAGAGAGAGCGAGAGAGAGAGAGAGAGAGAGAGAGAGAGAGAGGAGGGGGGGGGGGGGAAGAGAGGGTGGCGAATTTCCCCGGGCCGCGCGAAATGCGGAATGGGAAATCTCGACGACGGTCGGCAACAGGTGCCGCAACGCTTGGCGTCCCGACGCCTCGTGGCTGGCAGGCGGCGGCGTTTAATTCGCGCGTTGCGTCGCGAAGCCGCTTCGCGAGATTAGCGAGCCCCGCTTGCGATTCGCAATTCTTATTCGCAATCGCCGGCGGTGTCCTGCCGAGGCGAGATTACGCCCAGCATCCTTCTCACCACCCCCTCCACCCCCGGTAATTAACCTCGGATGCCAGACGGACCCCGGATTATGTGACTTGAACCTCACCCTAGTCGGTGGGGGCGAAGCTTCGCCGTCTCCGCAGATACCGAGATAAGGATTTCGCTTTCGGGCCCTGGAAAAATCCCTGGAAAGATCCAGCCGGTCCCTTGGGCGTCAAACTTCGCGAGATTGAGGCAGGAAATTTAAGGATTAATTTATATTGCATTTTTTATTTTTTCAAGTTTTTTTTTTATCTCAGATTTGCATGATCAGAAACTTGGGTATAAGCGAAGAATAAAAACGTCTGATCGACGAAGAATTTATAATTATTGACTCGAGGCGTTGAATAAGTATAATAATAACGATAATAAACTAGGTGTTCGAAAAGTGCACGAGGGAATTTTTTCCCTGAAAAAGATTCTTCTTACACGAAACGCGCAATAATATTTATGGACAAACCGAGGGTCGGAGCTGTATGTTTACGTTTGCTAGAGGGGTTGAGAAACAATTTTCGAAGAACAATACCGTACCTGTCGAATAACATTCGTACGAGTTTCAGTTCAGTTTCAGATAGCTACAGAGTCGTTCCAACTATTATATCCCATACATATCGTAATTTTCTTCCCAATTAACCCGCCGCTGTATCCACGCTGTGAAGTTACAAGGTGAGGCCGCATTCGTCACCGTACTATGTAAATTAAGAAAAATGCATCTACGGTAAGTAGCCTGTACTTATCTAACAACACGAATCTTGACGATATTCGTCGAGAATGTACGTTCACCGCATGTACACGTATAAAGCGTAAACAGCTCGAGGTATATTATATCTGTTTTCACCTCGTTCTCCGCGATTTCCTTCCGCACCTTCACACCCATCGGTGGAGGTTTAATCAAGAAGATTGGTTCTACTGCCTTGTTTATCCGAAATCGCGTAGGTATCTGCCTTCCGCACGCAACGAGCGAGTGTTTCGTGATTTCAAAGGGCCCGCCGTTAAAAAACCACCTTTCAATAACAAACGGAATCAACGTTATTGCCGGTTCATTGATCGACGCTTTCGTTGGAGCTTGAAAATTGTCGTCGCAATTGAATGGATGAGAGAGATACAACCGGCCGAGCTGAGAATTATGCCGCGGACGAAACTGCGCCGGGGATTCAACCGGCACTTGAAATTTCACGAGGCCGAGGCGACGGGGGTGGAGGTTAACCGGATATTGGGGTGAGTTCTCGGAGCTTGCATCCTCAACGAAGCTGCGCTTATATAACTTTTCCAAGCCGGAGGAATCTGCCTTACTTATTATAATGTCCCGGAGGTGTGTATAAGCGGGCGAACGCTGCGGGATAATTTAACGACGCGAGACAGAGAGAGAGAGAGAGAGAGAGAGAGAGAGAGAGAGAGAGATTCCTTCCCGACTCTCCTCGAGAATTTTCACACCTTTACGTACCCGCTGATCCGGTCGTTCCGGCTGGAACTCGCGGAAGAAACGCGAAACGCGAAACGCCTTTATTACGCCACGTCTGTACGTCTGATCTAGCTATGCGCGGATGGGTGTACGTATAGCCATGCAACCGAGGTTCGCTCGGTTTATCGTCTCTGTCATTACCGAGTAGGACACCCACCGCTGTTCTTGTTGTCGTTACTGTTATTACTTTGGTCGTCGTTTCCGACGGCGTTATTGCGCGACCCGCGAAATCCGGCGGCGAGTAACGAACGGACCGAACGGTTAGGTCATTTTTCTAATTCCTCGTTTGATTGCTATCATGACATAATGGGCGATGCACGCTGGGCGGGAAATGATTGTGTGGATTATTGGGGGAAACCATTTCTTGGGCGATATACGCGCTTGGACTTTACATGAAAAACCTACGTAACTGTAAGAGAGACTGATAGTTTAGGAGGAATTAATTAGCGAAGTGACTTTTTGAAAACGTTGCTCGCGTGGCTGCTGAGTGTGCAACGGGGCTTTGAAACGTTGGGAAAAATATCGTGAGATGAAAAAGTAGACGGAGAAGGAAGGAGAGAAACGAAAGGGTAAGAGAGTAAAAAGACGCGTGTAAAGCAGAATATAATAGAGAGCTCTTCCGAGGTTACGTGAACGGAGGTAGACCTCCCCTGAGGACGCATACGCTGCGGGAAAAAAATTGTTTTTTTTTTTTAAATATTTTTTATTGCTATTCGTTTTGGATCCCTTTTTAAATATCTTTTCTTGTTTGTCGGTACTCTCTTGTGGCCCCCGACTCGTTGCAACGGAGCTGTTTGGATCTGTACGAAGAAAAACCAATTAAGTTGACTGCACTCGCGTATATCCCGCGATATAACACAAGGCACGTACCTACGAACGCACACCCGTAACGCATAACGCAAGAATGAAAATGGGAAACGTGAAAACGTGGAATCGTTACAGCAAATAAGGAAAAATTATACACGAGTGCGGTGGATATGAAAACGTCAGTGCCGGTTACGAATGATTAATTGCACGAAGCGTTCAAACAGCGATGCGCGACACTTTCGAACGATATATGACGAATAGAGCGACGAGGCACTTTGATTGAGCGAATTGAAGCGAAAATCATTTTATTTGTCGTTGATTCGCGTAGCTGAATCGCTGTGGCTCGGCCGGCGGAAAAGCTCTGTTGAAATATTATTTGCGGTAGGAACTGAGCATCGTGAGAGGGTGGATTCGGTTTTGAAGTCACCGCGAATGAATCCGGGGGGAATAAGATGAGGCTATTCAAGATTTCGCCTCGTCGAGTGTTTCACACGGGCCGGATATCTCGGGCAATCTTCTGGGGTATGTTTTGTTGATTTTCCCGGTGATTGGTTCTCTTGTCAGAAAAATATCAGGCAGGACTGTTGACTTTTTCTCAATAAATTGGTTACACGCAAGTTTCGCCGGGGTTTATGTAATTTTATACCCGCTGTCGTTTAATGAGAATATCGATATTCAGGGAGGCGGAAGATTTCGTACCGATAGTAGCGAACCTGTATTCCGAATGTCTTGGTAAGTTCTCCGAAGACATTGCGAATTAACTGGTGTACAGAAAAATAGACCAAAACAAAAAAAAAAAAGAAAAATAGCTTGAACAATCTCGTTACTCCAGAGAGAAAGAGAGAGAAAGAGAGTCGAGACTTCTTGCAAAGGAATACCCTGCGTGTGTTTTTGCTATCGAAGAAGCCGTGCCAAGTGTGCATCGAGGGAAGTGAAGAAAAAAAAAAAAAAAATGAAAGAAAGTAAGCAAGAAACAATAACGGGTGGTGGGCCCCGATGGAAGAGAGCAATGAAATAAAACGGGGTTACAGGAAGATACGTATAAGGTATACGTATACGTGTAAGGTGTCCGCCTATATACAGTGTAATAAAATAAAAATTACGAACAAGCCGATGGAGAGGATCTACGCGGCGTATTTTCTCCTGTTTATTATCGTTATACTCCGCGTTTCCTCTCGAGTCCGCATTTCCCGCATAGAGTTGGTTTTTCACGGGGATGCATAGCCGCCCATTTAGCCGTGACAAAGCGTCGATCTTCCGTGATCAGTGATCGGAGAGCGGACAACAGCTGCTGTTGATCACCGGGAAACTTCGTGGCAAACCCCCCGCCTCGGGGCTTACGAATTAGTCCCGAAATTGAATAAGCCGAGAGATCGAGCCGCGACGTCATCCCGGCTCTAATAGTCCCGAAAACTTGCCGAGGCTGGATGAAAATCGCGAGGCGTCGTCGCGACGAGGAGGACGTCACTCGTTCCACTCTGCCGAACGAACGTCACTCAGCCGACGCCAAGATGACGGATGAGAGTCCGTCGCTGACGCTGATCCTTCGGCAACGGTAGAATTGCCAGCTGAAAATTTTCTCCGAGGAACACGAATTTCGAGGTGTTAACGCAACCGCGGAAACTTCCTGCACGCCATGTCTCGCGATATTGTCGAAATTCCCGGAGAAATATTCACCTTTCCTTTTCCTCTCTTTATTCACGCAATTTTATTTTAGAACAATTTTAGCGACAGTTGTGCTTTTTTGGATCGTAAAACGTTGTTGGCATTTTTCACGCACTTTGTATCTCCTATCGTCCGTTCGCCTGGGATTTTTCATTTTCTTTCACCGCTTCGTTCAGCGTTTTTTCAACTGCATACGTTTATCTAATTCCTAACGTCTTCGAAAGCTTAATTTATTTGGTCATTCAAACTCTGAAAGTTCAATGTGTTACTCTTTCTGTGTTTCTAATGAAATTCGGGAATGGCGAAGGACCCTTAATTTCAAGATATACAGAGTACATGTTTAACTTGAATGATTCAAACCGTTGAAGAATATTAAGGAAAAACGTTAAATTATTCGCCAGGTCTCTGATAATTAGCTGTTACGTAATCGCAATTTTAGGCGACCAATTTCCCTGTCACACTAATGGCTGATCCGGTTGACGGATGGTGCCATTTTTCAGAACCCCACAGTCGGTGGAATCCCCGATATTCGTCGCAAACGAGACACGAGTCTCTGGTTTGTTTGTTATATGTTTGGCAAAATGAATTTTCGTAAATTTAATTTTCCACGCGCAGAGAAAAGCTCGGCGTGTCGCGCGTACGCGCCATACCGATCCCTATCCCCTTTTCAAATTTCCACATACACTCTCCGTCAGAAATTTGCCACAAACTAAGAGGACGGAATTTCGCATCGTCTGCTAGTCGAGATGTCAGTCGCTGTGACGCTTCGCTGTTTCGCGATATTCCGAAGGGTTGAATTAACGAGGGGTGAAAATACTTGCTCAGCATACCGTTGATGGGAATCTTGCACTTGTAAGCAGGAAGAACAAGTTAGCGCGGTTTTCCTTAGATTCCCTTCGTTTTCTCGAGTCTTGGAAATAAAAGATCGAGCTGATTCCTGTGGTTCGATCCGTGAAATTCAAAGATAAAGAAAGAAGAACGCGTTTCTTTTCCGCCTACGAACGATTCGGACGAATGGGAAGGGACAAGGTATGCAGGGATAGAATCGAAAACAGACGCCTAGCTCAGGCCACGAATATCAATTTTCTACGTAGGTACGATTCTCTGTCATGTAAAATACAACCGCCTACTTATTATCGTACAAAAGTATTATTTGTGATGGAATGACACACATTTTTCAAAATTTTCTTCCTAAAAATCTCACCCGTAAAAGTTTTTTTCTATACCCGTCTTACGATTTCTAAACGAAAAACGTGAAATAATTGTAAAAATTCTTATAGATAAGTATTTGTAATTTAGGAAATTCCGGAGTCGCGTTTCGGGTTACGGCATATTCGTTGCGAATAGTTTATTATACCCTTACAAGCGGAACAAGCTACAACCCCTAAGCCATAATCCGCGTGTACAAAGGCAGTAAAAAAGTCAGGCACGCGAGCGCTTTGCCTCGAAGGATGAGGAGGCGGCTTGTCAAAGAGGCTCGACTAAGGAAAGGCCGGGAGTTTTCGGCTGACATCGGTATTGTTCCACGCCCGGTGATCTTAAGCCTCGATAATAACGTGCGGCTAATAACGAAATAAGCAGGGTTACAGAGCGGCTACGCGGCTGGAATGAATACCCAGATTATACCCCGTAAATCCTCAATCTTTCCTCGTCTTGATCCGTTCTCTCCTCAAACACGAGGAGGAGTTGCGGATACACAGCGAGATTTTCCCCGCCACTTTTATACACCTCATCCCGATATTATCTTTCATGCTGCAGGCGGGCGTGACATATATGTATACATATATATATATATGTATATATATGTATTGTGTTACATGATATAGAAGCGGACGATTCGATCTACCTATTGTCTCAAGTGAAATTCTAGATCATTGGCTGTAGGTGGAGGGCGAATAAAATGAGAGCCTTGTATCAATCGTCAAAGCTCTGCGTCGGGGAGGGAAATCGTTTCTTCGCCGCGAAGGCGTTTCTATTTCGATCCCTCAAAAAGCGCGAGATTTTATAATAACGAATGAGACGAAATTTCCTGCGGTTATTTCCCGAAGGAGAGACTCACCCTCCTCGCGCTCACTCTTCACTCTTCCCGGATCTCAGTGGCTTCCAGATCTCTTCGTTCCTCCGCAGTGATCGACGCTTTGACAAAAGCTACTCGCCTGCCTTCTTACTTACTTCCCGATTCACAAGCACAAAAAAAACCGGCACGCACGTTGCAGTCGGCGTGAGAGTGACGGCGAGGGCGTCGCGGCGCCCTCCTATATAACGAAGTTGAACCCCGCGCTCGCCGCCGTAGCCGTCGACGCCGCCGTCGCGACGCATGACGATATACACACCGAGAGCTTCTCGTCTCCGCGGGCCAATTGCAAAACTTCTCGGGGATGCGGTCGGTTTGTAACCGCGTCTCGGGAAGTCGAGAAATGCGACAAGCCTGTGCCGATAATGAAAGGCTAATTAATCGGGAACGACGCGGCTCGGTGTTTTGTGCTCGATGGTTTAATATCCGATCATCGAATCGTTCCCTTTGACATCCCGATCGTAGGCCCGCGAACTCCTAGAATTCTGTTTCGTCTTTTACGGGACGACGCCGCACGCCGCACGCTGTGAATGTTACGCTCTGATACGGGACGCGTTAATTAAATTCGCGTCTTGTGACGCAGGAGCGTACGAAGCTGCGGGATGCACAGGGAGAGTCGTTTTAGTTTCATTTTTATACCTCGACATCCGAACTTTAGGGTTTTAACCCGTAAAACCAATTTTTTAACCCTCTCTACTCGTCATGACGCCGTAAAAATGAATGGGCACTTCACCGTATTAGGGTACCTATGCGGCGGCGTCCCATTATACGAATGGGAGGTGGGGAAATTTTGAAAAAAAAAAAAAAAAACAATTCCAAAACGTTACACGCATACGCGACGAGTCCTCCGAGAATGGATCTCTCGATGAAAATGTCCGTTGTGATTAAAAAAAAAAAATTTTGTTTTCAACTCTAAAAGCTCGCAGGGTGTCGACTTCGCTTTATGGGCACGGAATATAACGAAACGCCAATGCAATTTATTTTCAGATTCGAGTCGATACGCAAGTCGTGCGTAGTTATAGCTAGACGATTAGTACATGAAAGTTTCTACAAATTTTAAAGACAAAGGAATCGTTGTTGTCTTTATAGTGAAGATTGTTCGAAATTTGCGTTAACTAAATCGAGGCGAACGGTGAATAATGCGGGTTGTTATCAAAACCTCAAATTGTACGTTCTGATGAGCGGAATAAGTGCCGGTATTACGAAATAGCAATACGGAATTTACGTCACTCTCGATTACTGTCGAAAACTGCTTGTAATCGCCTGAAGGCAGCCTTAATAAACCAGTGAAGCGAATTGTATTTTAATTAACGCCAACATCCGTAATATGCCAAGCCTCGGAGATCAAACACAGATGTAATATTGAAACGTACGGTGACGAATTGAAAATTACGGTCGTTGTCTCATTTTGACGTCCCAATTATTGCGAACACCTTGGAGGTTCTCCGTATCGAAGAAATACCGCCTTAAAACGCTTATTCGCGAATATTTAGCGTTTCATTTATATTTTTTGGCGAAATATTTTCAATATACATATAAACACGTGTTGGTCTCGCTGAAAAGTGAAAATTTAATACAATTTTTGCCTCTGTATCCGTTAGATTTGTAAAAAATCCTTTTGCGCCACCTGGCCCTCATCCACGAGAGTTGAAAAAGGAAGGAGAAGAAAAAAAAAACTGTGATTCAATCTGTCGCGTCTTAATAACCACTCGGAGTTGTGACTAGGTAGTTAGCTGAGGAAACGGTGATTATGATATAATTTTCTTCCTCCACGATCGAAGCGTCCGTATCCTTAACGCTTTTCGGAAAATCAACGTTTCATTCGAAACCGGAAGTGAAAGTTGAGGAAAATTAACGCCAAGCTTACGCAACCTTCAGCAGTGTACGTGAACACAAAACCACCTTTGCGGGGTATCGGATGGGTCGAAAGTTGTGTTACCCGGTGGTCGTATTCTCTAGCTTTTCATGCCGTCGCGATGTCTCGGCTTACGTAACGTCACTTTATCATTGCTGAAGGAACGGAGGTCGAAAAGACGCGTGTCTTCGTGTCGAGAATACTAACGCATGTCGCTACGCACCGCGCAGCTGGTACATCAGAGGGAACGAATTTTAGTCCGAGTTGGTTGGACGATATGCGAATTATCCTGTAGCTGGTGCTTGCAATTAGCCTGTTGCGTTGGCTGGGTGACTACAAGGACCACTCTGGACTACGACTCTTAGGATCTCAGCTCGAGTTACGCACCCGGTAGAATTGACTGAATTCCATTTAAACCGCTAATAAGCCCCTCGGTTACCTAGATGTATTATACAGAGCGCTGTACGGATCGCTTGATCTTTCCATCCAACAATCCTTTGAGACGAACCGTCCCACGCGTGCAAGATTGCATAAATCGAGGTATTCGGAGAGCGGAAGTGCTTTGTCCTGAGTGGTAAATGGTACGGAATCGAATGTTTCTATCGTCACCGAAAACTGATTTTGACGATGACTGCCAATCTTCCTGCAACTCGATGCAGCGATTCTTTCCTCGGACGAAAGTGAAAATTTTCTACTACCTACCCGGAGAGCATGTGGTGCCCCTTATCCACGCCTCGTCAGCCCCGGACTGCGTGCGGCGAACGATTTGCGAATTCGGATCGTAAACGAGCCGTAAAGGAGCCGGCTGAGGACATTATCGGGTGTCCAGGTAGCCTCGACCCGGAATGAGCTGGTTTCGTACGTGCCCGCGAAACCTGGTAGAAGGAGGAACAATATAAGATCGGAACTGCCTCGTCGTTACGCCGAGACATTCGCCTCGTTCATGGTCGATCAAATTCAACCATGTATGCACTAACGGCTTACACGTTATCCGCAGTCGCTCGCACGCTCCTCCGCCTCCAGGAATCCTGGGAAAGGGGGAAAGAAGGGACACTTTACGGTCAATCACAACGAGTGCGAGAGCTCTCCGGCAACTCCTCCACTCGCCAAGCGAAGGGGGAGAAAAAGGCAGAACCCACCTCGGCTCATGGTTGCTACAGATTAGGTACCTTCCACTTCGGGGGCTTGTTTGCTGGGCTTTTTTCCGACTCCCGCAGGAGGATCCGGAGTACGTGCCGATCGGGTGACCGGACTGCAGGATCCCACGGAGATCAGCGAGATGAGTTCCACGAACCATCGTCCGGGGGCATATCGGAGGATACTCGCGTTATTATCATCCACTGGGTGTAAATCACGCGTCCGATACCCTGGCGATACGTGGCGTCGGCTGCACAGGTGTCACCGACGAACCGAGGGACGGATAAGCCCGGTAATCCGGGGGGACCAGAGTCCGGGACTCGATTAAAAATGCTTCATAAATCGCTCGCCATTCTCCGGAGATAATCACGCCGGCAACGAGGTGCTAATAACAGGTCGTGTAAGCCGCCTCTTTGCTGGGAGCACGCGGTTCGCGACTGGGGAGATGGGTATGTGGACTCTGACAACACCGATAGGCGATCAACGATTAACAATTCAACTAGCCATATATTAGACGTCATAATAACATTGAGGTGGTGCAGTCAGTGTGTGTATGATACATGCGTGATACTGTATACGTGTTATGTACGCGTTACGTGAGGACCGTCGACACCGTCGCCGATTTTCGTCCAGCCGACATTTAAATCCTCGAGCTTCGACTTGGTGTTCACACGTAGGAAAATCGGCGACAAGATGATAGAAAGAAACGGTGCCGAAGCAGCTTTCAACACTCGAACCAATCCGTTCAGTCCGACGATTCGATGCCTCTTCGTAGTCAATCTCTCCTGATCACTTCAGGCTTCTTACTGAATTCGATTATGGGATTAATAATTTTTCGGATCACGGTGATCCTCAGTGGTGACCACCGCCACCCTCCCTCTTTCCACCGCCTCCCTCCTTCTTGCCACCGTCTCCCTCCTTTTTTTCACCGCCGCCTCCGGCCCCGTCGTCACCCTTTCTGAAAGCCCATTTTTTCGCTTCCTCGTGGGACTCTTTCTTGCCGAACTTGTCGTCGTGTTTATGGTGGGCCTCGTGCCCGTCGGCCTGTTTGTGTCCCTTGTCCTCGTGGTAATGATGGCCCTTGTCGTGTTTGTGCTCTTTGCCGTGTTTCACTTCGTGCTCACCGGCGTCGAGATGGGAAGACTTTTCGTGGCCTCCCTTTTTCGAGTCGTGCTCGTGATGGAATTCACCGTGCTTTTCGCTGCCTCCATCCTCGTGGAACTCGTCGAAGAATTCCGTTTTTTTCTCGTACTCGTCCTGCAATACGGAAGTGTTCATCAGTAGTGGATCGCGTTAGGTTCGTAAAAATTTACAACTTGATCATTTTTCCAGAGACGCCGAAACGTGTTCCTAGATTGTTATAAACTCTTCTGAATCGTTTGCGAAAGCACGACCTACCTTCTTGTGGATAGAATGCTCCCCTTTCGTACTGTGTCCCTTTTGATGCTCGCCCTTCTCACCAAAGTTCGCTTCTTTGACTCCCTTTTCGCCGTGGTGATGCTCCCCGTGGTATCCACTCTCCGCGTGGTGCTTCTTTTCGTCACCCTTTTTCTCGGCATAATGACCGCTGTGCTTTTCTTTGTCGTGGTAACCTTTCTCCCCCTTGTCGTACTCGTGGTGCCCTTTGTAGTTCTGTCGCGAATAAACAAAGGCGCGGTTAGTTTTGTGGCTTCTCGGTCACTGTCAAAGTTCAGACTTTAGTACCGAACGCCCATCAGTAGTATTACTTTGTTCGAGTGGAACCTGAATTGATTCACCTCTATTTCATCAATCGACTTTAAGTTTGTACAGTATGCGCTCTCTGCCGTTACAGGAAATTCGCAACAATGACTTTGTTTATAAAAAAAATGATAAAACGTCACAGACTTTTACTGTATTTTAGATATTTTTACAATTACCTTTTCTCCCGATTGACCGTGGGATTCGTGATGATGGTCTTTGTGCTCTTCGCCACCCCCCTTTTCGAATTTATGATCACCTTCACCTCCTCCACCACCGCCATGTCCTCCTCCGCCACCTCCACCATGTCCTCCGCCGCCTTTACCTCCGCCATGACCATCGTGTCCTCCGCCATGTCCACCTCCACCATGTCCTCCGCCTCCTTTGCCTCCGCCATGTCCACCATGTCCTCCGCCGCCCCCTTTCGGGACTTTGTGGGTATTTTCATGAACCTTATAATTTTCAGCTTGCATTTCTTCTTCACTGTCGTCAGCGCCCGCATAGCTATATCCTAGATGCTCAACATTGGCCGAATCGCTGGTGTCCTCCATCGGAGTCTCATTGACAGTGTCGGTAGCAGTGGAATCGCTACTTTCGTTTTCTAATCGTCCCTTGTTGGTTTCACTCTCCCCTTGATTATCAAGATCAATTTGTAGCTTGGTGAAACTTTCCGTGGTCTGAGAGATCTCGTCACGATGCCGAACTCTACCTCTGGGTACGAACGGCGTAACGGTTGCCTGTATCGCGTCATTGGAAGCAGCGTTGTGCAGAAGTGGTATCGAAGTGTGCCCGTAGGAATTTGCGGCCAAGGTATGAGGATTAAGCTCGGTAACAAGATTCCCCAGCTGCGGTAGTGCGGTTGTCGTTCGGATCACCGAATCGCGGAGCGTCGGGCTGGACCTGGGTAATCCGAGATACTGATTCATGTTGAAGGGGCTCGGTTGCTCCCTCGGAGCGACTCGACGGCGTTGTCCCGGCGTCGCATCCTCGGTTGAATACCGTCTGGATAAGGTGGACGGTGCCGGATGCACGAGATCGTTGATTCGAGGAGCGGTAGCGACCGAGACCAAGGACGATGCCTCGTCGATCATGGCGGCGTTGTTCTGTTTCTTGGACTTCCGCATCCTCCTGGCTATCGGTTTCGATGCACTTTCAACGACGTCGGGATTCAACGTAGTCATTAATTGACGGGTAGGCGATTCAGTGGGAGACGGGAGCCTTCGCTGGACTCTCATGCTCGGCATTCGTTGTGGCTCGTAGGCAACTGTCGTAGTGACATCCGGCCGAACGGTGGCGTGAGTTCGCGTAGTTTTAAATTGGCGAACCGGCGTTACGGTAGGAGATGCGATCCTTCGTTGTATTCTTGTGCTGTACATCCGCTGCGGCTCGGAGGCAACCGATGTAGTGACTGCCGGTTGATTCGTGGTACTGGGAGTCTTAACGGTCCGCGTCGTCGATCGCCTTCTGGACTGCGCGTACGCTGGATCAAGGCAATGGCTTTGGGCTCCCGAAGAGCCAACGCATCCTGTCAGGACCTGGAAATAGGGATTTAGTGATCGGGCTCTGCCGGCCTCGCAAGTTGAGCCGAAGTCGCTTACCGTGATGGCCAAGATGCCCAGGAGCGCAGACCGGTGCGGCAGCGTCCGCATCTTCGTTATGGGTTTGGGTCCTTGTAAGTGACAGCGTAGACTGACCTCTCGCGCTGTATCGCACACCCAGTTATACTCCAGCGTCTGACTGTTGGTCCTATCCAAACTGAGGGAATGATAAGACGATTTTCCACCGATTAACTATCGCCGGCCCTCCCCCCCGCGGCTTGTTGTCCTCCTACTCCTTCTCCTCCCCTTCGCTGCTTCCTCCTTTCTCTTAAAACAGCTCGTGCCGGTCGTCCTGTGGACAAATAAAATTGTCGTCGGTTGCACAAGAAGGCGGTCGGTCGCTCTCACTCTCGCTCTCAAGATTATTGCAGAAGGTATGATTGATTATGGTCAGTGTCCGCGGTTAGACGTGCAGGTTTTACGCGTTTTCGTGTGGCGAGTAGTCTGCCTCATCAATTGCTACCTTCGCAAAATGCCGTTCAATTCAACGTTACTGATGCAAGGTGGGAGAAAAACCTTGGTAAAAACGCTTCCGTTACTAGTTTTCGATCCAAATTTGTCATCCCCGAGTCTTTGCCTTGGACATTTGGACATTTATCCTAATCATTCTGTCCAGCCCACTTCGATTACCCAAGATCCTCGACTTCTGGAGCGTGACTCTGGTTTCGGTTGAGGATTATACCCCGAGGTGACAAATTTATACTTTCTCATCTCCTCACGGTTGTTCGCTTACAAAGGCTTACCAATCCAGAGGTTTCGTTTATTCGAATTGCTTCTACCAGACCATGCAGCATCGACTTTTACAATATCGTATTCGTGTCTTTCGAGGACGACGCCTCTTGGTCACATTCTTTGCCTCTTACCTATTCCCAAAATATTCCTACAAATATTCAATCATTTTCTTTAGGATCCTTGAGTGTTTTCTCCAACTAGACTACGTGCAAACCTCTTTCGGCCACCCATAACTCCGGACTTAACGGAGAGAGTGTTCATTCCATTTGGGTATTACACTCTTGAGCTGTAAAACTAATAATTTTCCATGTAATTGATCGTTTTCGACGGTGTCAAAAGAAATCCTTTATTCAAGCACGTATTCCCTCGAACTGAACAACATGGCAATTCTACGAAAATTACTTCACTTTTTGCTTGAGTATTATAAACCGTCGTTGGATTATATCGCGTTGAAGAGGTAGTAATGCATTGCCCCATGCCACAGTTTACTTGACCGCATCGCAATTTCATTACCGATCGTTATACGGTATTTACCAAATCACCGAATCATTCAACGTAACTAGCATTATACAATATTCAAAGTTGCTCGTGCCACGGCAGGATTTGCGCAACGTTTATCGGTCAATATTTTGCAAAATTATTGCCACACCCGACTCAGCATCCGGTAGCTCCAGAGCGTAAAACCCGGCACCCGTAATTTGCTATCCATCGTCACAGCCCGTAATTTCATCGAGGTTCTCGTAATCAAATGCTAAAGTATCTTTGGATCTCGAGAACCTTCCTTAGTACAGCATGCAGAGAGCAAAGTCTTGCACCGATCCAAAATTATCGATCATCTAATGCGATTAATCAAGCACAGAACACATCAGCTTGTTAAAACATTGGCGGACGAACTCAACATCGTCATCTAGCCAAGTTTGGTCAAGCTTGGAATCTGATGCTTTGCGTCTGGTCCACGTACCCGGTGATCCGTTTTGAATATCCGAAAGCAGAAATTCGAAGTAACTAATTACGGTAAGCACCGTCACGAAAGACCGGAAATTACCAAAGACTGCAGCTAAATCGTCAAGAATTACATGTGCAACAGGTGAACATTGCACAATTGCGCAGGAGAACTTTCAGAAGCTGGACCGATTTCGGCAACGCTCTCTGCTGTCGATGAGTTTCGATAGAATCTTCGACCGTCCGTGACCAGCAACTAATGCCCTATCAAACAGCGTAGCCTCGCCAGCAGCAAAGCTGCAGAGTAACGCTACGTATTTCCATCGACTAAATATTCGTTTATAATTTACCTTATAATTCTCCATCGACAGGAATCGTGTGAATGAGCGAAGGTGGACAGGTACAGGCGATTTTTTTAATGTTAATGTAGGGGTAATTACACACAGTATAAAAAAAAAAACTTGTACAAGAACGAACTAATGTATGTATTTGGCATCGGTTGTAGGAGATCGTCGATCATGTGACAATGGATCGGCTACCGGGGTTCAGCGACCGCTCTTCTTATGGATCCACTTTTTCCCCTCCTCGTGACCGCGCTTCTTCCCGTACTTGGACTCGTCATGATGACTGGAATCGTGACCCTGGGCTTTCTTGTGCCCTTTGTGGTCATCGTGGTGGTGCCCCTTCTCGTGTTTCTTCTTCTTTCCGTGGTGTTCCTGCAAAAAGACAAGCGGGACGATAGGCGTGAAATCGTGAACCGGAAATGGGATCGGCGATCACTCGACATACCTCGTGTTTCGCTCCGTCGTGGTGCCCCTTCTTGTGGTGGCCCCCCTTCTTTCCCTCGTGCTCGTGGTGGTGACCCCCGTGCTTTTCCTGGTTCCCACCCTCGTGGTACTCGTCGTAGAAGTCTTCCTTTTTTTCGTACTCGTCCTGGAATCGAGAGAGCCACGGAATGAGCATAAATCAGGCCTTCTCAGTTTTCATTTAGAGTTCGACGAAGAGATACGTGCTTTTTTGAATATGTTGTGCTCGCCCTTGGTGCTGTGGCCCTTCTGGTGTTTACCGTCCTCGCCAAACTTCGCACCCTTCTCGCCTTTCTCGTCGTGGTGATGCTCCCCGTAGTGACCGGCTTCGTCGTGCTTCTTCTTCTCGTGTCCACCCTTCTCCGCGTAATGATGCTTGCGCCCCTCCTTGTCGTGGTGGCCTTTTTCACCCTTGTCAAACTCGTGGATGCCTTTGTATCCCTACGGAACAGCAAGAATCGACGTGAGCTCTCATAGTCCGCATCTTTGGTATACTCGATACCCCGAGGGACGGACTGCGCCCCGCGCCTTGTCGCGCCAGATAAAGACGAACTGCCCCCTCGTTTTATCACACTTTCTTTCGCCGGCTCGAAGAACCGCGGGTCGAGAGGGAGATGGAATTCGCTTGCCCTAACAATATACGTTGTTTAACGTCAGCTGTCTAGCGCGCGTACTGTACCCGGCTTATACCGAGATGCCAACACACCCGTACCCCATTAGACACGCGACGCCGCAAGAGAGGAAGAAAAACCGAGGAGAAAGTAGCCTCTGGCTTATGGTCACTGAACGGTATTCGGTTATAATGTATTCAGTACCCACCTTGTTGCTTTTTTCTCCATGCGACTCGTGGTGTTCCTCCTTGTGCTTTTTCCCACCTCCTTCCTCGTGGTGTTTGTTTCCACCCCCTGCGAAAAAAAACAACGGTCGTGCGTTCAGAACAGGGATTAAAAATTTTCTACCGAATAAACAACGTCGGTGCTGATCACAGCGTCCGAAGAATTCTCGGATTATCGAGAAACGGAAAACCGCGTGAACACTTGTTGCCTCTACATATATATGTATACATATACAAGCTAGAATTGTATGATGTTATCGAGCACCTCCACCTCCATGTTTAGTGGCTTGAACGTCTTGGTCCTCAGTGGTGTACTTGAATTGGATCGGGAGCCGCTTGACCACACGTTTGGCGTCGGGTTGCGGGGCGATGAGGGTCAAGGCGACAACGAGGAAAATGAAGAGGCGCATGGCGCTGGGCTGATGATTCAAGGTCAAGCCGGTCTGTTTCGATCCGCGCAAACCCGGATAGGCTTTAAGGATAACTGAGCGACTTGATGCCGTGTTGGGAACTAATATAACCGCGAAGCAGCCGGGGAACAAGGGGAACGCGAGGAAGGGGACCGGGATCGCTTTTTGTCTGGTACCAAGCCGGATCGGTGGCAACTGGTACCCCGCACGCCGGCTTCTTTTTACCGTCCATCTTTTCCATACAGAACCTGGACCACCGACGAAATGCTATATCGATTCCGCCACGTTTACTCCAGCTTTCACCCACGCACAAATTTTCCACGAGCACACGGATACATCCACGACAGGCACCGGCGACTGGGCACAAAATAATCCCAGATCGAGGAATGAACGTGCTACGTGTCAGGATCGGCGAGATAGACACGATTTATTCTTGTCCCAGGATATCTTGTGCTTGTAAAAAGTTCTTGAAACGGAAGTTAAATGATCCTGATCCTCGTCCACGTCTACGTCTAAATGCGTTATGCCCCCTTTTGAAAAGATTCAATGGCTTTCGGATGCCATTGAGATTACATCTCGTTAGCGGGCTGACTGATTACCTTCCCGACACGAAAAGTGTAGGCGCTGAGTTGATTTTTTTTTTTTTTTTTAACGTCAGGAGATTCTTTCCACCAAGGACTGGATACGGGCACGGAAAGTGTGCTGTTCTACACGAGGAGGACGATCGTATAAAAGAAGTAGCGGCGTCGGCGGAAAAACGGTAAAACGACGAGGCGGGTATGTACTCGTATATACGTGTACCGCAGCCTCCGCAATTCGGCTATAATTCGGCCCCCTTAATGGCTTAACTTTACTCCCCGGTTCCGAAACTCTCCGTCATCGTACCGCAATATTTCATCCGACGCCGTAGCTGCTTCGGGGACTCCGGCGGCCTTCCTCCGGGCTGTTAGCTTGCAGCTCCTCGAAATTTTTCACCCAAGAGTCAATAATTGCACGGGACGTGGGCACCGCGGTCCTTTCGCCGACTTTTCATCTCGTTTTCTTCGTTTTCTCCTCTCCCGTTATCGCGGTTATTCTCCTCTCCTCGATGATAAGCGGTCCAGTATTATACGCCGGGAATATGAGGCCGTAATAGGGCCTTAAGCGGATAATGCGAATCTCATAAGAATAAATATCCCCCTACCCCCCACCCTTCGACTATAAGGGTACACAGTGGAGACAGCGGGAATGGCGTGGCCAGCCCCAAGCAGGCGAGGAGGCCGGGGAAGCAGAAGCGGTCAAAGCACGTGACGCAGGCCGAACAGAGCCACTGAGCAAACAGCGCTTGGCTAGATAGCCGCGGGGGCGAAGTCTTTCGGCAAACAACTCCCCGATTTTCATCCCCTCTTACTCCCCTTCGGACTACGCAGTTTCACTTTGCGGGGCGTGCTGGCCGTGGAGAGTTTGTCGGTCAGTGACGGCCGCAAGGTCGCTTTGGGCTTTCGTTTCTTCTTTCTTTCTTTCTTTCTTTCTTTCTTTCTTTCTTTTCCACCCTTGATTCACCCTGTCTTCGTTGTTCCTATAGCGTGTCAGGTAACAGGTAAACGCCTCGTGTCTGCGGCCAAAGACTCGGTCGTCAGAGCTGGAACCACTCTCGCCAGTGTTAAAACCACAGTGAAGGTGAACTGACCGGAGACGATCGTGATGGAAAGGTTGACGACCGGACTAGGACGCGGTTATTCCGAGTACCATGTCATTTCTAAGTCATTCCTAAGTCACTGTTCTTACGCTTCTACCGTAACAACCGCAACAACCGATCTTCGGAGGCTCAGATGGTGTTGAAGTTTGTTTCTGGAGTTGACGTTCAGACAATAATCTCAAGTGGTATTTGACTTGGTAGCATTCGATGGTTGATTGGCACTTCAATACTTGGGGAAAAGTTCTATCAAAAGTCTGAACCAATTTTCGGCTTTCATACTTGATCTATCGTGGAACAATTTTGATGAGAAAGGAGGTCTAGACGCCAGACTTTTAGGCTCAAGTTAAACAACTTAGAGCTGAAAAGATAGAGGTATGAAAGCATAAAACTCGCGAAAATGTAGCAGGCAGATGATTATGATGTACTCCATCACCTACAGTTCCCACCTGTTCGATCATCCGCGCAACACTTCCTTACGTTGGTCTCTCTTTTTTCGAGAGACTTTACGTAATAACATTTAAGCTTCGGGTACATACCTGTAAGACTCTCTCGATCGTTCCGTCGTTTTTATTGAATTACTGATCGCCTGTTCCCATGACGCAAAACCGTATGATCGTCACGTGAAAGTACTTTACTTACGTAGGCATTGCTCGACGTTGCGTGTCTGTCGATTATAATCGTACAAAGAATGTTGTTTGCGTATTTTCCAATTTGCTTTGGAGTTTCTGAATCCTGAATATCGCCCGCTGCTTGTTCAATGGTTCGCGTAGTCATCGCAATAGAACGAACACAATCAAACATGAGAAAGCAGAAATGGCCCAATTCAGTGGATCCTTAAATAGAATTACTTCAACCACATAGGAAGCGGATAAAACATTGAACCTTTGATAAATCGGATGACTCATTTCCGCGGTGATCGAATATCAAAATGTCACCTCATTGTTGAGTCGCTCATGCGCTATGCAGCGTTACAAAAATTCGTGTCTAAAGACTTAATAATTTGAAGATAACAAGATCGTCGATTGGTATAAAATTTCGGGAATCATCCATGATGTATTATCATCGCTGCCACAATGCCAACTTTCTAAAAATGAGCCAAAAAACAGCAATGGCGTATTCGACCATTCGAATCACCAGGACTTGACAACGTCAGGCGTCACCGGTGATGAAAATCGCTGAGGAGGCTGCGGTGAATTGATTGGGAATAGACGACGCCAAGATGGTCCCATCTGATAGAGCGACAATTTCGCAATTTCGTTGACCCAGGTGGTGGAGGACGGAGGGAAAGAACGAAGAAAGTTCGGGGAGCAGCCCGAGGTCTCCGGAGGGATTAAACCCCATTACGATCCGCCTTTCTTCTTCCTCTCCTCGTCTTTATCGGCGGTAACCGGTGAGCTCCAAAAGTCCGGTGGTCGATCTATTGTCGCGGTAGCGGATGACGTGGATGATGAGGTGTCCGAACGATCGTGACTCCAAGAAACGGGGTGAAAAAATCTCGACCTTGGTGCAGCCGCGGCAAGGCAACGAGAAAAATAAGAGGGGGAGGACCAGCTGCATGTAAAGGAGACAGGGTGCCTCGTTAACGAGATATTGAGACGTAAGCGAATTAGCGAACCCCTCGGTCGGGGACGCCCCAGCTGGCAAGAGAACGTCGGTGATGCGCAGAGTCTTGGTAGAGCTTTACTAATTGAATTTAATCGGCTCCCCTCTGCAAGTATAAAGCGTCTAGGTCTCGATGCGAATGCCCGAGTGTCGCGCGATGCGGAGCCTTTACGAGGTCTCGAAACTCTTGCAGAGCTTTAGTTTAACCTACGCCAACCTTCGACCACCGCCCTTCAACGAATTCGCCCCTTAAAATTTGGAGTTCCGTTCCTCGTTGCTTTTCACCAACTCTCTGAACGCACGTATCGATCATGGCACCTAATCAAGCGACCGAGAAGTTGAGCAAGCAGGTGGAAGCCGGGGACGAGGCCGACGACTACAACGTCAAGTTTCCACGGCCGCTTCAGCTGGAGGAGAAAAAATATCTTCTGGCCGTCGAACGAGGCGATCTACCCAACGTGCGCAGAATGCTTCAGGCCGCGAATAATCCCGCTCGGTCACGGGTAACACGATTTCCTGTTTATACGGGCATTTATTTACCTTATAATTATCGCAGCATAGTATAATACTAACTGCGCGTACATACCGCGTTATGCGGCTGAGGATGGAAAAAACGTTTTATTTTTATTTTTTCTTCGTCGATGTTAGTCTCTCTGTTTGACTGTATCATCTATTGCTGTTTAAACACGTTCGAGTATCTCGAATAAATTAAGTTTTTATTCTATTAACCGGGGCCGAAAGTGTCGAGCTTCAACGAATTCGAATTTTGTACAAGCACTCCGTTGTATAATATATCACTGGTGAAATATTCGTCTGCCGCCCCCGTGGGCCACAAAGAGATCTGGAAAAAGGCGGTTTTATTGTTCTTTGATATACGTGATACTTGCTCGATATTGCAGACTACTTCGGCTCGTCTTTCGCGGTTGATTTACGCTTGAAGCACATCGCTCCGCAATATTGGCATTCATTGTCAGCAACGTAAAAAATTAGTGAATATACGCTTAAAGGCGACAAGAACGGTTTTATTATCACAGGTGTTAACGACAGGTATATTTCGCATAGTGCGTCGGGATAATTTATCACGCCCATATCGATCAGACGCGAATGGGTATCGTACAATCTTCTTATTTTATCTAACAACGCATCTTTGACACTCGGGTGAAAAAAGAAGTTTTATTTCTCTCATAAACCATTGCCTATTTCAATTCGAAAGAATGCTGTTTGAAAAAGCGCCAGATATACAATCCGGCCTTCGACTCGACAGCAAACGAGGTCCCTCGACGTGAACTGCGTAGACAGCCTAGGCCGCGGTGCCCTGGCGCTTTCGATCGAAGCAGAAAACCTCCAGATGCTTGAATTGCTCGTGGTGATGGGGGTCGAGACGGGGGACGCGCTGCTGCACGCAATAAACGGCGAATTCGTGGAGGCGGTCGAGCTGCTGCTGGAGCACGAGGAGCTTCTCCGGGGAGAAGAGGCCGCCAGCGCCCTGGCATCGTCGCCGGAAGTCACAGGGGGCAAGAGATCGAGTCTGGTCGAAGGCGGGGGCGGCGACGACGTCCTCCACAGCTGGCAAAAGGTAGACCCTGCCGTGGCCAGGTTCCCACCGGGTATGACGCCCCTCGTCCTCGCCGCCCAGCGCGACAACTACGAGATCCTGAAGCTCCTCCTGGACCGGGGTGCGACCCTCCCGATGCCCCACGACGTCAAGTGCGGCTGTCCCGATTGCGTCCGTGCTACCGCCGAAGACCCTTTGCGACTCTCGTCGACGCGATTGTCCGAGTACCGAGCCCTCGCCAGCCCTTGTCTCATCGCCCTGAGCTCTAGCGATCCGATCATGACCGCCTTCCAGCTCAGCTGGGAACTCAGGCAACTCGGTCTCGCCGAGCCGGAAACACGCGCCGAGTACGGCAAGCTTCGAAAGCAGGTTGAACGGTTTGTGTCAAGTTTCGCGGGCAGTGGTTGGCGATGACGATCCATTCTGCTGTCTTTGGCAAGGTAGTGTAAGCTACAGTTTGTATCGTTTGCTGTCCTTCAGATTCGCCGTTGATCTTCTGCAGCAGGCGAGAACGACCGCGGAACTGTCGACGATACTGAACCACGATCCGGACGACGAATTAGCCGCAGAGTCGGATTCGACGGGCTTGAAAACGTTGCCGCGGCTCGAGACGGCGATACGTTACAAGCAGAAGCATTTCGTTGCTCATCCTCACGTCCAGCAGTTTCTGGCTGCTATTTGGTACGAGGGGGTGCCTGGTTTCCGTCGGATGTCGATGGCGAAACGGATCTGGATGCTGGTCAAAACTGCTCTTCTATTCCCGCTACACTGTATCGTATATCTATTCGCCCCCGATTCGGCCCTGGGTCGACAGATGCGAAATCCCTTCGTCAAGTTCCTCGTTCACGCATCGTCGTACCTTTTCTTCCTTGGTGAGTAGAGCTGAGTTTCCGAAGTCTCATCAGCGGCAACGTACAATATTCAACGCATGTTTGAAACTGCAAATTTGCTGATTGAAAAAACAGGTGTCCTGATCCTGGTGTCGCAGCGCGCCGAGGTCCAAGCCGTGCGATTACTCGGCGGCGAAGAGGCGCGGCGAAATTTGGAGAAATCGTTGCTGAGGCAGCGAGGAGTCGGCCCGTCATCGCTGGAGTGCATCGTCCTCATCTACGTTTTGGGATTCATTTTGCAGGAGACCCGAGAGGTCTGGGTAGACGGCTTGCGAAGCTACCTTCGAGACCTCTGGAACTTTATCGACTTCACCCGGAACACCCTCTACGTCACAACCGCCATCCTCAGAGCCGCCGCCTACGTCCAGCAGACCGCTGAGATTCGGGGAAATCCCGAAACTGCAGCGATTCCACGAGAAGAGTGGTCGGATTTCGATCCCCAGCTCGTTGCCGAGGGGCTTTTCTCCGCTGCCAACATCTTCAGCGCCCTAAAGCTCGTCCATTTGTTCAGCATCGATCCACACCTCGGCCCGCTTCAGGTATTAAACGCTTTTACTCCCCCGTGCGCATCAGGTTGGTTGGCAAAGTACCTTTCTAAAAGATAAATAATTCTTGTTCAAAGTTTCTAACCGGAACTTATACCTGATCCGTACAGATCTCTTTGGGCAGAATGGTGATCGACATCGTCAAGTTCTTTTTCATCTACACCCTCGTGCTCTTCGCGTTTGCCTGCGGCCTGAACCAGCTTCTTTGGTACTTCGCTGAGTTGGAAAGACGAAAGTGTTACGGTGCCGACGATGTCGCACCTGACTGGGACGGAGCCGGTGATGCCTGTTTCCGGTGGCGAAGGTAAGACGCCAGCCTCTCTTTCCTTCATCTCGATTACTTTGCGTACTAGAACAAAATTTGTATGCATTCTTCCCGCGTAGGTTCAGTAGTCTCTTCGAAACCTGTCAGAGTCTCTTCTGGGCGAGCTTCGGGGGTGTTGGAATCGACAGTTTTGAGTTAACAGGTAACAAATACCGACAAATTCCTTGGTTTCTTGTTTTTCTTGCAAGGACTTCACCGGGTTTCTTTATTCCGTGAGACTTTCTTCTCCTCAGGTATCAAGTCTTACACGAGATTCTGGGGTCTCCTAATGTTCGGCTCGTACTCGGTGATCAACGTCATCGTGTTGCTGAACCTGCTGATCGCGATGATGAGCAACAGCTATACGCTTATCGTGGTAAGCGAATTTGTCGATCGATCTCGCTGCGCGAGAATTAAACCACACGATCACCACACCGTCATGATTATCATTCATCGTAGGATCATTCGGACATCGAGTGGAAATTCGCGAGAACAAAGCTATGGATGAGCTACTTCGAGCAGGGTGGAACGCTGCCACCGCCATTCAACCTGGTACCGGCTCCAAAAACGCTTCTTAGACTCTGCGGCGTGCGAAAAATGGACTCGAGCCGACGTTCCAGCGCGAGAAAACGCGTCCAGGAGCACAGGTAGCCGATTGTAATGATGATCAGTGGACAAAAAAAGTCCCCCGGTTGACAAACTGGAATTTTATGCTTTGCTTAGGTACGGAGGCGTGATGAGGGCTTTGGTCTGGCGTTACGTCGTCGAGGATCACAGTAACCAAGTTATGGAGCCGGTTACTGAAGATAACATCCACGAGGTGAAGTCGGAGCTTTCTTCCTGGCGGTGCGAGCTTCTCGATATTCTGGGCAGGAACGGCATGGATATTTCCGGGGTCGATACCAAGGATAGAAGTGAGTATGTATATATTTTCATGGATTTTCATGGATGGCGCGTGTTTTCCTCCGGCGTTTCCGCTACGTACCCCAGATTCAATGAACGAAGGTAAGTTATACTTTCGCGAGGAAACCCGCTCCGATGTTGTGTGTAGCGTGGTGCCACTGCAGGGCTACGGATTCTATCAGCCTTAATTTGTTTCGATCGTTCAGTTGCCCACCTTAGAAGCCCTATACGAGTATTAGGTTTCACCTTAAAACCGCGCTCGGCATGATTGTGCTGCATTCTACATTTGCGCAATATCTTAGCTTGGTATTACAGTAATAATGAAAAGTTTTATAAATACGGCGGTATTTTATTTTTCCACCAAGACAACGATTAGCTTAACCCTCCAAGATTGAAACATTGTACTCGTTTTGGTACAAACACAAGTACACGAGACGGACGAGTATATTACTAATAAGTTAAGATGACTTTTAGAGTACGAAAATAAATTTTTCTAACGGACTTCGAAGTCCGTCTATCTGTCCTGACATCACTAATTCTTAAGGCCTGAAGAAACGAATCATTTCCACTATCCATCAGCGATCGAACACAAGTTCACATCCTGGAATTGGGCTCGCATAATTGAGTCATCTATGATTCGTCTTTAACCCGTTTTTCCGCCTCCACAGCGTGTCCGGGCCCTAAGATGCGAGTATGGGAAAGACGCCTGATGAAGGGGTTCCAAGTTCTGGGACCAATCGCTGGTCTCGCCGAAGAAGAGGCTCGGGAGGAGCTGGCGTTGCAGCAGCCTCCGGAGGGCGAAGAGAACGCGGCGCGGTGGCGACGCGTTGCTCGTCTTGCGGTGCTCAAATCTGCGGGTCATCGCTGGGGCCAGGTGAATTATTCCTACCAGTTCTTATTAGAAGACTATAAATTCAATCACAGAGATCGCAGGACAATTTTACGTAAGTTTCAATCCCGGTCCAGGTCGTCGGCCGGGTAGTTCAAAGCTCGCAGATCGGTAGAAGCAACAGTCACGCGTCTCTGCAGAGCCAGCGGAGCCTGAAACGTGCCATGGAGGAGGCGCGACGGCTTGCCGCGAAGAGCCCGCTGCCACCGGTCAGTCCCGTTCGCCTTCCGGACACGTCGAACTCCAGCACCCTCCACATTCTGAAGGATGTAAACGAAACCGACGATGAGAGAGTCACAGTCACTCCAGAGCCGAGTGTAAGCGATTTGACAATCATAAATCGCGGCGGAGAGAGAAAGCTTACTCAGATATGGATTGTTGAATGATTGTTTAATGTATAATGCGCGAAAAAATACGGGTTATATGAAACAGCGTATCTTTTCCGATCAGCTGAGACCCCCGGCGGTTGTTGGATACGTCGATGAGAAGCAGCCGAAGCCTGTAAAACGGAGTCCCGGTCGAGTGGTGAAACCGCTGACGTCGAAGATCTCGGATCCGAAGAAGAACAGAGCGCGTGTCAGTCCGGGGAAAACTCCACGGCAGCAAACGTCGTCGCCTTTGGCCGAAAGCGTGGCGAACAAAGTTCCGGATGTTTCTGTTACCCCGGACACTCCGGAGTTAGGGCAGGGAACCGAGAACTTGAACAACGATAAACGACGACTGGTCAAGCCGGTACCTAGGTCGCCGCGGTTCGCGCCGTTGAGATCACCAAGGAGAGGAGGAGGCTGGCTCTGATATCTCGGGACGGAGTTTAGACGCCTTTGGCAATTTGCAGAGTGCCTTGTACAACACTAAAAACAATTAAGGTGATTGCGAAGATCAATATCTATTTCTTTGCGAGCCGTTCGAAAGTGGGACATAAGTAAAACGCGTTCAAGAAAGTTTCGCCTAATTAGAATGCGGCGGTGAGTTCGGCTTATGGCACAGTATTAGCAAATTTTTCAATCGTTGTAATACTTTTAAACACTATCCTGATAAGTTATTATATATCTATGCTTATTACCAAGCCGAAAAAACATCTTTTTAGGACAATCTTACTTAAGAGTATTTAAAATGGTGCGTCCCAAACAAAACATACTTATAGTATTGAGAGAAGGGATAGACTGATGATGGACGTCACATGTGCGTACTTAATCTCTGTTTTATTTGCAATACTCTGGTACATTGTTCATTCTCAATAAATGTATATTATGTTATGTGTTGGCATAATCTATGTATGTACCGCATATGTATAGGTTTCACTTACAACGAACGTCCCGACATGAATAATATTGAAACAAGATACTGGAATAATTTGCTAAAGTCCTAAGATGTGTTATTTTATGTTCATTGATACATGAATGTATAATCATAATAATAATAATAATAATATTAACAAATGTTAGAAATGTTACAGAAAATCATATAGTCAACGCTTCCAACGCCGGTCAGGTGCATGGACTCAATTGTCCTCCGGAGTCACGCGGCTTTTTCGCTTAGTATGGATGAAAATGGAATCTCCAGTAATCTTCGGATTCGAAATTTGACAATTCGTTCCGTTTTCAGTATCATTATGCGTAATTTATCACGAGGCAGAGAGTGAAGGCGTATTTACTCGCGATCAATAGCTGATGAATGATGTTGCAATGAATAATAATCATAATTCGAATAAATCAGACGGTGCTCAAGCAGCTTGGACGAGTTTAGTTTGAGGCCCCTTTTGCGTCGAGTTTATCTTGTCGCCCAATGAAAGCGCCATACCTTGGCTCTTAGCCCTGATACGAATGTGACCGACAACTGGAGCATCCTGTTTGTGCATCGGTTTTTCAATTGACAAATTTGCGAGCGCGTCTTCGCCAAATATCGACTTTGCGTACATGTTTGCAGCCATGAATCCACACTGGCCAGAAAGAGCCTGTTTATAATAGAATTTATAGAATTAGGAATACAATATTTGAAGAAGAAAGAAACGGTAGAAGATCGTCAAATAACAGAAGAAACTTTATCTTGCTGAAATAGATTCATAAAAATTACAGTAAGCCATACCTTTTCGGGCGTAAGACAGCGCATGTTGGTCGACTTAAGTAGGTGGGCGAGGTATTCTCGGAGATCTGACAATGTCGTGTTTACCGACACCTTGTTCTCCCATTCAAACTCTGACCACATACGCCTGAAATCACTGTCGGTACATGTCGCTGGTACTATGTAGTCCATTATGTCTATGTGAATATCATTCAGGACTACCACGCTCCTGTCCGAACCGGCGCCTGACACGTCGTATACTGCAAGATGAAATTGTCATAATTAAGATTCCGAAGAAGTTCCACAACCGGACGTTTAAAAATTATTTGTAGGTAAACTAGCTTGACGATATCTCGCAAATTCTCATTTAAAGATTACTAAAGGGGTGTAAGAAAACGTACCAATGTTTCCGAAGATAATGCCGTTTTCCGTCGACGCGACCTTTACGTTCGCCTTGATACTGGCAAAGTCTCTTGGCGCCAGAACTATGGGTTGCGGTCTTTCTACGAGTTTAAGGTCACCCATTGTCGCGAGTTCTAACGTGCAGTTTTGGAGGGTGTCTTCCGTCTGATTGACAACAAGAACGTCGAGGACAATGTCGTACTGGTTGACGTGGACCAGAGCTTCTGCGTATACGGGATCGGAGAATCCTGTGAGCTGCGTTACTTTACTCAAGGCGCTAGGTGCCGGTGCGTCTCCTGCCGCGCCTGAAATATATTCACGGATGAAAAATCGATTTTCGTAAATTTGTTGGTTCCGCGACACTGTAAATAAACATTAAACTCTTTATACCTGGCCTACCAGCAACCGCCACGCTAAGACTTTGCTCGAAGACGTCTCCCGCGCCTCCAGTGAGATCCAAATTACGGCTGAGTTGCAGGAATTGGATTGCATCATCAACTTGCACGATGCTGCCCGGCTTTTCCTTTGCCTATTAATCGAAAAAAAATTATAGCCCGTAGATTTAATTGTTTCTATTTCTTCCTTATGATCGTCATGAGAAAGCACGCTACCTTTTGAGTTTGCGAGTCTTCCTCGGCTTTAGCAGCGAACATTCTGCTGAGGGCGTCTCTACAGCCCTCTGTGAAGACCTTTTGAATGATGGGTGTAGGACAGGCTAGTGATCTCAGGCACACGGTCAGTCGTTCAGCATCGTCGTGGGTCATAGCTTTAGTCGGAAGCCCGGATCTACCGAGCTGCAATACACCGGACATAATGAGCATCGCTTCTGCTTGCATCCTGTTGCTCTTTGTAGCATCGTTCTCAAGAGCTTTATAGCGCAGTACAAGCTTAGCAAGGGTTGTAGCAAGGGAAGCACCAATGAAAAAGTCACCATCCATCATGTACTGGACCAGAGCTGGACGTTTTTCTTCTTTTTTACCTGAAAGAAGAATCACAGTGCAATATTCGCCCATATTTTGTAAAAATTGTCTTTAGAACATGAACTGACCAGTCGATGCTGTGCTAAATGCACTCTGGCTAGCATACGTTCCATCCGAGGTTACAAGCTGAGCCGGGTTTGCTGCTGAAGTTGGGGCAGCGCCGTCTTCGGCCGGCTTGTCACCAGCCGCCCTCTTGTTCTCTGCCTCGACTAAAGGTAGCTCTCCAAGCGCGGCCCTAATGCGACTCATTACAGCTTCAATGTCTTCTTTTGAAACTGCATACTCTCCAAGGATCCAAAGTGCTGCACGGTGTACTTTGACCGACCGAATTTGTGGAAATACCTGAGCAAACAGGAGACAGAAAAATTAATAATGAAGTGACATTCGATAAGAGGTAGAGAATGAGATTCTTACTTCTAATAGCTTTTCTATAATGAGTGGCCTGAGTGGCTCAAATCGTTGGATGGCTTCACGAACGAAAATGAGAACGTCAGTGGCTGCAGCTTCGTTATTTTCAGAGAGAAAATCAGTTAGAACTGGTATAACAGTTGCTGCAACATCCGGGAACTTGATTGAACAGGCGTGTAGGGTCCTAACCAGGAGCCGACGGTATCTACCAGCATCTTCGTGTTCGCCACCAGCAGTCCGCATCACTTCTTTCTTAAGCAGCTGCACCATTTCGTCAATGGTTCGATTTGATACCAGATCCATTGCCAAGGCAAGGGTTTTTGTCCTGACTTCAAACGCCGGAGATCCTAGAAGATGATTTCAATCAGGTAAAACTGTAAATCTCCAAGAAATTCTTGAGCAGCAAAGAGCTAAACCCACCCAAAACTCTAAGCACATCCATTACAAGATCCTGTAGTACTCTTTCATGGGCAGGGCTGTCCTTCATGGCAATAAGTCGATCCAGAACAATCAACTTCACATTATTGTCACTCTCTTTAACTACCAGTTCTACATAGGATGCAGCAGCAGCTCGTATTGCTGTTGGCGCACTAGACAGGGTAACCAGTGTACCAGCAGCTTCATACCGAACAGCCGCGCTTGGTGAGTTTAGCAAACTATAGATGCAACGGATAAATCTAGCTCTCTCTGATGGATTTGCATGGCACACCTGCAAGAATAATATGAATTTAGAGTTCGTAAATACATTGAAATATGGACTTTGTTTTTTCTTTGAAAGATAATTAAATTGCAGAAATCTTACCTTGTAAATCAGTTCGACGATAACAAGCTGAAGGATGTCACCAAAGCTTGGAACTTGGTCAAGACAAGCAGCTAGGTAGGAAAGAGCTCTGCTCTGATCAGCATGGAGCAGCATGAGGAATGCATTTCGTCTACAGGACATATCCTGCTCACCGTCCAAGTATTTTGCGATTAACTCTGGAGCGTCCGGTATGAGGAACTCAAAATTACGGTATATTGTGAATATGGCTAAAACTGCATTTCGCCTAACGTACGAATGCCGATGCTCCAAACAGGCTATGATCGCAGGCATCAGAGGCTCCAGAAGTTCAGGCTCCTTGAGTTTGCAGAGAAATCTAAAAGATTAGGTGTAAAGGATAACGTTAAACACAAAAAATTTAACTGCTAGGCAAGAGCTAAATAAAAATCTGAAAGAACCTCAGAGTGGATCCCCTGACAAATTCGTTTGGATGCTGCAGGTCTTTTCTGTATGCATCGCAGACGAGAATCATTTCCTGAAGTAGTTTGCCATCTGGGGAAGTTTTTGGTACGATTTCCCAAAAAATAAGTAGTAATTTTTTAACCATATGGTCTTGCAATGGTAGCACGAATCTTATAATGGTCATTAACAGCCCAGGGAGCCTTTCGCCACTGATAATCATGTGTATCGTTCTCTTGAGTGCTTCAATTTTAGTTTTGGTGTCACCCTTCTCCAGATCGAGCTTCAGCTGGAGCTCGTTGATTGGCTCCGAATCCATTGGAATATTTATCAGTGTGTAGCATGGCTGTTCTGCAATACTACTCATGGTGGAAATTGGGGCTGAAATTAGAAAAATAAAATACTGGACTTTTAACCTCTTTACATATACTATAGTATCAAGTTCGTGAATGAATCTTATTCTAGTTTGGAAAATTTGACACATGCACTGAAACCTTCAACAGCCCTCCAAAGTGTCAGTATATATAGCGATGTGGGAGAGAAATATTCAAGTCGGCAAAGGACAAGGAAAAGCTGCGATAAACCATTTACTCAGACAGTTCATTTATTCAATTTAATTCAAAGTAATTCTAGGATGGCAGGGCCGGACGGACACACATGTAGGTTATGTTTGCCTTAAGTCGCGAGCCTCACGGCCGAAGAAGAGCATACGTACGATTTCCTCCCGCGTCCTTAAGGAGCAGAAGCTGAGGCAGAGATTCGTCGTGATTTAAAAACGTGGATTAATTGTACCAAAATATAACGCCGCTGAGTAGTTCCGAAAGGAACGACAGCATTTAAAACTGATTCGTGACGAAGATTGCGGACGGCATACGTGTCATACGGAAGTTCAGGCCGCCGTCGTGACAAGCGAATGGCGCGCCAGGGAAATTTAAAGCTAGCTTTTTTCAGATATTCGAAACCCTCTACTTCACGTTAGCCAGAGACGGGCATATTTAGGTTAATCAAGAGGGAACGGAGTCCCAACGCGGCGGCCCATAAAAAATGAGAAGTAGCGTTGATTGAATATTGCTTGGGACGGCAAGCTGAATTGAAACTCGACGCAAGAATGAGAGGCGGGGAAGAAATTTCCTACTGTTACCCACTCAATGCCCCGTAATCAAATCGATAAATAAAAGACACTGCCATCATCTCCACGCCCACGTTGCACTTGTGCTTGCTTCGGGTCCGTTTTGATATGAGCTTCTGGAGCTGTCAACCATCGTTTATCTCTTTTGCGCTGCCGTGTTCGCGGATAGAACCTTTGGCCTAGGGAGTTTTTAGCGCTTCTAGCTGACGTCGGAACGCACCCAACAAAAGAATGCCCAGGGCTGACTGTCTGCAGCAATCATTAGTCAACGAAAGAAGATGTTGAATATGATTTGCATGAGTTGTAATGTTTTCTGGTAAAAGGAGGAGATATTGTTATTTACGTCAATAACAGTGGATCAAGTGTCTGTACTTGACGAAAAAAGGAAAGATTGATCAATGATGTCGGTACACCAAGGCAGTCGTGCTGGCATTGCAGATCACAACATACTTACCTACTATAATAGTAGATGGCACTAGATGATTGCTTATCTTTAATGACAATTAATACGTGAAATCGCGAAGCTGTGGGAAAACAACGTTTCCACTGAGTTAGATTTGATATAGTGCGACAAAGAATTGATTTTAGCATCATCTTCAAAATTTTCACAGGAAGTCGAAAGGAGTTGACCTTACTTGTTTTTGGAACAAACAATCTTTCATCTCAGAATCGATTTGTACGAACATTTCTAGACTGATTGGACCCTCAGGATCATCAAAAAGAGCAAAGGAACATCAGCAAAAAAATTTTCGAAGATGATCTTTAATTTTTCGGTTGTGAATCTTGACCCATTGCTCGTAGCGTATTCGGACTGCGCGCAATCAATCCTACCCGCAAAGTTACGTTGATGTGGTAAGTACATCAAAGAAATTATTCCAACAGTTTTTAAAATGGTGATAATTTCCATGAAAAATCCAATGGGCCTTTGTTCGGACCAAAGTAAGCGTTACTATTCTTGATTTTTAGACTTGGCATTTTTTTTCACAGACTCTATTCGTAGGACTTACTGGATTAATTGGACCTCAAGGATTTCCAAAAAGGCGTTTAAATCATTGGGAGATCAACAGATGAAAAGATAAGAATATAACGTGGGAAATTACAATTGTTTACTCATTTTAATGCGGGTTACATGAAACAGTGACAATATTATTATGTGATACACAATATATCGTATCTTGCAGAGGTGCGTTGCGTTGTTACGCAAGTCGGATCTTGAACGATACTTATCATAAGTAACTACAACAATGACACTCTTATATAATATTTTATCATATTTTGCTTAAGATGAGACATATTGCACGCTGTTTTTCTCTTGTATTCGTCAGATTTATAGAGTAATGATGGACCACATTTTTGTACTTCTTTTTGTCTTTCATTTTTATACAATGTGGCAACTTGTCAATCACTGCACACTGACACTCGAACACTTGTAGTAGGAATAAGTGTTATTACATAAACTTGAAGTTTGAAACTATGGATTTGTGATTTTTTTCCCCTACCATATTAGAAATACTGTGTGAATTTCTTTGCAATGGCCGTAACATTTATTTTGTGGTTGAAACTGATAAGCTTTGCTTTATTACGATTTTTTGTGAAAGTAATTTTTCGGACTAACATCAATTTGGAAGACTTTCGTTTAACAGCTGCTGATTACTAGAAAGTTTTACGGTTTTTCGGCCGTAACTTTTGATGCGTTGATCGCAGCGTATCGGGACTGCGCCCAATCGATTTCTCTCGCAAAATTACGTCCGATCAGTGCTACAATTAATTGATTCCAGCACTTTTCAAAATCGCGAAAATTTTCGCCAAAAATGGAAAGGGGTTAGCCTTACTTTTTTTTTTGGCAAAAAACTTTTGGTCTCAGATTCGATTTAAACGATCCTTATCCGACCAATTGGACCCTCAGGAACTCAGAAATCGCAGCGAAAAGAGCGTAGGACCAACAGGAGAGAAATGGCGAGCGAAAAAGCACCTGCTGAAAAATGTCAAAAATTCAGGTTCTGGTTTTTTGGCTGTAACTTTTGATGCGTTGATCGCAGCGTATTGGGACTGCGCCCAATCGATTTCTCTCGCAAAATTACGTCCGATCAGTGCTACAATTAATTGATTCCAGCACTTTTCAAAATCGCGAAAATTTTCGCCAAAAATGGAAAGGGGTTAGCCTTACTTTTTTTTTTGGCAAAAAACTTTTGGTCTCAGATTCGATTTAAACGATCCTTATCCGACCAATTGGACCCTCGGGAACTCAGAAATCGCAGCGAAAAGAGCGTAGGACCAACAGGAGAGAAATGGCGAGCGAAAAAGCACCCGCTGAAAAATGTCGAAAATTCAGGTTCTGGTTTTTTGGCTGTAACTTTTGATGCGTTGATCGCAGCGTATTGGGACTGCGCCCAATCGATTTCTCTCGCAAAATTACGTCCGATCAGTGCTACAATTAATTGATTCCAGCACTTTTCAAAATCGCGAAAATTTTCGCCAAAAATGGAGAGGGGTTAGCCTTACTTTTTTTTTTGGCAAAAAACTTTTGGTCTCAGATTCGATTTAAACGATCCTTATCCGACCAATTGGACCCTCAGGAACTCAGAAATCGCAGCGAAAAGAGCGTAGGACCAACAGGAGAGAAATGGCGAGCGGAAAAGCACCTGCTGAAAAATGTCGAAAATTCGGGTTCTGGTTTTTTGGCTGTAACTTTTGATGCGTTGATCGCAGCGTATTGGGACTGCGCACAATCGATTTCTCTCGCAAAATTACGTCCGATCAGTGCTACAATTAATTGATTCCAGCACTTTTCAAAATCGCGAAAATTTTCGCCAAAAATGGAAAGGGGTTAGCCTTACTTTTTTTTTGGCAAAAAACTTTTGGTCTCAGATTCGATTTAAACGATCCTTATCCGACCAATTGGACCCTCAGGAACTCAGAAATCGCAGCGAAAAGAGCGTAGGACCAACAGGAGAGAAATGGCGAGCGAAAAAGCACCTGCTGAAAAATGTCGAAAATTCAGGTTCTGGTTTTTTGGCTGTAACTTTTGATGCGTTGATCGCAGCGTATTGGGACTGCGCCCAATCGATTTCTCTCGCAAAATTACGTCCGATCAGTGCTACAATTAATTGATTCCAGCACTTTTCAAAATCGCGAAAATTTTCGCCAAAAATGGAAAGGGGTTAGCCTTACTTTTTTTTTTGGCAAAAAACTTTTGGTCTCAGATTCGATTTAAACGATCCTTATCCGACCAATTGGACCCTCGGGAACTCAGAAATCGCAGCGAAAAGAGCGTAGGACCAACAGGAGAGAAATATCGAGCGAAAAAGCACCCGCTGAAAAATGTCGAAAATTCAGGTTCTGGTTTTTTGGCTGTAACTTTTGATGCGTTGATCGCAGCGTATTGGGACTGCGCCCAATCGATTTCTCTCGCAAAATTACGTCCGATCAGTGCTACAATTAATTGATTCCAGCACTTTTCAAAATCGCGGAAATTTTCGCCAAAAATGGAAAGGGGTTAGCCTTACTTTTTTTTTTGGCAAAAAACTTTTGGTCTCAGATTCGATTTAAACGATCCTTATCCGACCAATTGGACCCTCAGGAACTCAGAAATCGCAGCGAAAAGAGCGTAGGACCAACAGGAGAGAAATAGCGAGCGAAAAAGCACCCGCTGAAAAATGTCGAAAATTCAGGTTCTGGTTTTTTGGCTGTAACTTTTGATGCGTTGATCGCAGCGTATTGGGACTGCGCCCAATCGATTTCTCTCGCAAAATTACGTCCGATCATTGCTACAATCAATTGATTCCAGCACTTTTCAAAATCGCGAAAATTTTCGCCAAAAATGGAAAGGGGTTAGCCTTACTTTTTTTTTTGGCAAAAAACTTTTGGTCTCAGATTCGATTTAAACGATCCTTATCCGACCAATTGGACCCTCAGGAACTCAGAAATCGCAGCGAAAAGAGCGTAGGACCAACAGGAGAGAAATGGCGAGCGAAAAAGCACCTGCTGAAAAATGTCGAAAATTCGGGTTCTGGTTTTTTGGCTGTAACTTTTGATGCGTTGATCGCAGCGTATTGGGACTGCGCCCAATCGATTTCTCTCGCAAAATTACGTCCGATCAGTGCTACAATTAATTGATTCCAGCACTTTTCAAAATCGCGAAAATTTTCGCCAAAAATGGAAAGGGGTTAGCCTTACTTTTTTTTTTGGCAAAAAACTTTTGGTCTCAGATTCGATTTAAACGATCCTTATCCGACCAATTGGACCCTCAGGAACTCAGAAATCGCAGCGAAAAGAGCGTAGGACCAACAGGAGAGAAATGGCGAGCGAAAAAGCACCCGCTGAAAAATGTCGAAAATTCAGGTTCTGGTTTTTTGGCTGTAACTTTTGATGCGTTGATCGCAGCGTATTGGGACTGCGCCCAATCGATTTCTCTCGCAAAATTACGTCCGATCAGTGCTACAATTAATTGATTCCAGCACTTTTCAAAATCGCGAAAATTTTCGCCAAAAATGGAAAGGGGTTAGCCTTCCTTTTTTTTTTGGCAAAAAACTTTTGGTCTCAGATTCGATTTAAACGATCCTTATCCGACCAATTGGACCCTCAGGAACTCAGAAATCGCAGCGAAAAGAGCGTAGGACCAACAGGAGAGAAATGGCGAGCGAAAAAGCACCTGCTGAAAAATGTCGAAAATTCAGGTTCTGGTTTTTTGGCTGTAACTTTTGATGCGTTGATCGCAGCGTATTGGGACTGCGCCCAATCGATTTCTCTCGCAAAATTACGTCCGATCAGTGCTACAATTAATTGATTCCAGCACTTTTCAAAATCGCGAAAATTTTCGCCAAAAATGGAAAGGGGTTAGCCTTCCTTTTTTTTTTGGCAAAAAACTTTTGGTCTCAGATTCGATTTAAACGATCCTTATCCGACCAATTGGACCCTCAGGAACTCAGAAATCGCAGCGAAAAGAGCGTAGGACCAACAGGAGAGAAATGGCGAGCGAAAAAGCACCCGCTGAAAAATGTCGAAAATTCGGGTTCTGGTTTTTTGGCTGTAACTTTTGATGCGTTGATCGCAGCGTATTGGGACTGCGCCCAATCGATTTCTCTCGCAAAATTACGTCCGATCAGTGCTACAATTGATTGATTCCAGCACTTTTCAAAATCGCGAAAATTTTCGCCAAAAATGGAAAGGGGTTAGCCTTCCTTTTTTTTTTGGCAAAAAACTTTTGGTCTCAGATTCGATTTAAACGATCCTTATCCGACCAATTGGACCCTCAGGAACTCAGAAATCGCAGCGAAAAGAGCGTAGGACCAACAGGAGAGAAATGGCGAGCGAAAAAGCACCCGCTGAAAAATGTCGAAAATTCAGGTTCTGGTTTTTTGGCTGTAACTTTTGATGCGTTGATCGCAGCGTATTGGGACTGCGCCCAATCGATTTCTCTCGCAAAATTACGTCCGATCAGTGCTACAATTAATTGATTTCAGCACTTTTCAAAATCGCGAAAATTTTCGCCAAAAATGGAAAGGGGTTAGCCTTACTTTTTTTTTTGGCAAAAAACTTTTGGTCTCAGATTCGATTTAAACGATCCTTATCCGACCAATTGGACCCTCAGGAACTCAGAAATCGCAGCGAAAAGAGCGTAGGACCAACAGGAGAGAAATGGCGAGCGAAAAAGCACCTGCTGAAAAATGTCGAAAATTCAGGTTCTGGTTTTTTGGCTGTAACTTTTGATGCGTTGATCGCAGCGTATTGGGACTGCGCCCAATCGATTTCTCTCGCAAAATTACGTCCGATCATTGCTACAATTAATTGATTCCAGCACTTTTCAAAATCGCGAAAATTTTCGCCAAAAATGGAAAGGGGTTAGCCTTACTTTTTTTTTTGGCAAAAAACTTTTGGTCTCAGATTCGATTTAAACGATCCTTATCCGACCAATTGGACCCTCAGGAACTCAGAAATCGCAGCGAAAAGAGCGTAGGACCAACAGGAGAGAAATGGCGAGCGAAAAAGCACCTGCTGAAAAATGTCGAAAATTCGGGTTCTGGTTTTTTGGCTGTAACTTTTGATGCGTTGATCGCAGCGTATTGGGACTGCGCCCAATCGATTTCTCTCGCAAAATTACGTCCGATCAGTGCTACAATTAATTGATTTCAGCACTTTTCAAAATCGCGAAAATTTTCGCCAAAAATGGAAAGGGGTTAGCCTTACTTTTTTTTTTGGCAAAAAACTTTTGGTCTCAGATTCGATTTAAACGATCCTTATCCGACCAATTGGACCCTCAGGAACTCAGAAATCGCAGCGAAAAGAGCGTAGGACCAACAGGAGAGAAATGGCGAGCGAAAAAGCACCTGCTGAAAAATGTCGAAAATTCGGGTTCTGGTTTTTTGGCTGTAACTTTTGATGCGTTGATCGCAGCGTATTGGGACTGTGCCCAATCGATTTCTCTCGCAAAATTACGTCCGATCAGTGCTACAATTAATTGATTCCAGCACTTTTCAAAATCGCGAAAATTTTCGCCAAAAATGGAAAGGGGTTAGCCTTACTTTTTTTTTTGGCAAAAAACTTTTGGTCTCAGATTCGATTTAAACGATCCTTATCCGACCAATTGGACCCTCAGGAACTCAGAAATCGCGGCGAAAAGAGCGTAGGACCAACAGGAGAGAAATGGCGAGCGAAAAAGCACCTGCTGAAAAATGTCGAAAATTCAGGTTCTGGTTTTTTGGCTGTAACTTTTGATGCGTTGATCGCAGCGTATTGGGACTGCGCCCAATCGATTTCTCTCGCAAAATTACGTCCGATCATTGCTACAATTAATTGATTCCAGCACTTTTCAAAATCGCGAAAATTTTCGCCAAAAATGGAAAGGGGTTAGCCTTACTTTTTTTTTTGGCAAAAAACTTTTGGTCTCAGATTCGATTTAAACGATCCTTATCCGACCAATTGGACCCTCAGGAACTCAGAAATCGCAGCGAAAAGAGCGTAGGACCAACAGGAGAGAAATGGCGAGCGAAAAAGCACCTGCTGAAAAATGTCGAAAATTCGGGTTCTGGTTTTTTGGCTGTAACTTTTGATGCGTTGATCGCAGCGTATTGGGACTGCGCCCAATCGATTTCTCTCGCAAAATTACGTCCGATCAGTGCTACAATTAATTGATTCCAGCACTTTTCAAAATCGCGAAAATTTTCGCCAAAAATGGAAAGGGGTTAGCCTTACTTTTTTTTTTGGCAAAAAACTTTTGGTCTCAGATTCGATTTAAACGATCCTTATCCGACCAATTGGACCCTCAGGAACTCAGAAATCGCAGCGAAAAGAGCGTAGGACCAACAGGAGAGAAATGGCGAGCGAAAAAGCACCTGCTGAAAAATGTCGAAAATTCGGGTTCTGGTTTTTTAGCTGTAACTTTTGATGCGTTGATCGCAGCGTATTGGGACTGCGCCCAATCGATTTCTCTCGCAAAATTACGTCCGATCAGTGCTACAATTAATTGATTCCAGCACTTTTCAAAATCGCGAAAATTTTCGCCAAAAATGGAAAGGGGTTAGCCTTACTTTTTTTTTTGGCAAAAAACTTTTGGTCTCAGATTCGATTTAAACGATCCTTATCCGACCAATTGGACCCTCAGGAACTCAGAAATCGCAGCGAAAAGAGCGTAGGACCAACAGGAGAGAAATGGCGAGCGAAAAAGCACCTGCTGAAAAATGTCGAAAATTCGGGTTCTGGTTTTTTGGCTGTAACTTTTGATGCGTTGATCGCAGCGTATTGGGACTGCGCCCAATCGATTTCTCTCGCAAAATTACGTCCGATCAGTGCTACAATTAATTGATTCCAGCACTTTTCAAAATCGCGAAAATTTTCGCCAAAAATGGAAAGGGGTTAGCCTTACTTTTTTTTTTGGCAAAAAACTTTTGGTCTCAGATTCGATTTAAACGATCCTTATCCGACCAATTGGACCCTCAGGAACTCAGAAATCGCAGCGAAAAGAGCGTAGGACCAACAGGAGAGAAATGGCGAGCGAAAAAGCACCTGCTGAAAAATGTCGAAAATTCGGGTTCTGGTTTTTTGGCTGTAACTTTTGATGCGTTGATCGCAGCGTATTGGGACTGCGCCCAATCGATTACTCTCGCAAAATTACGTCCGATCAGTGCTACAATTAATTGATTCCAGCACTTTTCAAAATCGCGAAAATTTTCGCCAAAAATGGAAAGGGGTTAGCCTTACTTTTTTTTTTGGCAAAAAACTTTTGGTCTCAGATTCGATTTAAACGATCCTTATCCGACCAATTGGACCCTCAGGAACTCAGAAATCGCAGCGAAAAGAGCGTAGGACCAACAGGAGAGAAATGGCGAGCGAAAAAGCACCCGCTGAAAAATGTCGAAAATTCAGGTTCTGGTTTTTTGGCTGTAACTTTTGATGCGTTGATCGCAGCGTATTGGGACTGCGCCCAATCGATTTCTCTCGCAAAATTACGTCCGATCAGTGCTACAATTAATTGATTTCAGCACTTTTCAAAATCGCGAAAATTTTCGCCAAAAATGGAAAGGGGTTAGCCTTACTTTTTTTTTTGGCAAAAAACTTTTGGTCTCAGATTCGATTTAAACGATCCTTATCCGACCAATTGGACCCTCAGGAACTCAGAAATCGCAGCGAAAAGAGCGTAGGACCAACAGGAGAGAAATGGCGAGCGAAAAAGCACCTGCTGAAAAATGTCGAAAATTCAGGTTCTGGTTTTTTGGCTGTAACTTTTGATGCGTTGATCGCAGCGTATTGGGACTGCGCCCAATCGATTTCTCTCGCAAAATTACGTCCGATCATTGCTACAATTAATTGATTCCAGCACTTTTCAAAATCGCGAAAATTTTCGCCAAAAATGGAAAGGGGTTAGCCTTACTTTTTTTTTTGGCAAAAAACTTTTGGTCTCAGATTCGATTTAAACGATCCTTATCCGACCAATTGGACCCTCAGGAACTCAGAAATCGCAGCGAAAAGAGCGTAGGACCAACAGGAGAGAAATGGCGAGCGAAAAAGCACCTGCTGAAAAATGTCGAAAATTCGGGTTCTGGTTTTTTGGCTGTAACTTTTGATGCGTTGATCGCAGCGTATTGGGACTGCGCCCAATCGATTTCTCTCGCAAAATTACGTCCGATCAGTGCTACAATTAATTGATTTCAGCACTTTTCAAAATCGCGAAAATTTTCGCCAAAAATGGAAAGGGGTTAGCCTTACTTTTTTTTTTGGCAAAAAACTTTTGGTCTCAGATTCGATTTAAACGATCCTTATCCGACCAATTGGACCCTCAGGAACTCAGAAATCGCAGCGAAAAGAGCGTAGGACCAACAGGAGAGAAATGGCGAGCGAAAAAGCACCTGCTGAAAAATGTCGAAAATTCGGGTTCTGGTTTTTTGGCTGTAACTTTTGATGCGTTGATCGCAGCGTATTGGGACTGTGCCCAATCGATTTCTCTCGCAAAATTACGTCCGATCAGTGCTACAATTAATTGATTCCAGCACTTTTCAAAATCGCGAAAATTTTCGCCAAAAATGGAAAGGGGTTAGCCTTACTTTTTTTTTTGGCAAAAAACTTTTGGTCTCAGATTCGATTTAAACGATCCTTATCCGACCAATTGGACCCTCAGGAACTCAGAAATCGCGGCGAAAAGAGCGTAGGACCAACAGGAGAGAAATGGCGAGCGAAAAAGCACCTGCTGAAAAATGTCGAAAATTCAGGTTCTGGTTTTTTGGCTGTAACTTTTGATGCGTTGATCGCAGCGTATTGGGACTGCGCCCAATCGATTTCTCTCGCAAAATTACGTCCGATCATTGCTACAATTAATTGATTCCAGCACTTTTCAAAATCGCGAAAATTTTCGCCAAAAATGGAAAGGGGTTAGCCTTACTTTTTTTTTTGGCAAAAAACTTTTGGTCTCAGATTCGATTTAAACGATCCTTATCCGACCAATTGGACCCTCAGGAACTCAGAAATCGCAGCGAAAGGAGCGTAGGACCAACAGGAGAGAAATGGCGAGCGAAAAAGCACCTGCTGAAAAATGTCGAAAATTCGGGTTCTGGTTTTTTGGCTGTAACTTTTGATGCGTTGATCGCAGCGTATTGGGACTGCGCCCAATCGATTTCTCTCGCAAAATTACGTCCGATCAGTGCTACAATTAATTGATTCCAGCACTTTTCAAAATCGCGAAAATTTTCCCCAAAAATGGAAAGGGGTTAGCCTTACTTTTTTTTTTGGCAAAAAACTTTTGGTCTCAGATTCGATTTAAACGATCCTTATCCGACCAATTGGACCCTCAGGAACTCAGAAATCGCAGCGAAAAGAGCGTAGGACCAACAGGAGAGAAATGGCGAGCGAAAAAGCACCTGCTGAAAAATGTCGAAAATTCGGGTTCTGGTTTTTTGGCTGTAACTTTTGATGCGTTGATCGCAGCGTATTGGGACTGCGCCCAATCGATTTCTCTCGCAAAATTACGTCCGATCAGTGCTACAATTAATTGATTCCAGCACTTTTCAAAATCGCGAAAATTTTCGCCAAAAATGGAAAGGGGTTAGCCTTACTTTTTTTTTTGGCAAAAAACTTTTGGTCTCAGATTCGATTTAAACGATCCTTATCCGACCAATTGGACCCTCAGGAACTCAGAAATCGCAGCGAAAAGAGCGTAGGACCAACAGGAGAGAAATGGCGAGCGAAAAAGCACCTGCTGAAAAATGTCGAAAATTCGGGTTCTGGTTTTTTGGCTGTAACTTTTGATGCGTTGATCGCAGCGTATTGGGACTGCGCCCAATCGATTTCTCTCGCAAAATTACGTCCGATCAGTGCTACAATTAATTGATTCCAGCACTTTTCAAAATCGCGAAAATTTTCGCCAAAAATGGAAAGGGGTTAGCCTTACTTTTTTTTTTGGCAAAAAACTTTTGGTCTCAGATTCGATTTAAACGATCCTTATCCGACCAATTGGACCCTCAGGAACTCAGAAATCGCAGCGAAAAGAGCGTAGGACCAACAGGAGAGAAATGGCGAGCGAAAAAGCACCTGCTGAAAAATGTCGAAAATTCGGGTTCTGGTTTTTTGGCTGTAACTTTTGATGCGTTGATCGCAGCGTATTGGGACTGCGCCCAATCGATTACTCTCGCAAAATTACGTCCGATCAGTGCTACAATTAATTGATTCCAGCACTTTTCAAAATCGCGAAAATTTTCGCCAAAAATGGAAAGGGGTTAGCCTTACTTTTTTTTTTGGCAAAAAACTTTTGGTCTCAGATTCGATTTAAACGATCCTTATCCGACCAATTGGACCCTCAGGAACTCAGAAATCGCAGCGAAAAGAGCGTAGGACCAACAGGAGAGAAATGGCGAGCGAAAAAGCACCTGCTGAAAAATGTCGAAAATTCAGGTTCTGGTTTTTTGGCTGTAACTTTTGATGCGTTGATCGCAGCGTATTGGGACTGCGCCCAATCGATTTTTCTCGCAAAATTACGTCCGATCAGTGCTACAATTAATTGATTCCAGCACTTTTCAAAATCGCGAAAATTTTCGCCAAAAATGGAAAGGGGTTAGCCTTACTTTTTTTTTTGGCAAAAAACTTTTGGTCTCAGATTCGATTTAAACGATCCTTATCCGACCAATTGGACCCTCAGGAACTCAGAAATCGCAGCGAAAAGAGCGTAGGACCAACAGGAGAGAAATGGCGAGCGAAAAAGCACCTGCTGAAAAATGTCGAAAATTCGGGTTCTGGTTTTTTGGCTGTAACTTTTGATGCGTTGATCGCAGCGTATTGGGACTGCGCCCAATCGATTTCTCTCGCAAAATTACGTCCGATCAGTGCTACAATTAATTGATTCCAGCACTTTTCAAAATCGCGAAAATTTTCGCCAAAAATGGAAAGGGGTTAGCCTTACTTTTTTTTTTGGCAAAAAACTTTTGGTCTCAGATTCGATTTAAACGATCCTTATCCGACCAATTGGACCCTCAGGAACTCAGAAATCGCAGCGAAAAGAGCGTAGGACCAACAGGAGAGAAATGGCGAGCGAAAAAGCACCTGCTGAAAAATGTCGAAAATTCAGGTTCTGGTTTTTTGGCTGTAACTTTTGATGCGTTGATCGCAGCGTATTGGGACTGCGCCCAATCGATTTCTCTCGCAAAATTACGTCCGATCATTGCTACAATTAATTGATTCCAGCACTTTTCAAAATCGCGAAAATTTTCGCCAAAAATGGAAAGGGGTTAGCCTTACTTTTTTTTTTGGCAAAAAACTTTTGGTCTCAGATTCGATTTAAACGATCCTTATCCGACCAATTGGACCCTCAGGAACTCAGAAATCGCAGCGAAAAGAGCGTAGGACCAACAGGAGAGAAATGGCGAGCGAAAAAGCACCTGCTGAAAAATGTCGAAAATTCGGGTTCTGGTTTTTTGGCTGTAACTTTTGATGCGTTGATCGCAGCGTATTGGGACTGCGCTCAATCGATTTCTCTCGCAAAATTACGTCCGATCAGTGCTACAATTAATTGATTCCAGCACTTTTCAAAATCGCGAAAATTTTCGCCAAAAATGGAAAGGGGTTAGCCTTACTTTTTTTTTTGGCAAAAAACTTTTGGTCTCAGATTCGATTCAAACGATCCTTATCCGACCAATTGGACCCTCAGGAACTCAGAAATCGCAGCGAAAAGAGCGTAGGACCAACAGGAGAGAAATGGCGAGCGAAAAAGCACCTGCTGAAAAATGTCGAAAATTCGGGTTCTGGTTTTTTGGCTGTAACTTTTGATGCGTTGATCGCAGCGTATTGGGACTGCGCCCAATCGATTTCTCTCGCAAAATTACGTCCGATCAGTGCTACAATTAATTGATTCCAGCACTTTTCAAAATCGCGAAAATTTTCGCCAAAAATGGAAAGGGGTTAGCCTTACTTTTTTTTTTGGCAAAAAACTTTTGGTCTCAGATTCGATTTAAACGATCCTTATCCGACCAATTGGACCCTCAGGAACTCAGAAATCGCGGCGAAAAGAGCGTAGGACCAACAGGAGAGAAATGGCGAGCGAAAAAGCACCTGCTGAAAAATGTCGAAAATTCAGGTTCTGGTTTTTTGGCTGTAACTTTTGATGCGTTGATCGCAGCGTATTGGGACTGCGCCCAATCGATTTCTCTCGCAAAATTACGTCCGATCATTGCTACAATTAATTGATTCCAGCACTTTTCAAAATCGCGAAAATTTTCGCCAAAAATGGAAAGGGGTTAGCCTTACTTTTTTTTTTGGCAAAAAACTTTTGGTCTCAGATTCGATTTAAACGATCCTTATCCGACCAATTGGACCCTCAGGAACTCAGAAATCGCAGCGAAAAGAGCGTAGGACCAACAGGAGAGAAATGGCGAGCGAAAAAGCACCTGCTGAAAAATGTCGAAAATTCGGGTTCTGGTTTTTTGGCTGTAACTTTTGATGCGTTGATCGCAGCGTATTGGGACTGCGCCCAATCGATTTCTCTCGCAAAATTACGTCCGATCAGTGCTACAATTAATTGATTCCAGCACTTTTCAAAATCGCGAAAATTTTCGCCAAAAATGGAAAGGGGTTAGCCTTACTTTTTTTTTTGGCAAAAAACTTTTGGTCTCAGATTCGATTTAAACGATCCTTATCCGACCAATTGGACCCTCAGGAACTCAGAAATCGCAGCGAAAAGAGCGTAGGACCAACAGGAGAGAAATGGCGAGCGAAAAAGCACCTGCTGAAAAATGTCGAAAATTCGGGTTCTGGTTTTTTGGCTGTAACTTTTGATGCGTTGATCGCAGCGTATTGGGACTGCGCCCAATCGATTTCTCTCGCAAAATTACGTCCGATCAGTGCTACAATTAATTGATTCCAGCACTTTTCAAAATCGCGAAAATTTTCGCCAAAAATGGAAAGGGGTTAGCCTTACTTTTTTTTTTGGCAAAAAACTTTTGGTCTCAGATTCGATTTAAACGATCCTTATCCGACCAATTGGACCCTCAGGAACTCAGAAATCGCAGCGAAAAGAGCGTAGGACCAACAGGAGAGAAATGGCGAGCGAAAAAGCACCTGCTGAAAAATGTCGAAAATTCGGGTTCTGGTTTTTTGGCTGTAACTTTTGATGCGTTGATCGCAGCGTATTGGGACTGCGCCCAATCGATTTCTCTCGCAAAATTACGTCCGATCAGTGCTACAATTAATTGATTTCAGCACTTTTCAAAATCGCGAAAATTTTCGCCAAAAATGGAAAGGGGTTAGCCTTACTTTTTTTTTTGGCAAAAAACTTTTGGTCTCAGATTCGATTTAAACGATCCTTATCCGACCAATTGGACCCTCAGGAACTCAGAAATCGCAGCGAAAAGAGCGTAGGACCAACAGGAGAGAAATGGCGAGCGAAAAAGCACCTGCTGAAAAATGTCGAAAATTCGGGTTCTGGTTTTTTGGCTGTAACTTTTGATGCGTTGATCGCAGCGTATTGGGACTGCGCCCAATCGATTACTCTCGCAAAATTACGTCCGATCAGTGCTACAATTAATTGATTCCAGCACTTTTCAAAATCGCGAAAATTTTCGCCAAAAATGGAAAGGGGTTAGCCTTACTTTTTTTTTTGGCAAAAAACTTTTGGTCTCAGATTCGATTTAAACGATCCTTATCCGACCAATTGGACCCTCAGGAACTCAGAAATCGCAGCGAAAAGAGCGTAGGACCAACAGGAGAGAAATGGCGAGCGAAAAAGCACCTGCAGAAAAATGTCGAAAATTCAGGTTCTGGTTTTTTGGCTGTAACTTTTGATGCGTTGATCGCAGCGTATTGGGACTGCGCCCAATCGATTTCTCTCGCAAAATTACGTCCGATCAGTGCTACAATTAATTGATTCCAGCACTTTTCAAAATCGCGAAAATTTTCGCCAAAAATGGAAAGGGGTTAGCCTTACTTTTTTTTTTGGCAAAAAACTTTTGGTCTCAGATTCGATTTAAACGATCCTTATCCGACCAATTGGACCCTCAGGAACTCAGAAATCGCAGCGAAAAGAGCGTAGGACCAACAGGAGAGAAATGGCGAGCGAAAAAGCACCTGCTGAAAAATGTCGAAAATTCGGGTTCTGGTTTTTTGGCTGTAACTTTTGATGCGTTGATCGCAGCGTATTGGGACTGCGCCCAATCGATTTCTCTCGCAAAATTACGTCCGATCAGTGCTACAATTAATTGATTCCAGCACTTTTCAAAATCGCGAAAATTTTCGCCAAAAATGGAAAGGGGTTAGCCTTACTTTTTTTTTTGGCAAAAAACTTTTGGTCTCAGATTCGATTTAAACGATCCTTATCCGACCAATTGGACCCTCAGGAACTCAGAAATCGCAGCGAAAAGAGCGTAGGACCAACAGGAGAGAAATGGCGAGCGAAAAAGCACCTGCTGAAAAATGTCGAAAATTCAGGTTCTGGTTTTTTGGCTGTAACTTTTGATGCGTTGATCGCAGCGTATTGGGACTGCGCCCAATCGATTTCTCTCGCAAAATTACGTCCGATCATTGCTACAATTAATTGATTCCAGCACTTTTCAAAATCGCGAAAATTTTCGCCAAAAATGGAAAGGGGTTAGCCTTACTTTTTTTTTTGGCAAAAAACTTTTGGTCTCAGATTCGATTTAAACGATCCTTATCCGACCAATTGGACCCTCAGGAACTCAGAAATCGCAGCGAAAAGAGCGTAGGACCAACAGGAGAGAAATGGCGAGCGAAAAAGCACCTGCTGAAAAATGTCGAAAATTCGGGTTCTGGTTTTTTGGCTGTAACTTTTGATGCGTTGATCGCAGCGTATTGGGACTGCGCCCAATCGATTTCTCTCGCAAAATTACGTCCGATCAGTGCTACAATTAATTGATTCCAGCACTTTTCAAAATCGCGAAAATTTTCGCCAAAAATGGAAAGGGGTTAGCCTTACTTTTTTTTTTGGCAAAAAACTTTTGGTCTCAGATTCGATTTAAACGATCCTTATCCGACCAATTGGACCCTCAGGAACTCAGAAATCGCAGCGAAAAGAGCGTAGGACCAACAGGAGAGAAATGGCGAGCGAAAAAGCACCTGCTGAAAAATGTCGAAAATTCGGGTTCTGGTTTTTTGGCTGTAACTTTTGATGCGTTGATCGCAGCGTATTGGGACTGCGCCCAATCGATTTCTCTCGCAAAATTACGTCCGATCAGTGCTACAATTAATTGATTCCAGCACTTTTCAAAATCGCGAAAATTTTCGCCAAAAATGGAAAGGGGTTAGCCTTACTTTTTTTTTTGGCAAAAAACTTTTGGTCTCAGATTCGATTTAAACGATCCTTATCCGACCAATTGGACCCTCAGGAACTCAGAAATCGCAGCGAAAAGAGCGTAGGACCAACAGGAGAGAAATGGCGAGCGAAAAAGCACCTGCTGAAAAATGTCGAAAATTCGGGTTCTGGTTTTTTGGCTGTAACTTTTGATGCGTTGATCGCAGCGTATTGGGACTGCGCCCAATCGATTTCTCTCGCAAAATTACGTCCGATCAGTGCTACAATTAATTGATTCCAGCACTTTTCAAAATCGCGAAAATTTTCGCCAAAAATGGAAAGGGGTTAGCCTTACTTTTTTTTTTGGCAAAAAACTTTTGGTCTCAGATTCGATTTAAACGATCCTTATCCGACCAATTGGACCCTCAGGAACTCAGAAATCGCAGCGAAAAGAGCGTAGGACCAACAGGAGAGAAATGGCGAGCGAAAAAGCACCTGCTGAAAAATGTCGAAAATTCGGGTTCTGGTTTTTTGGCTGTAACTTTTGATGCGTTGATCGCAGCGTATTGGGACTGCGCCCAATCGATTTCTCTCGCAAAATTACGTCCGATCAGTGCTACATTTAATTGATTCCAGCACTTTTCAAAATCGCGAAAATTTTCGCCAAAAATGGAAAGGGGTTAGCCTTACTTTTTTTTTTGGCAAAAAACTTTTGGTCTCAGATTCGATTTAAACGATCCTTATCCGACCAATTGGACCCTCAGGAACTCAGAAATCGCAGCGAAAAGAGCGTAGGACCAACAGGAGAGAAATGGCGAGCGAAAAAGCACCTGCTGAAAAATGTCGAAAATTCGGGTTCTGGTTTTTTGGCTGTAACTTTTGATGCGTTGATCGCAGCGTATTGGGACTGCGCCCAATCGATTTCTCTCGCAAAATTACGTCCGATCAGTGCTACAATTAATTGATTCCAGCACTTTTCAAAATCGCGAAAATTTTCGCCAAAAATGGAAAGGGGTTAGCCTTACTTTTTTTTTTGGCAAAAAACTTTTGGTCTCAGATTCGATTTAAACGATCCTTATCCGACCAATTGGACCCTCAGGAACTCAGAAATCGCAGCGAAAAGAGCGTAGGACCAACAGGAGAGAAATGGCGAGCGAAAAAGCACCTGCTGAAAAATGTCGAAAATTCAGGTTCTGGTTTTTTGGCTGTAACTTTTGATGCGTTGATCGCAGCGTATTGGGACTGCGCCCAATCGATTTCTCTCGCAAAATTACGTCCGATCAGTGCTACAATTAATTGATTCCAGCACTTTTCAAAATCGCGAAAATTTTCGCCAAAAATGGAAAGGGGTTAGCCTTACTTTTTTTTTTGGCAAAAAACTTTTGGTCTCAGATTCGATTTAAACGATCCTTATCCGACCAATTGGACCCTCAGGAACTCAGAAATCGCAGCGAAAAGAGCGTAGGACCAACAGGAGAGAAATGGCGAGCGAAAAAGCACCTGCTGAGAAATGTCGAAAATTCAGGTTCTGGTTTTTTGGCTGTAACTTTTGATGCGTTGATCGCAGCGTATTGGGACTGCGCCCGATCGATTTCTCTCGCAAAATTACGTCTGAACAGTGCTACAATCAATTGATTCCAGCACTTTTCAAAATCGCGAAAATTTTCGCCAAAAATGGAAAGGGGTTAGCCTTACTTTTTTTTTTGGCAAAAAACTTTTGGTCTCAGATTCGATTTAAACGATCCTTATCCGACCAATTGGACCCTCAGGAACTCAGAAATCGCAGCGAAAAGAGCGTAGGACCAACAGGAGAGAAATGGCGAGCGAAAAAGCACCTGCTGAAAAATGTCGAAAATTCGGGTTCTGGTTTTTTGGCTGTAACTTTTGATGCGTTGATCGCAGCGTATTGGGACTGCGCCCAATCGATTTCTCTCGCAAAATTACGTCCGATCAGTGCTACAATTAATTGATTCCAGCACTTTTCAAAATCGCGAAAATTTTCGCCAAAAATGGAAAGGGGTTAGCCTTACTTTTTTTTTTGGCGAAAAACTTTTGGTCTCAGATTCGATATAAACGATCCTTATCCGACCAATTGGACTCTTAGGAACTCAGAAATCGCAGCGAAAAGAGCGTAGGACCAACAGGAGAGAAATGGCGAGCGAAAAAGCACCTGCTGAAAAATGTCGAAAATTCAGGTTCTGGTTTTTTGGCTGTAACTTTTGATGCGTTGATCGCAGCGTATTGGGACTGCGCCCAATCGATTTCTCTCGCAAAATTACGTCCGATCAGTGCTACAATTAATTGATTCCAGCACTTTTCAAAATCGCGAAAATTTTCGCCAAAAATGGAAAGGGGTTAGCCTTACTTTTTTTTTTGGCAAAAAACTTTTGGTCTCAGATTCGATTTAAACGATTCTTATCCGACCAATTGGACCCACAGGAACTCAGAAATCGCAGCGAAAAAAGCGTAGGACTAACAGGAGAGAAATGGCGAGCGAAAAAGCACCTGCTGAAAAATGTCGAAAATTCAGGTTCTGGTTTTTTGGCTGTAACTTTTGATGCGTTGATCGCAGCGTATTGGGACTGCGCCCAATCGATTTCTCTCGCAAAATTACGTCCGATCAGTGCTACAATTAATTGATTCCAGCACTTTTCAAAATCGCGAAAATTTTCGCCAAAAATGGAAAGGGGTTAGCCTTACTTTTTTTTTTGGCAAAAAACTCTTGGTCTCAGATTCGATTTAAACGATCCTTATCCGACCAATTGGACCCACAGGAACTTAGAAATCGCAGCGAAAAGAGCGTAGGACCAACAGGAGAGTAATGGCGAGCGAAAAAGCACCTGCTGAAAAATGTCGAAAATTCAGGTTCTGGTTTTTTGGCTGTAACTTTTGATGCGTTGATCGCAGCGTATTGGGACTGCGCCCAATCGATTACTCTCGCAAAATTACGTCCGATCAGTGCTACAATTAATTGATTCCAGCACTTTTCAAAATCGCGAAAATTTTCGCCAAAAATGGAAAGGGGTTAGCCTTCCTTTTTTTTTTGGCAAAAAACTTTTGGTCTCAGATTCGATTTAAACGATCCTTATCCGACCAATTGGACCCTCAGGAACTCAGAAATCGCAGCGAAAAGAGCGTAGGACCAACAGGAGAGAAATGGCGAGCGAAAAAGCACCTGCTGAAAAATGTCGAAAATTCAGGTTCTGGTTTTTTGGCTGTAACTTTTGATGCGTTGATCGCAGCGTATTGGGACTGCGCCCAATCGATTTCTCTCGCAAAATTACGTCCGATCAGTGCTACAATTAATTGATTCCAGCACTTTTCAAAATCGCGAAAATTTTCGCCAAAAATGGAAAGGGGTTAGCCTTCCTTTTTTTTTTGGCAAAAAACTTTTGGTCTCAGATTCGATTTAAACGATCCTTATCCGACCAATTGGACCCTCAGGAACTCAGAAATTGCAGCGAAAAGAGCGTAGGACCAACAGGAGAGAAATGGCGAGCGAAAAAGCACCTGCTGAAAAATGTCGAAAATTCAGGTTCTGGTTTTTTGGCTGTAACTTTTGATGCGTTGATCGCAGCGTATTGGGACTGCGCCCAATCGATTTCTCTCGCAAAATTACGTCCGATCAGTGCTACAAGTAATTGATTCCAGCACTTTTCAAAATCGCGAAAATTTTCGCCAAAAATGGAAAGGGGTTAGCCTTACTTTTTTTTTTGGCAAAAAACTTTTGGTCTCAGATTCGATTTAAACGATCCTTATCCGACCAATTGGACCCTCAGGAACTCAGAAATCGCAGCGAAAAGAGCGTAGGACCAACAGGAGAGAAATGGCGAGCGAAAAAGCACCTGCTGAAAAATGTCGAAAATTCAGGTTCTGGTTTTACGGCTGTAACTTTTGATGCGTTGATCGCAGCGTATTGGGACTGCGCCCAATCGATTTCTCTCGCAAAATTACGTCCGATCAGTGCTACAATTAATTGATTCCAGCACTTTTTAAAATCGCGAAAATTTTCGCCAAAAATGGAAAGGGGTTAGCCTTACTTTTTTTTTTGGCAAAAAACTTTTGGTCTCAGATTCGATTTAAACGATCCTTATCCGACCAATTGGACCCTCAGGAACTCAGAAATCGCAGCGAAAAGAGCGTAGGACCAACAGGAGAGAAATGGCGAGCGAAAAAGCACCTGCTGAAAAATGTCGAAAATTCAGGTTCTGGTTTTTTGGCTGTAACTTTTGATGCGTTGATCGCAGCGTATTGGGACTGCGCCCAATCGATTTCTCTCGCAAAATTACGTCCGATCAGTGCTACAATTAATTGATTCCAGCACTTTTCAAAATCGCGAAAATTTTCGCCAAAAATGCAAAGGAAATAGGGGAAATAAGCCCTAATGTCTGTCTGGGTGAGAAATCATACGTCTCAGAATACATTTTTGTGATGCTTTTCAGACTAGTTGGACTCTCACGCGTGCGTCAAAGAGATCTGGAACAGCAAACGAGTCACAGTCGAGGAAATAGAATGACAAGAGGGTTCAAACTGATACTTGATTTATTAGAATCCAAATTACATTAAGTAGAGACAATACAATACAAATCCATCATACACATCTGCATATATCATATCCTGGCAGAGGTATGTTACATGTGTTCGCATATCGATTAAGCTGTGTCTTACAGGTCATATCATTACTAACTTAAAATGTAATTCACATGCCCTGCCCAAGGGTATGTATACCGCACACCTTTTTCCTAATTTAGCATATTGTTGTTCTGTGAAATTCCAAATCATAGCATTTCTAATGTTTTACTACTTTCACTCCGATTTTATTCGTCGACATGTTCTATTACGACACACTGACAATCAAGCACTTGTACCAGAATCAAGGCATATTGAATAATCAAATAGAAATTGCACCTATGTAACTATGAATCTGTCGTCTTTTCTCCCGACATAAACATCATGTGTTTTGGCTTCAACTTCTGATTTGCTGGTAGCGGCGACTTTGGACTATGCGCACCCGTTTATATAGCAGAGTCATGTTGACGCTACGTAGAACCAAATCAAGTTCAGTATCTCAGCATGAATCTCTCCACGAATTCGTTGGCACCTCAAGAATTCATAAAATAGTGGTTTGACCAAGTAACATTGCTTTGGTGGCTCAGAAATCTACGATTTTCGTTATATACCTACTCACTTTCATTCTTATCGTTTTCCGAACCTATTATTACATACAGCTTGCTTCTTCGTGCATGCTGATGTCCTCGACAAACGGTGTCACAGATCGTTTTTCTCTACTAATATGGTCCACATGCCTATGTATAGTAGCGAGGAATGAGGACGCATTCTCATTCTTCCATCCAATAAAATATCGGCTGCCAATAATATCGGCCGCGTATTATTTATTACACGATTTATTTTGTAAATTGGATCAAATATGTGAGAAATCACATAATAAATTACACAAGCACGAATCATTAAAATTCGTGTAGTTTATTATATGATTTGTGCTTTTTCAATTCTTTATGTGATTTCTGGCATATATTGTTGAATTTACAAAATGAATCATGCATCAAATTATACGCTTAATTCTTTCAAAACATTATATGATTCTGCACATGACGATTTTCAGTAGGGTTTTCATAAATCCATCTGTATTTCTTCTCACCGCCCGTAAGTTTTCTCGGATTTGCTGAATTCGAAATCTTTGTTCATCCAAAAGCCGGGATCCTTCGGTTATAAAGTAAAACGGACTGTGCACACACACTTTGCTCTCCACACTACACAGCTATTTTGATCATCTCTTCAAATAAGTAATTTACTGCTCATCAAATCGGAGAAACCATCAGTCACACATAAACATACGTCTGTAACGACGTGATGTGTCTTGACTTATATTGACAATGTTCTTACTGTGAAAACATACAATCTTTCAGGGATTATTTGAATTAGATTGAAAATACGTGCAGAAACAGGCCCGATCGGATCATAGGTCGTTTAGTTTTGACGATACCCTGCCGACATTGACCAAGAATTCATCGCCTTTTCTCAAGCACATAATCATACATACATCCATATAACGTTCACACGTGCATATATGCTTTCCTAGGATTTGCAAACAAGTTGAAATTGAAATTTGATTGTGCAAACGACTGATATAACCTATTGACTTCGACGCATACCACTTTGGTCCATGGTTCTTCTTATCGGACTCGATCACGTGTACACATTAAGTTTAATCTATGCAACAGTATATGTAACACTTTAATCTTTCATTGATAATCTGATCGACAAAAAGTAAAGGTTACAATTTATCGCTCAATAAGTACATACTTACTTCCATAATAGTTGACATGTGATTTTGTGCAGCCTCGTAATAGATGGGTAATATATTTTATATATAATAATATATCATGTTCATAACAGCACATTTTTACGTCAAGTTTTTCTCAATATATGCTGTACGTGTATAAAATGAATTTATTTTCTAATTCACATACCAGACGATAGACTAGGGCGATAACTGTCGTAATGTTGTAAATGCGTTCAAGTTTCGAGTTTGATACGATGTGATTATTTAGCGAATGGAATGCCGAATATCTTCCGCACACCGTCGGCATAAGTACACAATTTTTGCGTCGAGAAAATTGTTTTAGGAGAAGAACACGTATGATACACATAAACGCACAAGAACATATAGAATACACATGTGGCCTTCCCCCGCATGCAGCAATATCGAAGAATAATCTCTACTAATCTGGGGCATTCGGTGCCCGTTCCAAGAAAGAGCCTGAACACCTTGTCACAGTGAACGTGAGAAGTTGAATCGCATTAAAATTGTTTTCATTCCACAGATAAATAATCACATGTGCGGTACGTAAACGCGGTGGAATTTCAACCGTCATCCCACGGCATCGTCGCAATTTATAGGTATACGTGTACGTACACAAAATTATTATGATTCTCCGACTGTTAAAAACACATAATACGCGTGGGATGCGACGTGAATGGCAAACAAATTAAACACATCAGTGACCCCCGATTCGCGATATTACATGTCGGTCATTATCTCCCTCCAATTATTACGCCCGATACGCCGCGCAATTTTGCTCGAGCTTTATGTAAACCAAAAACACGTTATCAATCGACGACAAAATTAACGTAAACAACATTAAAACGTAGAATCGATGTTTCGGATAAACACAGATTCCTTCTGCACTCCAAATTCTGGATAGAATTAAATCCCTGAATCTAATTCTCGACCTCGCGCGTGCCTCGGCTTCGCCGAGTTTTTCGCGTCACGCGATGGGTACGGGGGAAAACCAGGGTTTCGCTTTCCCAGAGTTCGACACGTCCTCGATAAGGTGCGGAGGATAAATGCAGGCGAGATCCGTGGCGCCCCGTCAGTTTCCACCGCAATGGACCGAGCAGCGTCGGCGAGCGGCGCGATGCGGTTCTCGTCTAGGAGAAAAACCCGCCCGTCGGGTGTCGTGCTGCTATGCGTTTTCCTCTGCGTTTTTCACCTCGCCGACGCCGACGCGGAAATTTACGACTGCAAAACCAAGGTGCGAAACGAGTGGATCAAGTACTGCATATCCGGCTACGAAGTCAGGGCGAAGCGGCAGGTACCGGAAGTCCCGGCTGATCCGCAGTTCCGTTTTGTATCCCCGGTGAGTGCGGCTTGAATTTTCTCTTCCGTTTGTCAATTAATCCTTCCTTATTCACGAAGAAAACAATCGGCAGGTGTCGGGGGACGATCTGGGCTTTGGATTGAGCGACGAGGACATGAATCAGCTCTTCGAGGACTTGGCGGCTCGCAGTCCTCGGGCCGCCAAGAACAAGCAACAGTTCGTGAAGATGATGAACGGACTGGCGGCAAGGTGCTGCAGCGACAATCTACGGAGGGATTGCATCGCTTCCGACAATATGATAAATTGCCCCTGAATCGTCGGCAGGGCGGTAATACGATATGCGGGAAACACGTGTCGCCTGGCCGATGCTCTTCCATTTCGCGCTCTCGTCTCATGCATAGAAAAATACAAAACAGCGTGATATGAGTGGGCGATTTAACACCTTTTCTTTGTGAACATCGCACGGCGTATGTTTGAAAATGGAACGATTGTTGTTCTCTCACGCGTTTGTTCAACGACACCGCGGATCGATTACTCGATTATATTACCTATTGTACGACGTACACGTTATACACCTACAACTTGCATATTTACACCTGTATCTATGTGTGCTTACTATTATATTCACTGCATACGCGTATGTAATAATTACTTGCCTTGCATCGAATTTACACACGTTTTCAGACACTATACATATATATACATATATGATGTATTTACCCATCCGTTAGAGCTCGGTGGGCCAAGTGGAAACCCCTGAAGGTGAAAGTCATCCACCCTGTATATATCTCAAGTGCGATAAATGTACCATTGAAAGCAAAGAAATCACTTCAGTACGACATTCTATAAATAATCAAGTTTCTGTGGATCCGTTTATTTTAAAAATGTGTTAAAAGTGATATAGGCTTGAGCTAAAAGTTGCGCACGATAAATTCGCAGAATTCTTGGACGTTTGTCGACGGCGATATCATGACCGAACTATCCTTGCCGTAATTTTTCTTCAGTGTTGAACGAGTCTCGAAAACTGGCAAGTGCCGTTTGTAATCGTGTATAACCGAAATATATTGGCATGTTGATTTAGCTCCAGCGTTTTGATCAAATTTATCTCAATATTCTCGATCGCAAAAGCGAAATGTTTTTGCAGTCAAGAAAAACACGAGGCGTAAAAATTCGAGCTCATTCGTGTCATCGGTAATCCTTTGAGCCTGAAATCCACAATTATTATCGAATGGGAATTAAATGAATCGTCGATTAAGTGAAAGATTGGTTTTATTTTTAAAAAATTACATCACAATAGATTTCCCAAGTGGTTTGTCAAATTCTCAAGTAAACACACCATACACACACACAATGTAATTTATCGGAGAATCGTGATTTACATTAACATCAATTATTCTCCATCTTATACATCAATAAAATATTAATCTTACACAACCGACGTATGCGTTATAGGTGTGTATAAGAACACGGTATATCATACGGAATATTTCAATAGTCCTTAGTCGTGTGATGTTTAATCACAGTACAAATAATGTATTACGCTACAGCCTAGCCTAGGTAAAATAATTTAATGAGATCATTGGTTGAGTAGAGTATCGAAGCGGATATAGCATTGCAAAAATACCATCCGCGCAGCTTACACCGCGAATGATGGAACATGTTCATCGTACATTCGAGACGATTATCCGCACCTTCGGTTAGTGCGAAAGACTCGCTTCGAGAATTTGCTGCGAGATACGGGGGTGTAATTGCACGTTACATTGTTAAAAAATTACATGGTTACGTATATAATATATAGATTAGGATGTGTCATTTTAGGGCGATATTTTTTTTTTCACTATTATTGGTTCTCCCAAGTCTGATTAAATCGTACGGTATTTTCCCTATAGGGTTTTATAGGAAATCGAATTCTCTACAAACAACGTCTCTTGACTTTTGTCTGTAAAATCAACGGCTTACGAGTAATTGATGTGCAAGCCTAATTACCTCTAAATATTTGTTGACAGCGCTCCCCTTGCGCGAGGATTTGTTTTTAGATGCGAACTAAAGACTTTTCGGGTGTCGAACAAAAAAAAAAAAAAAATTGCGCCCTGATGTAATTCTAATGACACACCCTAATACAGATATGTATGTTCAAATGTTCGTATGCGTATGCCATGAGTATCCTTCGGCTTAAGGGTCACTCCCGTTTTCAACGATCCTTTGTCCCTGATCACCCCGCAGTCCGCAACCCTCTACTATCGACGGGTCATCGCGATTGGCGAAGCTGATCCCTCTTCTCTGGGCCCAGAACGGGGCCGTCGATCCGTCCGAGGCTGAGCTCGGACTTGAACGGGAAAATAACGATCGAGTCGATCGGTTCCGGCGACGTTGTGCCGACCTGGAAGGCTGGCACCAATGGAATCACCGTTTCTCTGGATACCTGCGGGGAAAAATCCAATTTTTGACTAATTGCAAACACCGATTTAAGCGGCGACACGCAAAGCGAAGAGGCGTGCGAATGTGGTGAAATTATACAGGTAATTGACGTGAGTGATGAAAATCCGTGCATCGTTACGAAAATTTTTCACTACGGAGAGGATAATAATTTATAATGGAAATCATGATCGGAAATGGCGTCAGATCTTGTAACATTGAAAAATCGAGGGAACAACTGAACAAGTTAATTGATTTAACATTTTTAACACAGTATTAACTCGCATTTTACGGCCAGTATGCAGCGTCAACAGAGCCGCAAGCATCTCTTATGTAAGTATGGTATTATTGTCTTTGTAAGTTTGCATGTTCCGGTAACGCAAAAAAGGAATCCATATATGTGTAAAAAATACCGTTACTAAATTTAGCAGTGCAACGTGCCAGTTGAATATTTTACGAAACAGTAGGTCTAATTGCAAAAGAAATCGATCAGAATATTTCAAAGCTTTATTTTACGATAGCTCAGAATTTACATAGCTATCAAAATTCTTTGGAAGAATGCCAACGTCAAATATGCATAAGATCACAATAAACAATGCACACGGTAATAAATAGATAATACGTATTCGATGACTAACTGGCCGTAACTAAAGTTTATTTGTACATAGTGTAAAACCCTCGGTTCCAAGCCCCACTAATATCGCAATGACGTGCATAACACAAGCTACCGAATTATAATAAACTACATTAGGTGCTCACGAACTAGAATATACTATATACTATACAAGTGACTGAATAAAACGGTGCGAGATGTACGCGACGATACATCTGTTACGGATAGTCAGTGAATTTTGCAACGGGCATTTTTTTCTACGTACACGTGAAAATGATCTAAAATAAACTACAGCCCTGGTGAAAATGTTTCCCCTGAATCTTGGAAAAGAATTTTCAAATGTTTTACAAACTTTCCTCAAGAAACGGTGACAATGTTTCGAACACAAACTTTCCGGTGTTATTGAGAAACTGTCACATATCTGGTTCAGATTGATGTTGAGAAAACATTTCCACTCGATAGGGGGGATGTGCGGTCTAGGGATCGATGAACGAGAAATTAAAAACACCTTTCGCCACCGCGTGCGAATTCGTTGTTTCCGGCGTTTCGGCCCGTGGCAAGAACAGGCCTTTGCATGTTTCTGCCGTGCGTTTTTTCGCCGTTTCCGTCTCGGTAGACGAGCGGCATTAGAGGCGAGCTGATCTTTCGCGATCGGCATCTCCTTAACCGTAGAGTACGGTAGATTGACTATTTTATAGGGTGTCTGAGGTAGCTGCGATCTGCGAAAAACGTATTTTTACCACCGTAACAAGGGGCCGTTAAATCGATCGGAAAACGTGATTTCACGTCTCTGTGAGAAACCGTCGCGCAACGCACACTAAAAACCATGCAACTCGTCGCCGCGACGAAGAGATCTGAGAAAAACGTACCCAATGGAATTTCCCTGGGAGGCTGGATCCTCTCCTCTCATCGTCGTCTGAGGAAGGGGTTTGCAGTAACGTTGCAGGTGTTCCAGGCTGCAGTACCGGTGGCAGCACTCCTGCACCAGACCCAATCTTCGGGGCCCGGTGCTGGGGACGGGCCGTCTGTCCTCTTCGTCGTTGTCCTCCCCCGAGTAGGAGAAGGGTTCGTTGAATCCGCTATCCTTGCAGACGAGGTACAGCGCGTCGCTGAGGCTCCTGGAGCAGAGTCTGAACGTCATGTGGGAGGGTCTGGCCTCGCTCTCGTTGACCAGCAGCAGCTGAAGAAGGGCCGTAAGCGCCAGAAGCACCACGGACATCGACGCGATGCCCGTTGCTCGAGGACTCCTCGTCCTTTCGCCCGGCATCGTTGTTGTCGGAGCCTTTGGGCTCGAGAAGTCCTTTTATACCTGTACCGGGCGGTCTCGAGTGGGGGGTGGGGGGCGAAACCGAGGAGGAAAGGAACCCCGCGTTTATTACCACACCTTCCGCAGCCGAGTCTGAGCACCGCGGCAGACAACGCGAATCGACGAAGCGATCGAGCCGACGAAACCCCCGGCACCCAGTGCGTATCACTCCGGACTCCGGACTCCGCGACGGCGTTACGAAGACCTTATTTTACTGTGGTCACCGAACGGTCACTCCCGGCGTCGTGGTGGGGAAATCTGTTGCTGTTGGAAGACGAAGAGCGGGTGCAGACCGGCGTATTACGTACGACGTTCTACAACTATCGAGAAGGCAATTTACGATAAACGTACACGCGATTATTGTTACGCGTTATATGTACGTATTTGTTACACACGTCCCGCGCAGCTTTGTTCCGCGATATATTTCGCGAGGCGAGAAGGGGGGGAAAGAAGAACAAGGAAGACGAACCGACGCCCGGTTCACTTACCCCTCGGTCTTCTTCTCTTCTTCTTAATCCCGCGGGCCCCCTTCCCCGAGGAAGAGACAAGCACCCTAAAGTTGGTACGCGCCAACCCCTCGCGATCCGAGCAAAGTGCCGGACCGATAGAATCGATATTTCGTTAACGACACGCACCCCGGTCGCAGACCAACCGACGATTAGTCCACTCGTCACGGACTATCAGCTCCGCGCAAACTGCGGCAAGTGCGTACATACACATTGCGTCGTACGTACATCTATTATTGTCCCAAGTCGGTGCTTCTACAGCCCCCTCCCAACCACCTCGACACGGACCTCTTCAAACTTTGAATATTATTGACGGATACACGCGGACGGAAAGCGGACACCACCGCTTCCTCCTCCTCCTTCGTGGCACAATGCAGATTACAGAGTGACAGGAGGCTTGTTGATGGTGCCGCGGCCGTCGTTGCCACTGGCAGGTACGGGTCTCCTAGCTCGCGGCCTCTGTGCTCCTGGACTCTACGGTGTAGACTTTGCCGCCGCTGAGTCGAGATAAGCGAGCGACTAGTTTTCCTCCCCCGACGCCCCCCGAGGTCGCCAAGTTCCCGTCGTCAATGACATCCGGCATCCCGGTTAAGACGGGGGCCGAGGGAGAGTTCTCGCGGTTCACCTGCGGAGCACGACGCTGGTCGTCAGGAAGCCCCGCAAGAAAATCGTCGAGGCGTTCGACCGCAGCGCGATTATGCCGGCGTCGAGAAGAAGGGAGAGCGGAGGCGCCGCTGCTGTTGACCCTTGCGTCTAGCATCCGACATCTCCGGCTCTAAATATAGAAATACCGATGCACGCGTTTATATATCATTGTACCCGATATCGCGGGTATACGGAGTAAATATACGATGTGTTACGGCAACGAGACCACAACGACGAAAACGACAACGACGATCGAGACGGAGACCGAAGATCGCTGATACTTGCGGCGGGTCGTTGTTTCGCCGGGAGCTATCCCTCCTCACCCTTCTTACATCTCCAGAGATGGACGCGACACGCTCGATTTCCTCTTCGTCTCTCCGTCGCGACGAAGGTCTAGGAAGGTCGTCGTCGTCTTTTCATTCCTCTCAAACTTTTCACCCTACAAATGCAGGGTTCCGGCGACCCAGTGGGGACGGAACCCCGTATCGGACGTTCGATGAAACAGTGTCACGTAACTTGCAGGGATGCAAAAATGATGATCGAGGAGAAACTGTAACGAGGAAAACACTTTGCGCCACGGCGATCAGCAGCGGGACGCGTGTACAAACAACAGCGACGCAACGCAACGTAACGTAACGTAACGTGACGTAAGATATGCCCTGTGCCGAGTCCGGGTCGGCGATGATAGCTGGAGAGGAAGGGGAGACGAGGTTTCCCTCTGCTCTGTAACGAAAACACGTAAACACGACAACAGAATTAATTACCAAACAGCATTTTTTCAGATCCGCGGCCGGCTGTCCTTCGAGCGTCAACACGAGTCTTATCTAATCGGGCTTTCGCCGAGAGTATAACAGCCGCGTCCATATATCCACCACGCGTCCCTTTAGTAAGTGTATCGCACGTACATGTGGATGTACATACGTGCGCAACATTTACTCAAATTGAGACGATGTCCGATCATCGTCCGCCAACGCGATGCCCGCATTATTCACCGCGATATGACACACGAAGGCCCACGGATAGCTATTATAACCGGAATATATTGTTATCCGGCCGCATCCGTTCGTCAATAGATTCGATTAAATGCTCGTAATAGGCCGCGGGTGATGTATCGTCGTCACACTTCACCTATAATGAAGACTGAAACGCGGGAGGCGGTGGACGTCCGACGATAAACGCGTCTTTCTCTCACGTACAATATTTACAAATAACCGACACAGGTCTTCGCGCGTTTACAGAGGCCAGCGCGGAAGTGAGGTGAAAACATCCTAATCTTACGATAAACGTCCGGTCATTCTTCAAACCAACAACCGATAGAACACGCTGCATAATATTGCGAGCTTTGTATGAAGTTGATCTTAAAGTAGCGAAGTCGAGAGAAAGAAAGGACGGAAAGTCTGAGGGCGTCAATTTGCGCCGTTTCCCCCATGGATCCATGATTACGACGATGAGTAACTGCGCATGCATCACATCACGGATATACTAAAATCCTTAGAAATTTATCTGGAGCACGAGCTATAAGTGATACGCAGCATGTAGACATTTGTGTGTGTGTGTGTGTGTGTGTTTATGCAGTGCACGAATGATGTACAAACTTGCGCTCACACTGATGCTGACGTATTATTTGGCACGACGGCGACGCGTCAAGGTACATACCTATAATGTATTTTACTGTGGTCAAACAATCAATCGTCGTTGGATAGCAACCCGCGGACTATGCCCATTTCGTCTTGTCCTGGTTCTCGCTTGTACACAGTCAGCGATAACCTCGCGGGGGGCCCGACGTAAGGCAAGAAGAGTAGAAGAAGAAGAAGAGGAGATCCTTGTCCCTCCAACGTGGCGCTGTAGGGAGGACAAGGAGTTCAAATTGATGTAGAACGGAATCGTGAGATGGCATAGGTGCAGGCTGTAAGATTCCGATCACACTGTGCTGTCCGTCTAATAATAGATGAATTACAGTGGAAAACATTATCTCGGATTACAGAAGCAAGTTCAAAGGAGCATCTGATACAAGACTTATTTTGTGTTTATTACAGATCTGTGTTATGCTTATGTGGTATATAATACGTATATGTATAGAACGCATGCAGGGACCAGAAATGTTTATCAATTTCCTCGTAGTTGTTAAAGTTCATTGCATTGTTATTTAAAACTTTCAACAAAGTGACATTGATCATTGACAATATTGCTCGTGGAAAATGACAGAAACAATTGTTCAGACCCCCAGGGTTCAGAGAACTTGCTTGAATCACGAGAGACGAGAATAAATCTCGATTGGTCGGTTGGTTTAAACTCCTTATCGTGTATTCTTGCTCTAAACTTGATTTTTTATCCCTACCACAGAGTGCAAACACACTACCAGCTATCGAGGAAAATCACGGACGAATTCTCTCAAGTCAGATTCTTCATTCGCACGAACGGGTGTAAGGAGATCGTAAATGATGCGTCGCGAAAAAGTCGGGCGTTTATATCGAAGAGAATAATATGCGTAAACACATTAAAAGTATAATTATATTCAACAGATATGTTCCAAAGTTCGTCATGACGTTTGCTTTTTCGATTATTCAACATTTCATACTTCCAACCGCGAACGAGTTGATTCATTTGATAAATTTTCATAAAAATCCACTTGCTAGCTTCGCCTGTAAAATCCCAGAAGTCTCTTCAAATTCATGAAAATATTATCCACGGTGGTTTAACACCCGCTAAGAACGTTCGGAGCGAATCAGTTTCAAGTTGGTATTTCGATCGATTAATGAGACCCGATGCTCGCTGCTGGTAGTCTCACTGTTACCGTATACGAGGCGTAAATTAAACCGCACGCAACATTGGTCTCCTTGCGCGTCCATGTCGTGTAGATCGAACGATGTCAATACTGATCCTTGACCACCTGTGAGAGAACCTTAGCGATTTCTCGGCAAAAATACAATATGCTTCACAAGAGTAGCATTAAATTATGAAAGTTTCATTTCACATCAATATGAAAAAAGATTACGAAGTAAAGGCTTTCCAACTCGGACGGGGTTTTACGGTGTTTCTACATTTAGATAAAATGCCTTGTAATTGTACATTGCCTTGTAACATGCCTAAGACAACTGCCATTTTCTGCGAAGCACCTTAATGCTAAGTAGTTTACAGGATTCTGTCTTTGAAATAAGCCGTGAAAAGGTTGTGTGCACTCGGTATTACGACGACTCTAGAAATCAGTTAATTGCCAAACTCCAGGTAGGATTTGCGGCAACGATTTGACTGGGTGTACTACAATGTGTAACGGAGCATGCTCACGTATATGTTTACCTCTTGCTTGACCGTCCCCGAACTTACAGTAATAATTAATAACAGCGTCGTTGCAGATTATATACCAAGGCGGGGAGAGGAGGTTTCGCTTTAGCGAACCTATTTATATCTACCTGACAGTAGGTATACGGTGCGTCGTAAGCACCGGGGCTGTTCAGCGTTATCTCGGTCAATAGCTCCGATCGTGAGGAATAATAAAACGCCCTGCCGGCTTCGTTGTACGCCGGAACAATATACTACCGGAGAGAGGCCTTGTCGTCGAGCAGTTTCACCCGAATAGTCCAACTCCTCGGACCGTCTCTCGCACCTCCGGAGATGACGCCCCCGATCACCTGGAGCCTTGGACTGTCCGGGATACGCGACGTAGCCAGCAAAGCCATCCGCGTCGTCCTCCTCGGGCAGCCCGGCGTCGGAAAGACGGGTGAGAGAGTCGTCGTTGCAACAGACGTTTCATCTCTTCCACTTTAGCACCGCTGCGCTGTTACGTTGCTCTATTTATAACCGCATATCGGCGTACAGTAATAACCGAACCGCGACGCGCCACTTTTCGTGAATAAAAAAAATCATAAATAATGCGACGAGCGAATAATGCAAACATCTGGTTTCGTAGGGAACGATCGGACAAAAAATAAACGAGTCAAGTGTCAAGGTCTAGTCTACTTTTAAACGCGCGGGCTACTCGGGCGTCGTTACGTCACACGGCGCTGCCCAATGAGGAAAGAGAGTTTATTAACCGTAAGATTAAAAAGGCTGTAGCCTTAGGCCCTCGAAATTCACGGCCTTCCAATTGTCAAAATCAAATTTATCAAAATAGTACACAGATTTTCAAATTTTCGGGTAGATTCGTGTCCGAAGAATTTCGCGCACGAAGTTCGAGAACTTTGTACACATGTGGAAAAAAATTCCATTCCATTCTATACGAACTTAGTCACCTTTGATGTTGAGTCACCACTTTTTAAATTTAACCTATTAGACCATCTTGCAGGACTGAGATTCGGCCTTTTTTCTGGTTTAGCCTTAGGTATCGTGCCCCCTTAATCCCTTAAGGCCTGAGTGTGTAGCAGCGGTTCTCATTACCGCTATCAAGATTGGCTAATTTTTCAGCGCTGGCGGTAAGATTCGCAACGCGCCGATTCATCGGAGAGTACGACTGCACTACGGAGAGGATCTACAAGTTTACAGACGCGGCAACTGGCTCGTGGGAAATTGCCGATCCCTCGGGATATCCGCCAGCACCTACAGAGCCAAAACTGCGATGGGCAGACGCGATACTAATCGTCTACTCCATCAGCGACCGCGTCAGTTTCGACGAGACCTCGCGGCTGAGGTGGCTTCTTCCTACTATACTTTAACCCGTCACTTCGACACACCCTGATTAACAAGTTCCTACTTCCTTGTCCCTTTTTTGCCATTATACATTCACCTTTGTTTTCATATTAAATTCGATCATGAATTGACCCGATCACCGCGTTACCATCCTCCAGATTTTTGGTGACCCATGCGAGACGGGGACGGAAGGTGCCACCGGTGGTCTTGCTGATCGGGAACAAGTCGGACCTGGCCGCTTCTCCGGGTGAGAGGATGGTGTCCGCCTGGGAGGGTCGTCGTCGTGCCGACGACATCGAGGCCCATGGTTTTTACGAGATATCGACGAGAGAGTCCGTCGACCAGGTTCTGGAAGCCTTCTAAGGTACCAAAGACCGTGCTCCGTCCTTTGCATTATTTTTTTCTTCATCTCTCCAGGTCACTGTCATGTTCTCCGACGTCTCGAGGCTCGTCGCGGAGGCTGCAGCCGGCGGTTCTGTCCAGGGAAATCCTTTCCGGGTAAGAGCTTCCACCGACGGGTCCATCAACGCCCTAAGAAGACCTCCGGTACCGCCGCCAGGGCGAAGGCTTAGCATCTCTGCACGCGGTGCACCCCCTTAGCATCTTTCACAGATACTCCAGAATCGCGAATTTTTATCTATTTTTTTCTTTAATGTATACGATGTATTATTGTTTTGCAACACATGTTACACGTGAGAGATGCACACTCTGATATACGTCTGCGATGTGTACGCAAAGTTGTGAGTATGTATAGATATGTAAACGACGCCATGTATGTATGTATATGTATGTATCGTAAATAAAACGTATATGGATGGGTTTTAAAATTGAATCTCTTGATCAAAAAAATTCTTTCAAGCCTCCACATAAGGTCTACGTATAGTATGTATATTATCCCTATTAGGCTCGTACAACTGTGAATAACCGCGTGGGAATTTATCGGATCGTACGGTTGCATGCAGAGTGTACTGCAAACATAGTGACATTCGTGCAACGAACGGCTGATCCGTAACGTGACTTGTATGAAGTATGAAAAAATTTCGCATATTCGACGGATCGTCTCAATTTCTTATCGTTTTCACGAAGTGATGTTTCATCAGACATATTTTAACGGGCTTGTTAAAAAATGGGCGAACCGATTACAACTGCGAATAAGAAATCCAATAAATCCCACTGCGAACATACAATTCATAACGATTGATCGGTGCAGTGACTAGAAGTGATGTGGTAACGATCCCAAATCGTCGAGTCACCTTGCAAGATATTTTCACCACGCTGATGAATGAACGAACCAGGTCTGATTGCATGAATGAGTTTATTTTCGGATCTTGGGTCAGTGAGAGCCGACAATTACATCCGTCCCGTCGTTGGACTGCGATTAAGTGCGGGGTGATAGAAGACCCGAGTATTAAGGGATACCGACGAAATGTAATTCCGTCCAGAACCTATTCCCTCGCAGGGTGACGATCCTCATCCCCTGGGTCAGCCGGGAGGACACTCCGCGACGATTTACAGCCTCAATCGAGGCCGCAATTCGAACCGCGGTTTGTTTGCTGTTTGCCTTTCTCCCACGGCTCCGGGATACCGTGCCAATTTGAGTGGCACCCTCTCCGCAACCCCCGACGCTCATGCAACTTTCCACCCCACTGATCTCGCATCCGGCATCGGGGTATAAGAACTAGAGCAAAGCCCGTCGACAGACCCTTCCACGTCGCCCTCGCAAGATGCGAGCATCCGCTCTGGCCATCGGCTGCTTGGCTCTCGAGGCCCTCGGTGCTATCGGGGCGACGGACCACCTCGTCGACCTGGAACGCGTCTTCAAGGAGAGGTGAGAAATTTCGAAAATCATTTTCTCAGTGCGTGCTAGATTGAATATCTGTACGACGATTTTTGTCGTGATACAAATCAAATTTCCACAACGTGCGTTTATTCATCGGACCGACCGTAAACAAAGTTCCATAAAATTTCCACTAACTTCTCTTGAAACTGAACTGATCCTTACTTCAAAATCTCCCGCGAAGATTCGTTGAGATTATACGTACCGTCAAACTTCGTCAAATTCTATTCACATCAGCGCGGTTACGCCGATAGTTCGCCGCGTCATAAGCGCCAGTACAGAAAAAGAACGTATTTTTCTTCACCTCTTGATCGCAACATCGTTTTTTAATTAAATCTGACTGCGTCAGGTCGAGGGCTGACTGGGAGAACGCCTGGCACCGAGAGACGCACGCGAGGTGCCGCGAGACGTTGCTTCGTCACCTCTACTGGGCTTGCGAAAAGGACATTTACGGGGTGAGCCGTCGTTCTGGTAGTCTTCAGCGACCTCCGCCGCCTCCTTGGGTGTCGGGGTGGCGAGCCAAGGAGATGGTGCGGTACCGGCGGGACCTGAAGAGGCGAAGTCAGACCGCCGTCGCATCCATAACTCAGGAATGCTGCGCCGGACCAGGATGTACCTGGGAGGAATACGCGGAGTATTGCCCGGCGAACAAACGCGTCGACAAGCGGACTCATCCACCATCGGGCGAACAGGAATAGATGCAACGGACCCCGGAACCACAATATGTGTATATGTATAATACTTGTTCGTTCATTTAGTTGTATATGTATATTAAATGAAGTTGCTATTCACATTACACCTATACCGATGTCAAAAAATAATTATAGGAGTATCGTGTACGACGTGTACACGTTGTTATCGACGTTATCGTGAATGTATTATTAAAAATTGTCGTGATGCAAGATCGAAAAATTAATTGGGCAACGCTTATCGTTTCACGTGTTTACCACGATAAAAAATTCCTTGCTTTTCGCTCCCGCACCCCAAGTCGATGCGTTATATTATTTATCCTTGTCGAGCAACTGCTACCAGCGCCCGCGTATCTCCGTCGCGAATCGCAGATCTGCACTTTGCGATAGCGTTCGCTGCAGCCTTCCCCACTGAAATTGAAACATTCGATTATTTATTTTAACCGTACTTGGCTAGCGTTGGTTCTCGGCTTTTGAATGGTATCGTTAATCACGAATCTCCTGCACACCTCGTAGACGCGCGATGCGTTGAACGGCGGCGTTGAGTTCCTTCAGGGTACGAACGAGATCGCGGTAGCTGTTGGCACCGATTTCGTGGTCCCGGATAAGATCGCCGTTGACGGCCCGAAGCTGGGCAAGTCTGGTTTTGGCGTTCTTCGCGTCACCCAAGATCCTCGCGTCTTCGGTACGGACCAAAAGGTTCCTGAGCATCGCAGCGCCGCGTGCCTCGCCAGCTCGAAGCCGGATTTCGGTTTCGCGAAGACCTGGGTACGAATTTAACCGCTTACAATCGGACCACTTCGTTGCAATTCAAACAAGGGATGGTAAAATTCGTCACCCGTCAGGCGTTCCAAGGCCTCGGTCATCAGTTTCTCGTCTTCAGGAAAATTCGCCTCCGCACCAAGCTCCCCGAGTCCGAGGTAAGATGCCAACGACTGAACGACTTCCCCTGCGAAGTTTGAGTCCTTCGTTCGAAGTCTGATCTTTCCACCGCTCGTCGCCTCCAGCCGGTGTAGTTTCCCGTCCCTCAAACCTCGCAGACAGACGTTCAGCGTGCCCGCCGTCGGTCCCACCTCCGCGACCTCCACCTCCGTCTCTTCGGGTAGTATGAGATTTTGTCCAAGCCAAATTGCCACTCGTTGGGGTCTCTCCGCCACCTCAACAGTCGTAAAAAAATTCTCCAGTTAATTGCGGTCTGATTATAGTGTGACTTTTGGAAATTGAATTGCATGGGAAGAACTAACTAGTCGGTCAAGAAAAAAAAAAAACGGCTCACCTCGATCGTGACTCCAGACTCATCAAGAAGAGCGTCTTCAACGTCGATCGGTTTCTCTATCCTTTCGTACATGCAGAACCGCGGTAGCTGCCGCGTCAGTTCGAAAACCTATTAAATCAATCAAGGAAAGAACCTATCATGTCACTGGCCATAATATTTTACAGATATCAAAATATACCCGAGGAGAATACCTGAAGAAGATCGGCGCCCATCGGCCCGACGCAGACTTTGACGTGGACGTCGACGGGGGAGTCCTTTGGAGGTCGGAGTTCAATCTCGATCTGTCCGCAGGGTCGACTGGGGCGATCAACCAGAGTCTCACCGTCGAAGACTCCCTCGGCGAAGACGATGGCGCAGTGAACCAGGAGGCCGGGACCAGCTGCCAGTGCCATGCGGACTGCTCCGTCCCCGCACGAGACCTCCACTGCTAGTCTGGACGCGAAACTTCCGGGATTGGCAGCCCTGTGTCTCATCTCCGCTATCAGCGCCTGTTTCTTGGCCAGCAACTCCCGCATCTTGTCGCCCGGTTCCGAAGCCTCCGAAGAAGCTGCTCCCGGCCCGAAGCCCCTGACTGTTGTAATCGTTTTGGGAGGTTGAAGCGGAGATAATCATTACCGTTCTTCCTTGAGAAAATTATTTTCAGACATTGTTACACCACCTTCTCCAGTCGCCGAGACGACGACCAGGTCGGGTCTTCCGGTGTGGCGATAATCGGCGCGTGCGATTCCGACCACAGCTGCGGACAGCTGAACCCGAAAGACGACCTCCCCTGTCGCCGGCACCCTGGCGTCGACTTTGCCGCTGCTCCACCCGGTGACGAGTTCCTCTGTGCCGTCTCCGTTCACGTCGTAGCCGCGAATGGCCACCACTCTGTGCTTCGACTGCATGGTGCGCAGGGAGCAGGGAATTCAGTTATTCGTTACGCAAATTGTCTATTTGTGGAATTTTTTTGTCGAGCGTACATGAATTACGTCATCGAATCTCGAGGATTTTTGATCCCCCCTTCGGTCCTCTTTCCTAAAACCGATGACGTAACTTACGGACACTCCCTTCACGGCTCCGCACCGACCTTCACACGCCAGAGACGCTGCCCCATCTCGTAGACCCCGACGGTACCGTTTCCCACGGCGTAACCGAACTGGCAACCGGAGAGGGCAACCAAGGCCGTGACTGGCGCCGTTTCCTTAACGTCCCAGGCCACTGAGTCCCCCTTCAGAGCCCGAATCTCGAAATCAACGCTTCCGAGGATCAGCTAGGGTCATCGGTCAAATTTTAACGTGGTTGTTCGAAACATGTATGCCTATAAGTATCTTTGATGTACCGCGCACTGTTACGAAATCGGATTTTATACTCGCTTCGTTCGCGCCGTCGCCGTCGAAGTCGAATATCATCAGGGAGACGACGACGTCGCCGGTTACCGTCCAGAAGACCTCCGTACCCGAGGCGTCCAGGACGGTCACTGAGCAATTACCACCTATAACGACGACGCTTCGGTCCGTCAGCCAGCCCAGTTTGCCGACGGTGATGGTGTACGCCCCGTCAGACATCTGCGGTCGAACAATCCAGCGTGTTATTCCAGAATTTTTTCAAATTTTTGCTCTACTCGACTGTGTAATAATTTATTGAAGGCTCACCTCCTTGTAAAACACGTCAGCGTTATCCTCGACGTTGTATACGAGAAGGTGAGTCGCGGTACCGATCATGAGAACATCTCTCTCATCTTCGCCTAACCGTCCGGCGTACAGGGAGGTCACCTTCAAAAGTGAGGAATTTATTTTTCATGAATAAATTGATCCGGAACGCGTTGAAGAGGGCATCAATTTTCACTTAAAAGAATATTCAGCAGAATCAATATTTTTAAATTACTCGACAAGATCGTCGTCTATTGAAAATGAAACTGACCGATCCGTGATTAAGTATTTATAATAAGGGTCCAATATGTCGTTTTATAATTTAATTATGAGAGACACGAACAAAGTATAACCAACGTTTTCAAATTCATAGTATATTCGCAACCGGGTCTTCACAGTTTTACCATAAACTGCAGCACCCACCTGTTTGCCGATTCGCAATTCGGCAAGTTCGCCGGTCCAAGCAAGTCTTCCGGTTTTAGGATCATCGTCGGGATCCGGAAGCGGACGACGATGTGGGCTGTGGACGAGGATGTTGCCCCCGGAAGTAGCGACTACGATGCATGCGTGAGAACCGTCGAATTTCCCGCATGCGACAAGGCCCGATTCCACTTTTCGCTCAAGCTGGAGAGAAAACGCTGCCATTTCGAGTCGCGCAGCGCCGTACACAAACGCAATGTTCGCCCCGAGGAAGCCTACTAATGGCTCACCTGCGAGGCACTTGGGCTGTTATTGATTATCTGAATTATGCAAACACGCATCGGGAGCCTGACGTTGAGCTGGCGACGTTATTTCATGTCGATGAAAGTCACGCGACGGCAAGAATTTTGTAAATTCGATTAACAGTCAACCAGGCCCAGAGTTACTTGACTGTGTAAGCTTATTTGTTTAAGCGCCGAAATAGGCAGGGTTTACTTGCTATGAAATATAAAAAATTTCCATATTCCACATCGAATCGAGGGAAAGGCAGGGTGACGGTGTTTTTCGTATTTATTATTTCACGTACAGTTTGAGGCCCGTTACAGAAAAATTAGGATTATCGAGTAGGAGCGACAGAGATAGGGAATAAATAACTATGTGCATGAAATTATACGTCGAACGTTGGTGGTTCAAGCCTCGCCGCGTTATCTCTGAGCCCCACCTCCTCCGCCGCCGGCGCCGCCAGCTTCAGGGTTTGTCGCCGACGAGAGTAGAACGAATATGACGGCAGGTACTATGTACATCCACTGAAATTCATATAAAAAGAAAAACCATATAGACAGAGGACACTTGCTGTGCGACAGTTATATGTTGTGTTAAATTACGCTCGAGACAAATAAACTGCATCAAATATTCATGTCAGGGCTAACTGGCCGTTACTTATGCGGCTCGTCGATTCTCGTAAACACTTCCAAGGCTGGCCGATATCATACGCGGCTTGTTGTTTGTCGCGTGAGCAGTTTTAAACAGTTTTTCCTCGCAATGCTAGACTTCCGAATTCGGAAGGAAAAGCAAATATCCATTGCGTCAGCGATCGAGCGCGCTTACGTATTTCGCCAGGAAAGATCTGTTGTCCTTGGTCTCTCCCCTTTCCCTGGCCTCCCTCTCTCGTTCCAACTTCTGTATGTACGTCGCCGTGTCCGGAACTGGGCCTGCCTCTGGGTACCTGACCTGGACCTCTGTTGTCCACATCTGGGTCGACGGAACTTCCCGGGAACACGGACCGTATGAAGATAGGCTCACCGCAACCGGCTCCGCTGCTCCGTCCAGCCACACAGTCAAGAAATCTTCAAGTTCGGAGCCGAGTACGAGGCACTAAAAATAGTGAATTCTGATTGAATAGCAAAATAATCAGCGGTCCCAGTGCCATTAATTTTGCTTATCAAAGAAAAATTCTTATCAAACTATCCAACACCGAATAAAAAATATTGTGTACGAAATTAATGCGTCGCGTCGGAGTACTGATAATCTTTGCCAAAACGTTGTAAACATGTTCCAAAAAAGAATGGCTTATATTTCAGTATCACGAACCGAACTTACTATCTGGTCAAAATTTTTCCATAATGAATTTGTATTTATTAACAGAAATATCTTACGGCACCAGATTTGGAAAGAAATACAATTTTGTTTAAGAGTTTGTTGAAAAGTTGTCAGAACGATTTAATCTGACTGATAATACAATTAAAGTGAAATCTATTAAAGAACGTAAAGCCCACGTTTGCTTGACGATAAGGAATTAACAAGGCTGTTGAGCAACGAAAATTCAAAGCAAGAAAGATGTTGATACTTCAGAAAGTCAAACAGAACCGATGGAAAGGGATTGCTCAGTAAGAAGTTCCCGTAAGAAATCTTTTCAAACATTCAGTAACATTTGTAACGGAAAATCTACAAGATAAATTATTAACAGGCCAATTAATTATCTTCAATACTTAAAAATCATATTAATTGCAAAGGAAATCTTATAGTAATGTATTACCGCCGGGACAGACGTAAAGAAGGTTGTTTCCGTGCCAGAGGAACCTCGCACAGATGCCTTCAGTCGATACTCTCTGTCATCTTCAGCCAATTTCCGTAACTCGTCAAGTTCACTGGATTTGAGACCGGCTTGCGCTACCGTTGAAGCTCCGCTGCGAACGCTGGTGACAGTTATGTTGCCACGTTCAATAAAATTCGGCATTGGTTCCTTATTTAAAGCATGCCATACCCTTAAACGGAGCCAACCGTCGTAATCTAGTTCGCTCTGAAAGAATTAAATAACAGGTGTCTATATTTTGCGATTATAAGTTACAGATAAGGGCTAAAAATTGGTGCCGAAGATTGAAATCACCGGTAAGCAATAAAGAAAAAGAAAAAAGAAAAGAAACGAAGAGTTAGGTTAGGGCGTCGGTAATGGGGAGCTGAAAGTTGAACGAATTGTTTAAAATCGAGCAGTGAGTACTAACCCCAACAGCGGAGAGAATAACTGCGAGTAATACGGGTATCCAGGTGTAAGGTGAATTCATTTTATGATTAATCTATGCAAGGATAATTAATTGCGGGATCGACTAGTATTTGACAGGTTACTACCGCTGCACCATAATCTGTGTACAACGTGAATCTGTCGGCTTGTGAACCAGCCTTGTTCAATAAAATGGGTCAATTTCTGGTTCGAATTTTTTTTAAATCATTCCTGATTAATTAAAATGAAATAGGTAGTCCCGCTTGTGAAGCAATAGACACGATTATTAGGCAGAACTTAATTAAATGGCGCAAATTGAACTGACGTAACGGGATTGCAATGATAGTATTGGCTCTTTAATTCGAGCCGACTACGACTATGTAAGATAATTATGCGGAGCACTTTAGTCATTCGCAGTAGTTTCGGTCGGTAAGAAAGAAAGCGTCCATTCAAGCATGGTCTGTGCCAGCAGCATGCTTCAATGGAGGAGGATCGGTGAATTGGAAGACGTTCTGATCATTGGAAATTGAAAGAATATTCTGAATCAGAAATTCGATTTTTGAATGATTTCAATGGGGTAAAGTTAAATAATTCTACCATATATATTTATTTGTTCTATTACTCTTATGAAACGAAGTTTCTCTCACTTTTCAGCTTTTCAGATGTCGGAATGAACGATGTCTGCGCAACTATGCCTTTAGAAAATACACCCAATTTGGAACATAGTGTCATGCCTCTGAATCGGGATGAAAAAAGTAATTCCTTAGAACCTGAGAAATGCCACAAATGCAACCATCCTGGTTGTGGCGCTACTTTTTTACGCCCTTCACGACTAGCCAGACATCTTAGGCAGCACACTGGCGAAGTATGTTGTTTCGTAGCTGCTTAAGTCCTCTATACTTACAATATTTTGCACATATCATGATTGAAAATACATTCTAACAGTGCATTGTTTCAGAGGCCTTTCAATTGCGATTATGATGGCTGTGACAAGGCATACACGAACAAATCACACCTCGTACGACACAGCCAAACTCACAGCTTGGTTAAGCAATCATTTCAGTAAGTCTTCTTGCTACGGAGCCAAAGCTCTTATACCAGAATACATGCAGATTGATTTCATATCAGAGTTTGACAAAAATCTTCCTTTTTTCAGATGCTCTAAGTGTTCTTTGATCCTCAGTAATCGACAGAATTTAAAACGACACTATGATCGTGTTCATACAGAGAATAACAGATTTTTTTGTAAAGAATGTGGGTTAAACTTTCTCAAGGAGCAAAAGTACAAAGAGCATGAGGCTTCGCACAGCGGTGTTGCATTGTACAATTGCAAAGTATGCTTTAAGGAATATGTAGCATTGAAAACCTTGAAAAAGCATGAAATGACGCATGAGAGTAAGAAGCAGTATTCATGTCCGGCTTCAGGCTGCTCGGAAGTATTCGAAAAATGGTCTTTACTTTGTACACATAAAAAAAACTTGCACACAAGTGGTAAGAATTGAATTTTCACGTATACTTGTAAACTAGGCTTTGATTTCACGTTTTCGTATGCTTACTAAATTCTTGATTGTTTCTTCACAGAATACAAGTGCAATGATTGTAAAAAAGTATTTTTGAACAAGGCACAATTAAAATCGCACTCGGTCCTCCATATTGATGATCGGATGGTTGTACCGTGTCCGTATGACAAGTGTCCTCGGTTTTATTTCTTCCAACGCAATCTAAACCATCACATTCGCACTAATCATCTTGGCAAAAAGTATCACTGCGATATTTGTGACACAAGGTTTTCAAGCAAGCAGAAGATTACGGAACACATGACTAAAATTCATCTATCAAAAAAGAAGAAAAGAAAGAAGGCAACCGGTAAATCAGAGAGGAAAAAACGGAAGGATGCTGGGGTGGCTAAAAAAAGTATGCTGGCCAAATTAACCGGATTAGATTTACCTCACGGTATCGAGAAAGAACTGTTAAACAGAAAGACTAGGATTCAAGTAACAGAGGAGGATTCTGTCCGGCATCAAGAGAAACAAATTGAAACTGTTAGGGTGATAGGAGAAACGGTTCAAATGTCAACTAACGAATGTAAAATGGTAACAATTAATGGTATACCTCAAAATGCAAGCATAGAGACAGAAGGTAAAAATGAAACAAGAAGAGAACGTCCTGATACCGTTCATAAAGACCAACTTGAAAGCTCCAAACGTACTAGTAAACAAGTTGATTGCGATTCAGGAACCTGATGTAAAAATCGTAAAAAATAAAATAAAAATTAATTGATGCACAATTTTTGTAATTTATTACCATTTTAAAAGCTTCTCGCTCTAAGGAAGAGTTTGATTCTCGCGCGCCGGCGCCTGTGCAGCTGACGCCTTAACCTTGATTCATGATTGGTTTCCTAAAATATTTCCCAGCTGATCAGAGAGATCCTCGCAAACGTGAATCGCGACGTGTATACATCGTGGTACAAATCTACCATTTGAATCAGCGGGGAACGACGAACATCTCGATTCTTCAGAGAAACACGTAAAGAAAATAAATAATAGTCCAAGTGTTAATTAAATCAACTTCGTAACATTTGACAGGAAAGGTGAGGCGATCAAAATAGCGGCAACAAGATTGTGTCACTGTGCAAAAAACGCGGGTTTCATCAGTCATAATGATATGTTCAAGTTCCAACGCACATTAAATGAATGAAATTGCATAATTTGCGGCTAATAAAATTCATCATCCGCTTTCAAATTCTCGTCGATCAAACACGTTCCAACCATTTAAATTAAATTTATTCTCTACACACCGAATCGCTTTCATACGTCATCATGTTCAGAGTATTCAAAACTTGTAATTTATTCAAACAGAACAAAATATTCACAAGGAGGATGGCTGCTGTTAATCTCAAATCTCTGAGTGACGAGAAAATTTACGAATTTTTAAACTCGTTTGACACAGTATTAACCGATTGTGACGGTGAGTATAAAATAGATTCAAAATATTGTTACTCCAATTGTTTTTTTTCATGCAATAGCTTACAATTAGACTGCTTAATTTGCACTCATGTTTTGTTTCAATACTGATCCATAATCAGAGGATAAAAAAGGATCAAATAGAACGTCAAACAAATTTTTAATTTCAATCCTTACGGCTGTAAAATTTCAATGAAATATTTTTAATTAGGTGTATTATGGATGGAGATGACGCCTATCAAGAATTCTGCCGAAGTGATGAACAAGTTTCACGATCTCGGCAGACAAACTTTCTACGTAACAAATAACAGCACAAAAACTAGAGAAGAATGCCTTGCTAAATGTATCGAGCTCAATTTCCATGCCACTAAGAACAATATTTTATGCACATCTTATTTGGCTGCCTGTTATCTACAGGATTTGGGTTTCAAAAAGAAGGCTTACGTCATTGGATCCGAAGGTAAAAATGTTAGAACACCGAAGAAATCAAAAATTCTATGGCCTTGTTCTCAGGAATGGCACGTTAATTGTATTCTATTTATTATAATATTTTATAAATATCATTTCTTCAGATTTTATTCTTATGTACCAAGAGTTTTCACCAGTCTGCCAGTAGATGAAAGATTTTTATATCCCTGAATAACACTTTCTAGTACAGAAAAAATGTTTCCTCCAGACTTTAAAAGTTTATCAACACCGTTGACGATACTACTATGATGTTGAATAAAGTTCTGCGTAAGATAAGTTTTTAAAGCTACAGTTGTTCAACAGGTATAAGCAAGGAGTTGGAGCAAGTGGGAATTGGTCATTGCGGAGTTGGGCCAGACACGATCGAACCAGGAGTGCCGTACAAAACGTTTCAGAAGGACCCAGATGTCGGGGCAGTTATTGTCGGTTTTGACCAGCATTTTAGTTACCCAAAACTCCTGAAAGCTGCGTGCTACCTCAATGACAAAAACGTGCATTTTGTAGGAACTAATACTGACGAACGATTTCCCATGGATGGCGACATCATTGTACCGGGTACGAGATAACAATTTCACTAATTATTTTTATCGAGCTAGTCGAATCTTGCATAATTGGGAAAAAAATCTGCTTATCCGAGCATTAAAACAACATACTCAAAGTGAGGTAAAATATTTTATTGTTAGTCAAGATAGCAGCGTATCTACTCAGTGGCTTTGACCGTAAAATAAGAAACCGGATTTACGATTGAGTAACATACCATAAAGCTAACAGAATTTTTTTTCTCACAGGTACCGGGAGTTTAGTCAAATGCGTGGAGACATGTGCCGAGAGAAAAGCAGTAATCGTAGGAAAGCCAGAAACCTACATAGCTGAGGCTATAATAAAACGTTTCAATATCAATCCGAAACGCACATTGATGATCGGCGATCGTTGCAACACTGACATTTTACTTGGGACTAGATGTGGTTTCAAAACTCTTTTAGTATTGTCCGGAGTAACTTCTTTAGCGGATGTCAATACCTGGAAACAGTCCAATTCTCAAGACAAGTTGGACTTGCTTCCACATTATTATGTAGATAAATTAGGCGATTTACTACCGTATTTAGAAAAATTAAAGCCTAGCAATGAAAGTGCGTAAAAATTTAGCTTACCAATTTGTATATACCTATATTTCAAACTATTATTCTATTTATTCGTTACTATAACTGCAATAGATAAAAAATGTACATGCTGCGTAATGAACTTGCCAAATATTTTTCATCTTATTTTATACCGTAAATCTAATATTTTGTTCGATCGTTTCGTACGAATGAAAGTTAATTCGCGGAGGAACCAGTGATAATTTGTATGCTGTGATCTATAAAAAAATAGTAGTTCACATTATAAAAGGGTATAAATAAAGTGTTCCACATTGTTTAATAATTCTAAGAAATGTTTTTTGCAACATTTACTTGTAGGTTGTCCACTAACTTGTGTTGAAATGATAATAAATCATTACCAAATAGCTGTCTTTATACGTGTTTGTTTTGTTTGCAAAAGAAAATGTCTACCTGTCACTTAAGTACAGTGCTTAAGTTGTTTTCAAAATTAACTGAGAGTATTTATGATGTGTATGCTTGGTGAAGTTTTAGACACTGGCTTTAAACAGCGTCACATTGTCTCTTCGAAACTTTCTAACAATTTATACTTTCTGATAATGTTGCCATAAAATTAAAATGCATTTAACAATCCCGATTCTCTATCATATGTTCATTTCCTGTAGCCGACAAAGAAAACGACAAACGATTTCCCACTCAAAGATCTAATAATAGATTGTTAGAAGTCACTCATTCTCTGTCCTATATCTGCATGGGCAGCAAATTATGTAAACAAAGCCACGTGGTATTCAAAATAATTCAGATTGCCTTAGGACTTATCTAGTGACCATTAGCAGTATTGTGTTGGAATTCGACTTTTACTAATCCGTCCATAACTGTGTTGAGACATCCCGATATCACAAAATACGAGTTTCTATTTACAGGCAATCACACAATGGCTGCAAGTGATCTTCAATCGTTGTCTAAAGAGGAGTTGAAGAGATTTGTAAACTCGTTTGATGTCGTTTTGTCGGACTGCGATGGTGCGTGCGATAGTTCGCATCATTTATACAAGGAAAGAAAAGTTACCTATATTTGTTGTGTGAATTTCAGGTGTCTTGTGGGTAGAAACTGAGCCAATCCCTGGATCTCCTCAAGTTGTGAGAAGGTTAAAAGTAATTGGCAAAAAGTTCTTCTATGTGACTAATAACGCCACAAAAACCAGAGCGGAGATTCTTGAAAAATGTGAAAAACTGCAGTATCAGGCTAAATTGGTAAGTTGACGCTAATAATATGCTGACCTAAAGAAAAAAATCTGTATAATTGCAATGGCCCGTGGCCTCTGAATATTTATATAGATTGGTTGACAGGAAGAAATTATGTGTACTTCGTACTTGGTAGCGGCATACCTGAAGGAAAAAAAATTTAATAAGAAGGTGTATATCGTTGGTACAGAAGCCATAGGAAAGGAACTGAATGCTGTGGGCATTGAGTATGTTGGATTGGGGGTAAATATCTCGTTTTGCAATCCTCTTCGTGACCCGCCACGTTTCACAGAGTATCACATATGACGATACCAATTTTTCAGCCCGATAGACTGGTCAGTGACGCGTTGGAGATGATTCAGAACTTCAATCCAGATCCTGATGTTGGAGCAGTAGTGGTTGGTTTCGATGAGCAAATTAGTTTTCCAAAAATAGCTAAGGCAGCAACCTATGTCCAGGATCCAAACGTACATTTCATTGGTACAAATAGTGACAATCGAAGGCTGTCGCCAAACTCAAACATTTTTCCAGGTGACATATTTTCTTCAAAGCAAAGTGGCTTATTTTTCAACGTAATTATTAACGTGCCAAAGATGTGCACAAGTTCTTTTTTTTTTCGTCATGTGAATTATAAATTAATGTTTCAGCGTCCGGTTGTATGCTGAGAGTGATTGAAGCAGCGGCAAATAGAAAAGCTGTTTTACTTGGCAAACCAGAGCGTTACATGAGCCAAACGATCATTTCCAAGTACGGCTTGAATCCAGAAAGAACTTTAATGATTGGCGACAAGTATGTAGATGGTCTGTGAACAGTAACGGATAGCCCGATTTTCACTTGAATAATCGATTGTGTTAATTGTTAATTTCAGAGGGGACACAGACATCTTATTGGGAAAACGGTGTGGATTTAAAACACTTTTGGTTCTATCGGGTGTAACGAGTCTAAACGATTTAGAAAGATGGAAAAAATCCGACGACAAAGAGGAACGTGACTTAGTTCCCGATTACTACACGGAGAAACTTTCCGATTTATTACCTGTGCTATCAAATTTATAGGAAAAATAGAATTATGTGTACCTGAACTAATATTAAGCTCTTTATTAGAATGCCTAAAGCATTGGATAATCTCAATATGTAACAGATGATTAAAACAAAAATGTCGAATCTCGTAGATGAATAGAAATTTGCGCAACGTTTTATTCTTCTAGCTCGCAATTTACATTAACATGTTTTACACGTAAGTAGAGAGAATGAAAATAAAGTTCAAGTATGTGAAAAGATTCCATACTTTGAGTAAAAAGTATTTCCAATGTTTTTACATCGTATCGTAGTTATCAGAACTCTTATCATAGAAACGTGATTGGAACGTTGAAACATCCGTTTGAGTCGGAGTTTCTGTATGGACAACTAATTTTGTAAAATCAGCGAATGAGATAAAGACCACTTGTTACGCTATCAGAGGCACGTATAACATACGCTTGCTTGTCAGCTAGATGTATTGAACGTTCTTTCATTTGTCCTTGAATCAGAAGGGCTGTGTCTGGGGTATATCACGTTAACGTTCTATCTAGTCTATCTTCTAACTATCTAGTCAAGCTTCTAAAATTAACGTTTATGGAATTTTCAATATAGTATATACTGTATTACCCACCTATTGCTCAACGTATAATTAGTGAGTGCGGTCAAATTTCACACATAGCTACTCCTCTTTTGTCCATGAAGTTTAAGTAGTGTCATCGCGTTTGTGTTGAGTCACATAAATATTAAATGTATCTGAAACTACATTTCACTCAAGTAACTAATGCGTATCAGGAAGGTCGCTCAATAGTGGAATACATACATGATATGTGTAAATATTGAGTTTCAGGTCACAATAAAAGCTAAACTTACCTTTTCTTGCTGTGGAAATGGCCGGGGTGGATTTGAAGACTCTGAAGAGACATGAAATTGAGGATATTTTACAAGGAATCGACACCATTCTTTCTGACTGTGACGGTGAGTGAATTTTTCGTATAGTGCAATTACGTTACACTTTCAATTACTTTTCACTAGTCTTGAACTCAATAAATTTTTTAGAATCATGATTGTGCAATAATTGAAAAAAATTCCAGGTGTGTTACGGTTGGCTACTGACGCTATAAAGGATGTTCCAAAGACAGTTACCAAGTTGAAACAATCTGGGAAACGATTTTTTTATGTTACCAACAACCCAATGGATAGCCGTGAGGAATTTATTGAGATATCGAAAAGAATGGGCTACTATCCAAAGCCTGAAGAAATTATTACAGTTGCTCTTCTAGTTGCAAAGTATCTTAAAGAAGTGAATTTTAGTAAAAAAGTATATGTCCTTGGAAGCAGCGGAATCGGTCGGGAATTAGATTTGGTTGGAATTCAGCACACAGGAATAGGTGTAAGTGAAATTTCTTTCCTATGAAGCCGTGCTTAATCAGCCTTACAACTCAAATCTCTCCCTCCTTGTTACTTTATTCGTTCCATGTAGAGAAACCGCATTAAGACTTTGTAAATTTTCAGCCGGATATTATGGATCCAGATATAAGAACCTATGCCCAATCTTTTGTACCTGATCCAGAAGTAGGAGCAGTGGTTGTCAGTTTTGACGTACACTTCAGTTATCCAAAGCTGCTGAAAGCGGCGACATATCTGAGTGATCCAAGCGTACTTTTCCTTGCCACAAGTACGGACATCCAAATTCCAATATCCAATGTAGCAGTACCCGGTCCTGGTTCCCTCCTAAAGTGTATAGAGGCATGCTCCGGGCGAAACGCTACTATTCTGGGGAAGCCTGAGCCATTCATGAGAAAAGTGATCGTCGACGCCTTCAACGTGACGCCGAAGAGGACACTGTTCATTGGCGACAAGTAAGGATATAAGGAGACATTTGTGATTGTAGCAATTTTCATATCCTTTCTGCAACTTCATCACATACTGCGTTTTTTGTGTGAAAAACTTTTTACATTTCTTTTACTTTTTACAGTGCTCGTACCGATATTTTGACAGGGAAGCGTTGCGGTATGAAAACTCTACTTGTCTTATCTGGAATATCTAAAAGAGATGACATCAAAGTCTGGACTGAAACTGACAACCCAGAAACAAGGGAATTCGTTCCTGACTATTACACAGATTCTTTAGCCGATCTTCTTCCTTATCTAAAATGTAAAAGTTCAGATTAGATTCTATTGGGAAATAACTAATTCACGAGGCTGGTGAAATGATTTTAAAAAATGTGCTCGTTGAAGAATAATGATGAACCTTCAAAATCTTCAAGTGATTTTGAAATCATTACTAGGAGGCTTATGGCTATATTATCGAATTAGATCCAGCCTCAAATTTGAAAAAGTATATCTTAATACGGTTATGGGTCTCAATTTTTATTTATACTAATGTTTGATAAAATATTACACTTGTTTTTCAAATTTTATACAATTTCCTTGAAGAGATTTATTGTTAATAATATTGGCCGTTTCTTTTTACATTCACTTGTATGACATTCATTTTTAGGGTAGACGTAGTTACATAGTAATTAGGTAAAGAGTACGTGGAAGTTTCATTTAAAAACAATTCCGCCTGCACCAAATGTGAAATTATGGACGAGCACATGCCTTTTCCAGTCTCTTCTTTCACGTAAAACTCCAAGAACAGACAAATAACCGAGAGGAACAAATTTTTTCTAATTTTTTTATTTACTTTTGCGAGATCAATTTTTGCGCGCATTAGTTTCGTTTCCTTGAATCGCGAGTAAATTCAATTTAATTTAGAATCAATTTAAAATAGATCTATATTATATAAAAATTCCGATAACAAGGAATAAATCTTTCACGTAATATACAACAACCGGTTGGATAAAATCGGTATCTTTACTATCATATTGACTTCTACGTCATTAGCGCGCATTAACATGGCCAAGTACCAGTAACCTGCTGCGTTATGGTGTAAAACATTATTATTTTACAGTTTAAAAAAAATGTATTATGGTTTATAGGTACATGTATATACACGTTGTAATATTGTAAATGAGGTCGTACATTGGTCGGCTATGTAGACGGAATGTATTTGCTATCTACAAATTTGAATAATATAGTTTGTAAACTTCAATGTCTCTATTAAAAACGGATTAAATCATTGGTATCGCAACATCGCGCATTCTTCAAATTTATACCTTTCTCCGCGACTATCTTTTTTACAATTAGAGTCAAGTTTTATATTACTGATATATCGCCCATATACAGATGCGCCAAAATCACTAGCATGATATTTATCTGCGATTTCGGATCTATACTTCTTAAATTACAACGCACGCGCGATCCGTCGTTTCGTCTCGCTATAAAATTGTCCGAAGCATCTGAATTTCTCTGCTGAAACTTTCCCGTTCTTTTTCACACTTTATACATCAAATAAATTATTTCACTACATACATACATACATACAAACATATATATGTACATACATCTACACAATTATTAACCGCTGGCATAAAAAAAAATAAATAAATAAAGTAAAGTAAATAAATAAATAAAAACGTATCGTAAAATGAAAAAATCATTTTTACGCAGCTGGTGAATTTGTATTGTAGTAGGAAATGCGTTCGCTCCTGGCGAGGTACGCCCACCAATAAAAAACGTTGATAGCTAAAAACAATAGGGGAAAAACTACCCTGCTAGCCCTGTCTATCTTTGAAACCGAATTGTACCTCGGCGTTCTTTTCCGACGTTTTCTAGTCGATATCCTACGCGGAGGTTCCGGCACTGGGGGTGGTGGACTGCACGGCAGGCAAGTCAGCTGCCACTGTCCGCTCGATCGGCGTCGCACTTCCGGAAACGGGATTTCGGAAAGCGGTATCACTTCCACGATCCGTTCTCGACTCGCGGGACACCCTCGGCTGCCTCGAATGCGTGCATTCGATGCAATCGACGATTTCCGCCGCTCCTGACAGGGGTTTAGAAAAAATAACAGCTTCCACAGATCTTCGTTTAGAGAAATTTTTAGTTCCGGTTACCGCTCGGTACTTGGCTATTTTCATTTTTTACCACAATCGAAAAATATACTTCTAGGTACAAAGTGAAAATTAAAAAAACAAGCATATCTGCAAAAGAAATTAAAAAAATACCCATTTTTCTTTAAAAAAGAATTACCAACCTCGTGTCGTTGGCTAGACCTCGTCCAATCATCTTTATCGCTATCGCTGTCGCTATCCATGTCGCTGAAATCCGAGCTGAAGTAACACTCGCCCGATCCGTATTTGGTGAAATAGTGAACAACAGCAAATTGTATAATTGTCGCAAATATGAAAGCGAACGAGAGAAACACGAAGAAATCCAAGGCAGTGGGATAAGGAACTTTTGGAAGATCGGTCCGCGCCTCTAATCCCAAAAAAGTCATTGTCAGCACCGTCGTAATGCCTGTAAAAAAAAAAAAATAATAATAACGTTGCTAAAAAAATCTCTTCAACGATCCATGTAAGTTGATCCGTTGCGAGCACTTACCGAGAGAAACTCTGTCAGCGGTTGCCTCGCGATTTAGCCAAAAAGAAACCCAGGAAAGTACAACAAGGAGGATACAGGGTCCGTAAACTTGGATCAGAAAATTTCCCATGTGTCTCTGAAGATGGAAAGATACCATCAGAATCGAATACTCCCCTGAAATATCAGAATAACACACATGTACCGTCGCTCGTTGTCAATAAAAATATTTGCACTTTACATTTTGCTCTTCGCTTCATCGCGTGATCAGCTAAAATAAAACAGAACAATCGTACAGGATATTTTTATCTGAAAACGATCCGTTCTTCAAGTTCATCTTTTTGCATTGGGATAGAAAAGAGTTGATCCGCAGTCCCTGGCAAAGTTTTTCCCGAGGTTTTTCCTTTAAAATTGGCGTTCCCCGTGTATCTCTGGAGTTCGTATCACCGTTGGGGAATTCCCCTCGTAGATTTAACTCCCCCGTGAATAGCAGATTGCTCATGTATACCTACGCCCGTACAAGATACATACATACACCTGCTTACATGCATAGTATACTGCCTCCGTACGTATCGAGTCTTTCGCGTAGCGCGTTGGTAGAATAAAAAAAAAAAGAAAATACCCGGTTGACTAAATTACTCCGGAGGCGATATGTACCCTGCTTTGGAGACCCGCCCAGCTTCCTTTGCACTCTCGTTCAATATACTCACGAACCGGATATTAGATCCTGGACAAGTTACTCCTCCACCCACCTAGGACCTGCAAGTCCTCTTTGGACTAAATGTCATGCGAAATGGCGTTTCTCGATACGTTGTATAAACGTGTTCACCACACGATACGAAGAGATACACGTAAATACCTGCGGGTGGAGATATTCCCATCATACGAGTTCGCAATTTCATCCCGCTCAAAGCGCCAGACGTTTAATTACGCTGGTATTAAGTAACGTCGCGTGACGAAGAAATTCATGTTATAGGTGAAAATATATCTAAGGTTTTTTCTCGATCTGCTTACTGTGGGTCATTGATGGTGCGGCTGAATGGTTGGCGGTTGGATTAGCGACGAGGTCGAACTGGGAAAGTTTCATATCCTCGGCAATGGCGACTTGTCGAGCCTTGTTCCATTTGTAAATCACGTCTTCGCTCGTGTAACCAACTGTAAACGAAGAGAATCACGACTTCGTTGCTCCGGCGAAAGGGTAGTAATTAGTTACTTCGATGCGAACCGTACAAAACGCGTATACTGTAACATGCTCGAGTATAGTTACACTCGACGTTATAATTAAGTCCGGAAGTTACCCCGGGTTGCCCTCTAAATCCTCGAGCTATTTGTACATCAAACTAGAAATACGAAGCGACCGAGAGCGCGTCGCTTATACACGTATAACAGTCAGGTTCTGACAAGAACTCAAATCTACTTGGATACAAAACAAATCGTTGAACGTAAATCGATTCTTCGATATTCGTTTTCTCCAACTTCGCGATCTTGATAAAAAGCATCATCGAATTCTGAGTAAACAAAGAATTTCACCTCTTTCCAACCAATTGAAAATTAACCAACTCCAAAAATCGCTATAACCGAAAGAACAAATAAATCTGTGACAACTTACAGCTGCCAAATTTTAGGGGGCATCTTTGAATGTCCATGGGAAAGTCCTCGAGGTTCATCGGGCAGCCGGCCTTTATCGTCAACCTGGAGAAAAAAAAAGAAAAAAAAGGTAAAGAAGAGGAAGATGAGGAGGAGGATCGGATATTGCGGAGTGGCAAAGCCGGGCTCGTTTGCCGCCGGAGGCGAAGAAGTAACGACGATATCTACACTGCAGTTTGAATCCGAATCCGCGTACCACTTTACCCCTTTCAAATTCTAGTTTGAGTTGCTGAGTGCCGCGAGTTACTATTCCGGCCTGCGGACTGCATTCTGCAGATCTATGCAGCTGCAGGTTACCGATCCGTTTGATTCGCCCTGAGTGGTTTGCTGTAGCGATTATCAAACGTACCAGGGGATCACCCTCCACTCGGCTCGAGATTCCCAGCCATCGAACCACCCCCGCAATCTGCGCTCCATGTACCTCCCTCTCTCTCTCTCTCTCTCTCTCTCTCTCTCACTCTCACTGTAATAGTTCCGAAGCAGGCTATCGAGAGTCGAGCGTGGTCTTGTCTGCAACCCTCGCTCGATTGAACCCTTCGAGAAGAGCGTAATTCAACCACTGAAACTTTTATGCGCCACCTTAAACTTCGGGACGCGGTGATGCCGAAATGATACACCGAATTCATCCAACTCAGCTAATCCGAGACTTCGTTCGCTGCTTCCTTATTATAGGTATATTTTTCGATCCGCGATGCAGGATGCAGGCTAAGATCGTCCGGAGACGATGTTCAGGATTTTTGTTTATTACTTTCTACAAATTTTCATCCGATACCTCGGATATATCGCTATATCGTATAAGTCGAGCCAATTTCCTTTCCCGTGTGACAAAAAACAATATATACTCGTAGGTACCATACGTATACGCAAGAAATATGAAATACGTGAAAAAATAGAAGATGACACTTTGAGAAGACTGCGTATATTACGTAAGAGTGAGGGAATAATTATTGCCGGGATAGAGATGAAAGGCCGAAAAGTTTTGGAAAGTTGGAATGAGAAAAGAAACAAACATAATAATAATAATAATTGCCCCGCTTCAACGAAGGAGTACAAACTGTATTATTTTCGCGTTTTAATGTATGCAACACGCGACATCCTTTATACGCTGAGAAACTCAATTCCGCAACGCGGGTTCTTTGATCAAGAGTGTTTCCCATGTTTTAATAGCTTTGTCGATTGGCACAATTTCGCTGCAGCGTCAACGCCCAACTTGACTTTGAATCTGGTAGAGGAGTTGACGAGTCCAACCATACGTGTAACGACGTGTCACCAAATACTTGTTTATTACTTCCAAACTGTACATACAAGACGCGTTGAGAATGTTGTGTTGCATGTAACCTAAATAATGTAACTGTATAATTGACGATTCGTCCGAAAGCGGTTTCAAGAATGCCGAAGACCATTTCGTGTATTTCATTTTCAGCTTTGTGGCGTAAGACTTTTTTTCTTTTTTTTTCTTTTTGTTTGTTTTCTTAAATAATAATTTCTTCGCGATAGATCGGTCAGTTTGATACAGCCGCGCTGTTTCTTCGTGAACAATCGAGCCACTTAACTCGTGAAGAGATGAGCCCTTCGTCTTCCTGCCTCCTAAAATCACTCGTGATTTCCTCCCACATTTTTTCACCCTCGCCCTAACGCTTTTCCATCACCGCCTTGATCGTTCCTCCACGTCTTTTCTCATCGCCCGCAACTTATTATCATCTCGCCAAGTTACGCGCACACAGACACACACACATGTAATAGACGTACACGTACATTTGCATAAATTTCGAAGGATGAAGAAGATTCGGAATTTTTCTCAGAATTAATCAAACTTCAAAGCACGCGGTCTCCTTTTTTCAGACCCGAGATAAACGAAACGGAATAGTTCGTAAAACGACCAACTGCCGATCCGTCAATATTTTCACCCGAATATTCGAATTCTAAAAACGGCACAGGCATACTTCGGTGAGTAATTTTATTTGACGAAAAATCCTGTAGAAAATCGCGTTGTCAAATATTGTCTCTGCAAAATTCGACTGATCGTCAGCGACGATAATATTATCGAAACATACGTCAGACGACGGGAAAGATTTTTCGCTCCCGTTTACCTTGGCGATTCCTTCCTTCCCACCCCTCGATCTGCTCGCTGCAAAAGTGTATAATATACGATAAACGTGAAATAAACACCCGTGTGTGAAAATTTGTTTCCACGGTGATCCACCGATTGGGGGTGAGAAGCGTCGAAAGCTGCCAGGATTAGCTGAAATGGGCGGGAGAGTGAGTACGTATACATTTAAGCTCAACTCGCTGACATGTGCAACGACACAACGATGAGGGGGAAACTGCGTATCCCTGATGGGGTTGAAAGCCGTCGCGTCTCGGAGCTTTGGAATGTTTCATCGTTCGTCAACACGTTCCACCACCTACGAGGAGGAACCAACGCCAACTGCCTATTCTCCGCATAATTTCATTTCCAATTAATTCCAGGCAATCGATTTTACGGTACACGCAACGTTTTCATGCAAATTTTTCTTCGCTACGTTGGACATTTCTATATATATACAGCTACGTAATGTACGATGTGATTTAACAGAATTCTTTTTGTTCGATGTTTCTTTCTTATTTTTATTTTTTTTTTTATCTTATTCAAATTTGGGAAAAAAATTAGTCATCCTTATTCAATTCCGAGATGAGAAACTGACGCGATTTTACACTAGAATACAATTCCGAGACACCCGGTGAGTGATGTCGAGATTCAGGAATTGGCTACGCGTCATTTCGGACAAGTATATCTATATGTGCCGACATACAGGACCCCGGAATCCCGGCCTTAACCGTCGGGGATCACCCTTGACGAATGATGAGGACGTTTCGATTGTTTCCTTCGGGAAATGAATTGGATTCGTTCCGATTTTTCTTCGCCCTGGTTTACGCAGATGTATTGTTGCAGCGTGAGGGCGAGAAAACGACTTTTAAGACCTCCTTTATTTACACGATGAGTAGAAGAGAGGAAAGAAATTGCTTGCATCTCTCATCCGTTAATTTCTGTTGTACAGCAGTGATTTTGTACGCGCGAAAGTTGAAATTGGAATTTATCTCGTACCGATCGGCGATTGATGGTGGATTATACTTTATGCGTGGTACTATGTAAGTGTAATAAATATTTTTTCGACAAGAATTTTTACCCTCATTTCTGCAATATTCAACTGCGTATTATTGGCCCGTTGAATTGTTCGAACACGGAATTGAATTTCGTCCGATGGTTGAAAGCACCCGTGTCTTCCGATTTTTATGAAATTTTTGGAAAAAGACATGAGAGAGAAAAAGAAGGAACGAAAAATGTATCGAAAGAGATGGTCTGAATTTAATTTTCGTCAGAAATGGAAAAGAAGAAGAGAAGAGACGGTATATTTCGTGGGAGCTGCGCTGCGCTTCCACGAAACGCGAGAGTGTAAAAGCTGAGAGAACTAAAGAGAAAGAGAGTCTCGATGTGGGCGAAAGACACGTCTGATTGATAGGCTCACTATATAAAGTATATGTCACAAGCTAACAGAAAATTGTTGACAAGAAAATTGAGAGCTTTTCGAAAACATTGATGAAATTGTTATGCCCATAACTTATAGGTACCTAAGGTATAAGCTCGAATTTCAGTTACACAGAGATACTGCAGTTCTTATTTATTGCTCGGCGTGTAAGATATGACGTGATATAAGTTACAATACATCGATCTAATTAAAAATGACGAGTCTATCTCCCCACTCCGGGTACGTTAGTAAAGCCGAAAAGATAAAGCTACGACGAAATGGTGAACAAGGGAGAAGAATGATTGTACAATTAAAACAAAGACGATTAATTCGTGAGAACGATGACGTTACATCAGGGAAACGACTAATATTTCACCTCGCCAAATTAAAGCCGATACTAGGATGCTAGGATATTAGGATGGGACGAAGAGGAGGCAGGATTTTGGTGGACGCGAGGCACTCGCGTTAAAGTTTAAATTTATCTTCTTTTTTTTTTCAAGCCGCAAGCATCAAGGCGTACGACCTGTTCCGATTCGTCATCTGTGTCCTACCCACTTAAATTTGATTTACCCAGAGATACTGTGGCGTTCAGGGTCCATTTTTTTACTCACTCTCGCTTTTTGCCTCATCCTCTTCTTCTTCTTCTTCTTCTTTGTTTGAAGAAACTTTGAGTTTACGGGTCTAAAGTTTCGCGGCACGAGTGTACCGGGGAGAGAGAAAGAGAGAGAGAGAGAGAGAGAGAGGGTGAGAGTGAGAGGGGCGGGCTATCAAGGGGAGAGTAAAGTTGGTATTACTTGCGAGTTAAGATGCGGTAAAAGATTTTCAATACCGGCGCCCTCTATCAGGAATTGTTTAACGTGCTCGAGTGTTAGCTGTCTGGAAATCTAGCGGGAATTCTGACAATAAGTTAACGAAGAACCGCGAAAGCGTATTTAATTAAACATGCAGAGCAATCTCATACAGCTTTCGCCGCTTTCGCCGCCGCGTTGAGAAACTTCGGAAAGCCGCGTTACATGCCTATATTTCATTTCCTCTCCGACGCCTCTCGTTTGCTCTCGCAGTAAAAAGTATTCAAAACGAATTGCAAAAATCATTTGTCAAATTATTCGAGACGAATTTCGTCTCGAGTAATTCGCATCGAGGGTTCGAAAATTTCGGCACTTTTTTTGCACGGAGAGGCGACCTTGTTCGGCAGGATTTTGTACCTATGTATTAGGTAAAAACGTGGCTTGCCACGGATGGAAGCGGAAATAGAAGCCTAGGGGATGTTACAGCGGCCGGCAGAGGATCACGTTTTCCAATTGTTTGCTTACCGCGTTATTAGCGTGGGCGGTAGCAGAAAAAGCTCGCTTTCCTACATCTAGTCTCGTTTTTCCATCCAACTTTCTTTCTTGCCTGGACCAATAAATCCCGAGGTACTTCTTGCGAGGCGCGACGTATACTTTCGCGAATATCACGTTTAGCAAATACTTGCGTACCTACGTTATACCAAATACTCGAGTGGTATGCTCGTCTTTCCGACGTGAGAGGGTAAGAGAAAAAAAAAAAAAAAAAAAAATACTGCCGTCGTGCGATTCGAAGATGAGGGAAGAATACGACAGGGAAATATATAGCAAAAGTATGGAAAATTATTTGCTTGATTGGAAACAACGAGTTTATGTATCTTCCTAACTCGAAAGTAACAACGTTTGTTTTCTCATCGACCGAGCTGAACGAAAGCATAATTTAGGTAAATAAAAAACGGAAACGATGTGATAAAATTGAATCGATGAACCAATTCGCTTCTTGTTTTAATTAACGCAAATTGCAATACTTTGGCCAACTTTTTTCCACTCCTTTGTTTTCTTTCGCGCTACACGGTGAGTCTTTATTTACCACGTCGTAAGATAATATTATTCCCGTGCCAAATTATATTCACCACTTAGCCGATGAAAAGTTCGTTGGGTAAAAACGCGTTGTAACGACGAAAGGTTTCCAACCGCTTGCCAGGAGTTGATTTTTATTTTCACTCTTCGTTTACGCGTCGCTGCTTATGAATTCGCACATCGATGCAACGCCTCTGGTATTCCCTTGGCTCTCGATTATTCCGCATTATAAATCCGTAGTCTATTTCTCTTTGAGTTACTCTTTGGAAATTTCTTCGCCGCCTTCGTAAAATAACGACATCTAAATGGCACGGCAACTTTGTCGATCCTAAAACGACTCCGGCAGATACGCGTCTTCTCAACTTTATCTTTTCCCGCTTAAGCGCAAATCTCTACAATCTGAACAACCGCATCTCAACGAGCGGAGCCTCCGACGTAGGGACGTAAAATCATTGATAAATCATCGCCAAAATCACTCTCTTTTAAGCCCTACGAGAATTTTTTTTCCCTCTTATTAATCCCGCACCTTCTCCTAAGCCGGCTCCGACGAGGTTTCGAGGAGGACCGAATTCATACAGAGCTAATGAAAAGGCGAATTAGCGCCTCGGATCGGATATTTCACGTCGGCGTTAATCGCACGATGTGCAAAAGGAAGTGGAATTAGGCAGCTTGAGTTTGACGTTGGCCCTCACCTCGAGCTGTAAAGCACCCTCCCGTCCTGATAAAGCCTGACGAATCTGTTCGGGCTTGTTATCGTGTGAAGGTAGCTCTGCTTCCCGTTGTAAAAATAGGTGTCGGGCTTCCATATCCTAGCGAGCATCGATATGCTCAGGGCCAGGGTCTCCTTACCGCCCTTAAACGCCAGCCGTCTGTCGACCCAGGACTGCCGGAAGTAGCAGTCCATAGAGTAGGTCTGCGCAAGGTGTACACGAATTACACAAATTTCCACAAATTGTTTACAAACCAGGTAAGCGGTCGACGAAACGTGTCGCTCCGAAGCAGGAAGTATTATAATATCAAGGAGCGGACGTATCAAGACTCCGCGTTACAAAAGTGGACCAAATTTTGGTCAAAAGTTGGCAGTACCAATAGCGCCGCTCGTAGCGCTGGTATCGTTTGTTCCGATGCGTCTGATGGCTGGCAACGCCAATAAACCGTCAAACTTCTGCGCGCGCATACTCCCGATGAAACATACGAAGCCAGCGCTGCGAGCGGCGCTATCGGTACTACGAACTTTGTACAAGAATCTGTTCCACTTTTGCCATCCGACGTATAATAAGCGAGATATGTCTCCTCCCTAATACCAAGGTCCGTGTAAACAGACGAGTGGATAGAGGAAGGTCTTCGCAGGAGGAATTTTCCGAAGGGTTGTTAATTGGTTTTTTTCTTCTTCTTTGAATCAAGTTTCAAGAATCAAAACTTACACATTGTACAGAAAATGGAACAAACATGGCAAACAGGCAAAGACCTACCATTGTCGACTCGTCTAATCTACGGACCTTGCCTGATGTTACTTCCTTCTTCGAAGTACCGGCAATCTCACCATGTCGACTTCGGAAATAGGTCCCATGCTGCGCACCATGATGTCGACTTCCACCGTCGCCGGAGGGCCGCCGAAATCCGGGCGAACACTGTTGTCGTATCCCCGCAGCAGGTTGTCGAGAAGCTCGGAAATGTTGCCGTGGTTGTTGCTCTGGGTTCGCTGTTTCCTCTGCAACGACGGTTTCGAGCCGGCGACGGCTCTGCGAAGAATAATTCCCCGATAAAACTTCGCAGGGACGTTTCTATCGCGAGCTCGTCGCTCTCGTTTTTTACGAGAACAATCTGCAGGCGTGCGGAGTAACGAGAAAACGAGCAGAAAAACACTAGAGAAATTTGAACAAATATTGGGAAGGCACAGGGTGAAGGGGGAACAGGGGAATATCTGCGGAAATTTTCCTCGCCTAGAACCGCGAGGCGAGCTTGAGCTTTGCGTTATAGACCGACGGATTCGGTGAATCGAGTGGCCTGGTTGCTCAGTTGGATTTTCTGGCATCGGACCACGCCGCGCCGTCTCTCCGTATTCTGGATATCGGATTTCAGCTCCTCGGCATGCCTCCGTGCGTTTCCGCAGCCTGCCGCATGTAAAACTCGTGTCGTGGATTTGCTGGGAGAAAAAAAAGAGGATAAGGAAAAAGAGAAGAGGGAAGGAAATACCGGAACCTTCGCACTAATATGCAAAAGAACCGACAAACGTGCGAGATGAACAATTTAATTAATTAAAACGAGGTTATCCGTGATTCCCCAAATTCGGACTCGATATTACAGCTGTCGAAATGAATTTCTACTCGCACCAACAAATTACCGAGCTTTTGTATCCACGCATCGACAAAGCATCGCTCCGAGATGAAATGGGATCGGTGAACGGCGGCGTGAAAAATCCGCACGAAGAATCGTTTGGAATTTCATTCTAAACGATGTTCATTCCACGTTTTTTACCTCGCAGTTTGAATTCTCAGGATCGACAATGCGGTGATCTGATTCTCTCTTATTTTTCGCCAATTTTTTTTTTTTCGCACACGGACGCGTCGTTTGGCTACCCTGTTTCGCTTCCACCTCCCATGAAATTAGGTTTACTAATTCTTCCGGCAGTTCTTCGCAGAGTTTTAATCTCGTCATTGAAAAGTTGGGAGCTTTTCCGAGGTTCGGAAAATTCGGCTAGTCGGAAAGTCGCGAGATCAGGTAGGTATGTACGTACTTCAACGTAAGGCTAGGCTGAATTTTAAAACGTCAAATGGAGGGAGACGAGGAAAAAAAATCGACACGCCAAGTCGCGATTTGTTTGCGAGGAATTATACCCTGAGAAGTGTGCAGCTGCAAAAGCGACGAGTCGTTAATACCGAAGCTTGTTTGTCGTCTCGCTTAATTACCCATCTCGCGCCGTGTAAACTTATACCGATATATCATACATATTATTATCAACTCGCCGTGTCTCGAGACTCGGTTAATTGAACGTATACTCACAGAAACGACGCGTAGGTTGTCAGGAGGTTCGCAATTGCTAGGAGGGCAAGTTTCCTCATGATTTTCGCATCGAGTCGGCCTGCATTTCCTTCACTTATTATTACCCACACTTCGTCCTCCTCGTCCTCGTCCCCGCCTCCGTCATTTTCCTCCTCCTCCCGCTCCTCCTCCCTCGGCGTGAATCTGCAACAGTGAAAATTTTAGCGATAAAACCTAGTTTTTGCACAATCCGTCATCCCACAGGTAGGTAAACGCATCAAACCGAGCACACGCGTGTCGAGTCAAAGTGGAGTAACTCGATTTACGTGAACTTTGTTACCCCGTGCTTCACCGGCAACGAGGGTAATAATTGAGCGGAATTCAAAGAGGGCTCTGAAGCCTGAAAAACCAAGTTAGCAAATCAAGAGCCTCGGCTTTCGATGTTATCGCAGCACAAGGTACGATCCGATTCACCCCTTACGTAATACCGAGAGCGGTATCGCTGTTCGTTGCATAACGAGCATTTGAATAATTCGAGGATATTTCCAATGAAAAACAATTTCTGCTGGTATTCTAAATTATACCCATCGTTATCGGGTATTTGAATATTCCCGAGTTTCCCCGAGTTACGAATTCAGCCGCGTCAATTCGAAATAATCGCCAGCAATCGGGCAGGACGGGTGAAAAATATTGACGTTTTCGTAATCAGCGATAGTGATTCAATAATGACAATGCGCGCATCGCGAATGCATAAGGGGTTTGGGGAGGGGGAGTGGATTTTGCATCAGGCCACGCTCGGTTTGTCAAAGCCAGTCATTCGTTCCCGCGGGATGAAAATCAACAAATCACCAGATCCGTATCCCGCTCATTTGTTACTCGTTGCAGTTCCCGGTGTGCGTATCTGCTGCAGTACGTCATGCGAAACGATTCCGTTCAAATATTGAAGGAAAGGGTTTTTTTAAAGTGGAAAAAACCAAACGATCGATCACGCAAATCGTAGAGAGAAAAAAAAAAATAAATAAAAAAAAACAAGCAAAGTATCCGAGCGGCGTCGAAATCGGGACAAACGAATCGCGGGTTATTTGACAGAAGAATCCCCAGGCAACGTGGAAAAACAACCGTTCATTTTCTGTGAAAAATTGAAGGAAATTTTCGGGAATATGTGCTTTCATTGAACACCATCAAATTCCGGTTTTATGAAAATTACGCGACATTTTTATCGCACAGTCGCCTGGATTTCCTCGTCCTCGATTCGCATCCCGGCAGAATATTTTCGGTGATATCAAATTTGCCCGTAGCCTCCAGTGATTCAGGTAAAGTGTCTCTCGGTTTCGCAGCGTTAAAAATCTTTTCTCGAACGATTTTATTCTTCTTCCTCTGTCGAACTAAGATCAAAAACTTTCGCTCAAGTGAACCGCGGCAAGAAAAGCAAGACAAAAAAAAAAAAAAAAAAAAAAATTAAAATAAAAATCTTCGTTCTTTTACCAACCATTGCCCGTATCCTCAGATTTTCCAATTACAAAATAAACCTTGAAACGTGTTGTATATAGAGATTAGAAAAAAAAAAAGTTCCCAGATTAATAACATATCTTCAATTTTCCCTAGAATAATTACGTAACCTCGGAACGTTGCTAAAGTGAGAATTCCAGTGCCGCGAAAGGTTTCGTTATTATTATTATTATTATTATTATTATTATACGCACGTGTATGGCATCGTGCGCCTCCCTGCACGGTGAAACTGTTTTACATGTTACTCAACCCCGGTCGTGTAGACGGGTCGAAAATGCGGTAGAAGATGATGCATAGGAATTAAAAATTATTCAAATCCGTGCTTCCGCAGCCGATCCGAGTTTCCACCGCGTGATGCTGGCCGCGTGACGATCCGGACAGTCAGCCAGCGATCCCGTAGATCGTTCGAAGATCGCGCGGCCGATCCAGAGTCGAGGCGAGATGGTTCGGGCTTCGAACCCCCGGCTGATGGCCCGGGTCCTGGAGGCCGTCAAGCACCTCGGCGAAGGACGAGGATCCTCGGCTAAACAAGTCCTCGAGGTGCTTCTCAGGCAGGCGAACGACGACCCGCCGACTAGAAACCTCGCGATGCAGGTCACTGATTGCTCTCTAATTTACCCACACAATCGACTAGCATCTCGACAAAAACACCCGACCCCGAGATCGGACGAGTTGCGGAACCTTCAAAGCAGTTGCTCCGGCATCAGATTATAATTTTGCGAAAACTCGCCTCTCCGGTTATCGTCGACAGTCTGATGGAATTCTTTTGTGCCATTTCTTTCCTCCAAAAAGCTCTTGCAATTTTTTTTACATCGCTTGAGAAATCGCTGTTAGGGCACTTTTCCGATTTTATATACGTTCCGTGTTTGATTTCCTTGTTTATTTAAAGAATTGATTTTTCACTCAGAGAAATTCGACCGATTTTCAAAAAGCTTCCAAACACGAGATCGGAGAATAACGTTTAACAGAAACTTGACGCGTCCGCAGGTTCATCGAGCCCTGAAAAATGCGGTTACGGCGGGTCTCCTGCAGTTGCGTAGCGGGCGATACAAGATGCTGATACCTTTGAAAACGGGCGTGAAGAACCGTTCCGGAAGCGGGAAAGCGGTCAAACCGAGAACCGGAAATCCGGCAGCTGCAGGAAGGAAAAATGAGGATATTGAAAAAGCGACAGATTCACCGAGTCCGCAAGCTCACGACGCTCGTCTAAAGAAGAGGTGCGGATTGTTTGTTTGTTCGATCAAGCGAACGGACAAATTTAACAGTTTGTATGAAAAAAGCTGCGGCTAACCGGTTTTCAATAATTCGCTTCAGATGTTCTCACTGCAAAAAGCACAAGCGAAGATCGAGCAAGCGTCACAGAAAGCGAAGCTCGCGGAGGCGAAGACGTCCTACGAGACAGGCGAGGGAACGAGAGTCCCGGAAACGTCGTCGTCAGGGTGACGAGGAGGTTTCGACGCGGCCGGACCGACACCGAAAATCGGACTCTCCCGGTGCCCGAACGGTTCCTGGTAACGGGCACAAGTCCGAGAAGCTGGGCAAGAAGAGGAGGAAGTTGGACCAGGAGAACAACGGGCAGGATTACGAAACCCACGATTCCGTAATCGGGAATCGATCACCCTCGTCTTCCGGGTCCGAGGGCGAGAAGGACGAGCCTCAAAAAACCACGAGGGAGAAACTGAGCTCAGCAGGTAAGGAGGTCGATTCGACAAGTCGAGAAACAGAAGTTTGGCAATATACGTACACTGATATCCAAGTATGTTTTTAGTTACATTGAAGTTCGTTCCATTAAATTTATCGCATAGGTAGGAAATTTCATTCCTATCGTCTCTTTTGAACCCCTTTTTTGTTGAAACTGTTGAAAAAAAAAAAAAAAAAAATCACTTCATAATATCTGGAGCGATTTTGTCAGGCCGTAAAAGAGACTCCTCGTCTCATCGAAGAGGCCCAAACGTGCGAAGAAGGAGTTCGATGAGAGGAACACGCTCGCCTCGGCGAACCGGAGGATCGCATCAGGGGGGATCTAATCACCGCTGCACGATGGATGCGGATGCATGCGAAGACGGGGGGATGGATCGCTGCGACGACGAGACGCAGGGTGAGAATGTTCACGATAATTCGGACGAAACGATCGACGTTGAAAAAGACGCGGCAGCGGCAGCGGCAGCGGCCCGAAACTTGCGGAACAGCGGCAGCGACGACAGTCTTTAGATTTAAAAGATTTTTGAGAAGAGAAGGAATATTTTCTACACCGTCTTATGATAATAATTATTTACTTTTTGTCATTTACATACGAAACATAGTCGTCCCGTTTTCATACGCATGCCGAATGTATATACATGTATTTATATGTACCCCCCTTGTGGAAATATATATCTATAACATATACATAAAAACATGCGACGATCCGTGTGACTAGAGATTTGACTAGATTTGACTAGATTTGACTCGGTCTCCGACTAATAAAAGTTTTCCGTCATATTAGTCCGGATCGTCGAAGTTGCTCCCAATTTACACCCTATAGATATATCATAAATTATGTCGCGTGTACTTTTGTCCCCGAGCTTTCGCTTCGCGGAGAGACATCCCCGAGTGCTTCATAACTCCAAACATGTATAATCGGACACGAACGCGATGTGGATGTGCATGTTGTTTCCCTCATTTCTCGCTCGATCGGTTGAATTATTGTTATTATTATATTCGCCCGAACGTGTCAAGAGCGACAAGAAGTTTCAGTTATTTCAGCAACATTTCGGGGAACGTTCTATAACGAATACGTATACATACTATACTTATACCCGTACACATTGTATACATATACGTACACAAAAATCTACCAGCATGACTGTACGCCCTACAAATACTATGACCATTGTTTGAATTATCACATGTGATTGGACCAAGTACGTACCTATCCTTTCGTTATCAATCACCGTCGTTATTTATTGACCAAGATTTTAACCTCATCCCAAGGATACAGATAATCAAGTGTTATCAATATTGGTGTACCATGGTATCAATTTCAGTCGAAACATCTTACATAAGAATTGTGGGAGAGGTTCAAGAGTCTTTGATAATAACCTTACGTAATTTGTGAAAGACCTCGTATCGGTTGTAGAAAGTACGTACATTCGACGACGGATAAAACCGGAAATTGTAATTTATTTACTCCAGAGGAAGAATTGTTATCTTTGTTTTAAAATAGCCGTATCAAATATGTATACAATTTTTGAGCGGATTCGAAATTTTCGGTGATGCTAAAAACTCTGCGAATATACCTATACATATAAATCGTATTAGACCTGTAGACATGAATATGTTGGATTGCATATAACATGCGTGAGGCAAAGTGAAAAAAAAAAAAAAAACTATCCTCTAGCTAATTCTCAATTTTAATAAATGCAAACAAGAGAGAAAAAGAGAGAAAAAAAAACCGGAGCAAGTTGGCTCAAAGAGGAAATTTCGGGATTCCCTAATGAAAATTCATTAATTCTCCGCAACACGTCCTGCAAACACGTCAAAGAAATTTTTAATATCACGTCTTACTTTTCACACGATTCCGTTATATTAAAGTAAATATTTTCCTGTTTATCAACACTCTCATTATCACCAGTTTTTCATGGAAAATATTCAATAAACATGGGGAAGTAGAAATTTTCGCGGGTAGTAGAAATTTAATTCTTGATTTAGGTAATATAATAATTATACGCATTCACCTCTCCTTTTTTTTATAAACCGCTCAAATTACAATTTATCGGAAAGGGAAACGATTCGCAAAGAATTTGTTTTTCATCAACGTACTTCTATCTTATATGTTTATATACTTATAAATAGTTCCGGCATCTCGTTAGCGACGCGCACATTGTGCAAAATATAAAACGTGTGTGATTTCACGAGGGTGAGAAGACGTCCCTGTATGGAATTCCCACCGGGGGGATAAGATTGAAAGGAAGATCTTATAAAACGACGCTCTCGAGTTAGTCAGTCAGTTCGTTCGTACGTACGTTTGTTCGTTATCGGCAGACGCTGTAATCACCCTCATATTTCAGTTCGTCGTCGTCGCCATCGCGTCTCTTCGTCAATCTCCCTGCAGGGAGCGAGCGAGATAGAAATATTTCATTCCTCCACCGCCAGCTGCCCCGATTTTTGTCCCAAGAAGGAAATAACCCGCGTTTCCGTTCGTTCAATTTTTGACCTCTCCTGTAATACGTAGCTCACGATCAAACTTACACCCGGACGTTCGAATATAATTGTTACACTCGACAGAGAAATGTTGACGATTTGTAAGTTACGCAATTATAGGTAATTCTGAATTCGGCATGAAGTCTGCAGTAAAATAAGAAAGCCTGAACTACAAGTAATACGTAAGATTCACATGAAATAATTGTACCTACGAGTAGAGATATCTGAAACAACGGCGTTATTTTACAACGATTATCAATTGATCGTGATAAAAAATGCGTGTGTATTGTGAAACGATAATTTCACGATATCGATCACGTTTAATTGTGAGAATAAAGTCAACGTTTGACTGTAACAATTAATAATTCTGGCGCAAATTAAATACCGGATAACTTGAAACGATTAATCAACTCTTACTGTAAGAGAGACAGGATTATATTACCAATTCTGTACTTCGACTCTCGAATCCAGAATCTATGTGATTAGACTGATCAGCTGCGCGATATGGAGAGTATACTGATCTGATCGATTCGTACGAGGTTAAAGTTAGTAACGTTATCGGAAAAACTCTATATTTTCTTAATTTAACAACGATTTTGAAGGAACCAAGATTTCGAAATATGAGAATGTTTTGTTTTATTATGGTTTACCGAATTTCAGACAATTCCAAAATCGCGAAATAACGGCTTGTCCCCAGCATAAGAAAAAATAAAATGTAGATTTTACATACCCTGTGGTGAATATATGGAGAACACTTTTTTGGATTGAAATCTAGGTACATTAACTGTAGTAGATCTATCAAAGCATATTTTAAATCTTACCATTGGTTTTGCAACTCTTATCATACGATTTGTAAATCATGCCAAAATTGCCGTAGATTCAACTCCAAAAAAATGCTCTCCGTAATATATTTATCACAGCAGATGTAAAATCTTGTACAATATTTTTCTTTTAGTGTGTAATCCGATGGTATTATTCGTGCTCCAAGTATGCGAAGATAACGAGTCGTATTGAATAGCCGACTGCGGTAATTGATGCAAGTTTATCGAGATCGTTTTGCGAGTATCATCGACACGTCGCAATTGATTGGTTTGCACTTAGTTCTTATCGTACGCACACTGTATTGAACGGTATTAAATTAACCCGCTCGGTTTGCCCGCGATAATGCGTTTTCAGCTGTAACACGTGCGAGGGGTGGATGAATTCCATTTTAGGGATTAACGAAAGTTGTAAGCTGAAAAAATACCCGATAATACCCGGAGTGGCACGTCACGCAAAAAATTGGAAACACATTGCGGATATTCGGTGTATTTTGATTCTAGGATGAATCTATGTAATAATCACAGATGGCTGATACGTGAGAATCGGCAGGAATTTTAAAATCGATTAGTTTCACTCGCAATCAAACGGATGATAAATCGAATTATACATCCCTTCGTTGATTTATCAAACTAATTTTCCCCTCGTTCCTATATTCTACATCGTAACGAAATTATCAGCTAAGCATGAACCACTGAAAATTTTGAACTGTCAATTCGTATCGTGTTTGCGAGTAATTTTTTCCATCGAATAAAAATTAAAAAAAAAAAAAATAAATAATCTTTACTCTTACCAGAAGAGAGATGTATTCTCGAAAGCTGGAATCACTCGTTTTTATTATCTGCACTTGGACGAAGTCAACTGCAAGAGGTCCGTACACAGACCGGTAAATTTTTCCACAAAAGTCACAAAGAAACCATCATTTAATTTTACCACTGCGGCTGCACTTTGTTAATATAAAAACGAAACTGTACAATGCAGGCTAACCAGAGATAATGCTGACAAAAAAAAAAAATAAATGAATAAATGAAATAAAATAAAAAAAACCACACACACACACACACACACACACAGAGGCACACACAATTTGCACGCAAAGGGAGAATTCTGTCGCACTAATTGACCAATAAATCAATCAATCAATTGAATAATCCGGACGAATATCGGCTCACAGGAAATTCGTGTGAAATGAAATGGTCAGGGAAAAATTCTTCATCCTTGCGCCGATTCGCGTAGGGTTTCTACAATATCGCGAAAAGCACGTGGCCGCGCCACGACGCGCACTGACGATCGGTCCCTGACAGCTGTTGGCCGGGGGTTGGGGTTGTCGCAATCCCCCCCACCCCCCCCACTCCCCCCACATCTATTCTCCCGCCCTCTAGTTCTGCTCTACAATATTCACCAAAGCGTAAGGCGAGAGACGGTGACTGACGCATGGATGCTCAATCTGGAAGGGAGTCGTCTTCGATTCTCGAATACCATCGTCGATTAAAATTTGAAAAGTACGTTCGTGTAAAGCTCTCTCGAGAGATTCAAGATTCCAGTGGCGATTTTTATCACGATACGGAGAATTTGTTGAAATAATAAAAGAACATTGTACACCGCGCAACAACTCGACATTTGTACGTATTGTTGATTGTTTCGATTAATTCGTTCTGCAATATTTCGCGACAGTCTTGTAATATTTTCAAATTCAATATTTAACACCTCGTCGAAGCGTCGGTATTTTGAATTTTAACGAAAAGCCAAAGGAGGACGCGAAAATCGATTAGATCGTAAGGTCGGGAATGTTGAGGACTGACGGGGAGAGATCGAGACGACTTTCTTATTAAAATCATAGCCGCGCGGAATTACATTGCGACATGTTTTATGGATCGGTTTGCGATTGCGAACGTCTTTCCGTTCGCTTTAGGGTCTCTTCCCGACAGTTCGTATATGATGTCGTTTGTAAAAGTATACGTACAACATCCCGTATACGTTTCAGATCTAACCCAGAGCTTCTACGATAAATCAGCATTAATAATGGTATTCCAATACAATATAATATCGTAATAAGAATATAAATCGACTGATATACCGATCGAATTTAATCGTTCAACGATGAAAACCCTTCTGCAACTACCGCTGATCGGGATTTACGAGGAATTATAATTAAACGTTCGTCGGCCTTTCTCACAGGAGCACTTTGCGACAAATTGCTGCACCCAAATTGTTCGTTGTTAATTTAAAAATATATATATATATATACTTTCGCTCGATTTTTATTGAAAAATACAGTAAATGAAAAGAAATGTGTAAAGCGTCAATAATTTGTCGTCTTTTTATCACTCTCCTCGACTAAATCTTTATTTTTTTTTCTTCATTCACTGTAAATCGACGAAATTTCGTTTCACCCTGAATTTACTTGATTTACCGATAACTGTACATTATGTACTGCCTCTATTTGACGAAAGAATGATTGTACATACATAGAAGTATGTATACATAGATCCTATATCGGCCTTCAGCTGAGAATACAGCTGGCATTTTTAATTAAGTCTTTCAGAGTCCCCTTTTTGAGCAGGGTCTCCGTTCTATAAGATTCGCATTGTGCCGCGGTGAACCACGTGGCACAATCTATAAAGGAAACCTGAGGGTAGAGGTTCGAGTAGTTTTATGATTAAATTTTTCGTTTTTCTAAATTCTCTCCTTATTTTTTCCAAGCTTTTTCTTTTTTTCGCTCATTTTTCCGCAAGCTGTAAATAAACCTGCGTGTCAAGTGCAGCATACGATATAAATATACCGAGGATTAATTACTGCACACATACATTCACAAAAACGACAAGTTCAAGTCGCGCTTATCCGCACAAATATGACAAGCTTCCTAATATCCATTCCAATTTTCAATTAGACTCTGATTTTCCTTGGAAAAAAAAAAAAAAAAACACGCGGTTAAATGTAATTACGAATCTCTCGCAACCGGTTGCAACAATGCGAAGAGCAAACGTTGACTCTGCGATTATCCGTACCCAACTACACAAGCTTAAATTGTCAAATATTTGTCCATCTTGGGTGTATTTACAAATGGAATTACAACAGTTAAAGTTAATAACAATTGAAAACACATTGCGAGTAAAAGTTTTCGCCTCCATCCTTTAACATCTGCATATATACCGCATTGTTTGACTGAGCAAACAGGCAAAAACTGCACATTCGGGTTTCCGGCCGGGGTGACTTTTTGGGGAAGGTAAAGCTTCGCTGACTGGCTTTGTACCTGTCGGCTGTTATACAGGAGAATGTAGGTTATTGGGCTCGCAAGAAGGCGGCGGCGGCGGCGGCGGCGGCGGTGAATATCGCTGATGATGCCATCTTGAAGTGCCTCCTCTGGCATCTCGTTCAACCCTTACCCTCCCCTCCCCCCCCGCCCCCTTCATCCCTCACCTCGGCGTCCTTCCCCCCGCCCCGTCTGACTACAGCCATTCTCTCCTACTTCCTCGCCTTGACATCCTCCTGACTTCTGCCGGCCGTTTTCATCCGAGGTTGCGAGACTATTCCGGACGGTTAAGGTGTAATCTTAAATCTCGAGTCTCGCCAGACCGCCGTACTCTATAATCGTTGATCAATCACTCTCGATATACATATAATGTATTATTCGATGCCAGGAAAGAAGTCCGTTGTCGAATAGGAAGAAACAGAGAGAAAAAAGAAAAACGAAAAACTTTTCACAGGAATCGAATCTCGATATTTAAACTGTTTATATTATAAAATGAGAGGGACTGTTTTTTTTTTTTTTTTTTTTTTTTTGTAGCAAGTGTCCTGCATGCAGTGTTCCAAAGTATTAGGGAAACTTTTACGTTCAAGAAGTATGAATTTTTTTCCCGGATCACAGAAACATTTTCGAACAGATATAACTTGACAAGTTTAGCTTTCAATTTTCAAATCTTTCTTTTATCACGTACTTGTTTGAAAACTTTTTTCATCCGATTGAGTTGGGAGGGTTAGGGAAAAAATTGATCGGTCGAGAGATGGTGTTCGAATTTTAAACCGACTTTACAGAATTGATGATAAACTTGAGAAGTGAAGTTTTCCATGCATTTACGATGATTTCGATTTAACCACCGCCTAGCTCAACAAGGGTGGAATATTGCCGGAGGCGCGTTACGTTCTGTCGCTGATGGCCGGAGTTCGCTTATTGTTTGGAAGGCGGTTATCATCCGTAGTGTGTGCATACGCGACTGTCTGGTAACGGGGAACGGATCCGGACTGCATAGTCAACAACATTCTGAAGCCTAGAGGAGTTGATAATCATCCCGGCGAAGGTGTGTGAGGCTTTCTCGAATCTGCACCAGAAACCAACTCCAACCTGGTAGAGATCAGGCGCCGGAAACAGAGGCGATATTCGCAAGTAGCGGTTCGCCTGCGAAATTCACCCGTACAACGCCTTCGGCTAATTTGATTCAACGTTTAGGTTCTAGCTATCCTGTCACTTTCTCCCACACGATTTATAAAAATCAGAGCGAGTCCCGCCCGCGGAAGTGCGGATAAAAATCTTCCTCGTTTGCTTTACCCAAACCGCAATTTCAAGAGCTTTCGAGTGCTAATTCGAAACTCTCGGCATCTTTGATTCACAGACGTTGCTGAATCGTGGGGGAGAGGAAACGCAAGCCGTCCTCTTCCGAGTTCAGTGTTGCGGGAAAGCGTTTAATCAAGGGATCCGAAGTTGGTACACGAGGTACCTTATACTCGGTAACATCTCCGGACCTCTCGACTCGTAAATTTAACCCACCTTTGTAACAGTTCTGCGTTTTCCACACCCTGTAGATCCAGGGTAGATATGCCGGATACATGGATCGGCGGCGGGTCACCGTTGGCCTAGTTATATAACCCACACATAGTAGGTACGAGGGCTGTTTACATTACCATCTCATCCGCAAAGAGATTGGCATTGTTGTCCAAGTCGATATGGGGGTGATTCCCCGGACGGCATTGAGGACGGAGAGACAGGGACTACAAGGTGAATAAGAATAAGAGAAGAAGAAGGAGTAGAAAAAGGAAAAGGAAAAGTTTGGCAAATATTTTACTCCTACGGAAAAGTCGTGCCTTCGAGGATGTTCGACTTTCCGAATCACACCCGCAGGCAGATCCATCGAGACGTATTGCTCCTTACACCTGTTCCAAACTCTTGAAGATTTTCACTCTCTTGCCGTTACCAAGAAGCGAGAGACGAAGATTCGATCCGAAGAGAAAAAGAACGAACAGAAATTGAATCCAACCAGTAGCTGATGTATTTTCGTTTTCCTTGCTTCTACTGTTTCTTTTTAAAAATTTCTCGTAACGTCTTCTTTCTCCGCATCGGTAGGACGAGCGGAAAACTAGCGTCAAAGATTTATAAAACGAGGCTTCCTCTTCTTTCCTCCCTCTCGCGTCTCTCGTCGTTTTCACTTTCTTAACCGCGTTGAAAAAGTCAGCCGATCAGTTTCTTGCGGTGATTTTTTTCGCCGTCGGTGACAATACCACCTTCCCGACTCTCGGTACAAGAATATGTTATTCAAGATAAAACTCCACCCCTAACGTATCAACGTATCTACATTTAAACCTCCCTATGATGACCTCCGTCCCACGCAAACCGCACCACGTGTCTATAGATCGAGTGTCGACGTATATTCGTCGTCGGTTTTTTCGTCTTCCACCATAAGCTCCTCGTGTCGAACTGCCTCCGGGGTAAAATCCCGGGACTTCTCAAGATTCTGGATATCGCACGAAGTGGGTGAGTTAAACCTTTTTTCCTTCGCGCTGGCTGTGCGAGAGCTTTCGGTATAAACTGATCACCGTTTCAGGATCTGTATAAGATGCTGGAAAATGTGCTTTCGCAAACTTTATTCCCTTATTGTTTTTCCATCCTTCCGGATTACCCGTCGCTTTGCCGAGAGTCAACATGTCCCGCAATTTCTACATTAATCATCCCCTCGCTTAGGCGCAGACACAACTGGAATTGGGACACTCACCGAGCATCCTGCAGAACCGACACTGTGAGGGACGTAATACTTTGTTAACCGGGGGGGGGGGATCGCCTCTTGTCCTCGGGTTCCAATCACGGAATTAATCCCACCTAAATTTCAGCGCCCCAAGGAGAGATTCCGGCTGGGTTGCAAGGAGACCGGGCGCAGAGCTTGCGCGATTAGTCTTCGAGGTATGAACCAGCCACGAACGAATAGGTATAATAACGCAAAAGTAAAATATTATAACAGGTTGACGAATTCTTCCGGTTATACAACAATCAGCGGGTGACTGATTAATCGCGGATTCGGTTGGTCGCCATATTCGCTGTCTCTCTTTATCTCTCGACAAATTGACGGAGTGGGGTTTTTGTCATGACGGTACGGATAATAAAGATGAGGAGAGAAGCCGAAGGTGGAAAGTGGAGCCGGAGAGGATGGAAATTGATGAAAATTATCGCGTGCCAATTATGACCGACAGTCTATTGTGCGGAATTAATTGAAATTAATTGATTTCACGTCAATCTTACACCTCGTTGGGTATATCTGATACGTTAGGTATGGGTATAGTACTCTCTCTCTCCACGGATGCGATTCGTTGATGATGATAAAATTCTGTTTTTTCCGACACGCCGACAGCGATATTACAAAACTATCATGTACGTGCATCCCAGAAAAGCAAACCCAAAGAACCTTGCGAAACGAAACTTTCTACCAAGTCTATTAATCATCCCTCGCATGGTCGGATTTAATTTTTTTATAAATATACATGATCCGTTTCTCCAGTCTTTTCCCAACGGCGAAAGAACATTTCAGCATTTTGTTTCCCTGTTTTCACTTTCAAGAAATCATCCGGATGAGGGATGAAGAATTTTCACCGACGAGAAATGCTGGAAGGGGGACGACGATACCGGTGGGGAGGAGAAAAGCAGGAAAGAAGATAAAAGTCAAAGACAAATATAGTTGTCGTCTACGTTGGGCTAGGCTATTTGCAAGCTGTCGCTTTGGGGATTTGAAGACTCGAAGGGGCGAACGTTTTGCGAGACATTCATTCAGGCTTTTGGCTACATGTAACGTATCAAGAATTTGGCGAACCACCAGCTACGCCTTACATTACATTATCTACCTATGTAGCGTACATCTTCGAATATATTACTCATTCCTCGATAAGAATTTTTCATCCGTAGACCCGGCGCATCGATCAATGAATAGTTGAATTGTACGTACGTGCTCTTCTTCACCAAAAAAGTGTGTAGAAAAATCATCTTTCGAATAAAATTCACAGAATCCTCTGTTTGGTCTTTGAAATGTTACGGTCTTTAATTAAATTTTATTATACATGCAGCTCGTTGTCGAGTGGATGGCGCCTACCTCAATTTTTTCCACTTCGCTCGGGGTTCGCACTCCCAAATTCTAATCAGCGATAATCTGATGAGCGTTTCCGAGCGTAGGAAAACCGCGGGTTTACGTGCGGAATAGAATTCGATTAAACAGCAAACAAGGTTAGACCCTCGTAGGATTCTGATCGAAATATATTCTGTTTTAAATTCACTGGTTCGTGGATGGGTGTCGTTAAAATCAATCACTCGTCCTGTTTTCCTTAGACAATCGCTGTAGAGGAGCCGAATCGTCTCAGCATTGCAATCGGTAATTCGTACACACAGATGTTTGCAAATGGAAATTGCTTTGCCAATATTTGTGATCGCGGAAGAAGATGAAAAGGACAAGCCCGAGTTAGAAAGTTTCGCGAAGCGCAGTCGCGCGACGTCAATGAAAACGTGTTTCCTCCTTAACGCCACAATAGTTCAATTTACACCGCGTTTCTCGTCTATGTAGGGCACACGCACAGGTGAACGTTGCCCTGGAGTCTTAGAATAAAACAGTGTGTCTGGAATTAGACGAATCGGTAAAAATAGAGACGGTCAGTATTTTTGGCCGAGGCAAAAAAAAGTCTCGGAAAAAACTGAATCGTTCTGTTTCTTCCTTTCACGTTTTCCAATTACGAAAGTCGAGTTTGAGGATAAATGTTTCGGTTACCACTTTTTAAGAGTTGGTGAAATCCGGTTCTGATACGACGGATCGGAGAAGCAGAAGCGGGGATGCAGGGATGAAAGTGTTAGATGAAAAGCTGAAAAACGAAAGGAAAAAGGAACTGCACAGCTGGGACGTCGACGTGAAAGAAAACTAGCACCCGAGAGCTGTGGTAATTGGTTTCTTGAAGTGCGGAGATGTTGACGAGTTTAAATTTGCTCTAAAAGTACGACGTCGCGGTGCAGTGGCAGGAGACGGTGAATTCGACGTGTACCGAGGTCGAGAATTAATATATACCTATCCTATAAGCGATGGATAACCTGAAATTCAATCCCTTAAGGGGGAATTCAATTATCGGCGAAAAGCAAAGTCGCACTTTTCCCACCCCCTGCATTCTTACACTTTACACGACCAAACATATTTGAAAAGATTTCGCGAGTTCGATCCCTCGGGGGTAAACCGCGGTGACGCTTTTCGAATCTCTTTACTGATAAGGGATCCCTGTTTCTTCAATTTCCCCACATTCCTCATGCTGTTCGTATTTCTTACAAACTGTAAAGAGAAAGGTTGGAAAATTTATGAATTGTATATATTTCGTTAAGTGTTTCCTGCGGATAATTGAGAATTACCTGATTCTAGCTGATTCTAACTGACTTGAGATATTTTAGATAATTGATTCTGGTTACACAGCGAAACAGGCAGGACAAACGGTAGTTTTGACTCCTTGTTGGTTCGTTATTTTCTGGAGGATAGACATTATGTGTATATCCTCTTCCACTCAAAGAGTCTTGAGTTTTCGACTCATCACTCGTGGTATTGGCTTAACCAGCTTATCGAGGACTGTAGTTTTTCTTTCCTTAAACATCGTATATTATTGACCACGCATGATTTCCTGCTCATTATTAAGTTACTCGCTCCTCTGCTACTTAGAACATCGAAACCCAAGGCCCTTGGGACCTCCAAGGTGCCGCTGAGTCTAGACACTTGACTCGAATCGTTCGATCGATACTTTTTATCGCATGTCACGCTAGTAATTACCTGTTTGAAGTACCGGGTTCTAACAATAGTGTTACGATAAACAGAACGGCCACATTCACGCCCAAATCGGTATGATCTTATCTTGACGTGACGGGTAAATACACTGCGGTTTCTCGTGCAATCGATTGGGTGGTCAGGTCGTTTTCAGTCCCCTTCAACACTCGAACAGCCATGGATCGTTGGGCCGGAAAAGTCGCCGTGGTAACTGGAGCGAGCTCAGGAATCGGCGCCGCGATTGTCGAGGGCCTCGTCGAGGCCGGAGTTCAGGTCGTGGGACTGGCGAGGCGTTTGGAAAAGCTGCAAGCTTTGGCGGCGAGCCTCGAAGGGACTCCGGGGAAGCTTTACCCCATAAAGTGCGACGTCCAGAAGGAAGAAGAGCTGCTCGATGCCTTCAAGTGGGTGAAGGCCGAGCTCGGGGGCGTCGACATCCTCGTGAACAACGCCGGTGTTAGTAAATATAAGAAACTCATAGGTGAGCTACTACGGAAGCACCCATTTTTCAGGATCGTCCTTTCGATTAACTTTCTGCGTGCTTTCAGAGGAAGACGTCCATTCCCTTCGTAATATTCTTGAAGTGAACGTACTCGCCATGGCCATATCCATTCGAGAGGCCGTCGCTTCAATGAAGAGCCGCAATGTTGAAGGTTACATAATCAACATCAACAGGTGACAGTTCACGAGTTTCTCTGCTCTTCGACAGTTAATTAGAATTGTGGAAGATATTTCTGCGTTGTTTCTCCTCCGATTTACTCGTCAATATCTGGTCGGACATAATGTTGACAATTGGACTTCGTAGTTTATAAGACCTTCAATGCTCTACCCATGACACAGTGTCTTCAATAGTAATTACATCGTCATTATAAATATTTCTACACAGTATCCTGGGGCACGCATCTTCCCCGCGAACCAATTATCCAACGAGTATTTACGCGCCAAGTAAATATGCCGTCACCGCACTAACCGAAACTGTACGAAAGGAGCTCGCCGCTGACCCAACGAATAAAATCAAAATAACGGTATGAGGTTTTCCATATTTTTATACGGTTTTACTTCGCCGACGCGTTCAATTTTGAGACATTTCCAGAGCATCAGTCCCGGGTTGGTTAAGACAGACATCATGCAGGCGTCAGGCGTCCCAAATGCTGATAAGTACTTCGAAGCAGCCGCCCACCTTGAACCCAAGAACATTGCCGACGCTATGCTATACGTTCTGGGAACTCGAAGTATTGTTCAGGTTCGTACATCACATGTTGTCAATTTTGCAATCAATCACTCAAATTCACAATGGACCGAAAAAGCGTCGTGAAACTTGATAATTAGTGATGTGATCTTGAATGTTTTTTGCCAACATTGATTGTGTGCTGTCTTTCGGAAATACAGGTGACAGAATTGACGATCTGTCCCGCTGCTAAACATCTGTCGACAAAATCGGGCTAGGTATGCAAAACCATTAACTAAACGTTATATAATATTGTCCCATGAATTGTAAGCTATTCTCGATAATTCAAAAATTAAAACTGGTTGAAACTTATTTGAGTTCTTATTTTCATCTTTATGTCATATGCAAAATGAGGTGACTGGAGTTAGAGCACACAGAAAATATGTCTTCCAGGGATGAAAAAAAATATATTCGGGGTCTGTGATAAGACATGATAGGTGTAATTTATTGATCCCACCTCTTCTGCACTGAGAGACAGGAGTTCACCAGCAATACTCGAAGGGCCATGAATCATTGATCCGAAAAAGCAATCATCGTGATTGAGGCAAGTGCAGTAATCGGTGTCATAATCTTGAAAACTCTGGTAGAGGCGATTGTTCTATCACTAAAATTATCAAAACGTTTGAAGAGGTTAGAAGAATTGTTAGTAGGAATGGGTGGAGTTGAGGATGAAGTTGACATATGTGGTTGTGTGACACCAAAAATTAGGCTGTGATTCTGAGTGCGTTGGATCAAACTGATAGCACGATATGCTTTAATGATTTACTGAAAAAATGACGCACAAAGATCGGAAGGCAGAAGAATCAGGGCTGCAAGCATGTGAAATCTGTTCCATACAATTTGTTGACTTAATGTGAATCGTTCGATCGATATTTTTGTCAAACATCACGCTTGCGATTGCCTGCTTCAAGTGCCGGACCATAGACTGCACATCGTTAGAGATCAGAAAAATGGCATGGAAAATGAGACAACCGTCTTTACGCCCAAAGCGGTGTAATCTTATCTCCACGTCACGGGCAGATAAATCGCGGTTCCACGTTCGATCGAATAGGTGGGCAAATCATTTGCAGTCATCTTCAACACTCGAACAGCCATGGATCGTTGGGTCGGGAAAGTCGCCGTTGTAACTGGAGCGAGCTCAGGAATCGGTGCCGCGATTGTCGAGGGCCTCGTCGAGGCCGGAGTTCAGGTCGTGGGACTGGCGAGGCGTTTGGAAAAGCTGGAAGCTTTGGCGGCGAGCCTCGAAGGGACTCCGGGGAAGCTTTACCCGAGAAAGTGCGACGTCCGGAAGGAAGAAGAGCTGCTGGATGCTTTCAAGTGGGTTAAGGCCGAGCTCGGGGGCGTCGACATCCTCGTGAACAACGCCGGTATCGCTAATTCCAAGCAAATCATCGGTGAGCCATTGCGGAAGAAGCACCTGTTATCACGGTACAAGAAATCGTCAGACTCTTTCCCTTTTCTCACTCACCGCATTGTTTCAGACGACAATGTCGATTCCTTCCGCGGTATTCTCGAAGTGAATGTACTCGCCATGGCCATAGCCATTAGAGAAGCCGTCGCTTCGATGAAGAGCCGTGACGTCGAAGGTTACATCGTCAACATCAATAGGTAACCATTCTCCCCGTTTATGGCTCTTTCATTCTTATCAAGAATTGTAGAGAATTTTATCGCTCTTCCAACTCAGATTCACCAGCCAATATCACGTTAAACACAAGCCTGGTTCAGAAATGGTGTTCGAGAATTGAACTTACAATTTTCTTCTCTGCACGTATGAATGTATTTACTATCTGGTAACCCGAGTACCTCGTCATTAGAACTATTTTTGTTACTCAGTACCCGTGGTCACCCGATATCCCCGAACCCCAATTTTCCAACGAGCATGTACATACCTAGTAAATACGCCGTTACTGCACTGACTGCGACCGTGCGACAAGAACTCGCCGCTGATCCCAACAACAAGATTAAAATAACGGTATGGAATATTTTAGATTCTCGTATGTTTTTATTTCTCACATTTACGCAATTATTATTACGGAATTATCCTTCCAGAGCATCAGTCCCGGGTTCACTAAGACGGATATCGTTCACGCGTCAAACGTCCCGAATGCTGATAATTTCTTCGAATCAGTTCCCCACCTTGATTCTAAGGATATTGCTAATGCTACGCTCTACGTTCTGGGAACTCGGAATGTTGTCCAGGTCTGTGAATTGCTTATTTCAAAGTTCGTCGTTATTTTTAAAATTTACAGTCAACCGACAAGGTACCATTGAAGTTGATAATTTCAAATAAGTGCAAACTTAAACCGGTCTTTTTATGCTCACAATCTTGAATGTTCTTATTCATCACCGATTTGATCTTGTTCTTTGAAAATACAGGTGACAGAATTGACGGTACGTCCCACTGGTCAACTTCTTGATTAGCATTGTGTCCGATATGCAGATCATCGATTAAATCTATAGAATCGTATCATACAGTGTAAGATGTTCTCGAAAATATAAAGATTACAAATGATTGAAACTGATCTGAACTTTTCATTTTTTTTCATCCCGCAAATCCTGCAAAACGATTATTGAAACTTTGAAAGTGTCACACAAATGAGTTGAAAATTTTGCACATGGCAAATGATTTTTTTTTACCAGATAACGTCGATGCGCACCGCAAGGACCCCTAATTGTATGCAATTCAGGGTACACATACACTCTGAGTATTCAGCATTCTTTCAATTGAAACGAAGTAGTAGCTAATCACCCAATAACAAAAAATATTGCACTGGTCTCTGTTTTTCATTTTCTTCAATCGTGTCGCCATATTCTAGCTTGTTTCTTGGTTCGGTGAAATGAAAATTGGCAGTCAATTCAGCGAATTTCTTCTTCCATTGTCATTGCAAAGTAAGTACAAAGGCTATCACCAGCTTGTTCCTAAATAAGTTCAGATATGTGGTTAAGTGAGAGCACGGTATTGATACATACATGAGTTAAGCTCACCTGATGTAAGTGAAACATTCAGGTCCATCATTAAGTGTAAAGTATTGAACGCACTCTGCCTGTAACGAGCTGAAGCACCGGAAATATGATTGCTGCTTCTGCAAGCTTCAAGGCACGAAGTGAAATTGATATTTGACCCGGTAAAGTCACCCTCGTAATCCTGGGCGAGTGCAGGACTCAGCGGTATGATTGCTGAGGCTTTCATCAAGGCAAGTGTCCTGGTAGTCGGATTGACCAAATATTTGGGGAGATTAGAAGAATTCTCAAGGAGCTTTGGTGGAGCTAAGGGTAAACCTTGGTGTCAGGCAGCGTGACGTTAAAAACGTAGCAGAGCTTTGGAGTGTATTTCAATTAAATAATTAATTAAATAAAAATTATCCAGGCGAGTCGGCTCTCTCGTAAACGAACAATATTTAGTCGAACTCGACACAACTCTCTGTTACATGTGCAAACTTTATCTAATCCGAAGGCATGATAAAAAAGATTGCAATTCAGAGAGATTAGGACTGTAAGCATATCAAATCTAATCCACAAAATTTGCCAACTTTACGCGAATCGTTCGAGCGATACTTCCTATCGTGCGTCACAGTTTATACGATTACCTGTTTCAAGTATCGGACTGTAAACTGCATACCTTTAGAGAACGGAAAAGTGTTACTGCAAACGAGAGCGACAGTCATCCCCAAAACCGTACAATCTTATCTTGGCGCAACGGGTAGATACACTGCGGTTTCTCGTGTAATCGATTGAGTGGGCGGATCGTTTTCAATCACCTTCAACACTCGAAAAGCCATGGATCGTTGGGCCGGAAAAGTCGCCGTGGTAACTGGAGCGAGCTCAGGAATCGGTGCCGCGATTGTCGAGGGCCTCGTCGAGGCCGGAGTTCAGGTCGTGGGACTGGCGAGGCGTTTGGAAAAGCTGCAAGCTTTGGCGGCGAGTCTCGAAGGGACTCCGGGGAAGCTTTACCCGAGAAAGTGCGACGTCCGGAAGGAAGAAGAGCTGCTGGATGCCTTCAAGTGGGTGAAGGCCGAGGTCGGGGGCGTCGACATTCTCGTGAACAACGCCGGTATCTCTAATTCCAAAAAAATCATAGGTAAGCCACTCCGAAAGAAGCGCCAATTTTCGTTGTAAGGAAATTCGTCAGACTCGTATCGTTTCACTCACTGCATTCTTTCAGACGCTGACGTCGATTCCCTTCGCAGTATTCTTGAAGTGAATGTACTCGCTATGGCCATAGCCACCAGAGAAGCCGTCGCTTCGATGAAGAGCCGTGACGTCGAAGGTTACATCGTAAACATCAATAGGTATAACCATCCACGACGTTTATTCTTCTTGAATCATTGATAGGAATTCTAGAAAATTTTCTTGGCGTTTTACAGAGGATTTACTTGACGATGCTCCAGTAAATAAAATTCAGGGTCACAATTGAATTCCACAATTTATAACTTTGGCCAAATAAGTGTGTCTATCTCAAATGGCCAAATGGATTTACGAATCTGAATGTTCAACGCTTGGTACTTTCTTCGAATTTTCTTCCCTGGACATAATTTTATTCAAAATTTGATGAGATCGAAATCTTATGATTGAAACTATTTTTGCACAGCGTTACCGGGCACACAATTCCCACCTTCGATGGTTTTGCATCAAGTATATACGTACCCAGTAAACACGCCGTCACTGCGCTGACTGAAACGGTCCGAATGGAGCTCGCCACCGACCCCAAGAATAAAATAAAAATAACGGTATGAGGGTTATTAGATTTTTGTACTAATTCACCTGGCAGATTTGTGGAGTTTTAGCATCCTTTCAGAGCATCAGTCCTGGATTCGTTGAGACGGATATTATGCAAGCGGGAGATTTTCCCAATGCTGATAAGTTCTTCCAATCAACCCCCCACCTTGATGTCAAGGATGTGGTTAACGCCGTATCTTACGTTCTGGGAACCCGAAATATTGTTCAGGTCGGTAAACCATTCGTTATTAGATTCGCGAATAATTTTTCAAATTATGCAGCTGACCGATAAGGTTCCGTAAAAGTTGGTATACTGAGCTGTAAGTCTCGAACTAGTATTTTTATACCTAAGACTCTTGAATGTCTTTTGCCATTATTTAATTGTAAATTTTGTTTCATACCAACAGGTGACAGAAATCATTATTCGCCCTGGTGGTGAATCGATTTAGGAGCAATCCTTCCATGAAATGTTTAATATTGTATCATCGATTATAAATTGTCTTCTCAACTATTTTGAGTCACTTTTTAATATGGATCCTGTGATACTCGTTCTTAGATATCGAACAGAAAGGAAAACATCGAATGAGTAGTCCAATGATAGCTACAACTGCGATCAGACTCACAGTCTGCTGGCTAAAAATCTCCTAATAACAGTTTTGTCATGACGAATCCATGCTTTATTAGTTTCTTGGAGCTATGGATATCCACACCAGTTGTTTGATCCTTCCGCAGCCTCGTAGCAATCTAATCATCGTTAACATTTTGCCTAACATATTGCGTTCAATTTTCCAGACAAGTTATCTAATTTTCTGGAATTGGATTCAGTCGAATAATAATCCACGTTATCTTATCATAGAGGAATAACTTTTTATTGTTGATAGAATTCGGTACTTGAAACCGCGACGATTAAAGTAGGTACGTGTGTTTGCCGAGTGGATAGTACGAAATTCGTTTATTTTGATTAACTTTAGACTGAAAATATTTGATGAACCTAAAATGATGATTGTGATTGTGGGTTAGCAGACCACCTGACGTTTTACAGCGGGTATATTTCTATAGATGCAACTGTATTAGAATCTCTTGTGTTGGCAACTTTTGCGAACATACGATGTCGATACTATTATTGGAAGTACCGAAATAATTATCTTGTCGAATTGTCGAATGATTCCTGCACCGAATCAGATCATGATACGTCATGATCGACATGAACGAGCATTCCCAATCAGAAAAGTTATTTCAACGACCCTCCACACCTTCAGCCAAAAATAATAGCTAAAACAATGATGTATATTAGCGAAAACAGAAAAAAGATTAGCAGGTTGATACGCCTCCTAAGCATTCGGTGGAGTACGTTCCTTCGTCGCAGCATGATGTAATATTTTGGACCACTTTAAATCTACCAATCAAGTAATCAAGAGCAGCGAGCTTGTAAATGTGAGTGTAACGAAGACCGGACGCAACAGTGCGCGTCACTGAACGTAAATGATATTTAAAGAGTGGCGATATACTCAGAGGCGTATCAGTTTGATTGTCACTCGAAATATGGATCGTTGGGTGAATAAAGTTGCTGTTGTAACGGGTGCGAGTTCAGGAATCGGTGCAGCAATTGCGGAAGCCTTTCTAAAAGAAGGTCTCATCGTCGTTGGCGTTGCCAGAAGGTTAGAGAACCTGGAAGCGTTATCGGTAAGCAATCAGGAAGCAAAAGGGAAGTTCTATGCGAGGCAGTGTGACATAACCAATACCGAGGAACTTCTCAAGACTTTAAAGTGGGTCGATAACGAATTAGGAGGCATTGATATCCTTGTCAACAACGCCGCCATATGGAGCGTCAAACGTGTTATAGGTGAGAAGATGAGGTAAAGAAACGTCAACTTCTGAATCATCGATTTATTGCCTTTTTCTCATTCCTTGTTTTCTTCTTTTTCCAGATGGCAACGTTGAAGAGTTCCGGAAGCTACTCGACCTCAACGTCTTGGCAACTGCAGTTTGCGTTCGGGAAGCCGTGGATTCCATGCAGAGGCGTAACGTCGCCGGTCACATCATCAATATAAACAGGTGATCAATGACAAGTCATCTTGATACCTTCGTATCCATCGATTACTGATTGTAGAAAAAAAAACATGTTTTATGTGTCTATAGCATGGACGGACACTGGCTTCCTTTTATGGGAAATGCGAGTCTGTATCCAGCGACTAAATTCGCGATCACGATAATGACCGAGACGGTGAGACGAGAGCTCGCAGTTGCGAATAGCAGGATAAAAATCACGGTGAGAGGGCTTACAGAACACGAAATAATCCAGAATGGTTCTTGGCTTGAAAATGCCGATTGAGTCGATGACGTGTAGTTTTTACATCATCGTTACTACTAAGTTTGAAAGGTGCGGTAGATGGTGGCTGGTAGTTATCATTTTATTTTCTCAGAGCGTCAGTCCAGGATTCGTGAAGACGGACATCATGCGGGCATCTGGGGTCCCCAACCCCGAACATTTTTTAGACAATATTCCTCATCTTCAGCCAAAAAGTATAGCTGATGGTGTTCTCTACGTTTTGGGTACACCAGAGGATGTTCAGGTTGATCATTTTTGCCATATAATATTTTCTTCGGCATTTTCACATTTTCATGTAAACTCGTATAGTCGACAACGACTTCAACCCAATTTTATTAACAGTATGCTTATGGAATTTTTTTTTCTACTTAGGTGACGGAATTGTCGATACGTCCAGTTGGTGAAAATGCATAAGAAGTGCAACCAAGATGCAGACGGATACATACACACATTCTCTGAAAGCTCTCGGCATCGCTGTTCAACAATAAGTGTGGTCCTTTCACAATTTAAATAATGTGAGATTGTAATCAATGTGTATCTACCTATGTACGTGGGTGATCATAGGATCCCCAGGTAGTTAGGATTAGTTCTGCGGAGTTTTACTTCGTTTCATTGATCACATGATGCATGTGACCTTAAAAAATAATATTCCACATGTGAGAATTGTTATAGTTTTTGTATTATTCACTTGTGCCGTTAGATGAAAATCCTTTCCTTGTTTAATCTGTCAAATCATCAGATTTCATTTCGCTACAAGAGCACGACCCCATATTTGGTAGTCCTTGAAATCAACCAATCAAATAACCAAGCATACAAACAAGACTACGGAGATGAGTTTTAGAGGGGATCAGAGATTATCAGAGAATTATCACTGTATAAAAATTATGCAAGTAATGGATCGTATTACGTCAATCACTTTGTACTATAAATATTCACACATTAGTGATGAACAGCAAAGCGTTTTAGCAGTCCGTTCATTGCTAGAAACATGGATCGTTGGGTTGGTAAAATTGCCGTCGTGACCGGTGCAAGTTCGGGAATTGGTGCTGCGATTGCCGAGGCACTCGTAAAAGAGGGCATAATCGTCGTTGGAGTTGCCAGGAGGTTGGATAATCTGAAGGCATTGTCGGCAAGTCTCAAAGGAGCCAAAGGGAAACTTTACGCGAAGCAATGCGACGTTACCAAAGAGGATGAGCTTTTGGGTACCTTTGAGTGGGTCAATACCGAATTGGGAGGCATCGATATTCTTGTCAACAACGCTGGCGTCTGGAGTACCAACCGAGTCATAGGTGCATAAACGGAAGCAAATTAGTAATTGGTATTCGAATTATATTGTTTGTCATTTGTTCGCTTGATATTCTTTACAGACGGTAACATTGAAGAGTTTCGAAAGCTGCTCGATCTCAACGTCTTGGCAAGTGCCGTGTCTCTTCAGAAAGCCGTAGCTTCCATGCAGAGGCGTAACGTAGCCGGTCACATCATCAATATTAACAGGTGATCGATTAATTGTGATACATTTATGTCCGACAGTATGCATACATTTACTATTCAAAGTGCCCTGTTCTGTAAAATTTGTATGTTTTTGACGTTTCTATTCCACCGCAGTGTTGCTGGACATTGGCTTCCCGGTCAAGCTTCAAGTTTGTACCCGGCAACTAAACATGCAATTACAACAATAACCGAGACTGTGAGACGGGAGCTCTCGCTCGCGAATAGCAAGATAAAAATAACGGTAAAAAGATACGGGGGTCCGACAACACTTGAGCATTGTTCACCGCTTAATCTAATATGCAGATAAATTTTCTGAATGATCAATACGATGTAAAAATAATTCGTTTAGAGCGTCAGTCCCGGATTCGTCAAAACGGACATCATGCGGGCTTCTGGTGTCGCTAATCACGAACAATTCTTCGACAATCTTCCTCATCTTCAGCCGAAAAGTGTAGTAGATGCAGTTCTTTACATTTTGGGTACCCCGGAGGATGTTCAGGTAAATAATTCTTGTCAGACCGCTTGAAAAATTTCTAATAGGTTTCTTTGAAAGTATACAATTGGTTATTTACTTATTTTTCTTGACAGGTAATGGAACTAACGCTTTGTCCAGTTGGTGAAAAGGCTTTTTGAGGGCGAGGCACAGAATTTTTCACAAGCCGATTGTCTACGAATAAAAGTATAATCTACGAATCTGTTTCTTACCCTGTATTTTCAATACCCTCGTGTGCCAATGGCAACGTCAAAGTTATACCCCTCCCAATTAAAATAACGCGAGAATAATATTTGTCTTATCGTCAGCTGACACGGACGATTGGAATATTACACAGGGGTTCAGTGGCGAAGGCAACATCCATGTCACGCGCCCAAGTTTCCATTCGCACCATTTGTCCTCTACTCTCGGCTCATGTAAAAGTTGTGCATGTGTTGTCGCTCGGCGTGCTCGCGCAGCTTGGAGGTTGCCCTTTCACCGCAGATTCCCTGTAGATTGAACATGAATAAATTTTATGATACCCTTGTTATTGAATTTACGAAAAGAGAGAAAGAGACGTAAAATAACACAAATCGTAGAGTCTGCATTTATAGCTTCGTTAGGACCGTAATTGAACAGGCACTGCTGCCCCCCCCCCCCCCCTTCGCTCCCTTCCTCGCTGCCCCCTCCAGCCACAGCGAAGTAATAAAGTCGTATTAGTGACACCTATGAGTACAGTCGAGGGTCATTTAGCGATCGTGACAAAACGTAAACAATTTCAACTTACGAGTAGTAATAAGAGGTCAAAAGGGGAACTGGAAATAGTCATTGTATAACCAAGAATTATAAAAACGACCGGTAAAATAAAAACAGATAGGTATCATCGTGAGACTGCAAAAAGATGAGCGTGAGACCTTCAACCGTCAAGACTCACTATCCTTGGCAGCAGTCTGGTTTGAGCTGCAGTCATGGATCGTTGGGTTGGTAAAGTTACCGTGGTAACCGGTGCTAGTGCTGGGATCGGTGCCGCGATTGCCGAAGCCCTAGTCAAGGAGGGTCTCACTGTTGTTGGATTTGCCAGACGGTTGGAGAGACTGGAAACTTTGTCAGCGAGTCTGAAAGGAGCCAAAGGTAAATTTTACGCGAAACAGTGTGACGTCAGCAAGGAAGAGGATCTTCTTGACGCCTTCAAATGGGTGAAGACCGAATTTGGAGGCATCGACGTTCTTGTCAACAATGCCGGTGTCGTCAATGGACGCAAGTTTTTAGGTTTGTGACGCTTGTCTCATCCAGATCGAAGAAAATTGACATCTCTACAATATTCCTTTTTCCGTTTAAATTATTTTCCAGATGACGACGCTGCTTCCTTGCGTAATATGTTGAACGTGAATTTCATGGCTACTGCGATCGGCACCCAGGAGGCGGTGGCTTCGATGCAGAGCCGCAACGTACCGGGTCATATCATCAACATAAACAGGTAACTGGTGCATGGACTCACTCCGTACTTGCCTGAAAAGTTGTATGATTCGTGTGAATCCAAAATGCGCCAACAAGCTTATTTCGGTCCACAGTGTGGTTGGACACAAAGTTCCAGACAACGTGATGAGCTCCAGTGCTTACTGCTCTACGAAATTCGCAGTGACAGCGTTGTGCGAGACTGTCAGGAAGGAAATCGCGACTGCAAAGTCTGACATAAAAATAACGGTAAGATTCAAACCATTTTACGCCAAATGACGAAGACGCAGTCATAGGAATAATTACTTCATCGGGTTGTAGAAAATTTAACACAACTAACGTTCTGCGCCGTGGCTTGTAGAATCGTGTAAGTAAGTAATTTTGTCCTGTAAACCAGAGCCTCAGCCCGGGATTCGTCGCGACCGAAATCATACAACAATCGGGAATGACTGAATCCGCTGCTCTAGAGCTCTACAAAACACTGCCTTGCCTCGAACCTCAGGATGTCGCTAACGCGGTCGTTTATGTTTTGGGAACGCCGAAAAATGTCCAGGTCAGATTTAATCTGCCTTCAGACTTTGCACTTTCAACATCCAATGGAACTTTAACGTGCCTGTTAAATCTTAGAATATTTTTCATTTCTGTTTCAAACATATAGATAACCGAGTTGAAGATTCAACCACTGCACGAGATGTTCTAGGATCAGGCCGTCGCAAAAAATTACCGACGAACTCAAGTACAGTGTAATCGCGTGTAATCTGAGAGCAAAAAAAGTAAAGGTAAATCAATAACATTCGTGAATTATTTCCTACCCTTTCCACTTCACCTCCGCGTGCTCTCTATTTACACGAAAAACGAATTGGAAACCATTTTTTACCATTAAATAAGTCAATGTTTTAAACTATCAAGTTTCGCTATTACGACTCATTGCATAAAATTAGTTATCACTAAGTCTTATCGTCGCTACCGAGATAACTGAATACCGATAAGAATTCCTAGTGAGTTTCGTAGAAATGTTCAGGAGATAATATTTCCATACATCTCTGATATTCGAAGCAACATTTGATTTACGTCAAATTTTACAACAATTTACAATATGAGTTGACAAATTGCAGCTGATACGAAGTTCCGTTCAATTGGATAATTGGTCGCGCGCATGCAGAGTCGTAGTATAATGGCTGGATTTCATTTGTTCAAGGCTCTTGCAGCTATAGAAAACGTGTGGTTACAAATAAGTATTCGCAGTTAATTATTATCCGATATTCAATGCGATATTGCGCTGAATTCCTCCAACATCCGTCTATTTCTGCGTTCTCTGATTGACACGTGTAAACATGTAAAGTACAAATTATCAAGTTTGCCGTGACTAATCACCGTTAGAATAAAAACAGCGAAAATACACTGATGAAGTACGCGTTCCGAGCATAACGAATACTGTCGAAAATAAACAAAATTAAAGTAGTTTTACATGGTTTTTATCTCTACCTACTCGTCATTCGCTCAAAGAATCAGCCGTGATGGCCCTAGACCAACTTTCCTCCTCCAAAGCGTCGCTGGTGAAGACAACCAAGTAGCTATTCGTCTAGCTGGAACATCGGCTGTTTGTGTTCATCGTACACCAACCTTATTCTTACAATTTCGTTTGATCTTGAACCTTGTGCAGCGTTCAAAATGTATAGAAAATACAATTTACCGCAATTTTTATAAGAATGAGCAGAATGGGGTTACACATTGCCTGAATTTCAGGCTAGGGATTTTCAAGGTCACTTATCATCACATGTCGTATTTTGAATGTAACCAGGCAATAGGCAAGATAGACATTTAGCCACTCGAGTCACGCAAAGCTCGCTTCGTGCGTGATTGCAAATCGTCGCATCTGACACTCCGATGTTTGTACAATTACTTGGAATACTAATTATCAGCCAATAATCAACATCGGTGTTTTACTTGGGTAAAACAATCGACATATAACGGTATTCATCGACTGCAGTTCAACAAGGAGGTAACTTTTTACACCGGTAATCATAGTCGTAATCTCTCATGACTGTGATATTATTTTAACGAGTCGGGGCGTTGGTAATCCGAGCTAGATGCTAGTGTGACGAATTGCGGCTCAAGGTCAATCATTAAGCACGGTTGAGTTGGTTCGACACCACTTTAGTCTACCTCACGCCACGTTACCTCTCCAACACATCGTTGAAAGTCAATCAGAGCAGTGGAATCTTATCAGTGATCATATATCGCGATATGGAACATGGTATTTAAGCTCGAAATTCTAGCAAAGTGAGCAGTAATCGATAGAAAAATTTTAGAGGCATGGATCGTTGGGTAGGTAAAGTTGCCGTCGTGACCGGCGCAAGTGCTGGAATCGGTGCCGCGATTGCCGAAGCCCTCGTAAAGGAGGGTCTCCTGGTCGTCGGATTTGCCAGGCGGCAGGTGAAATTGGAAGTTTTAGCAAAAAGTTTTCACGGTTTGAAAGGAAAGTTTTACGTAAAACAGTGTGACGTAAGCAACGAAGAAGACCTCGTTGCCGCTTTCAATTGGGTGAAGACTGAACTCGGAGGCATCGACGTCCTCGTCAACAACGCCGGTGTCATAAATTCGCGAAAATTCTTAGGTCAGTGATGCGTTTCCCGGCACATGTGAGAAAATTGAACTCCTCGTGGTTATTTTGTTGAAACAATTTTCAGATGACGATATCCCTTCCTTGCGCAATATGTTGAACGTAAATTTCGTGGCCACTGCGATCGGCACCCAAGAAGCGGTGGCTTCGATGCGGAGCCGGAAAGTACCGGGTCACATCATCAATATAAACAGGTAACCTGTGTGGGATTAGGATTTCACCTTCGATAATCATCGGATAAGGACAATTATTCCAAACACTGTCCATTTGTTCGCCGGAAAATTAATGCCTGTGTTGACGAGGAATACATGACTTGGATTTATTTGTCTGTAGCGTTGCTGGACACGTTACTCCTCCTGTGCCCATGGCCATCAGTGCCTACTGCTCGACCAAATATGCGGTGACAGCATTGACCGAGACGGTGAGGAAAGAACTCGCCGCAGCCAACGCTGAAATCAAAATAACGGTCGGTACTCGTACGAATAATTACTGCCATAATGTATTTTCAAATGTATCTTTTACACATTGTTATTCTGGTAATGTAACTAATCTTTGCACCCAAATCAGAGCCTCAGTCCAGGGTTCGTGGCAACGGAAATTCTACAGAAGGCATCATATGACGCCACTGTTTTGGAAAAGTTCCGACACGCTCCTCACCTCGAACCTAAGGATATTTCCGACGCTGTCGTTTACGTTCTAGGAACCCCGCAAAACGTCCAGGTTAGCATTGACCCAAAAGTTTATATTTTTTAAACTCCCCCCTACGTTTAAGCTCATCGGAGATAATACATTGTTAATTATTTTCATAAAACAGATAACCGAATTGACCATTCGACCCCTGAACGAGGCGATGTAGTAAAATCCAAGCTGCGGATTTGACGAGGAATTCGAAAATGTGCCTAACTATTGTGCTCAGTGTAAGACGATAAATAAAAGTACCTCCGCAATAAAATTTACTATCTAATTGGCAAGATACTTTTCACACTAATTATACAAGTATTCGTATCCACAATTTTTCACACACCTGCAGATTTGCCAGAGAATACAGTCCAGTTAGGAATCGGCAGATCGTAATGATCAGAATAAAACATGCGGTACAATTAACATGCGTAACATGGCTTGAGTATATTTTTCATTTCTTTTGTTCCTTGCTCCTCAATATGCGTAGTATGCTCCAAGTAATAAATGCACGTGATGAATAGTAGTGACCAATAAAAAAATCTTAAAATGTTAAAATGTTTAAATCACGGTGAAAACGATATGTCTACAAACTTCCGCACGTCAGTGTGGCATGCATGATTACCCCCCCTTGCTTGATAAACGATCTCTTGGACTTGGCAAACCAAAGTAGAGTCAATGTAAAGGCCAACTGTTTCGAATGTGATGTCGATCCTGACCAAAAAATAGTGCGCCTCATCGCTTTGAGCCAAGGCCACAACCTCCGTTCTCCACCCTCCTCCGAAAAGTCGCCAGTGTAGATATTCAAATACACCAATTCATCTAGTAAGTCCCATTGACACGGACAGTAGCATTGGCTAAAATTAGTATTTACCGGGCATCGTGCCAATTCTTCCAATCACGTTTATCCTTGAACCCAGTGCCACGTTCGGAATGCTTGAAAGAGGTCATTTACAGTAACGTTTACATGTAGACGGGTGGGGATTTCACTACCTATTTTTCGAACAGGAATGCGTAAGGACATTCCTTGCAGTTACATAATATTATATTCTGCCTTATACGTTCATACAAGACGCAAGTGTACAACTGACGTATGCGAGAACGCAAAGACAGCCACTTGTATGGTTGAAAATTGTTACGCCCATCACATTCGCGTTAGTATGACTGTATTTTACACTAATAACTTACAGTCGTAATGTCTGATGAATGTGAAACGGTTTCGTTGAAACAAAGTTGCTACAAACGCCAGACGCGTGATGATATAAATTGTGGCTCATGGTCAGTCATCGATTTTTAGCAATATCGAGTTCGTTTCACGTAACGTTTGCAAACCTCGCTGCTTTAGCCAATCCTCTAGGATGCTACGATCCTCCGGATATTTGAAACCAGTGTTTCTTGTACGTGACGTGTTCCATGCCAAATCACTCAGCCTGTGACCTTGACCATTTCCGGGTTTGGTCGTCTTTTACGTACCAAAATGTAAATTTACAAAAATCCTATTGTGTAACATAACGATTTTGAGACCGAAACAAGAGTGATATATCGGTTTTTTCTTTGGCTTCAAAATGATTTAAATGGCACTTACGGAATTTACTGCCATCTACGGTAGTTGAGGTGGAAACTTGCACCCCATTTTGTCAGTTTTCCTGATATAATATATTTGTGTTTTAACTTGATGTAAAATAAGTGAAGTAGTTACAGTCTGAAAAATATAAATCTTACATTTTCTCATTTACCTACTTATTATATTACACTTTATTTTATTACATTGACATGTCATTTTTGTTCTAATACGTTTTTGTTTTAAAATGTTAACTTGTCATGGTGCCTTAGGGGACTTGTCCCACGGTACCTAAATTCTAATTCTAATTCTAATTCTTTCTCACGATAGTATCTGTTGACACTAGATTCGGACATGGCGTACACTACAATTGAAAACTAATGGTGCCTACAGCAAAGACACAAATATAACATTGAAAAATACTACGGCATTTTATCAACAGATAAAGATAATCAACGACCAAAAGCTAACAGGTTATACAGCTCTATTTTAATGAGGAAGAAAAGCGAGTGGCTTGTACTTAAAAATCTATCGGAGTAGCGAAATGTCATCAGCGTGTGACGATGTATATATTTTGATAGACGTAAGTAAGAACCGAAGTTCGGACGGATCAGCGGATCAGCGGATCAGCACATCGGCAAATATTATTAAGACATAATGATCGATACAAAACGCGTGGTATAATTAACACGTGCACCATGACTTTGGAATCTTCTCTATTTATTTTATCCTTCCCCTTCTCGACATGCGTAGAATTCACAAGTGATAAAGTACAGAATACTAATGTTAGAATCGTCACTCGAACGAGTTCGCTAACTTCCGAATATTAATGTGGCGTAGATGACCCCCCACTCATTGATTAGAGGATTTCTGGTACTTATAAAACAACAACAGACTCAGGACAGTCTCAGTCAAGGAGTAACAAGTGTTTCACCGAGATTGAAAAAACCCGGTGAGATCCTATTGCAGCCTTCTACTTCACCGGGGCAAAATCCGCTCGTTTCGTCGTTTCTCAAAACCAAAAATTCTGATCAGATTTACGTAGCCTGATTGCAATACCATAACAAGAGATCAGATAGACAATTAAGCCAATTCGATTACGCAGTGCTAAAGAATAGGATTATGACTATAAAAATTTTTTTTTTCCGTGCATTCGTACAGTATTGAGCTCTCAAAGTTAACGATTTTTTTCAATCATTTTCTCAAATGGCGTCATAGAACAAACTATCATTTTCTTTCTTCGGGATGAATTTTTCTTTTGAAAAACATTGAACAATACTGTATTTGGATCTGAATCTCGCATGGAAAACGCACCGTTCACTCGATAAGTAATAATAACTTGGTAGCCGGTAGAAATGATTGCTGCAAACGTGATTTAAAAACCTTAGCAGTTAAGTCCTTAAAAGTCAATCAGGGGTATTGGAATCTTATCAGTAATGATATTTTGAGAAATGGAAAAAGTTATACAAGTTTTCAAACCTACTTAACTGCGCAGTGATCAAGGGACAAATCCTAGAAGAAGCATGGATCGATGGATCGGGAAAGTCGCCGTTGTAACCGGCGCGAGTTCAGGAATCGGCGCCGCGGTGACCGAAGCCCTTGTCAGGAAGGGTCTCTTGGTCGTAGGTATCGCCAGGCGGGTAGAGAGACTGGAAAAGTTATCAGCGAGTCTTGACGGAGCCAAAGGGAAGTTTTATCCTCGAAAATGTGACGTCGGCAAGGAATCGGATCTACTCAGCGCATTCGAGTGGGTGAAGACCGAATTGGGGGGCATCGACATTCTCGTTAATAACGCCGGCGTGGTCAAGCACTGCAAAGTGATGGGTGAGGAAGTAGGATGACCTGCTAGTGATCAACGTCACTCGTTTTGTCCTTTTTTATCTATCACGATTTCAACACCTTGTGTTAAAATTAGGCGTATACTTCTGTAACCGTAAGACTTGTCGATTGACCCTGAATTTTCTCATCTCATCCACACTCATCACCTTTTTGCGAACAGTATTCATATCCGCACATACTTCCGTGTCGTGACGTTCGTTGTTTCGTCAGTTAATGTCTAAACGAATGATAAATTTCCGTAATAAAATAGCTGTGGCGAAGCAATGCAGGTTCAATAGTGTCCAATCACTGGTCCTACTTCTCAAAGTGCTCGACCAATACGAACCATATTCGTCTCCTTATTTCGCGTACCTGCGGAGAAATCACGAGTCCAACTTTCATCCACTAACGATCGTTACCAATTCCCAGATGACAACATCGACTCCTACCGCAACATGGTCAACGTTAATTTTATGGCAACGGTGATCGGCATGCATAAAGCTGTGGCTTCGATGCAGCACCGAAAAGTCTCGGGTCATATCGTCAACGTAAACAGGTGAGTTTAATTCGGTATGAATGAAAGACAGAGTCGCGTGATCTTAGCAACTTGAGCAGATAAAACGTCGCTCGAATCGTTATAATATGAATCCGAGGATCACGCTTGCGACTTACAGTGTTCTTGGACATTCGATTGCCGACCTGCCGATGCCAGTCAGCGTCTACCCATCCACTAAATATGCCATTACGGCATTGTCGGAAGTAACACGCAAGGAACTGGCAGCTGATAACGTCAGGATAAAAGTAACGGTATGAAAAACCAGATTTTTAGAATTTAATTTCTTCTTCTAGAACTCCTAGTAAAAACAAATGTGATATATTTGACTCAGAGCGTCAGTCCAGGCTTCGTCTCGACAGAAATATTCGAAACTGGAGGCTTATCTGAGACCGAAAAATTGTTTCAACGTACTCCGCATCTGCAGCCGAAAGACGTTGCCGACGCAATCGTTTACGTTTTGGGTACACCGGAAAATGTTCAGGTTACTGCAATGTTGTATTTTACTATATCTCATAAAATACCGAGTTTCAAAAGGAGAAGAAAACACGCTGTTCAAAATTACTGATCTTTTTCTTTCATTTTTCATTGTCAGATTTCCGAGCTAACAATCCGGCCCGTTTGCGAAATGATATAATCAGAGGCGATAAGAGTCCTAAAAGATATTTCAAAGTGACAGCCTCAACCAGCAGCACCACTTTGCGTCAAAGAAGATTGAGACGAGCACAAGTACTTCGTCTATGAAATTATACTAATACGTTAAAAATTTATTACAAGTACAAAGCATGATCTTGTAAATTTAACAATTGTAGTTTTTCAAAATCTATTACTTGAGATCAGCTAGTTTGAAATATATTACATTTCAACATTAAAGTGACAATTATTTCTACCTCTTTGTAACTAAAATTTATTAGAAAACCAGGGTGTCGACAAATTTGATCGAATAAAATTCCCTGACTTTCTCTCATCAAAAAATTCAGAATTCCTTAACCCTTTTTCCCGAAACTTGAGTAATTTATTAGATACATAAATTTCGATCTAAAAACACACAGATAGCATTGCTTCGTTTCACACAAATAATTGAAAAATTGAACAATACCATTATCGGAAGTTATTTTTGCCGAATTTATGAAGTATAACTGAAGTTTGATTTGATTTGATAAAAAAAAAATACCTTGTATAAACACACAAGAAATATTCGGCGTAGAATCTACCCGAGCACAACCCTAGTTCTAAATTGTTTCCCATTTCCTTCCAAATGCTTGTTTTCCCATTCTACACTGCTAATTATCTTAAACAAAATCAAAACCTCTAACTTCTGTAATCGCCAGGACCAGGTGATTCGAACTTCGCGAAATTCGAATACATATGATAGGTGCTATTACCAAGGGTATTACCACGGTTTTTAATTACTTCTTGGATTCGGAAATTTTTAAATCCTAGCTGATCACTACAGTCGATGTCCGGTGTCGCGGACCGCTGATTCGCTGATTGTTTAGCCGGCGCTTATTGTTAGCCAGATATCGGGATAGGCGTTGTGATGTCCTCAAGAATCCGATGCCTTCGACGGAAGCCCAGAGAGTTAGCGTCGTGGTGTAGTAGTTGTATGCAATCTCCGTACAGTCCGTTTCAAAAAGCTAGTTTAAGAAAACGAAAATAAGCGCAAATACGTATCTTGACCGTAGTGATGGCTCAACTTTTTACAGACGTTTGAAGATACCGTGACTCCGCTGAATCCGCTGCCGATCCTGTTCTTGGTATCGCGTATAAGTACTCGAAAAGAAGAGAAACAAAAGCCTGAAATACCTGATTCGTTAGCCTGTAATTATCCCCTGTCCGGGTTTCGGAAGCGTGACTCTCGTCGTGACGCTATTTTTAGAAATTATTTACAAGTGATGTGGCGATATCTCTAACCTTGGGTACCGCGAAGCAGGTTTCGGGAAGCAGTTATTGGCGCACATTCAAAATACCACGTTACAATGAAATACACTGAAAACGGACTTACGAACCCACTCCCTGGAGTTTACACCCCTTCTTCAAACTTCACATATATGCGAGGCACCAATGAGGTTATAAATGAACGCGATTTCCTAACGGAGCACAGTTGTCGCGCATTGCGTGTCGCTTACATATCCGAGAGCTATATCTTACTTGAAACCATAGCCTTCAATTTATTTCGATTGTCTTCGTGAGCAAGATAGCTGCTGATTGTGAGCGCAGGCGGAAAGTATCGTTAAATTTGCTACATGGATCGGTGGGTCGGAAAAATTGCTCTGGTCACGGGGGCCAGCGTCGGTATCGGTGCTGCTACGGTCGAGGCGCTTGTCCGAGAGGGTCTCAAGGTCGTAGGAATAGCCAGGCGAGTCGAGAATATCGAGAAACTCCGCGAAGAGCTTAAAGACGAGAAAGGGGAACTGTACGCGAAAAAGTGCGACGTCTCGAAGGAGGAGGAAATCCTCGCGGTTTTCGAATGGATCGAGGAAAACCTCGGCGGCGTCGACGTCCTCGTTAACAACGCCGGGGTGATACACGCGGCAAGTCTGACCGGTGAGCAAAGTGTTTAACCAGACGACGAGGGGGTGGTTCGATTCTTCAAGTACCTACTTGCGTTCTTTCAACCCATAGAGAATGGTTACCGGTACCGGATATTTCATTTCCAGACGGAGACACCGAAGGGTTTCGCCGTTTACTGGACGTCAACGTCTTGGCAGTCGCTCTGTGCACCAGGGAAGCTGTACGACAGATGAAAGCGCGCCATGTCGACGGTCACATCTTCAACATAAACAGGTTTCTTCACTTTCCGTGCTAATCAACTCCAGACGTGAGAAAGCTTCTCGTCTGCTGCGCGTGTAAAGTCAAACGCGATTGCTAATTTTACAGATTTAGAAACGTAGAACAAGTGCAGAAGTTTCAGGTGAACCGTAATCAATTATTTTTTCCTCATTTCGCAGTATATTGGGTCATTACATTTTCAATCCGTTCGATATCTACAGTTTGTATCCAAGCAGCAAGTTCGCGGTGACCGCGATGACCGAGGTGGTCAGAAAGGAACTCATCACAGCGAACACGAAGATCAAAATAACGGCAAGTAAAACAATCTATGAAAAACAGAAATTATAGAGTACAAACTCGATTATAGCGCTGATGTGCAATAGTGATCAACGCATTATCGTTTTCAGAGTATCAGTCCAGGATTAGTCGGGACAGAAATATTTAGTGCTTATGAAGGGAAACCGGATGCAGATCTGATGAAACTACAAGTAATGCCTAGACTGAACTCGGAGGACGTAGCCAACGCTATCCTCTATGCACTCGGCACTCCACCGCACGTTCAAGTAAAAACCTGCCATTAAACCACACAATGTTTTACCTACTCATCATGTATCACGCACGTATCTTCACCTTACATAGCGATAAACGCAACTACTTCGCAGGTATGTGAGCTGATATTACGTCCAGTTGGAGAAGTGTTGTAGGATCTGTGGCCCGAGACGTGAACTATATATACTTACAACGATTGGCGTCATGAGTCTATTGGTACTACGATAACGTAATCAGCGCTGCTACATCTTTTATGCAACCATCTCCGTTGATACTTTGACTATAAGAATAGTGATAAAAAATCACGATTCTTTTATTAAGAAAGGAAGTGTTTTCTTTGATGAAGAAAGTGAATCGAATCATGTGTGTGTTTCCCTTTTTGGTTCCACGGTGTCCCCGAGTCGGAGACGTACAGGCTTAATCGGAGCGTCAGCGTTTGGCTAGACAGTCACTAGACCGGATCAGCCCGCTTGCGATAATAATCTACTACTGTACAGATTTTAATGTACCTTGAATTTCGAATTAATTAGTGCTGATAAAAAACACCTGCGGCCATCGCAAAATATAATACCATCGCTAAGCTCATCCATGGGCGCTCAAAGAAAGTCACCTATGGTATATAATATCGTCGAGCCGAAGCTGTAACGTAAAATAAAAGCTAATCGTACCCGTTCGTCGTTAGGAGCCGTAAAAAAAAAGTAAATAAATCCCCTTATACGTTGGGAATACGTTCAGTTATTCTGATACATTTCAATTAATTCGAAAAACATCTGAGGCTGTAAGCTATCAACATATACGTATGTTGTTATCATGCCTAAAAATCGTTGCGTTATTCGCAAATTCAAGTTATTTTGGTATCGTTTGTTTAACTTTTAAATTATACACATTTGCGTGTTTTGATTTAGTCTTTTAATAGTTCCTTGTTCATAAAAATTGCAAATTCACGTCTTTCGTACAGTGAAAATTTTGTACGTGATCCAAGCTTCAATCAATAACTCTGTATCCAGTGATTATTTCCTTTCAATATTACTGAAGAATTATTATTATAAAAAATTTAAAATCTCATTCATTCAACGTGTTTTTTTTGATCGCTCGATTCCTGTCATGTGTCTCATTAGCTCTGAGAAATTAAAATAAATCCATTTCTTATCGTTTATGAGAGAAACAAACATAAAACACAAACAACAATTATAACCCATAGTTGCAGCGAACTGAGTACTAATCGGAGTCTCGTAAAAGTGGCGTATTCATAGCCAATAATAGGCTACATGTTAACGAGGTTGAAGTTAGTAACGTTATCGTAACGAAACATTGTGGGAAAAAATCACTATTTTCCTCATTTTACCCAATGACTTTGAGGGAACTAGATTTTTGAAGTATGAGTATGGTTTGTTTTATTACGGTCTACTGAATTTCAGATAAGGGGCCATACTTAAATTACGTAACAAACGTAAGGGAGGGGAGGGGTCAGACTCGATTGTTACACTTTGTTACGATACGGGGGAGGGGGTCTTTTGATGCTTGTACGTAATTTTTTGAATTGAATGTAAAATTTTTTGATAATTAATAAAAAAATTCAAACTGAATTTAATAATTAATTAATAATTAATAAATAAAAGAATAATGAAAAATACAAATGATTTTAATAAAATTTTATGCTATTTCGTTATTTGATTCCGAAAAATTACGTACAATTTGGGACGGGGGGAGGGGGGGTTGACATTTTGTTATGATCTGATACACAGGGGGGGTAGGGGTTGAAGAGTTCTTCAAATTCCGTTACGTAATTTAAGTACGGCCCCTAAGGCCAAAAATCGCACAATAACGGTTTTTTCTCAACATAAACCGTTACAACAACGTTATTAACTTCAATACGATACATGCCAACCATACGTTCGCAAATTTCCACTACAACGTTGAGAATTTGCATTCAATAGTATACAAGTCGATTCACAATCGACTAGTCGTTATAAAAAAAATGGTAAGGTAAATGTTTGAAATTTCAATAATTACCAAATTTGTCTTCCTAAGTCGATCGCTAGGCCGAGTTCTACGCGACAGGTATCTAATTTTTGTGGCGGCGTTGTGTCAATTTAAAAAAAACGACTTGCGCTCACACTGATTCAATTACAATGAGGTTTGCTCTGAAAAGGGTCCGTTAATTATCAAGACTGTCGACGACAAGTAATTTGCATGTCGCGATATGTTCGTATAATGTATAACGTACAACGACCACGAGGGCATAAGTGTATCAATAAAAATTACGCAATTCGACGAATAAACGGAATTATATCTCGGAATTTCAGTCAGCAACATCGTGCCTCAAAATTCCGATGCAAAATGTTTTTTCATCCTCGGATATCACTTTGGAAATTTATGACGTACATGAAAATTCCAAGGTACGATGTTGTTTTGCTCAGTCGTCGAGTTGATAACTCATAGTCGAGCCAATCCCAGATACGATTATATTTCTCATTTCATCATATATTTGTATAATACTTTTACATAATTTCAAATTCGAAGTCCGTGAGCCAGTGTACCTCTCGAACGTATTAACTTTCTGATAGTTTGGGGAATTCTTATCTTCTGTCTTAAGCTGATAATTACTTTTTGTATCACGTGCACGGCTTTCGCGTTTTCTTGATTCATTAAGCGGGAGTAACGCGACCGTTTTTCCTCGAATCGACTTGCGGGCGTTTTCAATATTTTCAAGAAAATTATCAATAACTGAGATAAAATATGTTTATTCTCCTAATCAAACTGATTAAGAAATATCTGACCACTCTTTCTAATAAGCGAAATGCTTTCAAATAATCAATAAGTCCGTGGTTGCCGTGTCGGGAAACGGTCACATAAGCCCAGCTTAATATGCCCAAAAGCGCAAAAATCCATACATGTGTTAGAAAATATATGGTGTGGATCAAAGGCCAAGAGGGCTTTACGCCTATGGTACATGATATACGGAGATTATTGGTTCCGGTTGAAATCGTAGTTTACGCAACAAGGGCGTAAAGCGAACTTTTTCGCACAAGTGTCACGCCGATAACACGAGTGTAAAAATTCAACGCCCGAATTGCATGCAATATTTTTCGGATTCTGGGAGTACCTAAGGTTCGCGTGTATGGTGTCGATTGCTGAGTGAAAGTGAAGTTTGGCTTCTCATTTTACACACACTTTCAAAACTTTACACACCGTGTACGAAAAGGTTTACCTTACGCCCATAAATCGTCACTTAACTTTTTCATTTTACTGCCAAGTTCTATCACTTTGAGATATTGCATTCAGCCGTTTTCGAAATTAATGCGAAAGTGCGTCAGACAGACTGACACATTATTCCCGCTTCATGCTGATCAACTGTACCGCGGAAAAAATTTTTTTCCTTATTGCTTTCTCTTATCATATTACTGATAAACTTAGACTTCGTGTAACTCTGTTGTTACAGGCGATGTCGATACGTCTCTTTTATCCGTATTATGAATCCATATAAATGGACTGGCGGGATTGTTCCGGTTAGTTGGTAAGCAAAGTCGGTTGAGCACGTACAAAGTAAAGCTGTGTGATATTCTCAATGAATCGCTGGATCGGAAAAGTCGCTCTGGTCACGGGGGCCAGCGCCGGTATCGGTGCTGCAACGGTAGAGGCTCTTGTCCGAGAGGGTCTCAAGGTCGTAGGAATAGCCAGGCGAGTCGAGAATATCGAGAAACTCCGCGAAGAGCTTAAAGACGAGAAAGGGGAACTGTACGTGAGAAAGTGCGACGTCTCGAAGGAGGAGGAAATCCTCGCGGTTTTCGAATGGATCGAGGAAAACCTCGGCGGCGTCGACGTCCTCGTTAACAACGCCGGGCTGATGCACGCGGCAAGTCTGACCGGTGAGCAAAGTGTTTAACCAGACGACGAGGGGGTGGTTCGATTCTTCAAGTACCTACTTGGGTTCTGTCAACCCACAGAGCATGGTTACTGGTACGAGATATTTTAATTCCAGACGGAGACACCGAAGGGTTTCGCCGTTTACTGGACGTCAACGTCCTGGCAGTTGCCGTGTGCACGAGAGAAGCCGTGAAATCGATGAAAGCGCGTCACGTCGACGGTCACATCTTCAACATCAACAGGTAATTCCTCTTACTTCGCATTATATTTCCGGAGTTACGCGTCCATTCGTTAATCGATTACCACTTTGCAGTGTCCTGGGTCACTACGTCTTTACGGCCAGCGATCGCTGGAGCTTGTATCCGAGTACTAAGTTCGCGGTAACAGCAATGACCGAGGTAACCAGGAAGGAACTGATCATGGCGAACACGAAGATCAAGATAACCGTGAGTATCCATAGAACTATAAAAAGAAAGTGTCTGTTAATATTTCCTGAAATCTTGCAAGTACCCATAATTCATTTCAGAGCATCAGTCCAGGATTCGTTAAGACGGAATTGGTCACAGTTGCCAGTTCGGAGTCGTGCTACAAGGAGATGCTCAGTATTAATCCATCCTTGAACCCGGAGGACGTCACTAGCGCAATTATCTACGCTCTAGGCACTCCGGCACATGTCCAGGTATAAAAAAACTATTCTCAAATCCATCCCTGCTACCACTGAATTATACGCATGTTTTTATTTTAGGTCTGCGAGCTTATACTACGTCCAGTCGGCGAGACAATGGCTTGATCGACTTTACAATGCAATGTACCTACGCCCTGGGAGTCTGTAAAATTATGTGAGCTGTTTTAATTGTTGAATAAACAATACGTTTTGTAATGTAGGCTTGCTAAGATGATCAGCAGTAATAATAATATTTTAAGTAAATAAAATTTTATCACTGGTGTAAAAGACTCTGAAATAAATTCATTCTAATCGAGGTCAACTCGAATGCCGGGGATCGAGAAACTGTCTCACTACTAGCAGCACGTGCTAAATTAGTCCATATCACAAATGCTTAAGTTTAAGTGTTAACAAATGTGCCTCTGGTGCCGAATCCAGCAATTTCGTACTCGAATCCAAATATCTTCACGGCTCCCGCATCGGTACCAGTTTCAAGTTCTTATATTCAATCATTATCTCCAAACAAAAAATGAATGCAGCGAGATTTGCTCATAATTTTGTACAAAGAAAAAAAAAATAGTTTTCGCCACAGTTTGGAACTGCAGGTTGCGCTGAAAATTCGGAAACCCAATTGACACAGCTGGTGAAATTTGCCATATAATATCGGCGAGCTGGTTTCAAATGTGTTATACGATCATGCGTACACTTGTGGTAATGGCAAAATGAGTTGTAGGATGAAAGGAAGAACGTTGGCATTAGGTTGTATAACGGCCAAAATTTATCACGATATTCGGTCGCGCTGTGCAATATTCATTAGCTGATACTTGTAACGAAGTCAAAAGTCTTTCGAAGATCAAAGATGATGTAAAAATAAACATTTCAAATCGTTATCTTGCAATTGAATGAGTTAATCCTACATGTCTCAATCAGTCACTGATACTTTTACAAATACCACAAAGTAATTATTCTGAGCAATAAAGATAACTCCGTTTTCAGGTAATTTTATTCTGACTTCAGAACTGATTATTTGAAAATAACTAGTAGAGGAAAGTCGACACCAGGAGAAAAGATAACGGAATCCACTGAGAGTTCATCTCTTTCTGATATCTTGGAATGTAACGCAACGAGGCCGCGGCGGAAACTTGACTCACAATTTAAAAAGTATTTTCCTATTCCTAGTTGTCGATCTTCTGCGGCACGATTTACACCCGGCAGCCAAAAGAAACAGAAATATAAAAATTCGGAACAAATCGTCTCGATACGTGAATTCAAGTATCTACGTTGTATACTGTCAGCCTACACGTCACAAAATATGATATCCAAGCTTTGAGACCCAATTGTATATGGTGGAAATAACGGCTGAGTTAACGCAGAGAATCCGAGAGCTCCATCGTCAATTTCACCTAGCATTATACCCGCCGAAGTTATAATTTGGTCATTGGACGTTCAATGGACCAGAAAGACGTAAACGAGGAAAATTACCGCGCATGTAAAGTAAAACATTCGGATTCTCGAATTCCAGAGTGCGCGCCCAGCCGATTACACATTATTACAAAAAATTCCGAGGCTCTCCCGTCAGCGTTGCATAGATATAACATAAAATCCAATTGTTGATAATATTTGAATATCTTGATGATTCGAGCGCGCATGCGAACGTGAAGTACGTCTCGTGTATCAGTAGAAGCTAAGACGTGATAACCCTATAACGCCTATAATTATAGCAGCGGTCAAAGAGGTATTGCAGAAACAAAGTCCTGCGAGTCAGTGCGTGAATAAGAGATGAAAAAGGTATAATACGAGCACCTCTGAACACGAGATCTTCGTGTACACTGAGAAAAGAGTTTATTTACTATTATCAAATGTATAATTGGATATAGCGAAATAAATGTTTTCTTATTATTGTCAAATATCAATTGAACCGAATAATGATCGATGGAAATTTGTTAATAGTTAAGAAACCATATTTGGCTTAGCCAAAGTTTGATAATAATGACGAAACATTCATTTCACCACATCCAAATATACGTTTGTTAAACAGTAAATAAACTCTTTTCTCGGTGTATCGTTTACTCGTGTTCCAGCAGAAACAGCTGAATTAATATTCCCAACGTGTCGTAACCGTGGAAACTGAGGTAATGAATTTTAATTGAGTCACTTATACTCGTCACGTTTCACATATGGACGGAGATGGAAGCTTTCCGAGCCTGCGGAAGGATTCTTACGTGAACCAGGGTAACGGAATATCGCACGAATTATCGATTCACCTTCTTCCAGTCGCGATTCTTACGACAAATGCATAATGCATGTAATCGATGCTCGAGTTGTAACCGATGACGCGTGTCCTGACGGATCTGAATTCGCCGATCATTAGTTGCCCGAAGGTCGTGCCTGGTTCCCAGAACCCCTTGAAATATAAATTTCCAAGCCATTGTTTCACAGTTTATTCAAATACATCGAAACGATTACGAAATTCGCATAGAAACTTCTATTATCAATAGTCTTGAGAGATTCGCAACTGACATGATATGCGGCATAGTCAGCATGGCCTAAATCAATTCAAACTGTTCTCTTATCTAACGGCTCGCTTCTTTTTTCTATGAGCCTTACGCGTCGAGGCATATCTTGGATCATCGGGTCATGTGTGATTATATACATTGTATGTTTTCATGTGCTGCTCAATTTTGTACGACCCATCCTATTCCTATTCGGAGGGAATACTATGTGTCAGCGGTAAACGAGGCTTCGAATCTACTACATACTTCATTAAAAACCAATCAACACTCTGCTTTTATCCATTTTTATTTGAACACAGCTGAACAATCGCACGTACAGCAAGGTCATAAGTACGATCTATCAATCCAGCAAGTATCGAGTCAATCGATTGATCAGTCCGTCGACACGACGATTCGTAAATTCGTAATCACTGGCCGAGTCAAGGTCTTATTATTGCAGCAGCTTCTGTTCGAACTAATTGCCAATTAGACACCGTTGGATAGCGTATTATCCATTGTCCACAACCGTTCCTTCATTGCAAGCAATACGCTGAAAATTACCATACATACACACAGATATTATCGGAATGGACTATAATCTACATCCTTGCATAAGTTTTCATGAAAGTATAATAAGATTTCCAATATCATGCATCGTGAGCATGGAATTGATCGTGATATACCTTGCACTTGCCTGACGCATGGCACAAAACAGGCGAAAGTGCATCAAGGCGAGGAGATTTAGAGACCTGGCAAGGACAGGGACAGTTTAAACGATTGTTAAAATTGCATAAGAGAGTTGATTTTCATGACATTGAATCAGTTCAATGAAAAGAAATACGTTGCAATGAATTTTCAAGCTTTATCCCGAGACCTGGAAACGTCCCGTTCTCGATTGGTCCCCACTCGGGTACGCAAGCAGAGCAACGAGTCGATCAAGAAGGACGTTGTGGCTCGACAAATTCATGAAATCCTTACACCTGACAGTCACCCGTGGACCATCAACGACTTGGAATACCCGAGAGATTCGACTGTAATTACTTTCATTACTTGTGAGTATTTTACCCTCTCTCACTTTTTATCGTACCTACATATTGGAAGCGATGGTAATCACGACCCCTTGAGCACCAAGAGTCGTTAAACATTGAAAGCATCTCACGTATTTTTCCCCCAACTCCCTACCTCTCACCACCTATCCTCCGCGTATTTTCTTCATCTTTGCGATGTTTTTCCTCGATTTTATATAACTTTTCTCACTACTTTATCACTGTTCTTTTGTATCTTGATATCTGATGATGGTGTTGATCGTTATAAACTTATTGAATATTCGTTGGCATTATACGCTCAGTTTATTGCTCATCGCTGGTTTCATATTTTCGTTGCAATCCCTTTTCGATTTTTTCGTCAATTCTCACAAGCTACACTCTTATAAAAAGCTATATTTATAAAGAGTGGCATGCTTCTGCATTCTAAAGACGCGTTAGTGATTTGGACAACGTTCGTTTTTTGTTTCCGAGAGCTAAGTTCTTGTATAAATAATCAGACGCGAGAATTGAAAGTGAGTAAAAGCGAAAGACGATCTCGCGATAGTAAATGAGATGTGACAAGTACCTTAACTTTCTAGCAACACAATGATATCCTCTGTAATCCTGTTCTTACTTACTCTTTCGTGGTTTCAACTACAATTAAAATCTGGTCCGTGTGACAGAAACACTGGAGCGAAAAAAGAATAAGGTTTTTATGAAATATTACGTGTACAGTACTTGACTAAGTGAATTCGATTTTTGGAAGCCGTGGAATGTCTCGAGGCACCCACCAGAAAAAAAAAATCGAGAAAAATGGATCGTGTACTTTGTGAATTACTACCGGGCGAACAACAATGGTCGGAATTCATCAGATTCGACACAACAGCCCAATACCGTTACGCGAGCTGAGCGGTTTTTCGTAAGTTTGTTCGATACTGATCGCCGTTGACCATCGGCAGCAGAGTAGAAGACCCAACTTCTATTCAAGTCCTCAGCTTTCACCATCTATCCAGTGTATGCATAGTTTTTATAACGTGACATTCGAAACCGGGGGTCTTTCTTCTTTATTACTGCGCGGCAATGACCTTCCATGATCGAAAAACTTCGCAAAAGGCAATTTTCAAGTTTTCAAATTCCGCGACGAAATCGTGAACTTAAATAAGGCTTCAAATTTCGATCAGATATTTATACTGGGCACAAATCAATAATTTTTTTTAAAGCGATTTTAAAAGATATTAAACAATTGTTAATAATGATCTATGAAGGGCGAAAGTTTAGTTTGCTCACTCACAGAAAGGTGGTGAGTCTTCTTCCATCACGAAACGAGGAAAGAATTTTGGTCCAGTGTCGAGTAAATCAAAGATAATGGTCACGGATGTTTAATCGGACAGTCATATTGTAACATCAACAAATTTCGTCAAATTGTGACTTTTGAGAATAAGCAAATATTGTAGCGATAAGCTTTGTTGTAATAAGTGCACGAATTCCTGAGAATAATCGGAATTTACGTGTTATATAAATACACGCATAACGATAGGGCAGAAATTTTGTTCAGGATTTGATCGACAAAACCGATTGTCGGATAGACGTTAATTTCCGACGCGTAATGGCTAAAAACAAAAAAGTTGAAACACCGAGTCATTCTGTGAGAATAAATTCTACGTCTAGAACTAATTTAAGTTGATGTCTTATCAAACTTAATCCATTGATCTATGTGGTGTGATCCATGTGTAAGGGATCTGACCAAGCGAAATCCTAAACCTCTCATAGAACCGTTTCAAACCTTGTGAAATGTTTTTATTAGTTGAAAAAAGTATGTGTGATTTCTTGTAAATTTGTATTCGAAGACGTTTAGACTTTAGAAACCGATGAAATATGTTCATAAATCGATAACTTCTGAGATTCAATTAAATAACTGGAAATCTATACCGATTAGAAATCTCAACTTGAAACAGTGTCTTTTAGAATTTTGGCGCTCATGAAATTTGGATTACATCGTTAAGTATGCAACAGTACAGATGTGGCAATCATTTGCTACGTCCAAGTATTTATACCCATAGGTATACATCGAAGGAAAGAGAGATCTAGAGAGAAGGGAAAAAATTAATAAAAAAAAATCAGCCGCCAAGGACAAATCCATTCTTTGCTCAATCGTTTAAGTTCAACTTGCTAAACTATCGCCGGTTAACCATATCAGTAATAATTACAAATATCGTTCGCTACCTTAAAGACGTAAGATTATGATCTCGCCCCCACCACCCCTCTCACATGTTCAATCACAATGTCTTGATAGACCATTTTTTCTTCCGCATTGCGCAAATTCTGATACCATATTTCGACAATGAAACTCATTTGCACGCGCACTATCAACATGAATAGTTACAAGTCTGTCGGGAATGGAGATTCGGTTGACAAAAACAAGAAATTGAACGATTTGAAAAGTGCTTCTCTTTCAGAGTATTCCCGGATGGACGCCGTGTGGTTACGGCTAGCAACGTTGCTGGCCGTGCTTTTGCACATCGCAGGAAGTCCCAGTGGAATGCCTTACAGTTCAACAAGGGAACAGAGATCGAAGCCAATGGAAGGATCAAAAAAACCACACATAGTAGTGATCCTAGCCGACGATTTGGTAAGCGATCTATAAATAAGCGGCTGTCTGACGATATTATGTTTTTAATTGAAAAATATCTACAACCAGGGATGGAACGACGTTAGTTTTCACGGTTCAAACCAGATACCAACGCCGAACATCGACGCCTTAGCTTATAACGGCGTCATACTGAATAGCCATTACGTACCCGCCTTATGCACGCCCAGCAGATCTGCGCTGATGACCGGAAAGTATCCCATTCACCTTGGAATGCAGCATTCAGTTATATTGGAACCAGAGCCTCGAGGGCTACCGCTCAAGGAAAAACTGATGCCAGAGGTGCTCGACGATATTATACTCTTCCAAACCGTTGATACAATGTGATCGTAATTTTCTCTCTTCGTTAAATTTCCGCGCATCAGTTTTCACATTATCATATCACCAGCATAGTAATTCCCTTTTCACAGTACCTGAGAGATGCGGGTTACAAGACTCACGCGATTGGCAAATGGCATTTGGGCTACCATAAAGTGGCCTACACGCCAACGTATCGAGGCTTTGATTCGCACTTTGGATACTGGAACGGGCTTCAAGATTATTACAGTCATGAAGTAGCTGCTACGGTGAGTTGTCAGAATATACTCTGAATGCCGCAGTCTACAGTCTAGTAATAGCGAATCATTTTTATTTCAGTTTGACTCCTACCGAGGATTCGACATGCGGAGGAATATGACAGTCGCCCGGGACACCGTTGGAAAATATTCCACCGATCTTTTCACGGATGAAGCGGTTAGGCTGATCGAAACCCACAATCCTGACGACCCGATGTTCATGTACCTGTCACACCTTGCTCCGCACACCGGCAATCAAGACAACCCCTTTCAAGCACCCGACGAAGAGGTAGCAAAATTCACGCATATCGTAGACCCAGAAAGACGTATTTACGCGGGTGAGTATAACTGATCAGTCCTTCAAACAGTTGAGGATTCTTCCGAAACATCGCAATTTCTTACTAAATCCTTGATCTCCGATTCAGCAATGGTGTCCAAACTCGATCAGAGCGTCGGCGAAGTGGTGGCAGCCCTAAGGCGACGAGAGATGCTGGAGAACAGCATAATTTTGTTTATGTCTGACAATGGTGCTCCGACGTACGGAATTCATAGCAACAGAGGAAGCAACTACCCTATGCGCGGGGTGCGTTTATAAAGATTTGTCGTACAAACGAAAACCATTCGCAGATTGTTTTTGGGTATGAATTCTTAATATCCAGGCTCATAGATAAAGATTCGTCTTATCTCCAGATCAAGGATAGTCCATGGGAAGGTGGAGTACGCGGCGTCGCGGCGATATGGAGTCCCCTGATAGATGCAACGAACAGAGTATCCAACCAACTCATGTATATGACTGACTGGTTACCAACACTCTACGCGGCTGCAGGTAAAGTGGAAAAATGTCCCGGGGAGCCGGATTTTGCAATGGCAAACACCGATTATCATGTATTTTGTAAAAAAAATTTATTCAGGATTGGACGTCGCAGCTCTCGGCAATATAGACGGTGTTAATATGTGGCCAGCCTTGCGAAGTAACAAGCCAAGCCCGCGTTCAGAGGTAGTGGTGAATATCGATGATGTGGCAAATTACGCGGCCATACGAATGGGAGACTTTAAATACATTATTGGAGCCACTAGCTCTGGTTTAGAATGGTACGGAGAGTCGGGAAAACCGGAGATCGAAGCCATTTCTGAGACTTTGGCAAACTACGATCCAGATTTGGTCATGAAAAGCAGATCTGGGGTTGCTCTCACTGGTGTAATAACAGCTAGGCAAGTGGAAGAAGTGAAAAAAATGAGGGAAAATCACATAGAAGGAGCGCAGATGACTGTTACTATACTGACTGCTCTAAAAATTCATTCCCTGAGGAGCGAAGCCGTGCTAAACTGCAACGTCAAAGAAGAAAACAAGGTAATTGAAGCGATAGTCCTTAGAAGTCTTTATACTTAACGAGGAAACCGTTCTTTCAGATTGCCTGTAATCCGTTGGAGTCGCCGTGTCTGTTCAACATCAAGGAAGACCCTTGCGAGATGGTAAATCTAGCGAAGACAAGGCCTCTAATTCTCGCGACGCTGGAAGAAGCTCTGATGCGACATCGAGTGACCGCTATTCCAGCGAGCAACGTTGACTCAGATCCAAAAGCTAACCCGAAGAACTGGCAGGGTATCTGGGTGAACTGGAACGAGCCTATCCCGATGAAATTCAGCAGCACTGATTCGGAAGAGCCAAAGAGAATATCGGGGCCTGCGATCGCCTTAATTGCGGTTTTACTGGGTTTAACAACGGTCGGGGTAATAGTGCTGTTCACAGTGAAGTTTAAGAAGAATTCATGCACCGAATCTCACCCCGAGCATGGCACCTTCCAGCAGATACCCGGAGAAGGGAATGACAATGGTAACAACTCCGCTGTTTTAGAATCCACCAAGATCCTACCAAATCCGAAAAGTATACAGAGTTTCAAAGAGTTCGCTTCTCTCAAAGATCTAGCACGGAATATCGACTGACGGAGGGGTCAGAGGTGTGCAAGATACGGGCCCGTTTCCACCAGCATCATAATTACTTACGTCCGAAGCGAGGCCGTTAATCGCTGATCTCCGTTCCCTTTCTTCATTTCTTTTTCACAGACTGCAGTATGCAATAAACGGGCATACATGGACTTGCGAAAAGATATCGAGACTGGGAACGGGGACGAAAAACTGCGAGTCTTATCTGCGTAGGCTACCATTCTTAAACATCATCTCGCACTACCTCAAAATTCAGAGAGCGCATCACTTTGGTATGGTATGTATACCATCTGTGACTGCAGCGTCATGTATCCATCTATACTTACTCGGATTCCCATCGGTAACCGAAAGATTCCGAGATGTGTAACGGAGAAGTTAAACTTGCTGGTCAAGTTTTTAGTACTTCTCTTTAATTACCTCTTTTCCTATTACAGTCGACTCTCGCATTAGGGCCGGCAACAAAGTGAAATGTTAGAAGAGAATAGAACCTATTGTTGGCAAGGGTATGCTAATTCTTAAAAATATCCTCCCCTGCACCCCCATGACTGGCCATATTGAGAGAGTCGACTGTATATCGATATCTGCACTTATTTTATACATCTATTTGTACATATTACATAAGATTGTGCGAAAGAATACTTTGAAGGAAATTATTCTTTCGAGTTGATTCTAATAAATTTTGCACAAAAACTAGTATGGGACTATTGTTTCACTGATTCTGCCTTCATGTTTCCGGTACGATTCAAAATGAAGAGCAAAAACATATAATTACACACAAAAAATTGTACTGTAAAATATTCTTTTATTTATGTATGTACGAAACAATTCGTAAGTATCGTAAACTTTACGTAATAAGTAGTACGAGAATCAATTTTCATAGGCGTATTTATGCTACTGAATTTACAGTAGTTTAATAATATAGCAAGTCGTTGTATTGCGTTGTCATTGTCATAAGTCCGCGTATAAAAGAGAAATTAATCAAAAAAGAACGAATCAATTCTGTGTACACTTTTCTAACATAGTAGCCAATTGGTGTATTTGTCTGTCTAAAGGAGTGAAATCTTGATCGGATCTAGCTATAACATCGAAGAGTTCACCGATGGGTAATTCTGTTTTTACCTTGCGACTTCTGCCTGGTAAGTCGTGTACTTCTAAGTGAAACAAAATACCTACCGCTGCCTCAAAGGTACATAAACTATCGGAAAGTCCGTCACGCGGCGATGCGGACCAAAGGAAATTTTTTATGTAGTGTAAATCAGTCACGAGTCGCTTAGGACGAGATTTTACGATTACGTATATGAGCAGTGGAATCAGCTCGTCTGTGGATTGAGTATAAACGAAGGACGAAACCGTTATTTCGTCATTTTCAGTCTTTGTTTGTACTTCGGCAATTGCTGCTTTAACCTCGGCGACAATCAGATCCAGCGTGCTTCTCAAGCAGAGCGATTTCTCCAGCGGACCTTCTCGTGCGTCCAGTGTTGCTAGTTCAACTATGGCAGCGGGTAGTGAGATAGCTAACGACTCGTCAGCCCCCAGTTGATCAGGTGTAATACCAGCATCGAAGAATTGACTTAGTTTCTTATTGAGATACATATCTTCTTGCAGCAGCGCACGCGAGAGGAGATAATATATCTTATCGTACATAAAGTGCATAATAAATACTTCCAAGGAGGTACTAAGCAGCTTCTGAAATCGAGCATCTCGCTGCAGGCAAAGACTCTGCTTACGCATGATTATTGCCCAGTAACGACGAGTGAGATCTTGTAGCATTGAACTGAGTTCCTCGGATGAATTAAAATCGTCCAAATCAATTTGCTTTAGCGTGGATTTCAGTTTGTCAAACTGAGTATTCGCTTGGTCCGACAACTGATCAAGGAAGCCTCTTGCACTGCAAATTCAACAATTAATTTGTAAATTTTTCTCAACTTCTAGCAATTGCTTGCAGACTTACTCTAGTTACTTACTCCTTATACGAGACGACGCTACAATTCAATTTCACTTCATCTTCGATCCGACTATTCGGCGAGATATATTTTGGGTGAATCGGCATTTCCATAACGAGTATTACGTATACTTGAAATTCCTTGTTGTATCCTTTCTCAATGGATACTATCCCGACCTTATGTTGACAATTGACCTTCGTTGACTCATTTTCCTCTATTAGCTTCAGCGATGTGTTTTCAAATTTGTATAAACAAGAATTATCTTCTCCAATTGAAGTGAAATGGTGTGGTATTTCAGGATGTGGTTTTAGAATGTGATCATCTAATGGGCAGAGGCAATGTAGAAAACCATATTAATTTTGCCTGCGTCGTCAATTACTAAATAATACTGAGTTATTGACCAACTAATGGTCATTGCGACGTTCCAAATAAAAATATGTACTAAGAATAGTTACCGACAAATTCATCCGTTATCGGCAAGCCCCGCAATGAGTTACCAGCAGGCACACAGATATTCCAGCATTTCGATAACGCAAGGTCATATTTTCTTGTATATTCATTCTGGAAATCACAAAGACAATCAGTATCGTAATTGGTAACAATTCAGAAAATGTATGGCGAAACGGAGAATACAGAATTAATTCATAAAACCAGGTACTGAAGTAATAAAATTTCGAATCTTACCCTTAAAGTATGGTAAAATTCGTTGTAAACTATCTCGTCAGGATCCATTATAGGTTAGCGATAAAACGGTTTCGGTAATTTTGGCAGATTGGATGAAATTTATGCAACATTATGTTTTGTGAATACAACCCACAACCTTTGTCATCGCACTCGAGCTGCTACTATCGCAATATCATAATCTGATTACAGCAGGCGAGTCATCTGATAAAAGAAGGGGAATGTTTACAATTCAGTGTCACATGGTCACATGTTGGGCACGTGTCAATGGAATGCAGTACTGGTGGTGCCATCGATGAAAACTGAAAGTGACTACGAAATAGAGGGCAAAGGATGCGTACGAGCGCCTCCTCACACAAATTAGGTTTTTGGAACTAACTTTCGGCGATGAATTGATGTCGGTAACCGAACGATATTCACCACTACGAAGGCAGTGGATAGTGCAAGTCAATCGAATGTTACTCGTTTGCTGGTATATTAGTCGGTTCCCGGCATGAAAAAAATCGTTCAATTTGCGTTAGATCAAAATGGAATAATTCAGTGGTTTGAGCAGTAAATGGATCACTCCTAGCGAATAAACCGTGCCCTGTAAAGACATCCAAATAATGTCGTGAACAGGATGGCGTTAACTCGTCGTGTGGTAATTCCACACTCCTCCTTAACCGACGAAAATTACAACTTGGCAGTATTTGACTGCAGCAGACTGGATTGTCGATATTTCTCGGTGTACTTGTAAAAAAATTGCTTATTTGCTCTGAAATAGAAAATGGTATGATTAGGTAAACAAATTGTAGTTTTATACACCTAAGATCCATTTCATAAATACTTACCACAGATTTTTCACTATCACTATACACTTTAGCTACACTCAGCGATTTTTATCCCCGCGCGTTGAGCGCCGCGCCGCTCGCGAATGACCAGTTTTCTCTCAGAACCGAAGAGTATCAAGTAAGCGCGCAAAAGGCGCAGTCAAACTTGAAACTTGGTTTTCGTAAAAAAATTGAATAAAGAGCTGGATGCTCAGCATACCAAGTGTACTTCGCTTTTTCATGTACCGTTTGTGAAATCGACGCGCAAAAGGCGCGTCCGATTCCCGTGATTGATTAACGCGCAAAAAGGCATGTCAGATTAATGTGTTAAAATTGTTTAAATATCTAGGAATTGTCGCGAAATTCTACAGAAACCCAATCCGCATCTGCGTCTTTTTGAATTCGACGCATTGCGATACGGATTGTTGTTCTGAGATGCGAATCAAGTCCGGAAAGGAGATTGGGGTGAAGAAAAGGCATGCATTATTGTGTGGCGTGACGGTCGGTGGTCCTCTTCGACGCGAAGTCTTCGAGCTCAGCATCTCTCCTCATCTAGCGTACCACGGAACGCGATAGATGATCGAGAGATGCATATCACCCATTCAGACGATCACAGAGATCAATTGAGTAAAATAATAATTGGGAATGACTGAAAAATTGAATTGAATAATGGCTGAAAGCTGGTTGTAGAGTATCAAGAAATGGCAAATTGAACGTCGTTAAAATGCAAAAGCTTACAAATGGTCCGGAGACTCTTATAGGTATAACAGAGTCTTTTACATGTTTTACGAAGAAAATCTCTATGATCATTTGACGCTGTAAATTACAAAACTTAGTAACATCACGGCAGATCGCGACCTTCCTACCCTCGCCTGATTCCCAACGGAACCACCCAACGGAAATATTGAAACGAGAGACTCACACACACATGCATAAACCCCGCGACCGATCCCAAAACGTTCACCTACCTACCCGGTTACCTACATTTGATCTATACGATTCTCCATTCTTTCCAACACACATCATTCTTTTTCATTTGCGCCGTGGTCACTGTGACTTACTTTTCCGTTGATTACCTGTGGAGAGCAAAATGTTATTGTACCATATTCAGCCAGTTGTTATACGATGATACTAAAAAGAGCGAGATTCAAAAAACGATAATACTCTATTTCGGTAGATGCAACTTGAGACGCAGATTTGAATGAACTGATTGTCAAATGTATGCATGTATGTACATACATAGGTAGCTCATCTTTCACGCGATCAACAGGAAGACCTTGACGGCCTACCCTGTTATTCTAGGTATACGTTACTTTGATGATTACTGACGGACTGTTGGTACATCAACTTTTTGTAAAATGGGTTAGATACATCCTGCATGCTAATCAGCATTTTTCTAAACGAACTAAACCTGCAATTGATCAGTACTTGCTGACTGTTAAGAAATTCAAAGTGATTCAAGATTGACAATGCAATTTGATTACGTTACGTTATGCTAGATTTAAAATTTCATTGATTAAACAATAGTGTGTATATAATTGTAAAATCGTTGGAATATGTTGAAACCTCAGGTGAACCAATCACTTAAACGACATCATTTATAAATTAAAACGTAGATTATTACATCAGTAGCAAAACACATTTAGTTTTCGCGTATATCGAGTAAGCCATGGTTACCTGTCGCGATGCTCATTCCACTTTCGGCAACGTGTAGAATTTCTAACTTTAAGTGAGCTATAGTGAAATAGATTGTAAAAAAAATGACTCGGCCAAAAGTTAAGCATCGTTGCGATCGCGAATGAGCCTAGCCATGCAGCTAAGAAATCGAAGTTTTATATAAAAATTGTTACCGTCACGCCACGTGACAGAGGGAACCCAGAGAAATACCCGTGACCTAAACACATGCAAACTCACCAACGTTGCCGAGTAATGGAGAAATCACTCGGATGTCTCTGCCTAACTCTGGAAAAACAAAAAATGAAACTCAAATTAATTTAGCAATCTGTATTTTCAGTTCTCAAATTAATTATTACTGTTGTCTACTTCAATATTTATTCACCGCATGTCACACAAGGACAAAAGTTCGGCTTCAAATTACTACCATGAATTATCAAACAATTGTTAAAAGAAGTATTCTTACCTCCTCCGGGTTGCTCCACACTTGAAAAATAGTAGTCTCGTAGCATCATACGTTGAATGGTGAAGCGATGCACTTTTTACACTGCAATAACAATATAACAGAATATTACACACACATTACACTTGGATCCAATTTCATGTTATTACAGACGGTCTGTATCGGACAAAAGGTCACGCCAGTTCGCAGAATCCGTGTTGTCAACCCTTCGCGTCTCGCAATTTGTTCACTTTCTATTACGCGTTTGTAGACGGTTTTTCAAATTAGCAAAACATTAGAAATGCATGCCAACAATTCAATTACGCATTTACCGATGACGAGCAAGCAATAAAATAGCACTTCACGTAAGAAGAAACGAGTTCTCTAAAACTGCCACGAAGTATCTCATTAACTTTTTCATATTAATAACTCATTTTTCCTTCAAGCCGCGCGTCTACCGTTCGTGTATTATCTACCGATGAATTTAGTGGGAACACAGTGGTCAAATTATGTGACACAGCCCGAACAACGCGATCAAATTCGACTGTCGGCAAGCGTGGTTTCACTCCGACTGCTAGAAGCAGCGCTCGGAAGCAGGTCTCGACCGGTTGGAACAGCCGGACGAACTGCGCAGTCTGAAGTTAGCGTCGGGTGTAAATTTGAATTTTCTGACGCCATTCGACCAGTCAGAATATGCGTGCAAATAAATGAAAAATGAGACACGAATGGTACACCTCGAGTTCCATCGGTATTTACATGAGCATAGGATTGAAGCTAATACGATGATACGTATGCATATTTGCATACACACGTACATGATGCATACATATTAAAATATAATACACAGTATTTACATACGCGACGCAGTCTGTCAATCAAGTACAAAATTTACAAGTCTGTAAATCAGATTGCATGAGAGACTTACCGATCTTTCGATGCTTCCAGAACGTATTCCGAACCGAATCAGCTCTCCTCGTTAGCTCCGAGACAATGTTGTTTGTCGGCGACGACGACTAGTTTTCAGCACTCGACACACACATTGTAATCATTGTTTCTATTGCAGAATCCGCACGCACTTCACAGACAATTGATATCGAAAAATGGTTCAGGGCTACATAAAAAGAAAATGAACATCGAGTGGGCTCGTGCAAATTGTACAGTTCTACGTAATTGCATACGCATACGTATGTATCCGCGTATGTCGTTGTAGCATTCGCACATCACTTATTATACCCGAAATAATCACGGCAGAATTAGAAGGGAAAATTTTCCAGTCAATAGCACACTCAACACATGATTACTTTACAAATATACAGGAAATATTTACGAGTTCAATCTGCAGTGTAAATACGAACGGTCAAATCGCGATCGTCACTTCTTTAGCGTTGAGACACATCAGTTGCAAGCATACCGCGTGAAAACGAATCTCTGCGCGATTCTAAACTACTTATTCGATCATTTCTCACTAACGCCAGCCTTATAGAAGGAATTAGTTGTAGAAAACCCGTTAAATAAAGCACAAATTCATACAAATCGAGCTGCAGGACGCGACCTCGGCACGTTCGACTCGTCGGCGTCCCAGAATTCTGCAAACACCCTGAAGATAGCGCTGCAGCAGCGACTCATACGCGGCAAAGTGACGAACGGTGGGAGGCAAATTTGAAAATGGATTAAGCTAGCTGTGCAAGCAAAGTGATGAATTTTATACAGTAACTTGTGAATTTCAAGATGGATATGATGCTGTTCCTGATTCATATACTGATTCAATTACTTCTTTACCGCTTTAAAGAGAAACTCTCGTGATTTCTATGTCCCCCTACGGTGTAAAATATGTGTCCCCCATATCGCACTATCCTCTGACACAAAATATGTTTTTAGAACAAACTTTTGCAGGTGCATGGCTGGTAAACGTATGTCGCTAACCGACCAATATTCAGCCGTGTTTAGTCAATCAGATGTTTACTGTATTGCCATTGAATGCGAGATCAGGCGTAAATTTGAATTCTCTCATGACTTTCGACTGAAAAGAATATGCGTAGAAATAAATGAAAGATGAGAAAAAATTGCAAACCTTGTCTCAATGTATGAGCATAATGATTGTGATTCAAAAAAGGCATGCCCGCCATACCATTTGTCGTTTATAATCGCTTAGAAAAAATCAATCCACGTGCAAATTGGTAATTCTTACTGTCTAATCTCTCTTGCATCACACACTACTTATTTACCACATTTGTATACGTCATTCTGAATCACTCATCTATACATACATTTTCAGTTATAATATAAATAGATACTATATTTATATATCGAAGAGCAAATCATCTATGAAACACATTAGTTAGGTATTTGATATAATTTTTAAAATACAAAAGTCAATGAATAAACGTCGTACTTTGACAAGCACATGTTATTCTAATAACCTAATTTTCAACTATAATCCTAACGCACGACTAAATTCAGACTTACATATTGAAAGCTGGCCGGATCAATTAAAGGAGTGTGATAAAGAGTTAATCTCAAAACACTAAATTCAATTATATTATAACAAAAATATTAATGTCAATCAATATAAGTTTTATATCAAGGTACATACGAATAGATGCTAAGACGTAAGTGTGAGATATGTAACGAAATTTGTCTGATTTTGAAAAAATTCGAAATATGGCGGCATAAACATTATGGAGTTGATGTATCATATATAATATTATTGATTCAAAAAAAAAAGATTCTCTATATAAATATTGTTAGACGCCTATAATAACAGCTGAATTTATATTGCCCAGCTTAATTAATGATCGTCTCAGTTCTCCCCTTGTATTGTACTATGTATACTATACATATGCTACATACCTCTAGGCGTATGTAACATTGTACACCTATGTATAATAACTTATATCTAATTATGTATAATTTGTCGTCGCTGATACATTGCGGATTTAAATGAGGTATGATCTGAATGGTTCGCATTGTGCGATCTACATAAACTCAAATTTACTCAGGCACGAAGTGTAATTCTAATGTTCAACACCAAACAGTGGAATGGGACTGAGTTCTTTCGTATTTTTTTCCTTTTTTTTTTCGAATACGGATTATACAACTATTGGGTATTTTTTCTCTTAATTGATCTCTGTACTTTTACTTGCGTAAGGAGATTTCGGAACTGATTCTTCATCTTCATCGTCGTCTTCATCCTCTGCATCTTCTCTCGCTTGCTTGATCTGCGCAATCCTTTGCATCTCGGTAGATCGTTGTCTATAAATTGCAATATTCGGATGAACAGGTTTGGTATAAGTGAACCGATAAGAGATACATGAGAAGAGGAAAAGTAACTTTTATTACCTTGAAAGTGCTTCTTCCTGCTCTCGTTCAGCTTTCCATTTCTGAACAACTCGATAGCCAATACACACTATGACCAATATTATTGGAATTATAGCTGCAAATACTATGCCTGAAGTGATCCCAGCTTGTCTTGAACTATACTCTTGTTGACCTGTATTTGAAGATTTCATCAGGAATCAATATTACAAATTATCGATACAAATTAAATTCTGTGAAAAGTGAATATACCTTATCGTAAGGTATTAAGACATTCGGATTACTGTTTAAACGGTTGTGCAAAATGTAATTAAGCCTTCAGGAGAGTACCCCACCCCAAAAATAAAACCGTTCTTAGGTATTTCGAGAACGTAGTAATTACAACCGATCGGCAATAATCTCTGTGCCGCAATAAAATTATGAAAGGTAATATCTTGCATGATTTTAGGGAATTGTTACCAAGCTCCAAGACAAGGAATATGATACCGGTAATAAGAGGATATGTGTTTGAATGGATGTTGAGAAATGGAAATTTCACCTGTACAAATTTGGAAATTTCCATTCCACTGTAATACCGATTCTGTACAATTAAAGTTTGCGTTTTTTATTACAATTCTCCGATTTCAAAATGCTTGTGTGGAATAGAAATTTCCTGGTAGTACAAAATTTGTAGTACTTATTTATTATAACATAAACGTTACAGCATAAGTAGAATATAATACGACAACAGTATATGACATAAATCGTTTACTACAAATTATATAATATACTGCAACATATGGTCTTGATTCGAAAAAAGACTGCATGTTTATTACTACTACTAGTTTAAGACACAGAAAAACTCCTACAGACTTCATCGTAAAAAAAGCTTATTGGTTTATAATTCATTTGTTGTATAAGTCACGTCTCTGAAAATCTGATTTGCTTCTCACAAGAGGTAATATTATTTTTAGTGAATACCAGATTTCTATTCCACATAAGCAACAATTCTAATGTAGCGGATGATTAATGAAGTAAAATACTGCAATTGTTAGGAATTTGATGACGTCGCAATTTGTGGTCACAAATAAGTACAGTTCAGTTAATAATTGAAGCTGACATCAGAGACTTACAATGACACATGAATTAAAAGTCTCTTTCGTATAAAAACAATCTTAATAATAGATGTCTTCACACATCACTTTCTTTGCTCGGACTACCAGCTTTTCTAAGCGGTTCTGCATATATAGCAACGCTATTCCGAATTACAGGATCATCCTCTAGGGCCCAAACCTTCTCCTCAAATTCTGTGTAAGGTTTGTCAGGAAGTGGTTCGTTGGTACGATATGATTTGTCATAGGATCTTCGTTTCCTAGTACTACTGCCGTCGGTACTAGTTTCGCTAGTAGGAGAAATGGTTCGCTCGCCCGACTTCAAAGGGGTGCTTAGCCGTGAAAGAGGCGAATCGTTATCAAGTCCGTATCCGCGATCAGAAAACCGCCATGATTTAGCTGAACTATCTGACGATGCATTCCTTCTTATGCAAACTATTATCAGAGCCCCAATGATAATCGCTGGTATCAGTACCGCGATTATTATTCCCATAATAGTCCATGCTGTTCTCTGAGTATACTCGATGTGACCTACAGTATCGCAGCAGTGATGAAATTCAAGCTCATCAACAAAGATGTTGTGACGAAGTCTGCCGCAGATGTTAAAAGCATTCTTTCCAATTAATTTTACTCAACACCATATCGTGACCGCAATAATTACATTCTGCACACCTGCTAAATGCATTAGAGGTTCCAAACAAGTGCTTATATCTGTCTGAACTTTCTTACACGATGTAAAGCGCCCAGATGAGTAAACCGTTTCAATCAGGTGCGTTCAATTTCGATCATGTAATGTGGCAGAACAAAGAAAAATTTATGAATGCATACTTACGTAGACACTCTGTGTATCCGTACTCCGGAATGTCCCATTGACCCCCTTCTAAACATGTTCGACGCTGATCTCCAATTAGTATAAAGTTTTGATTGCACTCGAAGGTCACTTTGGTACCGGGTATGAAAAGGAAATTGCTTTTTCTACCAAATCGCGGTGTCTCCAATATTCCGCAAGATATTGCTGAAATGCAAATCACACATTATCACATGGTTTTCTTTTTCTGACGGAAAACTTTCTCAATCCTTGCAACTGAATACTAATATAATACATGTGTCAACATACTTCGCTTGCCATTCGTTGCCTTAATCTCAGTTACAGTGTCGTAATAATTCTTAGTAAAATGTGCGAGATCTCGATTGAGGGTCATTCCATAGTCGTACTGACATTGATAATTATCACCACACAATTCACTTGCTCTATTTATATCGTCCACGCTGTGGAATAGAAAATTTGTGAGTTATCCATATGATTATCAGACTAAGCGCACCCGCTCGTAATTTTCGAATAATCAACCCATACCGATCAGCTCCTAAAAATTCGACCGGAGTTCTGAGATACTGGGGCACAAATGATGCATTTGCGTAATAGCTCGCCGTTCTACCAAATTCCCTCGTAAACAAGGCAGCTCCTTTCTGCGAATCCTCGCGATCCGTAAGGATCCAGTTTATACCGAATTGTTTATGAATTGTTTCAAAACTATTCACATTGGACACTGACGCAATGGTACCATCCGGATTGGTGAAGTCATCAGAAATGTCATAGCTCCAGTTGCCCAGCAGTCCTCGTGTTTTATTCTGTACAAATATTGTTTATATCGGTTAAGTACGGAATAATTAATCCCACTGTTACTTACAATTAGCTTAAACGAATCGTTCATACCATGTATGACCATGGCAAGTAGACCCTGGCAGTCATGAACCCTTCATTCTCAACAACTTCAACTCCAGCGCCTGTCTGGAACATGATTACAACTTCGCTCTGGTTGAGAATATAAGTCGGGGTGTAAACCGTGACGCCAGCAAAATGTTGAAACTTCAATGACGTCCTATCAAAATATATCCGTCTTCCATCGGCAAACACGTCCAAGTGGTATCTCCATCTCGCATGCATCGGTCGCAATCGAACTTCTATTGTAGCTGAATTATTGCCTCGTGCTAAGATGAAATAAGATTAGCAAAATAAAAACGCTGTTCTATATGAAGTTTTTCGTATTTCAAATGTTATTTCGAATACCTGCGACGGCCGTGAGTTGAGTAGCGTTGACTGCACCGTAAAAGTTGTCTGGCATCTGTTCAAATCGAGCCTGGACATCAAGTTTGTCTTTGATAGTATCGACACGGGTCAACACGAATTCTCCCTTTCCGTTGAAGGTATACTCCAGGTCATCGAACGTAAAAAAATGAGGATCTCCAAAGACGGTAGCTACAGCTGGAGCTTGATAAGCGACACAATCTTGAGATGGCCTTCTTTCGAATCTTAAAGTCTCACATCCAACGGCTTGCTCCTCTTGCCACAAACAGCAAAGATATGCTGGAACCTTGTCATGGAACCAGTGAGAAAGGGTTGGTACTTTATTCGCTTCGTTCCACGGCAGGTAGCCCAAGTTGTGAGATCTACCAGGCCGTGAACCCCACTGTTGATCGTATGTCAACATGACATAGCCGTTTTTGTCGTAACAACACTGCTGCTCTGAACCGTCTAGGCTGTATCACAATGTTTCAGTTAGGTAAAAGCCGGGTGATTTTTATGTTCGATGATTACTAAGGACTTACTTTGGTGCGCCAGTCTTGACGCAGTGAACCGCACCTCGGTGGTAGTAACAATCGGGGTTCGAGTCCTTGTCGCAATCAAAATCGGGCATAAAGCGGCCCTTGTCATTCAATGCATGCGCCAACGTGCACGGACAAAGCGCTACTTCAGCTGCAAAATTTTTCAAGTACCTGTCGTTCATAATCCAATTATTACAGAGCGCTTTTGGCCAGTTTGTTCCATGAAGTCTTTCCCATTGGGGCCCAAAGTACCATCCCAAAGGAATCGGTCTACTCCACAGCACTCTTGAAACAAATTATCAGGGATATGTAAATTTTGTAAGTGCAGGAGTGATGGTCATGACATGTAGTCACTGTATCATTTATTCGAATGAATAAGACTCACGGCGAGATGTTTAGTCCAGAATATTGGCTTGGGTTGGTAAGGTTTATTTTGATGAAGCCGAAGTGCATGTCAAGGTGTAACGGATTCTCTCTAGCTCGGAAATTTGAAGGAATAATGGTGTACGTGCCGGTATTGGTTGTGCTCTCCTGTGACAAAAATTGTATAAATAATTTTGTGAATTTGTTCAAAGGGTATAAATATAATAAATGAATATGCATGAACGTTGGAATCTCGGAATCGTCTGGCAACCAGAGAGTACGAGGATAAGAAATCAGATAAAATACTCGCCTCTAATACATCAATGTATTCGAATTCAGGTCGAATAGTCGTCTCGCGATATCCCCATAAGGAAATTTGCAAGACAGCGTTCAGGTTGCTAGTTAAATTGTATTGGTTCCAAGTTATCTCGATCTCAGCTGGAGATCGTTCATGCACAGCTCTGGTAGAGAAGAATATCTTTTCTTGAGCCGTTGCAGGTGTTTCTGAAATTATTAAATGGACAAAGCATTCAAAAATGTTACACATTACAATGGTAGTGTAACGTCGATTGCAGTAATTGAAGCATCTTACCGACGAAGTATTTTCCTTTCCAATTGAATCTACCACTTCCAATAGCCACCTCAAAACGAACATATCCCTCTGCCTGCATAGATGGTTGAACGCAAATGGCTCTGTTGGTGTCAATAACAGTGCCGACTACTTCCTCCATGTCGAATATGCACCTTATTTTCTCGTTTGTATCGAAACAAGGACCCGTTATGTTTACCACACTTCCCCCAAGCATGTTTCCGCTCTCCGGTGCGAACACAAGTGGTAAATGTGTCCCAGCTGTAATTGAAATCAAGATTGTTTAGCACCATTAAGATAATTCAACGGCATGTGGTGTAAAATATTCCTCAGACCACGAATCAAACTACTCACCAATGTCTTTGTTGCAATTTCCGAGCATAATCTTTTCATCTATCCTGAATATGTGACGTCCAGGAAAACCGTTGACCCAGCCTCTTCCAGTGAGATCGCGAACTGTCGACATTTGAGAATAGGGCTGATACTCGTAACTTTGCGTCCCGTTTCCAGCGTTAAATCCAATCTTTGGAAATCGACAAAGAAACAGGCAATTTTACTTTTCCATTCGAAAATTAACAGATCGCAGAATTTCACGTAAATAAGTTGATTCCTAAGTAGACTTACATAGGCAGGTTTCCCGCCGTCACCAGTGGTGGTATCACCTCCAGCTTCTGTGTGACTAGACCACTCGAGGTTCAGGTAGTTGAACATAGCATAAGTGTAAACTTCGTCAGTGGCCAAAACCATTTGAAAGGTGTTAGTGTGGTAAAGAGAGTTGTCGATACCTCCAGCAAAGGACATATTCTTCCAAGTCACTATGACCACATGCTTTGGGTCAAAGGTGTCGGACCCAACGACACCCTCGCGTATGTCCCACTTAATTCGTTCGCGGACCTCCACTCCAAACTGATCCGTTCTTCTTTGAAGATCTCTCTCTTGTCTGAAAGTCATTGAGCGGGAATAAAGAGATGTGGTACCACAGGTTTAAGGCAAGAAAAATTCAAAGAGATTGAAGAATACTGTAATCAAAATACCTGAAGTACACCCCAGGCTCTCTTTGATCCAAATCCGTTGGCCTCAGTTTACCTATTCTGCACTTGCTAAAATAAATTCCGATGAAACTTGGGTCATTTTTTTGAGGCCAGTCTTTGACTGGAAAGACCAAAGGGTAAGTAAAGTGTTCCGGTGGGTCGCTGAACTCCAGGTAACCATTCATGGATAGCTAAGAGAGGATGAAGACTGCATTTTAGTTGAAGCAACTCTCTGAACACTATTGAATATTTCCAGATAAACGTACGGAAAAATGTTTCCCCATTCTCAAAGATTCAATGGATCGATTAAACAGACAAGTGTAAGACAAATTACAAACAAGAATTCGTAGCCGATGGCTGGCCGTCTGAAATAACGTTTCAGATAGCCAAATATCAGCGGCACTTTATCCCTCCACTTATTCTTGATCTATGTGACTACAATTATCGCGCATCCTTCGTTATATTAAACACTTACTCACCTGAGTATAATTGAATCGAAATCCATAGAAAGGTAATTGGAAATTGAAATTCTTATGAATTCTGCTAGTGGAGGCGTGTATGTTTGTCTGGTAATCGCCCCTGTTGTTGTCTCCACCCTTATCGAAGTACCAATACATAAATTGCGACCTAATAGTCGCCAGCCTGCTTTCCGTAATGAGATAATTAGTCGTTCCACCTTCGGCAGGTGCATATCTATAAGCTTCTGGGTCATCGGAATCTATACAAAAACCATGAAACACACGGATTCAGCAGCGTAACAAGGTCTCACCGTGTACATTTAAACACAAAAAGTAAGCTGTTGCAATTTTTCACTTAACATTAGGGTGCGACGATGGAGTAAAAAATCAAGATTATAAATCAACTTCGGTTGATCCATTATACCTAAATGTGTTATAATTATACTGTAACGTAAATTTCGGATAAGGAAAGAGGATTTCCAACTTTTTCGTCGAATTGTCAAGCGCAGTATCAAACGAATTTTCTATACTTCCAATAGTCCAAATGCTAATAAAACGAAGACTCTCTAGAGTTAACGAGGAATCAAATTCATTTCTACCATAATGTGACAGTCTTCCGCGATATGAAGTAGACGGATTCGTCCTCGGAATTGAAGGGATGACGATGAGCGATATAATTAACAATAAGTCAATGAAATCCCCCGTTATCAGCCCTGCGCGGTACTACGCTTCGTTTCGTTTACGAAAGCAAGGTGTGTTGCAAATGATGAATCATAGCAGATTCATGTCAGTTAGTGAGTAACTGATAATACTCCGATAAGATATGATAAAGCATCGAAGTTGACGCGCGATCAACCTCAAGACTCACTACTATGTTTGGTACTACTTTTAATCTGGAAATAACTGCAGATATACAGTAACAGTAAGTCGTTATTGATAAAAAATTTCAACCAGCAAATCATTTCGCTTCACCTTCTCGCGTAGTTGATGGAAAAACATTCTTACTAAGCACCGTAATGAGTCACAAAAACTCATCTGAGATAGCAGAATCCATTCGGGTTTGTTTTTAGCTTGCCATAGCTTAAATAGAAAGTACGGTAAACATCACGACGAAAAGCGAATTGGTACCATAAGCTTGAAACTGTCTGTCTTTACTATTTCGAACCGACGCCGCGACGTGGCTATCATCGATTCCAACTTTGGCAGGGTCTCGAATGCAAACATTAGCGTTTAAAAATTGGTGGTAAACATGAAGAAATACCTAATGCCAATTTCTTCTCATTATCTACGCAATGAAGCGGCGAAGAATTTTCAATTTTTCCGAACCCTCCAGTGTGCGAATACGATGCAATCGAACCAAGCTACTTGTTTCATGATATAAAAATCCGCTAGCGGCGTCACGACGCTCGTTTCAAGCTCGCGAAAACAACTGGCTGACAAGACGCGGTTTTTCCTTCCGATAAATAAAAAGCCAAACGACGATGAACAAATCAGTGTAACGAAACATGGGAACCAGTACTTAACGGTCACGCCCAATGATAAGAAACGAATTGCTCACCGTAGGCGACGTATTTTCCACTTTTTAAGCCTTCATTACCGGAATAAGTCCCAAATGACGGGGCGAGCTCCGGCTCGAGATCCTGAGGCGAGACTTCTTCGTCGAGTCCGTTACCCTCCTTCGGCACTTCCGGTTCTTCGACAACCTCCCTGTTTCCCTCTTCCGCGCTAGGCTGAGCCGGCGTTTCCGGTAGCACACCGCCGTTCAGATCGGCCAGCTCGGATAACGGCGACGTTTCCGGGGGTTGGAAGCGACCCTCCTGATCAGGGACCGCTACGTTTTCCGGCGGAACCGAATCTTCGATTTTAAAAGCACTTTCGAACGTTTCACCCTCACTTTGGGCCCACGTTGCTGAGACCGCGAGGAGAACCACCAGCAGGAGCGGCGCAACCGCGTTACGCCGGGAAACGATCAACCCCTGCATTTTTCCCGATCCGGGAGTGCAAACTAATCAGAAACTCAACCAGAAGACAACTGAACCTTATGCCTATACGAGATACGAATAAAGCGATAAGCTGCTTTTGATATCACTGTGATAACTTGTTTTATCTTTCTAGATGTGTATACTATGATCCATGCGTGCGTGCGCCGCCTCCCATACCAGCACCACACAGAGTTTGCAGGTCTTTACCGTCCTTATATTAGTTTGAAACGAAACTCATCCGACAATTACTGGGAACAAGAAGGGCGATTGTCCAACGGTAACGCATCGTTCGCGATAAGGCCCAGATACCTCTAGAGTTACTCATTTAGTAAACTAGGGTTTCCGTTCACTAAATTTTTCTTTTTATCGTCTTCCACGTAATTCGCGCTGTATTCCAAAGTTTTATTACTCGGATTGTACAATACAGGCGCAAATGCGTGGCGACCACGCTTTCGCATCGAAACTTGATTTCAGATATTACTACCGTGCAGACACGAGGTTATCGCATTATTGCGATTTAATTATACTATACGATGTCTTCAGATTACGTACTAAGCGGCTTTGCGATGTATAGAGGATTTATTTGCTGGCTTGAACAATTTTTAAGTAACGAGAAAGAAAGCATGATGACAAACGCAATGTTCTTATCACGCTGTTCTGAAGTACTTAACGTGTATAGTAATTATTTATGTACCTTATCAGCTGGATTTGGGTCACACATGTAACTAAAATACATGCCCGGAGCAGGCGAGATCTATGCACTCTCGTTTGTTCACAAAAATTAACGAAAACCTGACTCTCAAAACGTTACAGAATATTGCGAGACTTGTACTAAATGCATTTGCAAAAGACGACTGCCTTTCTTTAGGTAAAAGATTGTCCTACCCGTTACAGCACGATAAGGGTTTGTTGGGAAAAAGAGCATGGGTGAGGTGTTTTTTATTAATCAACGGAAACGCAAATTTTCAACAAAAAGAAATAAGAGATTTCAAAGTATTCGAGGTGGACCACCGTGACCGGGTAACCGAAAACTTTACACTATCGATTTCTTGATAACCCGATAAATGTGTGCCTCCGACAGGCAGCGATTGAGCTCTCAACGAGCCGATATATGTACCTGTAATACGCCTGTTACGTGCCGCTGAAATTTCTGAACTCGAGCATCAGCATTTTCGCAACAAGCGGTATTAAAAAATGTTGTGGGAACATAACTGTATCGATTCGGGATTCTTGTTCACTCTTCACATCCGTACTCAAACTACCTGTACAGTTGACCATTTTTCACATTATACTCGTTCAGCGACTGTTTTGGAATATGTGTTAAATATTATTTATCACATAGTTGTTAATTTTCTTTCGCCGTTCCTTAGCTGATTACGCATTTAACCAGGTGATAAAAAGACAATGGTTAAATAATTTAGAAAATAACAGTTTTCACGGGTTTACTACTTCGTCGTATGCGTGTCAACAAAATAACATAACAAATGAAACAACAGAATACATGTAAATGTATTCAGAATGTATTTGCACAAATTCCTAGTTTGCAAATAGAAAAAAAGCTAATTACACATTGCGACCACTTGTATTCATAATCAAGAACTATAATAGTACTTTACAAACGATCGATTCGATAACCGTGCTTAAAGAATTAGAAGATGTCGTCCTGATGATGCGAAACATGCGTAAAACATCGAGAAATTTGTGGGTAACAGCTTCCGTATCGAAACTTTTGAAATTTTGGACGGCCGCGTAATCAATAATACAAATATTATCGCTCGCTCATTCGTTCACATTTATCCGTGCATAAAAGAGAATTCGGTGGTAAGTCTCTTTTCTTGTTTTTTTTTTTTTTCATTTCAACAAAAACTCATATAGTGTTGCGACCTTGTATCGAAAACCGCGTCTTACGCGGAGACCCTGAGGTAGGTATACCAAGGCTACAGTTGGCGTTCGGTTACATGATGGATCTAGCAAAAAGAAATTAAAATTTTTGCCAAACGACGTCAATAACATAACATATGCGTTAAATTAATAATTTCTCTTTTAAATTGAACGTTTTTTTAAACATAAATTGGCATTGACAATGAGCAATTAAATATTTAGGACGAGCCAACGACACCAACTACCAATGAATGAATGAGTGAGCACTTATGCATTACTATTAAATATCTATAAACTTTTCCTTTTAATTATAATTTCTTTTTAATTATTATCTTGTAAATTGTTATGAACATTCTGTATAACAATGTTTAACAAATAGCACTTTGTTTTATTTCCGTTCCTGTATCAAACCCGTCCTACGTTCGAGACGACGAATTTTTTTTACAATTTTTGAAATGAATTTTCAATATTTTTTACCTGTAATTGTAGCTTCAGTGTAAAAATCTACATATATTTATATACGGTGTCACATGAGTCGGTCTTAGCCTTTTTTCGCAGACTTTTCAGAATTGTTTACATGTATAGCAGAGCGTACATATTAGATTGCCTGTACTTGATCGGGACCCAGATTTTCATTGCGATGAAGTACAATCTATTACGAGGAAGATGAATTGTCTCCGTTACTGTCTAGATAACCGCCAGAACCGTTGACAACGAACGACGTACCAAGGCCGTAAAGATGTCCGCAATATTTCGCATCGTCGATATTGTCCTCGAAAAACATCTGCGAAATAAAAAAAATTGACTTGTTCACACACTGTACATATACATCTTATGTACATACACACATACATACATATGCACAATTTTTCACATGAAGGTGAAGCTAGCAACCAGAGTTGGCAGTCAAGCGTGCGAAACTTCTTTTAAATAGGGTAATGCTGTACAGTTAATTGCTTATAATTTTACAGAAGTACTAAAATATCATGTGACGTATGAGAATTTCAAGTAATCGACTTCACTGTCTTACCTGAATCAACGTCGGCGTGTTCGGCTGCTAACTCTGACCACTAGCATCAGCTTCATATCTTTTAAATGCAAGACTTGAGAAATTTACAGGACAACGACGATAATCACGGCACCGTAAATTTTTAAAGAAGTAGGTGAATATTTTCTCACATTTACGAATAATAATAAACGTTGAATACCTCGCGCATTTTGAAGAATACCATGCCAGTTAGTAGCGAATCTGACCCTGCCTGATGTTGCGGTCCAACACGTTGCAGTTCCAGTTGTTCGGCGACTTCTTGTAAGCCACCTTTCAAGTTCTTGCACGACTTCATCAAATACTGAAGTAATAAATTATTATAGATAATTTACCCACTTTCACAATATAAAAATCATTGTTTTAAATATTGTGAATAAATGATCATGCTATCAACGACTGAAGAACTTACTTTGACGTCATAAACTGTTGGAAAGTATATCCTAAGAAGTTCAAAGAATTCGCTTTCTTCCTGAGGTAAATTTTGATCAGTGAGCAGTTTCAGTAAATATCCAAAGTCATATCCAGAGTGAAAAGAAAGCCATTTAATATCATCGACAAGAACTATCCCCGAGGTCATAAGAAGCTCGGCGAAATCTAGAGGATCGATACCTTCCTCTTCGTGTTTCTTAAATTGAATACCGCTGTTTTGCAACATGTCTATACTGTCCTGCGCGTACATGTCTTCCCTGAAACGGAGTCGACATAGATCGATGGAGAAAAAACGCAAAAATTCACGTCGTCATAAAAGTGATTACTCACTGTAGATTGAATTTAAAGTTGAATTGCCATGTCGTATAACTGCCACCAGGTGTGTTACCAGATTCGTCCAGAAACGTGAGACCGAGTTGTATGATCCTTAGAAGGTCAACGTTGCACCGCAACAATTGATATTGGTAGTCGGCACTTGTTCTGAACTCACCTAATAATCGATTTTGTTATAATTATATCTGTGGCAATTTATGAGTTTCACGAGAGAAATACTTCACTTAATGGAAGTGTAGCAATGTATAATGTAAGAATACCTATGGGCCTAGCGACAACACCAGGAAATTCCGTATCCATAGCGACGTACTGAAATTGTTGCACAACTTGGCGAATCGTTCGGAATTCTTCGTCCAAGTTATGCCCCCATACATCGCGGATTCCACATTCTTCATTACTGGGCATACCCCCTCCCTTCAACAGCCCTGCAGCTTTAGTTCCACCTAGGATAACATTGAGCATATCGCTTCACCAATTCGTTCTTACAATGATCGATAATAATTTGGAGCGATAGGTTAAAATAATCGCACGGATAAGATGATATCTCAAAGAAAGTCTTAAAATGATCGTTATTTCGTTGGCCATATAAGTAAACAACGATGTATCGGAGCAATAAGAGAGGCATGCTACATGTGAATATTGAGATTCAACGACTACTTTGTGCTCAAGACAAACGTCTACTTTTAAGTTTGCGTCAGCCTGAGATTGGGATTTGCATGGCTACAAAATAGAATGCAGCTCATTGCCAATGTATTGATACTTTTGTAATAGCAGCTCAATAGATGAACAATTGCGGGCGCCCATTTCTTAGAGTAGGAATAAGAACACGAGAAAAAAACGAGGCCACTAGACAAAATGAATAAACAAGTTTCGTACCAGTAGCTGATGGCATAAGGTTAACGTTATTCCTCCTCCTGTTAAAGGTCGATCTCTACCGAAGCTCCAGCGTCAATCACAGCTCTGCAGTCTTCATATCACTGACGAATGAAAACAACACAGCATTGAGAATTTTGTGAAAAGATGAGGCAAGGAGCAGAGAGAGGGCAACATCTTTCACAGAGACCACGGGCAGTTTCAGGTTTTGTTCAAGTTGTCAGAGACGTTTCTCATTGGGTTAGAAACACTGAGACGCTTCCTAACCTTTCGACCACAGTCACACACAAGAGATGATACCCCTAAATGCAAAAGTAGGCAAGAGGAGAGTTGACGTAGTTTAAAAATACGTTGACGTTGTGCTCTCGGTGTGTTTACAGTATGGGAAACAACAATTACCGAAACTGAATGCCCGGATGTTCGCGTTCTGGCCTGAATACCTCGACTGCACTTTGACTGTCCACGAATACGCGCTAGATTACTTACTCAGGTGAACATACTAACCTGTGCGTGGGGGAATTGCGGTGTTAACGTTATCTTTTTCACAAATATACCACTGATGCACACCAAATATTAATCCAGACCCACACGACTCCCGGTGACAATAATATATCGGAGCAGGTTATACTGTTATCCGCAGACTCCCAAACCACCGAATTATCACAGAAAGCTAACCTAAAGACCGTCGCAGCCTCTGACTGGGTTCCGAAAGCCGCCGCCGGCTTCACAGGTTCGACCAGTCGCCACCAGGTGTCACTCGAGCCGTTGGATTACAAACTTTGAATTTCGCTCGGATCTTTCTCATCATTTACTTCATTGCGGTGATAATTTAAATGCGATTTGAATATAGCAAATTTTCCATCGATTACTCTGTAAATTTTAATCATTTTTCTATACATTTTCAGCGCAAAGTCAACGCATCGAAATACGTTAACTGCGTTTGGTATTTACAACTGATTCCTCAGATGTTTCGAAACGCGTCGCGAGGGAAGAGAAGAAGCGTTGCAATTCGAGGTAATCGAGGAATCGGATGTAAATATCGAAGACGCTAATGGCAGCACAAATATTTAGTGCACAAATATTTAGTCGCAAGGGAAATCCCAGCTATCGTCTAGCTGTGTAGAGACTTACAAGCGGGGATCGAGATGTTGGGCTCTGTCGGTGAATGAACCAACGGTCGATAACGGACGATCATCACGGTATTACATCACTATTACCATTTATTGCTCGTTGACGCAACGCGTTATTATGCTGTAAAGAGTAAATTAATCCTCAACTGACAGAAACCTACGATATCGTTGGATTGATCATACTGAAAACATCAAACAAATGTTGAGTAACAACGAACGCTTAAATGTTGACCATGTACAACAGCAGCCGTGGGAAAATTAAAAGTTAGTCGAAAGAAAAAAAATATTATAAACGAATGTACGGAAATTCTGAAATGACACGATGAAATTCTTGACATTACAGTTATTGTAAGTCTTGTTAATGTTGTAATTATTATTACCAACATTGGGAACGCCTTAGAAAAGATGCAATTACAAATAACAAGAATTTTACGTAAGGTAAAATAATCAAATAACGCGAGAAGAAGTGCAGCGACGAGCGAATGGCTGTTTCGTAACAAAATCTTTATCCCCGGCCAGGGACACAGAAGCTAGAGCCTAATTACACTGACAAAGGCGAAACATGTCTAATTGTAAGAAACGCGGTACCGAGTAGGTATAGCTGGGTACGTAAACGATTCCTCGGTATCAATAGATTTTTAACGAGGATTCCAAGTACCGAGTAATTTATGCGTCGAGAAATGTCAACCATTGCTCATTTTCGAACGGGTATATAGACTTATTATCTAGCTGTATGATAATACCGTTAGTCCCAAGAATCGAGGGGCTTGCATTATTGTGATAACACACACAAGCGTGTACGGACAGTATTTATCGTACCTTTTGCCACATAGCGGTAACTATAGGCAAGAGGCCCTTTAATCGTCTACACAAAACCCCGTGCAGCTCTCGAGTAAAAAATCCAACGATTGTAATTAATTAAAAACGTATTTCAGCAGTGATTCAATTCCCCGACGAAGCAATTTATTTATACCACGTGAATGAAATAGGAACTGTTTATCAGATTGTTAAAAGTTTCGGTGATTATTTCGCGATCCTTTTAAGTCCCGAAAAATTCAATTACTCTTAACACGACTGATGCCAAAAGTATAAACGTGAGCACACCTAAACTGAAACTAAGAATACTATGATGTGGAATATTCTAGCCTCGCGCTGGCCGAGTAGAACGCATTATCGAAAGGATCAATCAACGATATTATACCTGTTCGATGAATGTGAAAAAAATCAATCTAGATTACACTTGATTAATAACAGGTCGATCGTTGGCAGGGGCATGGAGGTGTACTTGTATAAGAAGTAAAAACCAAAAAACAATTCTCAATTGAAAAACGATGAAAATCCGTGACAACAGAGTGTAATTAATTGCATTTCATTCCTGGATCAGGCGCGCACTACCAGCTCTACGTCTGCCTGTATACACACAACATGCTTGTGCAGCAAAGTTATTATATTAATGAATCTATTCACGCGTGCAACGGAGCCACAAACGCACGCCACACGTACGTCTGAATACACGGTTAAACGTCACGTTCCATTGCGAATAGGAAGAAAATGTTCATCGCACGGCATTTGCCGTATAAGGTGTACAGCGATACCTGTACGTCTTGTCGCGTTAAACAATCAATGGTGCCGATAAATCATTATGTTTAAACGATCTCCCAAACAGGGAGACGCATCCCTCGGGTTCGGGTATGGTCAAGATAAACGGGCGTGTTAACACGAGATTAATTTGCGTAACGTGTTTGGGGGGGCGAAGTTTGAAAAGAGCAGCGGATGTGGGCGCGCAATAGAAACAGCCGAAGGCTCATTTGCCTTTCAATACCGTACCTTCTTTCTTATTGTATACACCTCGGTCCCCGGTTATTGTTGTGCATTACTGCAGCTATCGCATCGTTTTTTCGTTTTCTCCGGGCTACCGTTCCCGTCTCTGCTTCTGCTTCTTCCACTTCTACTTCTACTTCTACTTCTACTTTTGCTGCCGCTTCTCTCTCACCCGTCTCGCCGGCCGGCGTGGGTGGCTCGTCATTATTTTTATTTATACTCTTTCGCTGTTTATTTTTACCATTTTTCTCCCCCTCGCAGTCATTGTGCGGCATGCGTTATTCCTTTGCTTCGGGACAAGTCTTGCCTTCATTTGACGAGACTAATTCCAGCCTCTGCCTATAATATACCTCTGCAGTAAAGCCTGAAAATAACGTGCAAGGAAATCCGAACCGATATAATTATATGTTCGTTGATTTGATAAACGAATTAATTTTTTTTTTTTCAACACGTATAACGAAACATGCGTAGGTATAATTAATACACAACGAAGAGCTAAAAAATTGTTCTTCTTCTGTCGAAACGATTACATGCGAGCGAAGAAGAATGAGAATGAAAGGAAATAAACTGAAAATAAAAGCATTGATAAAAGAAAGAAAAAAAAATTAATAAAAAAATACCGACATTGCTGGAAAAACCTGTAGAATTGCGGCGTAGGAGAGAAGATTTCAAACGACGCTATGCGATACCCGGTGATGCGAAGAGATCTGCCCGGAGGCAATCGTTCGCGTGCGAGTCGGTAGGTATATACCACATATATCTAACCAATACCATTGCCTTAGATTTGATGCCAAAGTATAATTTTCTGCGCTACATACCTACGGATAAATTATTCCTACACGCGGTGCAAATCGAGAAAAAAAAAAAAAGAGCCGTAGCTGGACAACGGACGAGGGACAAAAGTGTAAAAAATAACAAAAGAAAGAGCGAGAAAAACGCATAGCACCTCAAGTAAGAATCCGTCATGGTACGTGTAGATATGGATTGAGATCAACAGTAGATCGATATACTTCGCAGCTTATATGCTCTTGTGATACGATAACGAGTGTGTAGATACTAGGGATACGTATATATCTTTGCGATTGGACGAGTTCGTCTCATTTCACCTGACGTGAAAATAAATTTGGCAAAATAGTATTACTAAAGAAAAAAAAAAACTCTGAACTTTTGAAACTGATTACAATAAGAGTTTCTAAAGTGAGTTGAAAATTATTGTGTATACCATATACAGAGACGCGGTGTAATTAAGGTTGCGGAAATTTTTAATAAAAGGAAACAAAGAACAGAAATAGACGTTACGGAAGCACATGTTGCGAGGAGAAGAGGTTTTTATCTCGAATGGCAGAATCAGATCACGACGACGATTAATTCCCAGCGTGGTAATTATTTTTTGCATATTATCTCGAAGCGGCATTTATCGAAGGCTTCCGCGGTAGTTCGAGAATACTTATCGAAGCGGAAGTGGGCTGCAGAAGGCCCACTAAACATGAAAAAGCAGCTCCTTCACGCACCAATTCTAATCCATTGAAGCTCCGCACTCTACAGTCAGGTAGACGTAAGGGTCACGAAATGGGTATGAGCGTACTTAACAGGTATCCGTCGTTAATACGAGGCACATGAGGAAACAGTTAGTAATTTCTCACGCGAGTATAAACGCCGCCGGTATTCTCCCATCCCGTTGCAACTCTACACGGCGGTGACGGAGCGTGAGTTTTGAGCGAATCGTCCATTGTTGTCCTCGGAAAATGTTAATCAACTTTCTATACCTGAAACCGCATGCGGATATCGGACCGACTCCATCTCTCGGGCAGACATCCGTGTCCGACTCGAACCTCACCGCGGCGATGTAAAATCTCTCTTCGAGGCAACGTCTAATTTCACCGGGCATCCGTTTGCGGCGGCATCGAATCAATTTCTCCCAATACGCGCTGACGCAGGCCGAAAATGACGCGGCGCTTCCGCGCGTCGTTCGAGGTGTAACGCGGGTAACGGTCCGTATAATGGGGCTGAAAAGGGGCGAACGACGACGGGGTGGAGGTGCGGCAGGGCCCGTGGTAAGGCCCTCGAGGTTGAGGACCGTGTCTCGCCGGTAGGTATGTTTCGACCGCTTAAGCTAATGAGGTACAGATGGCGATATTGTTGTAAGGTGGCAAGGGCAAGGTGGTCGTCGTTGGTTCGGGGCGGCGATGAGCGCACGCGGGGCTATCGGTGCTTCGCTTCTTTCCGCGGGTGAATTTTAAGGAGTACAGGGAGAAAGGGTTTCTTCTCGATTGTTATCTCGCGCAGCCGGTGCTACCGCAAGATCCTTATCGAACAATATGCCGGAGTTCTTAGCAGAGCTAAATATGTAAATATAGGTGGTGCCACGGTGCCGGGGTGCTCGGTTATTCGGCGCAGATGCGCGCGAGGCTCGTTTAAGAAGTCTGCACATGTGTATACCTGTGCAGGACATTGCGAACTTTGGCGAAGGTATGCCACGTGATGTAAGATGTACGTATAGAAGGTAGACGTCTGTCTGCGTGCGCGCGCCTTTTCCTCTTTCATTCTCACAACGAAAGGAGATTTAGCGCACGCGTCAGATTTAATTGAACGGGTTGCCGATCAACCCCACTTATCATCCTTCACCCCGGCAACGCACGGCATACGTCCGTGTATCCACGTATTTCCCTTTCTCTCGTGCCTGCGCGCAATTTCTTTTTTTTTTTATCGCATATAGCTATACCCGCGTCTACGTGAAGTATCGTACGGGCAAGGTGTGACGTGTGTGCGTACGTGGCGGGTATGTAAACTCCTTAAACAACCGTATCTGTTACTTCCAGGCACGGTGATTAAGATCGGATGATAAATTCACCGCGGCCGATCGTTATTACTGATTGAATATATCAAAGCGTATCGACCCGGCATTGTTGCCGCGAGTGATTAGCATCTTGAAACTCGAGTTATAAAAGTCGATGAAAAGGAAGAAGACTTTCTTAAGTTTATTTTGACTAACGATTTTATCGTCTTGTTATTATTCTCGTCACCGTAGTGTTTATTACGAAACAAAATCCTACATCGAAAAGAGATGTTCCTGAATAAAAATGAAGCTTTCAATTTTTCAACCTACAATTATAATTCGCTTCTCAAATTCCTTCCATTGTCAAGCCAAATTACGAACCCTTCGAGTCGTAGTGGTAAGTATTCTTACCAACTATATTACAGCCATTTTTTTTTCTTTACATTTAGAGAACCTTTCATCATATTTCTTTGCACTTTTTTTGCTATACTCGAGAGTAATCATTGCGAGATAATGTAAATTGTTATTGTTATAAACAAAATGATTGAAAAAAATCTTGAAAATTGAAGTAATAATTCATTCCCGAGAAAGTTACCCCGCTACACGTGTACTTGTTTTACATAAATTATAAGTTTTTGAGGTCGCTGATTGAGAATCTGAAATCGGGTTTAAAAACCTCAAAATGGCGAAACGGTTACAAAAGTTTACCGATCACAATGTGCGACTGAAAGGGTTAACGCGAGACTGCAGGAACCGAAGCAACGAAGCTCGGGTAAAAACGATACCGGTACTTTGAATCGTCGCTTTCCTAAAGCGTCAAAGTTATACCCAAAATACGACGTGGACGGAACGTAAATCGAACCAGAAATGAACGATGAAAAGAAGAGGGTGAAAAAAAAAAAAAAAAAAAAAAAATAAAGAATCAACGCCAGTAAGGAAAAACGGCTACCAAATTGACAGAGCCGTATTTTCCGCGTCCGTAAGCCCGAATATCACGCCGCAGGACATTCTATAACGTCCGCGTAAGGCGGAAGGCGGGTAAATCGAATACGTTGCGGGCTTGCTTGGCTCCCTCGCGCAGGTCCTGAGAGAAATCGTATATATATATATCGTAATATAGCAAAGTGCACCCTTTTTTCCCCACAAATTCATCCCCCGCCGAACGGAGTTGACATCAACACGAATTTACGTCAAACCCCGGGTGTGTAAAACCCGGCGTCGACTGCAAGATTATAACCCGAACCCGTATCGAGTTTCCGGTGTCTGCCGGTGCTGCAGTCCATTCGTTAAGCGCCTCGATTCGACGCTCCCAACTCAACCCTCTCCTTGTTTCTTTTTTTTTTTTTTTGTTTGAAAAAATTTTTTCCACATTATTTTATTTCGTGTCTTTTTTTTTTCTCATGCTCTTGGTTTGTTGCGTTCTATTTCTTCCTCATTCTTTCCCTCCTCTCTCTCTCGTCAGTTCTCATTCTCCACGACCGTATACACCTAACACGCGTTTTTATCCCCTAGTAAGCCGCGACGCCGCCTCTCGCAATTACACACGCGTCGGGAGTCCGAGGGTAAGTATCATCATTTATATCATAGGTGGAATAAAGGCGCGAGCTTCGAATAACCCTTTACACGCCTGAAATTTATTCGCGCCGTTTATTCCAACAGCCGGCCGGCCTCTCGCACCGCGGCTGCAGCCTTCCGACATATTGCACCAAACTTTATCATCGTAATTCCATGTCTACCGCGCCTCGGGCTTCCTGCTCGGCTGCGCACGAAAACCCATATTACACACACACTCATATGTACGCACGAGTACGCGTCCGCCTACGCCGTCCAGAGGATCCTAATTTTATCGATTTCGAACACCGGAGATTCGACTCCGATTTTTTCAATCCAAGTTTAGGGTACCTATTGATACGGCAGATCGGTGAGAAGGTGATTCTTCGACAGTGTAGCGAAACAAAAAAAGAAAAGAAAGAAAATGCGATGCGAACGTCTATAGAACATTTTTTAACGTTATAAATATTGTTCTACAGTAGTCCACACCCCCGACTGTTGGTCAATTTGTAACAGCGTAAGGAGATTCTTCTCATCCGTAAGAATTCGACGCACCGCTGCCTCCTCCTCGCAGCTTCTAATCGATCGGCAATAAGCAATCGGGCGAGTCGTGCCTTTCATCGAGAAACAGGACTGCAACCTACCGTTAGCCAGTTATCAAAGCCTGCGCCCTGTCAAACAGCAGCAGCAACGGCAGCAGCGATACCCAGATTATAGCCTGGTCAGGTACGACGCACCGTCTCGACTTGTCGAAGCCAAAGGTCCGCAATTACCTTGTCGGTTGAGCCTCGAACGGGTTTGATGTGTTCGGATAAGACGTGAAAGGTTCGCTCTCGGCTGGCCCGGGATTCGAGTTAGCCGCTTGCCGGGGCTGACTTGCATGCGAGACGGAAATACAGCTACGTAGAATAAGAGGGAAGATCGAGAGTCGATTTTAGAGCAGGTGCGACGGCGGCAAAGTAAAGCAAAGCAAAGCAAAGGGTCAGATTTCGTCCCCCGCTTATCGCGGCAGCAATATTTTTGTCTTTCGCGTTGCGGATTTCTCGAATACATTAAATCGTCGTCGAGGAATTAACCCGACGCATCTGCGCTAGTTGTTTGCATATTTTTTTTTTTTACGAATGAATAAATTTCATCGACGTATAAAAGGGGGGGACAACCTGTTTATCGTAAAGCGTGTAATTACAAGAAAAATCTGCGACTCGGTATCGGCAGTCCTCGACGTACCTGTAATGAAATAACAGCTCTCCTGGGTATATGAGAATAAATTTAACGAAATACGGGGAGGGCTTTGTTGGTCCGGTTGCATACGATAAGGCTGACGTGACGCGGAGTGATAAAATCGTGAAATTGGCCGGTTGGCTGAATTTACCGGGTCCGTAATACGTAACATTCACCTTCTGCGATTCGGTTAACAGAGTATTTCATTTACGGGATATAATTATTTCATACTCGAATGCCAAGTTTCATATTTCTATGTAATTAGCTCTAATTAACAGCCCCGGCAATCCGTTACACACTAACGCTAAGTAAGTTTTAATCAGTGGGTATTATTATTGCGGAGCGCCAAATCGCTGCCTTATAATTTACACCGTATGGTTTTGTGCTTTTATTTATTTTGCTCAACTGTTTCGACCGTTAAATTTTCAAACACTTCTCGACCCGACATTAAATCGAAATTCACGGACAATCGTTTTTCTTTCAGCAATCTTTCGACGCGTCACACATTCGCTGAGTCTTCGTACAACAGTGCATATTGTTCATAATTTCCAACTCGAGTAGATACTTAGGGTCTGATTGATTTTGAGAATTTTTACAGAAATCGAGTCTCGAGTTCCTTATTCTCGTTTCTAAATTTTCCCGCATCCCTTCGCTCGATCACGAGACAGGTATTAAATCAACGACAACGCACATAAATACAGATTTGCTCGCATGCGGCAAATATAGGTTACATAATCAGTTATCATGAAATATTCGCAACCTATAATACGCAGGTATACCAGTGTTAACAAAGAGCCTAGGATACAAAGAGGAGATCTAATAAAAATGCGACCTCGAATCCCATCGGTGTCCGTACACGTACGTATAAGGCGACGGCATGGGAAACGCTTTGTCTTCATCTCCATCCTGCAGGTTGTAGGTACGTACCTACGTACCTACTCGGCCATTGTCTCTCATCGTCGGTGTTTCTACTGGTATACTGGAGCGTAATCCAGCAATCGGTTATTCGGTGGGACGACGACGACGATGATGATAATGATGATGATGACGATGACGCCGGTGGCGGCGAAGTACAAGACAGGATCGCATTATGGGTACAGAGAGAGAGAGAGAGAGAGAGTGTGATAGGAGCTGATTGTGAGCAGCGTTGCATTCTCTCTCTCTCTCTCTCTCTCTCCCTCTCTCTGTGCGTATGCGTGTGTAACACGTAGGTATTCACCTTATTGATTTCCTTCTCACGGTTTCTCTCCGGGCAAAGTGCGGAAAAAAATTGAAAGAAGTTATGAAAATAAGGCGAAGCCGGAAGGGGGCGTTCGATATGAGCATGCGACGGTGGACACGCAACACGCGCTCTAATTTTAGATCGTGTCACTCTGACGCCAGCTGGTACTCCTCCCCGTCTATTACGATCCCCGCGGCTCTCCGTCTCTGCCTATCCCACCTCCTCTCGCGCTCTCTCTCTCTCTCTCTCTCTCTCTCTCTCTCTCTTTCTCTACCTCGAACCCGACACCAACACCACCGATATATTCACTCATTCGCATTGACACGCAGACATCGGGCACCTCGGACCAATCGGCTCGCGGCTCAGAGAATTATTGAAAATATGTATGTATCGATCATATAGATATAATATGCAGAACACGGACACGTACCGCGCACACCGGGCAATTATCGAGCGCGTATAATGCGAAATTACCGTAATTCCACTGCGATTACGAAAATCGAATCGTATTCCGGTTTATGGAATTCGAATTTACCTTATACGCACGGTAGGCAACCGCTTTAACGGGTAGCAAGCGATCATTTTTTCGAAATTAACTCGACGATGGAAAATTTCTTTTATTTGCACAATAATCGAACGAAAGATTGCAACGAAATAACCGATCGGCGTGTCCGTGTCGCCAACTTGCATACTTGTGCGCATCGGGATCGGAATCGGTGAATTCGTTTCTCAAAACTCATTCCGGACTCGCGAACTTTCTACACGAAGAACGAAGCTGCAAATTGAGCGAGAGAGTATTTCTCACAGCGTCGAGGACGGGCGATAATTAAAAAAAAAAAAAAAAAAGAAAAAAAATAAAGGAACAAGCTCATCGTCCGCTGCGGGCAAAGCGGCGTCCCGACGGTCGTTGGAGTTGCATCCGTGTACGTTTACCTACAAGGTAGAAAGAGCGAAGGAGCATATCGAGTATGCGTAAAGATGAAGAAAGGAAACCGCGATCATTCGAGCTTCACTTCCTCTCATTGTTTAAATCGAATTTTTGCTTTCCTTATTCCGTGTTCCCTCGTCGAGCCGCGTTTTTATACCCATACCTACGCGCACCTCGTGTACGCCTAGATGCCAACGACCCAAAGTATACGATACCCCACATACATATTATTAGTCGATTCCTCCGTTACACGCGCGTCGTATCGCAGGTCCGAACTCCAGGTATCGTACATCTAGACCTAGATCACAGGGAGCGATGGAAATTCAGGAATTTAGCAATGCTCACCCGAGAGGCAGGTCGAATCGCCCGTAGGCACAAGATGATACACATTATCGAGTCCGCCTCGGACGCGAGGATCTCCACCAACTGTTCCCGGCTACCTGCGCAGAAGTCGGAATCCCCTTGAACACCCGATAGGACACAAAAGCTCGCGGGGATGCCGGGTTTTTTCTTCGTTCGACGTTGTACGAGCCGCGTTGGCGTGTCGAAGCCGAGGGCTAAGGAACTTCTCCGTTTCGGCCTTTTGCGGTTTTTCGTTTCAGCAAACAACGAGGCAAGGCCGCGCTGATCCGTTGACAGTCGTACCGAAGGTGAACCACGGACGCCGGTAAACGCCGATTTTGATGTAATCGCATTCCTCGATACGTCACACTCGTTACCCATGAGCTACGGGCGTTTAATAACAAGGGAGAGTCCTCGCTCCTCTCGGATCTTCTTCTTTCTTCGACTTCGTCGACTCTTCGGCTCCTTTGTCCGAGCCGCGGATGCCTTGACCAACTGCGGTGCGTGCCCAACAACGTACACATTGCGCTATGCGTGCGGTCCCGAAGGACGTGAGAAAGTGCGATATGTGCTTTTCTCAATTCTCGCTCGCACCGGCAAACGACGAAACGGCGAAACACGCCGACAATGACTTACGTTCGCACTTCGATTCGTGAGCTTCGAAAAATTTCACATACCTGTACGTTACATTCTGGGTCGCTGCAGGATGTGCGGAGGAAGCGGTTTCGTTTTTCCTTTCATCGCGCTCGGTCCCCGGCGTTGTATGTAATTCACCGAGGAAGGAAAGAATTACGAACGAACGGACGAACGAATGAACGATCCGGAAAAAGATAGGGATTCCAATTTCGAATGAAATTCGCGCTGAGATAATGACTGGATATAATAACCTACGACGCAACTTTACGTACCTATATAAACTATATGTATATATATATATAAACCATCCGTGCGATTGCTCAAGAGTTTGCTTTCTTCAAAAGTTAACAGGTATTACACACATCTACTTATGCGGGGTGCACACGGCATCCCGGAGTCGGAGGGTATAATTTCTAAATAACAGGTCGAGTGGGTAATTGGACGGGTATGTAGGAAATGTCTGCGCACTAAATACGAAACCGGAAACCGGGCGAGCGCGAGGTTTTCGAACAATCGTGTGTGCCCTGCGCGGCGATATTTTTATACACGCGGAATCGTACAAGTTGGCCGTTCGAACGACCTCTTTTTCATGCACCCACGTTCGAGCGTAAGGTACGGTCAAAATATCGACAACGAGTCCGAATCGTAGAGATGAAAGACAGGCAGGCCTGTGTGCGTTGTGCGTTTCGTACCTTGCGCCGAAACGCGAAACAGATGGGCGTGCGTTGGGTAATTGCTAAGCGTGAAAATCGTAATTGCACGTTTGAAAAGGGAAGGCATAATTCTTAGGTAATCGGCAAGGATTGCCCGAAGAGGAGGCAGACTTTTGATCCGCGCGCGTGGGGCGTTCGCTGATTTGCGCCACGCTTCCGTACATCTCGCGTGGTAGTTTTTTAAAGCTTTCAGATACGAAAACGACGAGTTACGCGACAATCTGGCAACAACAACAACGTGTACCTTAAATTGTTTGAAGTATAACGAGATCTAACGTTTGCGAACGAAGGTATTTCACGAAAGGTAATAATGGCGAAATAAGATTCAGATGCGTGGCCACTGGCTTAGTGATGTGAAAATCTTGTACCCGTTATGCCCGCAATTGCTGCACAGAAACTCTTCAATCCTGTTTCTCGTATGTGGAAATCTTTAATAGCAGAGTAAATTGATCTTCGATTCTCGCATGACACGATTTTCACATTCCTCGACTATCTGACTTCCCGTCATACGCACAAACCGCCTCCTCCGTTCTCACGTTGTACCCAAAGGCATCGGTCAAACAGGTAAACATCCCACGTCGCAGTCGCAACGAATTCGTGTACAACAATGTATTTCCCTGCCAAAAATTCTCTTTATCCGTTAACAAAAAATCACGGTCATGAAGTCCGCGATTCGATTTAAGTTTAAAAAAAAAAAATTGCATTCAACGAAAATTTGACTTCTCTCGTGCGTCCCGAAAGAACCGTTTGTGAAAAAACGGAAGGAAACATGGAGGTGGAGGGGGACGGGGGGAAGATGAAAAAAATCAGATCCGAAGTGGAAGTGGTTGGTTCTCGAGTGAGTCGAGTGGCTACCGTGAAGTGGCCAAGGAACTGCCTAGATCCGAATGAATTTAGGGTGTGCGGTAGAGAGACCGGGAGAATATAATAAGCGAAGGACTCGACAACAAGGAATTGTCATGGGTCTACACGCATATGGATCCGTGCATACGGCGTGCATGTGAAACGTCGAAAAGGCCCGCCGCTTGAAAGACGGTCTTTCTAAGGCGTCAAGCTAACCATGAAGTATTCTATTGAACGAATTCTTCAAGGTAGTGATCCCGAGGACCATGGGATGAACGAGCCAAGAATGTCCAACAAGAATTTAACGTTTCTTCAATTTACACCACTGCACCCGACTGCCGTCCTGTTTATCTTAAGAATATAGCAACTTTTTCCTCTGTTCAACCACACGCAACCCACGCCTATACACGTATACGTACCACAACCGGCACGTACGCCCGGGTGCAGGTTCGACGCCTTTTTATCCTATTTTCAAATGCTAATCATCTGAAAAAATTCAGAGTACGATCGGGGAAAAAATGCGGTAGGTCGTGCATCAATTCTTACTTCTTCTTTTTATCATTATTTAGTTTTTTTAAATTTTTTTTTCTATTTTTTTTTTTTTTTTTTTTTAATTTTTTTACTTTTTTATTTGTCCTCTCTCCCTTCACCGTTTTCGAATGAACAAACTCCAGTTAGTTTCTCGTTCAAGTCTAACACGGTCCGCGTTGCGTTGGTCTGGTTTTTTCTGAACTTACGACTAGAAAAATAATTATCCAAGTAGGATATAATACGAGAGGAGAGAGAAAAGAGAAAAAAAAAAAAAAAACAAACAAACAAACCGTCGGAAATTCGTCTATATAATCAATCGCACTGTACGTACGTTAAACGATGGAAATTGTCTGATCTCGAGGCAAGATTTCTTGCAATTCAAGAGTACGCGTACGTAAATGTATGTGCATATATATATGTGTACCATACCCATACACACGCACGTATGATACATACAGGGTTAACGAACGGAAAGATGTACAACCGATCCGTCCGACTGGAGCGTGGCAGAAACACGAGAACGAGACGCGGCAGAAATGGGAAGAAGCGGAAGTAGCGGGCAGCCTACGATCTTTGATTCGAGCAGGTATAGGTGGATAACTTGATAAAGTACCTCCTACACACCTGAGAGACGGACGTCGCACACACCGACGCATACACCACGTGTGAATTGTCGACGCTCGGTTACCCCGAGACGAGGCATAAGATTGAGATAAATTTCATCGATCACTTCCCCGCGATTCCGGATGATAATTCTCGAAATCCGTCAAGTATTGAAAATACTATCGCTCATTCGTTTCCATCCAACGATCAAAACGATCAACGGACACTGAAAAGTGAAACGCCTTACCGATTTGCATCCCGTTGAAGAAAACAAAAAAAAAAACACCGCCTCCCGCTCTTCGCCTGAGAAATTATCATCGGACTTAGAAACCGTGTTCTCTCCGCCGGTATGCAGATACACCTACAACGTACAGTAAAGGCGCATTTTAAGCATTGCGAAGGTGCGGATCGATCAATGGAGGAAATCTGACTGACTTCCATTATTCAATTACATTAGACAGCGGCGCCGTCCGCACGCAGAGCTCTAGACGTAAGGTGGATACACATATGCGGTACGAGGTATGTTATATCTGCACACAGCGATCTCGCCGAGGTGTAACAACGGGCACGTTCCGTGCATTCGAGCGGTTATTCATGCACCTTGAAAGAATTACGTAAAGAGTGCGGATAGAAGGAGAGAGAGAGAGAGAAAAAAATAAAAAAACATTTAAAAAAAAAGAAAAAAAAAAAAAAAATAATAATCAACTCACGGTGTTAACGATCGAGGAGAGGGGCCAACGAACGGTCTTCTTCTCGTCGTCGCGAAGTCTACGGTACCGATATAGATATACAATGTGTGGGTAGGTGCGGTAGGTTATACGACGGACCGCCTTGTCTCATCTCTCGCGCATTGTTTCCTCGTGAGTGGAATTTCGGCGAGGGTGAACCAACCTGCAGGAGCATCAGCCTCGGTCATCGGCATACTGGAACGAAATGCGGTAAGGAAAACACGATCTGCGGCCGTCGGAGCAACGCAGGTATAATATGTAACGTTACAGGTATACGTTTTACAATGGAATACCTGTACGCCGAACGGTTGATTACTTTACGTTTATAACGATGTTCGATAATTGGAAAATATATTCATCGCAAGGATTGATCGGAGTTTCGCAGAACGTGGGTGTGCGATTCGAGTGAAATTGTTAAGACGCGTATAACTGTAACGATTATTCGTCCGCGCGCGTTCCGCCGGGCATCGGATCGACGCGTTAACCGATCCATTGAGCGTCGCTTTCCGAATGTGAACGAGATACGCGATCACGGTGGTGGCAAATGAGTACCTACGAAACACGGATCGGTAGGAAGGTTCGCCGTTCGAAAAAATGCAGAATCGTCAGCTTCTAACACCTACAACGGTTTTAACTATGGCTGCAAGTACGGTATACAAGCCTTATGCAAAAGCGTCTGTCTGCACCTATTTTATCTAATTGTAAATATGACGAATGCGGTAAAAAAAATTTGTTCCTCGTACAACGCGAGGTGGGATACCAAGATTTTTTTTCTCAATGTAAATAACTCTTAGGTATCCTTCGGCATGTCTGATATATATACCTGCCTATAATAAATGGTAGTAGTTATTAGCGCGTTCAGTCTTTACACGCAGGTATCGGCTACTTGTGATAAATGAAAGAAAACAATCGCGCCGATCATCCGGATCTAACGATCTTCGCACCCGGAAAATTTTGAAAATCACGTTTCCCAAAAGGAGAGAGAAAAAAAATGAAATAGAAAAAGAGAACGCAGACGCTGGGGGAAGGATCGTGCATACAATACAGGCGATTCGTCGGTATTGTGCGATCAGCCGCAGCGGCAAATAAATTTACACACACGTACGTACTTCGTACCTGTGGTTGGAGGTTCGGACCCAGTACGGGCAGGTCGACGTGTACGCAGCGACACGTCGCCGAAGGGTGTCGGATGGTCAGCGCGGCTCCGTCGCTCCGCCCTGTATAAGGTTTGGTAGACAGCCTTCCTCGCACCAAACGGACGTAACGAGTGAATAATTCAGTGCTAACAAGGGGAGGAAGATACGGCAATGACGTAGCACATTCACCACCCTGTGCGTAGCGTACGCAGAGACTATCTCATCTCGGCTCTCTTTCGCCTTTGCGACGCGTCGATGAACCTCCTCAACCCTACAACCCACGTCCGTTGTATTTTCTCCGATCCGTCGTTTATATTTATCAATAACACTGTATTATCGAGACACTTGAAATCAACTGTCAACCGTGCCACGTGGCGTGCGATGTATCAAGGTCCCGAATTTGTGTGGAAAAAAGGGATATTATACTCGAGAGACAGCATTAGGAGAAAAAAACATGCGTAACGTGAGCGCAAGGTTTCAAAGTTCGCGCCTAAAACTGACGTCACGCGGCACCGGCCAACGGGCTGAGAAACACTCGTACGAGTTACGCAACGTATGAATTTTTGCACGTAGGTATCGCGTTTATTCGCGTTACACTATACCTACATCCGAGAACGCGTAACCTTATCGATAATTAATTCCCCCCACCCTTTTCCACTCGCGAGCCATCTTTTATTTCCTCTTCCGATAATAAATCACGATAAGCGTAAATAAAGGAAGCCGATCGTGCAAATACGGATTTGAAGGTGAGGCTTCGCGGGTGATCGAAAGTTAAAGTTTGCGTGTCGCATACCGCGCAGGCGAACGAACAATCACAATCGTAAGCCGTACCTTGCTATTTACTACGTCTAGCGGTAAAGCATCGTGCGTGTACCGCAGCAAAGTGCCATTTGACGTGACGAACACGCACGCGAATGCCTTCGTTGGACCAGCGAGTACATCCCATCCCCATTGTGATCGCGACGTACAAGAATCTCGTTACATACGTAGGTACCTGCAATAAGCGTACGTGCGTTACACGTTACGCGGTTAGACCGCTAAACGGTAGACATTTTGCGGGTAAAGAAACCGCCTCTTCGGATTTAACTAACGTACAACCGTTGCAAGCCCTACCGTGATCACGTCGATGAAAGAGCGACACAGGTGAAAGAAACTCGGGTGTAACACATAGACGGGGTTGCAGGTTCGCGTTCGCGTTTGCGCGCGTGTGCGGACGACGGGTTAGGGAGCAGTTAGGGACGGGAGGAGCTCGCGTCGTGAATTAAGTCAAACCGATCCGGGACCGACGCAGGAATCCCGGCATCGCCGGCGATGGCCCACCTGTTTTGTCCACCCGTTCGTACCTCCGTTTTCTCCGTCCGTCTGCTCGGACGCGCCCCAGTTGGCACAGGTGTTCCTGCCTTTTACCCGCGCAGCGAGGGAGAGAGAGACGAGCTTCTTCGTTCTCGAATGTCTGCGTGCGTGTGTGAACATACGTAATGCGCTGTAATTTCCATTAGCGGCAATTCGGTGTAGCATCGTTCGTACCTCTACCTATGTCAAATGTTGACCGTCAAGTTTTCCTTCCAGGCTTCAATTTCAATCGATCGAACGGCCGAGCTGACGTTTTTTTGTTATATACTATATATATATATATATATATACGATTTAACAGATAGGTGTACTCGGAAGTGATCGAGAATCTCAAATGGGCAGGGATTCGGGAGGTTGAAAAAATTTTTGGGGATTCAAAATTGACGGTAATGTCTTGATTTCGAGCCGTTTGATCTGTTCTAGAATTTGAAGAATTTTTAACATGTTCAAGGTTACATTGACAAGAAAATTCGTCAATTTTTTTATCTACGTATTTCTTAATGTCCAGTTTTTCTACATATACGGCGTATCGGTTGAAAAAAAGCATTTCAAAATCGGTTTACTAGATCCTGAGATCTTATACAAGCAAAAGAAATTTTCAATTTTTTTTTTTTTTTGCCAAATACCCAATTCCATTAATAACAATAATCTACGCGACCAACTCGATGAATTTTTTGAAAATAAATCCTGCAGACTAAGATGTTACAAAAGCCTTGATTTCTCCTAGGACCGACATAAATCTATACGTACCTACGGAAGCAAATATCAAAATTGTCAGCACATCCACAACTTACACGCAGGTTACAAGTTCAATCCCCCTTCCCAAATTTCATTCCCATTCTCCTTGTTATCGTTACGTCGAGCTGGTGCGCGTAGAACCCAAGAGAGAAAGGTGGAAGAGAAGAGCGAGAAATTTTCAACACTGTGAGATAGAGAGAGAGAGAAAGAGGGAGGAAGTGACATGGGCGGACAACCGGAGAAGAAAGCGTGTAGAAGAGCGGTTGACCGCATCTGTCCGGTGTTGTCCGGGCATTATTAAGGCAATAAGAAGTCGCCACGGATATTAGCCAACCCCGCATCGGCGCCAGCGAGAGAGAGAGAGAGAGAGAGAGAGAGGGAGAGACGGGGTTGGCTTTTCCGTCGGCGGGTAGGCAGAGGCGATAGGTACCGGAATATAGGTGGCGTAGGTACGTAGATACGTAAGGACGTAGCGTGGCGAGTATCCCGGCACGCATGCAGACGGCGGGAGCATTTATTATGCGTATCCAAAGGGTTGTATGTAGTCCGATATAGATTCTATGATAAGTGGTGGCAGGCTAGCTCGGCTAGGCCTGACTAAATTCATATGCATGAGACTTTATTATATGGAATTAGGTATGCGCACAGGTGGTTGGCTTTGCGTAGGCTGCAGCGCAACGATCTTAAAGATATCAATAATATGCCCACCTACCCTGCCATTATGACTGTGTGTTCTCTTATAGAAATTATAAAACACTGGTAACGAGCCTCTGCCTCCTATACCGCCCAAATCCCCAACCCCTTTGGCCACCCGAGTCTTCTTTCACCAAGGAGCTTCTTTTTATATGCCCATACGACGCGTCCAACGACCAGCGTTACACACTCGTCCGCATGTTTTTCGGCGTGCCGTCACTGGCGATTCGTTTTTCAAGCAGCTAATTGCGGTCGCGTCGTGCGGATTATCCCGTCAAGGTCTCAAGGAAGATCGTCGATTTTGGAAGAGTGAATTTTCTTTGCGTCATCTTCTTATTTTCAAATCCACCGTATAAGTGTACATAGGCGTACCAGGTATACCGTTGAAAGGAGGAGGGCAATTGTTTCGTTGTTACATCGGAAGCGCCAAGACCCTGAAATTACCCGGACTCTCAGCGACGCGTGATGAAGAAATAAATAAGTAAAAAAAAAATAAATAAATAAAAATAGCGAACAAAGGGAGGATGAAAAGAAAGGGGGAAGAAGAAATTACTCTCGTAAAGACACTTTCATCGCGTACGTTACGTCTGAAGTTTAAAACGTGGAACTCGTCCGGTCGCCGGTGAACGCAAAGAAGCGGGAACGTCGGTATCACGATACTTGGGTACGTCGTTGAAAAGTGTCGAAGATAACCAGAAACTAGGATATCCGAAAATACGGAAATATCCACAAGACGGATTCCCGACGTTGCTCGCAATCGGTCGAAACAAAAGTATAAAAGTAAAGAGAACATCGAGGAACGATTCGTTCCCGAGTTATTCGAACAGATAGCTGAACGATCAAGCGGCTGCCACGTGACTTGCTAAGCTATAAACTCTGGAACGACTGATTTCTCAAAGTTCACGCAAAGGAAGGAGGAATCATATTTTCCCAGAAATTTAATAGCCTGGCGCCTAATTACAGTCTTGCGGAAGACGCGATACGCGCCAGGATATATTATAAGATGATATAAAAGGAGGGCGAACCTTTATTTGACCTACATGCGTAAGTTGCGGGAACGAGTTGCGGTTTTGCATTGTACTGCACGGCCGCATCATGACGATGATGATGATGATGACGGTGATGATGACGATGCGTACCACGGTAGGATGTCAATATAACGCGTTCTTAAAATCGAACGTGAAAATAAGGGGAGAATAAAAGTGCCGAAAGAAAAACGTGATAGATGCTGGGACGAGGCGTTGCTGCTGCGGTCGATGGTTGATTCTCGATATGAATACTTTTAAATATATAACTTATACAAACGTGAAATACATCTTACGCGATCATTTTTCTACATCCTATATTACGAAAACATTATTATACTTGCAGGTATACGCGTTACGTGTACGTATGTATATATATATATATACGTATAATAAATGTATAATAAATGTAAAACAGACACGTACAAGCCTTCTTGCAGATTTAAATATTTGACTTCGGTACGGAATGTCTCGACTTGTTTAACCAACTGCTACTTATCCGAGTATTATGTAGGCATCGCAAGAAATGAAGATGAATTCCAAAGAAAAGAAATGCAAGAGAAAGAATCAACACGACGTATACGGTGTAATTACGCGATAATAAATGTATAAATTAATTGAAATAGTACGGTGTCGCGTATATCGTACATCTTATTCTTCGTACAAATTTAAATACCTAAACGTAATCGTTGCAGTTGCAAATTAATCTGTAAAATTGCCACGAGATTCAACACTTGTATATATATATGTATATGTATATATATGTATATATATATATGTTTATACATCAAGTATAAGAAAAACTCGAGGGAATTTCCAAGATTCTACACGTGTGATGTACGACGATGCGGTTCCTACAGACGTACGTATATACATAGGAGTAGCAATTACAAGTGCTCAGCGATAAAATGCACCGCGTGTATATAAGGATATACAAAGCTAACCGAGCGTACAGCGAGATTACAAGATATTATGCAGATAGGGTGTGCGTATCAGCTCGGCGCGATCCGGCTTCGTCATAAATGCACACGATATGCATGTGCGCCCACCCTACGGACTGTACGTATGTATATACATATACATATATACATGTGTGGTCACAAAACGCGCCCTGCGCAAACCGGAAGTAACGAGAAAGAATAAGAAGGTGAGGAATAAGAAGAAGACGAGGAAGCAGAAGGGATATTTCTCTTCCCAGTCGCCTGCGGCTCTATGGAAAAACAAACATGCGCTCACGTTTCACGTACCTTTATTACTCGACGGATCAAGGACGAAGGACGAAGGACGAAGGATGAAGGAGTCGAAGAGAGTCAGGGCTCCTACAGGAATAGGCTGCTGTACCGATTTACTCGATGCCTGGAAGAAACGTCGCCTGCTCACTTCCTTCCGTTCTTGCCTTATCGTCAGGTACAATACTTGTGCCCGTTTTTCATCCATGCTTACAAAGGCCATGCCATCTTCTTCCGCGTGCGGGAAAGCGGTCTCTGATTAGTACGTTACATGTACGCAACATCGTATACCGATACGATGTTTAATACAAACGCGTGTAGATTTAATAGCTATCGATTACCGTGTATCTGTATAACTAGTTTCGTTAATCAGGGCAGATTATCTCTTATACAATGCGTCTCGATTTACTTTTCTCTTCGTCTCTTTCCAACGTCAGAGGCTGCTACTAATTTTATAATTATTGTTCTAACCGATCGATTGATCACACAGTCGTAAACGCCGTCAGATATAAATAAATGTATTTTTGTGTTCATTTCGCACGCGGCATACGATCGAACTAATTTTCAACATCGAGTATCACGGCGGAAGATTCATCCAGGTTTGCAATATGGCGCAGATTTCAATGAATTTTTCGTTGTTTAAGCAATAACTAAGGATCATTTTGTTTATTTTTTTTTTCTTTAAATGAAATATTTTCATTTCGTTGCTGAATCGACGGTTAATTCGGGTATAATTATAACGGGGTACGTAAATAGGTTGCACACCTGTCTATACGGAAAAACGCGGAACCTTTTGTTTACGTGTAGTTATACAATATACGATAATTAATATCGCTTTATAATTGTGCGTGATTAATTTCACAGTGCCGCGTTATTTATTAGGAAGAACAAGTGGATTATGTAAACCTTTGCATAATCCCAGTTAGGTATATAATTACAGACAGAAAACGCAGAGATCTGTAGCCAAAAGAAAAAATTTAACAATAATTGTTTTTCCTTTGTTATTATTATTTGTTAATTTCAATTAATCGAATGTTTCCCCGTCTTTGTTTTAACAATTTTACTTACGTCGCTGCGAAAACAATCCCTGTACACGAACCACCAACTGAACTTATAATAAAATTCTCCTCCGTATTATACGGTTATGAATAACGCAAAATGTAGGCAAGTACTTTGTGCAGTTGGTAATTCTCTCGTGTATGCGTACGCATATAGACGAATAGGTTGTACCTATAAAATGACATTAATTGCCAATCGGCGATCGTTCGATTATCTTTTACGCAGCTCGTGACGCAGCCGTCGGAATATTACGGAATTACGACGACGAATTGTTTCAACATTAGCGAAATTTTCAACATACATACATCCTTTTTCTCTCGCGTAATTAAATTCAATTTCCTCGTAGTGCCCGCCGTACAAACATCCGTCACAGACCTAAATTGGTATTGAAAAATTTCGACGAGCAGTTCCGGAATCGATGAATTAAAACGATGTCAATTCATTCGTACGTGTCTGACTTGACATTTTTCTCCTACACACCCTTTTCTCTCTCTCTCTCTCTCTCTCTCTCTCTCTCACACGCACACGATGTATTCCGATATAATTGAATACATTACGTGATATAATACACAATATCGTGCGAGATAGAGTTTTCGACGAATAGTTCTCCTAAGTGATGAAAATTGAAAGGTGAAAGGCGAGCCGGAGCGTTGTCGCTTGTATTTTTGACGTCAAAAGTGCTAGACGGTGTCAGGCCGAAATATCGGCACGCATTGTACGTATCGGCATAGCTGCCTGTGCCGCGTACACGCGCATACGAACATACTCAAATCCTGCATGCGACAAGTTCCGCGACATCCGCGAGGTTTTCGCGCGTCGCGATTTAATACCTTTTTTAAACCGGCGCGATACTCGCTCGCCTCGGCGATCCGTACATCGTACACGTATGCACAACGTGTAACGTACGTGATGATTATACACCTGTGTGAAACTGTCCTGTTCTACGTGCATTATTATATCGATGCGGTTAATATACATGCGATAATTATGATTATCCGTGTATCCGTGAGCACACATGTGTGCGTACCTACGCATGTGTGCGTCCTACACGGTATTGATACAGACGCGTGACATTGTGCTGTATGAATTAGCGAATAGGGGTATTATACGCCTGATATATGCGAGCGTGTAGAAATATCACGTATACATGTATGCATATATATATATACACATCAAATAAGGATTGATTTATAAGATCGAAATAACTCGTGACGCATGGAGCAGCGTTATATACCGTCGGTATTATTCGTATCGTTCGTTACACTGCAACGTATATATTTCAATCGGGCGCAAATTACATTTAAAACGCTGCCTGCGCGGTACATTGAAAATGGATAATAAACTTTCGATCCTCGCAACGATACAATTTTATCCTTGATTTTATCACTAGAGGTTGAAGGTTGCGATAAGACGTGAAGAACGCGCTTAACCTTTGTATAACATAAGACCGAGTCGACCGTGAACAAAGTAAATGACAATGAAAATAGGATGAATACGTCGGAATTGCGGCTGATGCGGGACTCGGTGAGCAAAGCAACTTGCACAAACTTGCAATGTTGCCTACCCTGTATTCTTCCTGAAAGCCATGCGCAGCACGGCATCCACGGTATTATTATACCTACGTATTAATATACAAGTCGCATGCGAAAGTACATACATGGGGCGGTCTCGGCCAGCTCGGCTACATTTTTCCTATCCTCTCGGATCTGTTCCATAATTGCTTGTACGGTATATACCTAGTACTACCCGAAGGTATTCTCTGTGAATTTTTTCAGATTTTTCAATTCGTGCGTTTCGGAAATGTTTTAGATTTTTTTAAATCCGTTTTATCCAAGTATATACCAACATCACCCAACGTACAAGTATAATACAAAAATGGCTGATTACACGCGTGCTTATCGGAGTTAGCTTTGCGATAGACGTATATATAATGGGATGAGTACAAGAAGATAACGAGCAATGAGGGGGGAAAAAATCCCCGCGAGAAAAGAGGGGGACAAAGAATATATTAAAGATATATCGAACAGAGCGAATGCTGCTGCAGGAGCGCGAAAGGAGGCAACAAAAGAGGCAAATGTATGAACGGCACGGTCGGTCATACATCGCGAATCCTATGTATATTGTAATATACCAGCGTTACACCGCAAATAAATTGTTATCGTTAATATTTTATCATCCCGGCGCCCGGAAAGAAAAAAGAAAAAGAAAAAGTGGGGATTACGCATCGGTGACTTGTACAGCGTGTGCAATCGGTCTACATCGTGTATACATACATACATATACATATATATATATATGTGTGTATCGTAATGGGTCGTGCCTAATACCTGGCTATTGGCGGTCATCGGTTGTGTGCACGCGCCTTATTATACCGGTCGGTAAAACGCGCGCGTGGCTCGCGTGTGCGAATATCGCTTCGACCGCGTAGCTACAAGAATCACACCGACTTCTCTCCTTCACCCACACGTACACGATAAGCTGCAAATGCAAACGCATTGCGTCGCGTGTACGTGCCTGCGTATGTAGGTATTCGTCACGTATAGTTGGAGAACCTCGCGTACGATCAGAGACGACGCGCCGCACGGAGGGAAGAAAACTGCACGGGCAGAGACGGCTAGAGTGTAACCCGCGAGGAATGGGTTGTTGCGTGCGCGTGTGCGTGTGCGCGCGTGCATATGCAGAGAGAGAGAGAGAGAGAGAGGGAGGTGTGTTTGTGCAGGCTGAAACACACCTGCGATTCTCACACACGCGTGCTGCCTGCACACGTGAACGCGCATCGGTCGTTGTAGGTACGTCGTAACGTGGATATTATATCTTTATAGGCACTCGCGTCGTGGGCGTGCTTCGGAGCCGGATCATTTCGACCAATGAGACCGGCCGCCTCCCCACCTCGGCTCAACTTCCTCCTCGGGACTTCCTCCGACCAATATATTCTAGCCTCGCTCTTGGCCTCCGACGTTGTCATTAGCGCACTGCTCGCGCAGGCCACCTTCCTACTCTGCACACGCGATAAAGAGTTACACCCAATTTTCATCCATTTTTCTTTCCGTTCCTTTTTTATTTAGGTCTGTATATATATATATATATGTATGTACATATTTTTTGTTTTCTTTTTTCTTTCGGCACCGTCTTCCATTTTGTAACCGATTATGCGAGGTCGGTTTCGAGAAAGGTCGATTGATCGATTAAATCTAACACGCATCGCGGATGGTTGCGGTACAAGGTGAAGTTCCGGTAACCCAAGCGTTGCGGCGAGTATCCAAAATTCATTGTAAAACAATCCGCGGGAAGATGGAACCGACCGTTGTTTCTCAACTAGGCAGGCTGATATTTTACCAGGTAGATAGATATAGATCCGTACAAGATCTGTCTATCGGGTATACATATAAATAGATATTCGTACGCCCACCGTCTATACCACTATTATACTTGTACTATAAATACGCGGAGGAATGCGCGTAAACCGCGTTCACGATGCGGCAAGTGCAGCGTGCGGCAGAGAGACACGCAGGCACGGACTGAATTTGATATTCTTAAGGTTGCGGGCATTCTCGCCTGGGGGAGAGAACTCCGTATTGTCTGTACAACATCCACTCACCGACACCTTGTTGCAGCGATCGGACGTTAAGCTGGTGCCGCGTGAAAGGTGGGAAAGGATGCACCACGCTCCTCAACCTGCGGACACCGGATCGACCTCGAACCTTTTTCTTTTACCCGGCTAGGAATAAGGAGAGATTCGCTTCTTCTCGTGATTTAAGGACCTCGGCTCGTCCGACGCGTCAGTGTCGTTGGTATGCATTTTCATTGTTCCTCGTTGTACATCGTTGTTCGCGCTAATTTCCAGACTCGAACATTTTTGCGACGAACGGTGTTGCCCCGAGAGAAACTTTCAACTGTTGCGAAAATTTAACGCTCGTGCAACGATAAATTGACGTTAAAGCCTTGTTTAACTAAAAAAGTAGAGTAAACCTCAGAAACTGATTTTGCGTCGCAATTACCAAAAAATGGTTAGGCGTACCTCGTTTCTCGTAATTCCAACAATATTCGAACAGTTTTTCTAACGATACCTATGTTTTACACAATTTTTCTAGTTACCGTAACAAGTGAAATTTTTCTCAGTGTTGGGTTTCGAAACGTCGGGCGTTTATGAGCTTACAATAAGCGCGATAGCCTTCGTGTTACAGTCGTGACGATCGATTGTTGCGACGCGATTGCGGATATCAATTTGCGAAAGTAATCACGCCAATCAGTTTCATGCAGCAGACACTCGACGGGTGCGAATGCGTGCTCATCGCACTCGAAACGCTGTAACGTCATGTCGGAATTTACTACGTCCACGTATGAAATGCTCGATTTTTGTACCGATCACGTGGTTTCATTGAGGACAAAGTGGCCTCTCGTCTCCTCCGACAAGCATTATATGTAAGCTGCAGTGATTCGTATATTCGAGACTTTGAAAACAGGTGAATAGAACACTTCGCAACACGATTTGCACATCACTCGTATCGCGATTAATTCACGATCGCTTCGTACTCCATTGAGCATTCGCATCCAAAGGATACCAACAACTACGATATGTATACCTGTAATACAGTCAATGTTTCGAACGATCGATTGAGTTGCGAATAAACGTACGCTGCAAAGTTATCAAAGAGTATATACTAAGTTACATGCGCCAATAATGTCAACTTTGGATGTTCGTAAGTATAGATGGCACTAATTTTGACTGGGATCGAATCTCATAATCATCGTCTCAGATTCCGGATAGATTAATACGTGCAGAAATTTTCGTATCACCGATATTTTAAATCCCAATTAATAATTCGAAGAATGAAACATCCGTACGCTACAAGAATCCGTCGATCAATTTCCTCATTTGCGATCAATAATGAAACCAGAGAAAAACATGTTGTTTTTTCAATCTGCGCGATACACAATCCAAAGAATCGCATATGCAACGAAGTTAAAAGAAAGAATAAACGAAATTAGAATAATAAAAAGAAGAAGGAATGTTCGTTGAGTGGAATAAATATAATGAAAAAGTGCACGCCTCGACTAACAATAAAACCGAACACGCGCGACGTACGATATATAACTGCATCGAATGACAAAGAAAAAAAAATGAGAAAAATCCTTAGCAAGTTAGTAAAACGATTAACGAATACGTTTCGTGCACAGGTACCTACGCGTATACTGTGCGCATGTATACGAATCGACGCGACAGTTTAACGAGCGTAAAAGACAGGCCGCAACGGAGGTGCGTAAGTGTGGGTGCTGAGGTAGAAAGCAGAGGAAATATACGCGACGCCCACGCACTCCCAGAATCAATAGACCAATGGCTACCGACGCGCGTGCGCATTGTCGCGTGACGACGGCTCTCTCTCTCTCTCTCTCTCTCTCTCATTCTCTCCGCGTACGAATAGAAGGTGTACGTACCCAGACACGCAGGGTTCGAAAGAGCCGTCGACTCGACGCAGCCGGGTATAAAGGTGTGCGGCACCGTGCAGAGCATGGTTGGTTGCCCAGTGGCTGCGGAATATCGTTAGCGCGGGCCCCCCGCGTCCTCTGGTTCCACCGGAGAACTTGCAACCAGCAAGTGTGGCTCCGACGTTGCTGCGCACCCATCGCCGAGCAGTGTCCGGTGAGAACCGAGAACCGCCTAGCTTCTTGCACGTAACACACACGAGCTCGAGGAGCGCGGGCGGATACCTGCATGTGAGCAGCACCGAGCAATTTAGCTGATTCATTCTCCAGGCCCATGATTTATCGTACGAGCACCATTTTCTCCATCCACCTGCTCCGAGTACGCGATTATACAGCGGCCGGGCGGCGATAGCCGGGTACAACTTGGCCAGGTATTGAAACTCTCGGACCTCGCGATGTGTGTGCGGACTACCGCTACGGCGTTACGTACAACGCGGGGAAACTTGGGTGGAATGGGAAAAGGATTTTCCTCGACGTTTGTTGTCGCCTTAATTGTTTCTCGATATCTCTGATGTTTCGTGATTTTTTTCTTCTTCTTCATATTGCGGGTAAAATAGAAAACGGGTGTAACGAGGAGATTGGAAAGTAATTCCTGGTCTGGATGAAACTATTTGAAATCATAAATACCGACAAACGGATACTCCGATTTGCGGTATAACATTGGTATTGTAAACGTAACGTACAATTTGTACGATAACGCGAAATGCACAGAATCAACAGACCGGAACTTAATTGCAACGAGTGAGTCCGGCTTGTGGGTAAATGAACTATTATTCGCGGATATCGCCGAGCAATTTCCCCGGCGAAATATATGCAACCGTAACCGATACCGCGAGTGGTTGCGGGGGCGGATATCGCCACCCCCGCCACGCCGCCCGACCACGGCGATAATAATTGAGGCGATAGCGGGGCTAATTCGTATAATTTGTATAATCAGCCCGTGAAATTCAAGATTCAGAGGTTGCCTGCCGCGGCCTCTCGCCCTTTCTCTCTTTCTCTCGATGCTTTATCGAGGTCAGGAGAGAAATCGTGCGTGGAGGGTGATATTTCAAAGGCAAACCGCGGAAGGGTGCTTCTTGCACGAATTCACATCGCATTTATTCACCGATTAAAATCGCAACGGTTCTTAGTCACGAGTGCAAACGGATTCTTCGATAAAGATAATATAAACGAGCCAAAGATGCGTCGAAAGGAATCCTCGCGTGAAATTCGAGAGCTGTTAATTAATTAATACGACCTAAGAGATGGTTTGAATATCGTTTCAATTTTCGCGTTACGCGCACGTAAGTTTTTCACCGTACAATGTTCACTGCTGACATGTCATGCGAAAAATTAACTATGTAAACATGGTTATTACCTTTTTTCACACGTGCAAATCGTTGAAGTTATTAGGTTGATGTTCGGTCATAGATTCGCAGCTAGGCGCAAAATTTGCATTCGGCACGTATAAGTTCGGATTCTGCAAATTTCTCAACGATCTGTGAACAAAAACGAAAATACGCATCGTAAGTGAAGGAAAATGTAGGTACTTTTATACGCTTGCTACGAAGGAAGAGGCGACTGATAAACGACGCGTTTAAACAGCGTCGCGAAACTTTGACACTTTGAGTTATAAATAATGAGCCTACGGAATGTAAAACTCGCTTACTTCCCGCCGATACCGTTACATTTCTTATTCTACTTTTCACTCTTGGATAAAAATAAAATTATCCATCTTTAAAAGTGCAATGCAATTACACTATTATTATAATAATGTTTTTTTTTTCTTTTGCACTTGTACGTGCACTCGAGTATCACACGGGGATATAACGTGGCGTTAACTCGACGGATACACGACTCAAGCAGGCATGAAAATTACATTAGACGTTTGCGATGAAACAATGAACCGCCTCCCATTTAATACCCTGAATTAGGTGAATTATCCGAATGGAATAGAATAGTTGTCACGTAATTCTGCCTACTATTGTAATGGACGGAAATAATTGTCAAGCGAGTAAGTACGTACCTATACGCGTACCTGAAAAATTTTCGAATCAAGGCAGTATTACAGGAATTGAAACCGTATTAAATAGAAGAGCATATAATATTGCGTACCTGTACAATAATTCCAAGTGTATTATTCGTGTATATCGTACACATCAATCAGCGACTCGTATACGATATTGAATATCGAAGATTGATGGTTGCAACGCAATAAATTGTTGTAAATAAAAAACACAGTTGCTCAAGCTGTCAGGTAGCTAAACATGTTAGCTATTTTTCAGCGAGCCGATGAAATACTCGGGTCTAATATACGACGTCTGCCGAAGTAGGTACATTTGCACGCAAGCATTCGCAATCGTAATTAATTGTGCCAAGTCGCTGCCTTGGATATTACAACAGTAACTGGATAAAATACATGGAATATGACGAGAAACGCTTGCAAATATAACTCTGTAATATCCGATGCTAAATATTAAATTCGCTTCAACCTTAATCAATAATTTATACAGCGCGAAAGTTGTCAAATATTTCACGCTCGGAAATTGAAACGTATTACATTACACGCGAACAAATATTACGTATCCGCATTTCGATGTACCTACTTGGAATTTACTTTTACATACTTGTGCCATTACTCGAAGCCTTGCAACGTGCAATTTGTAACGCGTAACGCATATAACGCATAAGTCGCGTCGAAAACTTTTACGTCCCATATATCGTTCGATATAATATGCTTGATGTATGTCATATCCGTGTGACGTTTAAATAAAATATCGACGTAAAGAAGAGGGAAAAAAAAAGTAAAAAAAAGAAAAAGAAAACCCATCTCTGCGGCGTACAACTCAATTACTTTCGCAGGTTATAGGCGCAGGTTGTTTCCACTTTAAGCGAAAACAAAAGATAATTATCATTGCGCTCGTCTCGTCACCTGGACAAATATTATACACGGCGTACATGTGTCTTATATTAATATAGATATATATACATACCGCGAAGTGTGCAAACTTCATACACCGTATCGTACGCGTACCCCTCACAAATGTGTACCCACCATATATATTACACATCTCTGTTTGCCAACCGCGCCGTGTTCTTTGTACATACACGTATAATATTACACATACCTGCTAAACGTGCAGCGAACGATATAATAAAAAATTCGCATGCTTCAAAAATATAACGGTAAAAAAAAAAAAAAAAAGAAAAGAAACGTTTCAAATATTTCGATAGACAGGTTTTACACGTATGCCGAAGATGATCGAGATGTTTCCTCCACGTCATGCTCCAAGTTGTAGGTCTGCGTACACATATACGATATAATGTGTCTGCGGACATGTCTGCACAGGCATATTTGCACGTACGTTCGTTGCACGTGTATAGTCTGCGAGGAGGCAGTTGAAAAAAAAAACTGATTGTAAAAACAGGTATGAAAAAAAAAAAAAAAAAAAAAAAAAAAACGGAAATTAAACGATAAAAAATGTCAAACACGGAACGAAATGAAAAAAACCTTGAGGTTAATACGGCCGTGTACGCGAAGGATATTTTATTATAGATATTCAATATCATTGTAATCATCAAGCTTGTGTGTATGCACCATAAACGATATATGCAGCCTGACCGATTTCATGAACTCGTATAATGTCTACCTTCTACATGTGTGCGTATAATCTGTGCGCGTACGTTGTAAGTATATACATGTATACAGTTTCATATTTTATACATATATATATATATAGGTAAAAAAAGCTGCTGCAGCCGCGATCACGCGGTCACGCGATGCGCCCATACTGCTTTTGCCCGGGCATCAGATTGATTCACGAGTATATATATATATATACGCATACCTACAGGGTGATTCAGGTGTGATAAGGGAAAATATTTGGAGGGTACACCGGTATGATGGATTATTCGTCCAAATATATGTATATATATACACATATTTTATTAAAACATAGATTTTTATTGTTTCACGAACTCGGAGAGTCGAGAGAAAATTCAGGAGGTAAGTTTCGTACAGGTGAAAACAGGTTCGGGTTATCAATCGACGAATCGGAGAGGAGATGCGAAGGGAAATAAAGCACGTAGGTGCATGCATAGACGCAGGCTGACTCGTGCGTGTCAATAATGGCGATACCGCGAGGACGAGAAGCGAACAAACGGAATCGATTCGGGAGTGCAAAGTGCCGCAATACGATGCAGGAAGTCAGAGTCAGCCAATCGCGTTCGGTCAAATCGTTGCTCAGGGAATGTAACAAAATAACAAAATATCCAAAATCGATGCATTAATACAAAATTTGCTACGGTGATTCCTTCGTATCCCGAACGAAGTTTAAATATACCGAATCAAGCTCGTCGCCGATTCCCGACTGTGTACAAAGTATGAATTAAAAAAAAAAAAAAATAAAGAGTAAGAAAAACTAATCGACAAAGAAAATCATATCCGCGTAAGGTTTCGATTGTGTTTGGTGAGGCGAAAAAAAAATAACTAAAATTAATAATAAAATAAAGGGACGAACGGTCGCACGCGGTGCACTCTCTGCAGGTACACCGGCTTACACGTACGTGCGTATTCATACAATATATATGTATATATATATATATGTATGTATATTATAACGGAAGATGGTGACCCTCGAGTATAACGCACAAGGTGTCACTCTCTCTCTCTCTCTTTCTCTCCAGATTCCCTGCAGGTTTAAAACACGGTTAGCCCGCTATCGGGCACGAAAGTAAAACGAAGGTGTGGGAGCTGGCGTAGCGCGAATGGGCGCCATGACGTTATCCAATTGGTCGATTGCCCGGTAATGGTGGGTGGGCGGGGGGCGTAGCGAGAGCGACGGAGCGATGCGCAACGGGGGTTGCGCACCGGTGGTCTTGCAACGCCGGGGCCTCGGCAGCTTTGCCTCCCCCCACACCCCCTTCACCTCCATCGGCGTATCTCCCCGCAGCGGGGGCAGCGCTGATCGCCGTCGCGCTCCTCGTCGTAGACACCGCGCGCCCCACTGCGCCCCACTGCGCATCGTCCGGGGGGGTGCCGGGTGTCGAGGGGGAGGAAACGCGTGGGGCGGGGTGGAGGGAAGTCCGGCGCGGTAGCCGTTCGAATGCCTTAAATCTTGATCTCGCCTTTGGAATGACTAGCAGCGGGAGCTGGAGCAGCCGCGGCGCGGCCTCCGTAGCCACAGCAGCACAAGCGAGCGGCGTATCGGCAGGTGGGGGAAAGGTAGTCTGGGCGCGCTTCGAGCCTCGAAACGGAAGCCAATCTGCTCGAATCCGGCGCAGTGCGAGCAGCGGGTCACAGACAACATATATATTTGATACGTTAGGCGACCCTCCTCGCACCTTCGACGCACGATAATCCCGCGGCGCGACATCCGCGAGACAGAAGCGAGCGACGCCGCTCCTTCGCCCGTCGTACGCACCCTCCGCAACCACTGCCGATCGGTTCGCGGCGCCGACCTCATCGCGATATACGCCACGAGTAAACTCGAACACGCCGCGCGTAACACCTGACGAAAGCTCGAGCTTTCCAGTGGACTTGCACGCGGAACAGTGATGGGATACTTTGAGGACGCTCGAACCCCGCAGCCCTGGACTCTGAAAATTTTTCTCCTCGTCGCGGGTGCACGTGTGATTTTTAATTCGTAACGTTTCAATTTTTCCTTCTTGCCTTTTTTTTCTTTCTTTCTTTTTTTTTCTTTTTTTTTTTTCTTTCGAACTTCGCTCCGCGTTTATTTGGATATTCTATTGTGTGTGCGCGTGTGGGTGCCCGCCTACACGCGGTTGTGAGTGTACTTGACCGTGAAAGAGGAGACGTGCCGGTAAGAGTTTCCTCGCGTCAATAATTTCTACGTACGACGATGTACCCCGGGTGCAGAAACGCTCGGACAGCCAGACTGCACTGACGATTTAAATCGAGACGGTACGCGTAGCCGGGGTGTCGGTGCGGTTGTTGGCGTAACAACGGTGAGGAGACCGGAAATCGGTAGGAACGTTGAGAGAGAGGACCGGGAGGCCCCGGAAGGAGAGCCTCGAGGTAACCGGCGAGTGATGATGATCGGTGGAAGCGTCGCGACGCCCACCGGCACTACGAAACCAGCAGTGACAACGAACGACAACAGCATGGTAGTGGTCGACGCTATCGGCAGCGCGGCGGCCGAGTCCGGATTCTCTTTGCCAAACGCCGCTTCGAAGCTGAACGCGAAGGCCATCGGCGCTACGAACAACAACGCCGCGGTTAAATGTTGCTCCGACGATTCCGGACCCACCCCAGCCAGCAATGGCGTCACCGTAACTCGTCCCTGGGAGCCACCCTCCCCCTCGCACCCTCCGCACACGGCGCAACAACCTCCGACGGCCCATCACCAGATCAACGTCATTCCACCCTCGGCTCTGCTCGACGGTCAGTTTGAATCAGCGTTATTGACCGTACGGTCTCTATTGGTATCCGATGCGTCGTTCTCGTCTCTGTTATTTATACATGTATGCACGAGTACACGGACACTTTAGAGTTTGGCTCGACTTTGATACTTTTCAAGTACCAGCTACGGCGGCTACTCCCAATTTGGTTCCTGGTCCTCGTCGCGTCGGAAAAACTCCCCGCGTCCCTCGGCTATTTATGTAAAACGCATTAATCAACTTGGCGCGAGTGTCTTGAACCGTCGAGGATGATGACTGGGTGAAAAAAAATGGTTCATTCCCACCGTGACGAGGGTTTGCGCCTCTCGCTGTTTTACACCTGTGTATTTTCATGACAAAGAAACACAGTTGCCGGATAGCTTTCCACCGCGTTTCTCTCATTCTCTTATTTATACGTATACGTCATAGGAGAGCTTTTGACGCTTCTGGACTGTTCAACGAACCCGCACCACCGACTTCCTCCCAAACAACCCCGAAGCCTGACATCCTTCAAAAATGCACTGTAAGAAACTGTATTTTTGAAGGATGTCAGGCTTATATATATATTAAAGTACTCGACCGAGCGCGTCTCTTCATCCACCGTTGAGATCCCTCGATCTCGACTTCGACGTGGAACCCTTGACTTCCTCCCCCGATCACCGAAATGTAAATCCGAGCTCGCGGGTTTTGACCAAGAGTCAAATTAGATTCCGAATCGTCTCGTTTTTTCCCGTCACGAAGCCCGTCGTCCTCCGATGTCAACGTGTATGATAAAGGCGACATTCCAGCGATCAGTGACGGTGTAAAGGCGATGGCGGTCGGGTCTTTTGCGATGCGCACCAACACAACGACGAGGTTTTCACTTCGCGTTAGCGCAACAAACCCGCGCCATGGCTCCGGCGTTCCTTTCGACGCCTCAAGCGCGAGATGAATTGTTCTGCCACTGGTTCGCTCCTTTTCGAGGAGCGCGTCTTTGTGTTGGCGGCGAAGGCATGTAGCGAGTCGCTGCACGTGCTTTGTATGTAACATCAGCTTATGCAGGTTGTGGTTAACAATAAAGGCTCGTAGCTTACAACAAACCGTGTGTATCTTGAACGGCTCTCCGGGCTAGGCGTGTGGTACAAGGTATACCAACGTCGGGCGGTACACGCCGTGTACGCCAACAATTATAACCGGAGAGAAGCCGGCTTTGACGGAAAGACGTTAACTCGGTAGACTTTGGATGTCAAAACTCCGAGTGATTTACGACCGTGCGTAAATTTCACCCTGTCACACACGTACCGCGTTACACCTATCCGTCCGACCTCCTCCACCATCCTCTTCCAACGACTGATCCGACCAACCGCGCGAGCGTTCGAATACCTGCGCAACACCCGACGAAACACCGCGTGAATAATTTTTGCTCGGTCAGACTTTGCACGCGAAAAGTTTACGCGGAGACAAAGTCGGTTCTTACGAAAGAAGCGCACCGGCGCTCCAAATATCACTCACGAACCCAGTGTTACGTAACTCTAACGCTCGTCAGCCGCTGCGAAACCAACCAACGATTTCGTACGGTGAAATTAATCGAGTACAGGTGACGCTCGTTATCGTTCAATTGCGTGAGGCGATCAATCCTCCAAGGATTCAAGATCTGCTGATTCACGTTTTGACACCTGTGCCAGTTACTCGGCATTATTGAGGGTCATGCTGGGTTAGGTCAGGTTAGGGTTGGTCTACACACGCTTCTGGTTTATTTCCAACGAGCTGCTGGGTATCGAGGAGACTCTCGTGGTAAAGGTAAATTTTTACGACCTGGGTCCATCTCGCAGGTCGGATGTACGATCCGACTAAATGTATGGTTGAAAGGTCGGACCGACGGTGTTAAGATTGTAAATTCTCTTGGTTCATGGATGACGGTGGAAAACCATAGTTCGTCAAACTGACTTACAACTTTCTTTAACGTCGAACCCGGAGCAGTGAAAGCCGGAAAGAAGACGATTGAATCTTGTACGTTTGGAAGCAGGGACAAAGACTAATTGCTTTCAATTCAACTGTGTTTTTGTGAACTTCAGCGGTAAGATTTGCAGTGATTACAAACCTCCAAACATTGTAACAAAGTCTTACAACGATTCAAATTCGTCTTTATTCAACCGAGTGAATCTCTCGCCTTGACAAACGTACCTAAAACTCGAAACTTCATGAACCAACAATAAAATCCCGTGATCCACGGAGTAGCGTCAGCTGGAGACAAGTTGCGTGAATCTCCTCAAACAATTCAAAGCAAACGTCATCATGGTCACCATTGTCAAATGAACAAGCATAATTTTTCACATCTGCGAATCAAACTGCTACGGGATGTGATGCGGTAGAAAAATTTCGCACCTTCGGAAGGTCGGAGCGCGGCGTCTTTGTCGCGTAGGTATAAGCCGACGGCACGCGAGAAGCGACAAGTGAAAAATTGAGAATCCCACAGTTTAATCCGAGAGTATAATTTGAACAAAAGATCACGGGCTGCTGCAATCCTGACCGAATACCCGAAGAATCGGACATTCGAGCATCCCGTTCGAGGCTCGACGAGTGTGCGTACAGGTTATAGGTACACGTACCTACTGTACCAAAGAGACGCGTGTTCGTGGAGGCGGATGCGATACGCAGCGCACACAAAGGACCGCGGTTCAACCTGGTTCTTAATTGCGAGCTTCTCGTTTCTACGGATGCGATCGTTTATCCGTTGGCTGGGTAAACGGCGATATACCGACGAGTTCTTCCCCCACGTCCGAGGCATCTCGTACATTTCTGAGTATATCACCGAATAGTAGTAGCTGCAATAGTAAGCGTCTGATGCCTCCACGGGGTAGGTAGTATCGGTCCCGGGAACCGGTCTCGCCACCGTATAACGCCCTTCGGTACGTACACCACGACACCGCGCACGAAAGCGAGGACATTTATTTTGTTGGCGCCTTGGCCGAGGTCTCGTTCAGAGCTTTCCGACGATAGCTCACTTGTCTCATTAGCCATCCCCCAACACCTAAGAGGCATTGCCACTTCTCCGAACATCTTCTTCTCCTCCTTCGACTTCTGCTTCTTCTGCAGTCCAGGTAACAAGAAACCCGCGATTATATGTATTCGTATGGTACGTATGTGTGTGGATAGAGACGGACGGCTAACAATATCGAAACATCCGAATCGACGCGTAATGGGAAAAGCATTTTAATTCCCCGTATCCACACGCTGTATACACGCTGCGTCCAAGTATGGAAATATCTGTGACTCGTACGATGCCTAATGAGTATCGACATTCACGTTCGGTCGTTCGTTATATCGGACCGTTTTTCCATTCTATCGTCGGAGCGTAAGGAAAAATGAATCGGTCAAAATTCAAAGACGCGTTTTCGATTATGGTAACCGATGGACCGTGCCAACTTATCGTTATACGAAGAGAGGATTCTTCATGTTTTTCATCAATTCTCTATTCATTTTTACAAAGTTTCAACCGGGAACCTGCATCCGATCATCTTCAGGCTACATAGAAATTTTACAATGTTTTCACCCATCGTTATAACTAAACGAAAATCTCCAGTACCGATTCACTTCTCTCGCCTAAACGGCGGCATCGAAACGTTATCAGTAATAGAATTTGAAACCCTCAATCAAGTCTGACCTTGTTGAAGGCACGAAATTCTCAGCGTTTTCTTCAACCGCTCCAGATGGGTTAACGAGGAGGGCGATAATAATAAATTAGTGACGGTGTGGTATTATCGCCGTTTAAACGAACAAAAGATAAGGCGAGATCCGAGGGCTCGATAAAGATGGGCGAAAGGTACGGGGCGGAAAAACGGACAGCCCGAGGCAGCGGTTGTAACCAGGGAACATATGTTCGTATTAAAAGAAGGAGCTCCTTTTAGCCCCGCTGCTTTCCCCCCGTCAACCACTGTCCAATAACACCTGAACGCGATGCTATCTGCACGCAGGGGTTGACAGTTGCATCTTGAGCGTACAAGTTTGCTTCAAACGTATTAATTATCTTGGTTCCCTTACGGGAGGCGGGTGTTTCGAGGGTCCCTTGAAATTTCAACGCACGTCAAAAAGGTTGGACTTGAAAGTAGGTGCGTGAAATACGAATCGTTCCGAGTCCCAACGTTGGTGTGTAAATGTACCCGCGGAAGATCCGCGGCCCCGTTTCACGCGCGCGGAGATAGAACGAAGAAAATACAAATCCAATAATTAAGCGTGGCAGGATCGGGGATTTCTCAGGCGCGAAAACAAACGCGGGTACGAGCGGCAATCGGAGCACCGTTTGACAGCCGGCAATTACGAAGATCGAGGCGTATAAGCCGATAGCTGCAGCCGTTCAGCGGGATGAAAATCACCCGAAGTTATACGGTCTCAACTCGGAGGGTAATTAAATTTATTATACCTACACGTGTAAATAATCGCGTATAATAATATCATACGCGCCGAATGCGGAGTATAAACGTCGTCGAGGCGACGGGCTAATGTGCGGCTAATGGAACGGGCACCGTCCACTTACATTTAATCGGTGGAATTTTCTTATTGTGCGTTATATATCTCCACGTATCCTCCCGTCAAGTGCCACGCGTATCGACGCATCGCCTGTGATCACGACCGCATTGCGGAAAGATCAGACGAGCTGGAAGGCCATTTTTCCCTGCAAGGTAAAGAAGTTCAAAAAACAACGACGACGATGACGATGATGAGGATCGCGACGATGATCCAGAGAATTCGCCAAGCTCGTGGCGTTGCATTTTTGCATCTATTCGTCTCAACGCGACGCCAACGGTAGCTCTCGAAAGAAAAAATTGTTCGTTGTGACGTTCGTAGTCTCTGTGGCAACGGAAATTCTGGCGTTTTATCGTCGATTGGGAATTGTTTCTTTCTTTCTTTCGTCAATTTCTAAACCCACTTTGAAAAAAAAAAGGAAAAGGTACGACGAAAGCCCAACCGAGAGAAGAAGTTTGCGGTTGAAAATTTAATTGTCTGTTTTCGAGTTGAAACCGCCGTGTGGTTGAATGTAACGAATGTCCGTTACGCGTATATATTTGAGGGATAATGCGTGGAGAAATCGGTGCGAGAAAAAGAATTATAAAATACAGAGAGTGATCCGAGCCAGTCCGTACAACGCATCTTGTACGGATATATCGGACAGCGCGTGCAATCTGAGAATTAATAAGATAATTCTCCGTCAATGTAACCAACCGGCTGCGTTACGTAAGAAGAACGATGTAATAGAACGGAAACTTGTAAAACGAAGCGCTAAACCGCTACTGCACCATCCGTATGATGTACTGCAAAACTAATTCTATTGCACCTGAGAGAAGCTGTAAGCTGGGTTCATTGTGCGCTCAAAAATTCCCAGTCTTACCTTCCATTAAATTCCAATCGGTTCAGCCTGCTGACTCGACTGTTTGTGCCGGTATCTTTTGCGATCGAGGAAGATTAATTAATGAATGCAAAAAACAATGAATACGACACTCCGCAACTGCGCCTCTCTTATTGCATACTTCCTTACAGAGGCTTAAACACGTAGCAGATTGTATGCTTCACGTGTATTGTGCAGGTACAGGGTGTCGCTTCTAAAGCGCATTCGTCGATCTCGATTTGTCCCGGGAAAATAGCCGGAGAAATCTGGCGATTTTGCCGATTCGTAACTACACCGTTAAGTTGTAAATAAAAATTCGGACGAGGCGAAGTAGTGTTCGTGAAAAAATTTACCTAGTTCGCCCTCTTGATTCAGTTATCATACCCACTGTGCTGAATGACAAAAAATGAATCGATTGACTCATCCGATCTTTCTCTTTATATTTCTGCACGCCGGTCATTCCTCGCTTTCAATTCCGACAGGTTTACATCCTTAACTCTGTATCTCATCCAGTCGCTCACTCTCTCTCTCTCTCACTTCACCATTCGGTGGTTTTTGAGCCGCTCCGAGAGCATGGGTAACCACCCAACGATTTTAGCGTAAGAACTAGAACGTGACTGCTCAAGAATCCCGTAAAGAACCGTTTAGAATCTGTCAAAACATGAGACACCCATAACTGATCGGTGAAGAATGAAAACCAGTTACATGGAATTAAACGCTTCTATTTTCCCGAATTAGGGGTGTCTCTTTTTTATTCCTCTTTATTTCTTTTCTCCTTCTCCTGCTTCAACTTTTCTTTTTCTACTCATCGTTCGATCACAGTCATGCAGTCGACGCGACCACTCGCCCAGTCAGTCCCAAGAATGACTTGTCTCTACGTACAGGGCGGGTAAAAAAAAAAAAAAATTCCCAACTATACAGTCCGTCCCGCGTAAATTCTTGCGACAGAGATTTGATAGATTAACAGAATTCCAGCGGTTTCGACGCTTTGCACATCGGACGCAGCTAAGAACGAACAAATTAACCAAGAAATAAATTCACACTCGGCACACCTGATGCGTGAGATTCTCTTATCGCCGACGTGGTTATACCACGTATAAGGTACGAAAAAAGGTTGTCGCTCTATCGATTACGCGTATAGGCCCTGCCACGCGATAAGCGAGAGTTTCCATAGGCATCCATCCATCCCCCGGCCGAGGTAACTCGGGGCCGTTCTTCGTCGTACGATATCTATTTTTCACGGTTAGACTCGTCAAGTATAGAATCGTGAGCGGCATAACCCTGCTCGATAATACGCGGTTATACCCAACCTCTCAATTACCTTGCCATACATACATACACATATATATGCATATATATATACATACGTTATACACACACCAGGCGGTGAACAATACATCGCGAAACTATGAGAAGACATTTTAGCACTGCCTGCACGGCTGACTGTAACCGCGCTTATGCTGGGAGAAGAGACAATGAGAGAAAAAAAAAGAAAGAAGGAAAAAAAAGATATATTCATCTATCGGTGTTTCACTGTAAAGGACATAAATCCACGGCGAAGGTCTTATTTTATAAAACGCGACGGAATGAAACGCCATATCAAAATCACGAAGCGTGTCTTCCACCCGCATACTTCAACTTAGATATACATTTTAAAATCAAACTCTTTGTTTGAAAAAACGCTCTCAACTTTTACCCGATGATTGTCTACCTGTATTACATGTAACCGCGTTAAAAAAAGAACGTGAAATTTCAATGTTTCAGGAGTTGGAATTGGCTGCGCCGGTTCGGTCGCACCGAATCCTTTCGGAAACAGCAGCGGAGCCAATGCGGGGGGTGTAACATCCCGCCAAAGACTTTTGGAGCTGTCTCACGGTTTGGGCGCCCTCCGTCACTACAACGATTTGGCAAATCACGTACTTTCCCTCAATCAACAAGGTGCAGTTGTAACGAAGCTATTGGGTAAGTCTTCCTCGCATACGATTTTCGTGCACAAGAAAATAAGTATGGAAAGAAAAAACAATATCCGGATAAAGGAACCGTGTGTCAAATACACGCTTTACCGCATAACGCGTCCCACCTCCGGAATTCAAACGGTCACTGTAACGAATTTCGCGTACGGTATGTTCTGAAAAAATGATCAAACTCATGCAAAGGTGGCATAAAGTTGTCGACCGAATTTCGTAAAGATTCATTGGTGATCGCGAGGTTTATCAAGCTATCGATATTTCGCATGGGCGCCATTTCGACCACCGCACGCGTGTTAAATTTGATAACCTATCTCTAATTATCCGAGTCGAGTTTATATCAACGAATATCTAATATCCGATGTTATTTCAAACCATAAATCAATAAAGCAGACCATAATAACAGACGACTCTCAACAACGGATTCCTCTTAAAATCTCCAAAAGCACAACTTACACGTTAACATTGTTCTGAATATTTTTAGTCCCCGAAGATGTCCGCTATTGGGAAGTTTCGCTGTACATACAACCATGCCTACCTACCTACCTACCTAAACACATCCATACAATTATTCGCTCCGTAAGTAATCGAACGTGTTAAACACGCGCCAATCGCGCGTTCTAGCCGTGATAATTTATGTTTCGAGATAAAGAGGAATCGATTACAGGTATATATAAGTAGGTATACGCTAGAAACACACACGGTGCGACAGAGGAAAGTTGAGGAATGAGCCGTGAGACTGGCACTCGACGCGTGCTGCTGCTGCTGCATAGTCCAACTCGCTCTACGCTCAACGACTAACGTACAAGTCACATCTACACCTATGTCTGCATATGTATATATATATACACACACGTGTGTGTGTGTGAAACGCAGTATCGCCTATCCAAATTGGCTATCGGGATCATCGCGGTATACCTACAGGTATAACGCTAGCGTAATATCGCTAAACTAACGCGGCTTGACGGTTATTATGTGCGAATTTAATATATGGCAGGTAAATGAGTCGGCGGTTCGGGGGTAGGGTGAGGAGGAGGTTCTTCCTCCCGTTTAGATTTACCGCTCCCTCAGATCGGACACGAGTTTTACTGATAGCTTTATAATAAACCCCGAGCTCCCGTGTACGTATGTATAGTATACCCACCGCTATGCATACCGTCAGGCTCATCGCGTGTTCGCTAATATCGTAACGCCGTATGTACGTATATGCCGCACACGCACACACGCGCCGACGTATCCGCAGGTTCGAGCTGCACCTGATTACCCCGCAACTTTGGCGAACACGGCGGAAAAAAAAAAACAAAAAAAAAAAAAAACACAAATTACACGAATTGAGATGATTGAGGGCTGCGCGTGGTATTCAAACTGCCCCCGGTTTTCGCCAAGTTTCTATATAATTCTTTTCAACTCTTCGGATCCCCTTGCATACGTACAAGTTCGTTTGAACTTTCGTCCATGTACGACGGTCGTTTGTCGTACGTTTTTTTTAAATTCCCACATCAACGAATTTAAACTCTTATCCGCGACTGCATCCAGGATGACTGCAGGACTGTCGTGTTATCGTACACGGGTACGTACGCGCGCGCATCGTTGCTAGAGTAAATGTTACAAAGAATAGAAATTCATTTGGTATTATACATACCTGCGCCTCACGACCGTGTATAGATGACGTGGTGAATATGAACACAGGTGTTCTGCACAAATCAATATACCCATCCAGTATACAAGAGAAGCGAAGAGAGGCTGACTTACATAGAGCTAAGTGTGTCTGTCAAACGATGCCTTCTAGCTCTTCTTTGTACAACCAGGGCTCTAATACAACATAGTACGTACACCCCGTGCGTGTGACTGTGTAATCATTATTACAGACACTGTTAATCCCAAGAAGCAGCTATTAACCTCCGGCACGATCGTAATTCCCTTCAACCTATATGCGGGTACGTCTCTGTACGGCGTATACAATTGCCCGCAATTTCTTGTGCGATAAAGGAATACAGGGAACGACTAAGGATTGAACAGATTTCACAAGATTGTTAAATCGATGCGTTCTCGACTTGGCGAGGAGATTTATCAAAGATACTATCCGGGCGCCGTGTAGGCGTGTACGATGTATCGTATCGTGCGTATAAAATGAAGGAAAACTTTACTTTGGCACAAAGTTGCGCACGGGACGATGCATACCGTGCAATATCGCACATTGTACGTAGTGGTACAACGATAAAGCGTGTGTCTTCGAGAGACGGGTTAAGTAAAATACATAAGTCCGAAACGATCCCGGGTAGTTCGAAGCATGCAGAGCAATTCCTCGGTTCTCGTTCCTCGTTAACTTTACGAGGCAGCATCGTAAAAATATACCGTTCAGTCTCTGTTCGGCCATCTCCGCAGCTCCCGCGGTAATGTCTTCATTCGAAAAAAGGGACGAATAAAAAGTAGGAGGAAAATAAAAAGGAATAACGAAAAAAAACAAAGGATGAAAATGAAAAATGAAAAATGAGAAACAAACGCGAAGGTAAACGAAGAGCATAACAATCAAACAAAAATTAACTCAACATCTCTCGGCAACTCCGCGCTCTCAAAGATGCGATGTAATGGCGAATGTAGTAATGTTCGGTAATCGCGGCATGCGGACCAATTACCTACACCCTTCGGCCCGCAATTAAACCTGAGCATTGCTGCTCCGGTACTTGAAAACCTAAAAAGCGACTTTCTTCGCCTCGCGTTATACGCGGCTGGCGCAGTTAAAAGACTCCCATCGTTTATTCCCGTAACGGCAAATTTCATAAGAAGAAATTAACCCTACCCGCACACCCTGGGAGATGCGGAAAAAAAAACGAACGAAGGTGAACGCGCGCTGAACTGCGGACATTGCGAACTCCGAAGCTTTCGATCCAAGGCACCAAGCGTATGTAACCTGCGCATTACGAACGAGTTCCCATATTTTGTACGGGCAATTAGTTGCACTGGTATACAAGTCAGAGGTCAAGCGAGGCCCGGCCACTTCAGAGGCTCTTTAAGCGTCACGGTTATTGCTGGAGTAATACATAAATCGTCCGCGGACGATGCAAACAACGTGCTGAGTTTACAACACGCCGAGGTGAGAGGAGAACCGATTCAGTCGAGTGAGTGCCCGCCTCTATCGCGGTCACAGTTCCTCTCTCATCCTCTTTCTGCAAGAAAAAGGAACGAGACAATTGTAGGCTCGGAAGAAGTTGAGAACGGGCTGCACTGTGATAGCACACACGGATGGATGGGTGTTGAAAAAAGAGAGAAAGAAAGAGAGAGAGAGAGAGCGCCTTCCGAGTTATCGGCATCGACTCGAGAATTGGCATTGGAGAGATTTCGGAAGCACAGGTCACCAGTTTCTACTCTATCCATTCGTTGTTGCGAGGAAAGGAGACAAAGGCACATAATTTTTCAGAAATTGCAGAAAACCGGTAAACACGATCGAAACGAAAGTTTGCGCTTTTTCATTTTCGTTCCTCGTGCAACGTGTAACTTGCAACGAGTTCTGCTTCGCGTTCGAACACGCTGCGCAGGTACAACACGTGGATGTATGTGTAACAAGGGGGTAAAGCGATGCTTGGAATATCTCGATTTACCCACCAGTTACCGTGGCTTTTACCTTTTTACTGCCGCTCCGCGTTTTACGGTTGCCATGGGGATAGTTATACCCGTGCTCAGCCAATAGACTCGCACTAAAGATAACCATACAAGGTTGCCACGTAGGTGCAAACGAACGAAAGAACGAAAGAACGAAAGAGCGAAAGAGCTCTCCTTCTCTAACACTCACGGCAAATCTTCTAGCCGCGCGAATATTCTATAAAATCAAAAAATAAATAATAAAAACTCACCAGCGCTGTTGTGGTAGCCAACGTAGAACGCGTTCGTCGAGAAATCTGCAACAAAAAATTAGACAAATCAAATTTCTATTTCTATAAGGCATAACTAGACAGGTTTGCCGCTTTGTCGAACAACCCGGATAACGTTTAATCATCATGTTTTTTTTTTATTCCTTCCATCCTGAAAGTGAGCGAAAGCGAGAGAGAGAGAGAGAGAGAGAGATGGAGGGAGAAAGAAAAATAATTTTATAAAGATATATATGCGCAGATGCATGCAGCTAATTTACACACGTGTGTCTGTATATATTTCACATAACCGCTGTAGTTTACATATATATGTATTTTTTAGTTATAATCTCAAGTGTTAGACACCGCTGCAGTTGCCGGATCAATTGTATAATCGGATTGGACGTATTAATTTAGCATACGTGTATATAGGTATATATATATATATATATATATTGACGCGTATGGATATACGTGGCACACCCACTACATTATACCTATAAAAGTCTGTCAGTCAGTAATTCCTACACGGGTTATATACCCGCGTATAATATTTAGTTGCACACACCGCGTTCGGAATGATGATAAAATTAGTTCCTCGTATATAATCGAATACAAACTTGTTTCGTGACGGGAAACGCCGTAAAGACGCGTACGCAACGATTTCACCGATGGTTACACTCGTGTGTATGCATACCTATGCAACACGCGAGCGGGCTGAGAACCCCCCCCCCCCCCCCCGGACGCCCTTTCCCCGCTCGCGTTCAAAAAGTAATGAGAGAGAGAGAGAGGGAGAGGATTTTACGAACACTCTCAAATTTACTCGCGCGCATAAACTCGCTGTTATTTACGAGCTCCTTGCAGTTAAAGCTTTAACCGGCTAACTCGCTTATAATATACTTGCTCAGGAAGTAAATCCCCCTCACCCCTCCACCTTGCATACCGAACACAACGCGCGCGTTACATCGCGGGACCGAAAGGCGATAATTTTTATTCTACCAAAGCAACAAAATAGCGATAACTACTCGACTAGATTACGGTGAAAATTTGAAAATCAATCGTCGACGGGTGTAAATACGTTTTGGGGTATTTTACACGAACGTTGGAATAGGAGTAGAGGCAATGCTCTTTTCCGTCCAGCTGCAACGCGTGCTTTAATTAACATTGTCATTCAGTATTTTACAGGTAGAATAACGTCGATAAACATATAGCGTGAAAAGGGATTACACTATTTTGTGACAAACGTAGCAAGAAACGACAAACGTGCACAACAGGTGAGATAAAGGATCTTTTGAGAAAGCACAAAGCTCCCGTACAATGGTACATGTGCCGATGTGACTGTCTCTGAGCGTTTGAGGCGAGCATCTCTCTCTACTTCTCTCTATCTCGCTCTATCTTTCTCCATCTTCAAACAGATAACTATCGCATAGATAAGGGTATTGCAGACAACAATGGCGAACAATGGTGGTGGAAACGAGTAATTTGTACCTCTGCAACCAGAGAATAAGAAAAAAGAAAAGTAACGCAAGCTCGGTGCACGGGGATCAGAAATAATATTCCAGTAGGTGTTTTTACCCCCGAGAGACTCGTTCTTTTCTTCGTCTCCGTTCTATACTTCAGCCTCTTCTATCCCCGTCTCTCTGTTTTCCCATTTACCCATTTTCTCGTCAATATACCACGCCTTACATCCCGCAGCTACCCGCGGACCATCGCTTTTATAATACGAGCTGTTTCTTTCACCCACCGAGAGGCATAAATTCCAAAGTCACGGGGTACGCGCTGCGTGAAGAAGTGGAAGAAGAAGCACCGAGCAAAGCGCGATGTGACACATCCGTTGAGCGAACGCTCCATCTCTCGACCAATAATAAGGCGATTCCTGGTTACCATATGAAAGCGCACAGTAGACAAGGCTTCCCTCTCGTAGGCACGAACCTAGCTCGTATTGCCGATGTCCATTATGTGAAAAGTACAGGTAAAACCGTGGCAGAAGACGAGACACTGGGTAGACATCGCCCCCTTCTCGCGGCCTTTTCCTTACTCTTATTCTTCTTCTTCTTTTCATCTTGTTTCAAGTTTCAATTACAATTATTATAATTATACCTGGCTGCATATTACACGCTTGCTACGCCAAACTTCACCTTTTCATTTATGTTTTCTTCTCGCTATTCTTCTTCTTAGACTTATCTTTTCTCCTTATAATTCTCGCGCGTTAACCGAGATGCAAATATCCGTTGACCCTCAAACGCGGCTAGTCGGCCATATTAGCATCGGAGAGCTGAGAATGAAAAACCTGGTGAAACCGCGTTTTTAACCACAGCACGCGCGTTGCTGTCGATTGGTTTTATTTTATTCACCTTGTTTATTCCTCCGCGAGGGAGTGTACAAAGTCGCGTTGTTACAGGATTTTTACGAAAGAAACAACGCTGCGCAAGGTTACACGGAAGTTATTCGGGCGTGCGTGTGATCGCCATCCATACAGTTCCGGATCACGTCTCTATCTTCTCCGCATCCGTAAAACTCAACGTCTATCCGCGTCTGTCGGCCCGCACGTTAAGCTTGTAGCTTCGGAACTACCGAACCAATTTCGATTGAACTTTTTTCTACGGACAGCTACAACGTCAGACTATATTTAAAGCTATATTTCGTTGCAACGAGATCAACAGTTTCCGAGTTGTAACGATATTCGTAAGCCGAGTCGAAGGCCGACTAAACTCTTACGGATATGAGAAGAAAGTTGTGTTCGAGATTTTTCGATGTCTCGATAAGCTCTGGAAAAAAGTCCGCGAGAGAAAACGCCTGTGTGTAACAGTTTTGCGACAAAAAGCATTTGAAAACATAAGCGGCCGGAGCTCCAACGGGCACATACGTAAGACAGAGACATCCGGCTTGCGTATCTGCTAATTATACTTTCAATTAGCAGGAGAAAAGAACGGAAGATAATAAACTGACTCTGAAGCGTCGATCGATTATATTGTCAGTGACATGTCACATTGTCCGAATGGTAAAATTGTGTAAAGTGAATAATTACACGGTCAAAATTGATGAAAAATCGTAAGATCGATAGTGGCTTTCAAATTCGCGATATAATTTGTCAACCGCATTCGGCAGTGACGAGTTCTGGGTTCGAAACGTATGTGACAAAAATTTATACAACCGATGATTCGGACGTTATGCGAAATTCCCAAGTAGGCGTCTTTCGTAAAGAATATAACGACGAATCTCCGATTGATAAAATGGTAGGAAAATATGAGGGTTGCGGCCTTTCACGTATAGGTATCGGAGTACAGCACCTATGGCTCGTGATTATAGGTACAGTTGGGCAAAGATTACGTTCAGAGTACATCGGAGGTATAGAGAGTGAGTATTTGTGGTACCAACATATATATACATATATATACAAGTATAGACAGGAGTTTTCTTAACCCGCGGTTGTGTTCATATACCTACGCGTATGTATACGTAGAGATTATGTAGGGTATATTACGATACTTTAGCGCCAAGGTAACTCTTTACGACTCTCCTTAGTGCCGGCGTTGCAGAAACAAGCCGCTTCTGGGTAACGACTTTCGGCCCTGCCCGCAAGCCTAACTAGCAGTTGATAGATCCCCGCATCGCCTGCCTGCCGTGCAATTGCGCCTGCCAGTAAGACTCATTGCCGGAGTAAACGAGAGGGCGAAGGAAAGAAGGAAAGAAGGAAGGAAGGAAGGAATACGAGGAGTAAGTGGATAGGTACGGACGGATGAAACCAAGGCAACAACCGTGCACGATATCCGACAGATGACCTTAAAACGGCTTATTTCGTGTATAATTGCTTTGGTAATCCGTGCAAATTGGCCCCGGGTTTCGCAACGAACTCCGTTTCGATTCTTTGCGCCAACTGTAATCGAGTTTACGGGAAAGAATGTACCTAACAGCACGGGCATTATACCTACCACCTACTACCTACCTACCCACGCCGAGTCTGAATACGAGCTTACCGACTTACATGCACAGGTACTCGAGCAGGCAGGCTAGGCGGGGTTCGAGCTGGTTTGATCACCACCTCGGCCGAAGAACGAGAACCCTGGTTGCAGAGTTTGCATGTGACGCGGAGTAATCGATGTGAACGCGCCCTCGGAGAAACCGTAGAAAAATCTCCCTCTTCTCTCGGTGCGCGTATCGCGTAAGCGCGGATGTAATTTACCTTCGGTTTAGCAGGATCGTAAATTTATTCGGGCCTTTATCGCCACGCGTTCTCTCGTCAACTCCCGACGAATCGGCTCGCGGAACAGGCATGCGGGACTTTTTTTTTATTACTCAATTTATCACTGATATTCGTCCGAATCGTTAAGTCGAAAAATGAGGATGGTTTGGAACAGCGATTAAAAATCACCGTCCGACGTATTTTTTAACTTTTAGCGAAAAACGGAGGAAATTAAAACTCTGGATGTTTGCGATGTAAACGGAACAGCTGACAAGGCGAGTGTCGGAAAGACGAGAGTGTTACTTTTCATTTTGTATATTCTTATTCGGGTCTTTTATACCCGAACCGGAAAGAAGCGTTTACCGGAACGTCGTTAGGCTAAACTGCTATTTGTGGTATACGTGAACGAACGAACGAACGAACGAACAAACAGTCCGCGGAGATCGTTCGGAGGGATAGCGGTGAATTAATTTGTACAGTTTTTCCACGGGGTGAATATGGATCGAGTTGCGGGGACGAGCAGCGTTACTTCCGGTTCCAAAAAAAAAAAAAAAAATTGTTGCCCGACCTCCAAGCTACGCCTTACGATAAACGCGTACATGCCGAGAAAAATTTTGACTACAAGTATATTCTTTATAAACGGTCGAACCGACCGACGTTTTCGATGACGAAAAACTTGCGCCAAGGTGTTGCGAGTTCTCGTACAATATAAATAATTGTTACAACGATTAGCTTACCGTCGGCAGCTTTTTACCAATCCCAACTTACCGCGTCTGTGGAAAAGCGCTGCCCCGGCAGAGCTTGCTACTTGTTGTACATTCGCGTATATAATTCCGCAGCTGCAACGAATCTCGAGTCGTAAGGATACACGCGGTAGTTTAACGCGTGCAGTACAACCTTCCGCGGAATAATACCGCCCGCGTGTGTGTGTGAGTAGACACAGACGTAAATGATATGCAGAGGCGCAGCCAGAGCCGAGCAATTATTGGTTGTTATAGGATTATTATTAAGAATGAAAAATAATAAGAACGTTTTGGCCGCGGCGCAAAGGGTCCCGGATCGCGTGTTCTCCCACGGGTGAACCCGCGTGCGTGAGTAAACGGCGCTCGACTCCTCCGGGGTCTGTGGATATCTCTCTTTCTGTTCCGAGCTGGATAATGCACATATATAGGTGCGTGTCTCGCGGGTTGCCGATGGTTGCTCGGTTAATGGGTGAGGTTAGGTTAACCCGGCTATATCCAAATGCCCGAAGGAAATTCCTCCTCGCGGCTCGACACGTCGCCTCTCTTTGTTTGCTCTTATTATTCGACTCCGTACGCGCGTATATCGCGTACACCTTTCAATCTTTCGGGAATACCTTCTTCCTCTGCAACCCATTTACGTTATTATTATCCGCCAATGAAGAAATTACATCCGCACGACTCCGATCCGGGCTGATCACCCTTCGGGGGTTCTTCTTTGCGCGTATACGTATCTTTCGATCCATCTTCGGAATCAGACCGAGCGGTGTTAAAGGGACTTTTTCATTTCTTTAACGGTGCGCGGTCTGTGAGTAAAAACGCGTTATCGTGGACAGGAACAATTGCGGACTGATGATACGGCGACAGATGGCCAGAGAGCCGTGGAGAAATTCAAGGTTCCATGGTATTGTAAAACGTGCGTGTGTGTAAATTGTATATGCCTGTGCATCGACGGAGCTTAGGTGTATATACACCGTTTGAAATGCAGTATAACGTATTATACCCGGCAAACTGTATAATTGAATAAGACACAATCAGACACCGCGATTATATATGCCTATATATGTAATTCAATTTTCACAGGCTATTGACTCTGTTTCACAACACGGCCATTATAGCGGGTGAACGGATCCGTATACACGCAATTATAGGTGACTGCCTATAAAAGTCACGAAGCGCTCCGACTAGCGCGACGGGCGAGTAATTAATTTACCGCCTGGCTACAAAGCAAACGTATGACATGACCGTATAAATGCGAATTCCGTCTGCGATTCTGGGCGAATTCGCGGGTGCGATAACCGGACGAGTTGTCCGGTGTTCGTATCTTTCACGCGCCTCTTGCACGCGTGTCGTACCCAACTTGGACACCGTGCACGCTTTTACGTCTTATCAATCGCCTCGTAACGTGAAAAATGGAGAATTTCAACAGACCGAGTGTAGAAATCGACGCAACGGACGTATGAAAATAGGCACGTAGGTGACTCTACCTCGAAGAAATACCAACCTTGTGAATAAATTATCGAACAATGATACTTTGTGCCTACGATCGAGAATGAAAGCGGGAGACTCAAACTTTTGTATTGTAGCCTTTTTTTCTGGTTTATATTACACGGATAAAGCGAATAAAAATTTCTTCGAAATGTTTAGAAAATTGTCAATGCAACGCTGTGCGAGACAACGTTATTACGAGTCACTGAGAAGGAGCGGTTAGAAGGCGTTACGAGAAGTAGAAAAAGTCCACGTCGATCCGACGCGAATCAATAACCCTAATTATTATTCGCACGTTTCGGTACCGACAAATAAAAACGAATAAAAAATAAAAAATAAAAACAAACAAGCGACCAACAAATATCATCGTATAAGACTTCCGCGAAATTATCGCACGTCAGCAGACGTCAGTTTTGTAGAAAATTGGGAGGAAATGGTGGCTTTTTTACCGACGCCTTACCGGATCTAATTCCTGAGAAACACGACTCATCGTCACCTCGACGGGGCGGAGTCTCAAAGATTTCCTAACTCGTTGAGACTATTGATCGTATGTATCGTCGTACATCGACTTCCAATCTGAAAATGTGTAATTCCGTATGTTGCAGGAACCCTGAGACCCCCGGGTCTGATCGGCGGTAGTAAACCGAAAGTTGCGACGCCTGCGGTCGTGGCTAAAATCGAACAGTACAAAAGAGAAAACCCTACGATCTTCGCGTGGGAAATACGCGAACGACTGATATCCGAAGGTAAGATAAAACGGAGCCGAAATATAGAAATGGACGAGGTGGTCCCGGAAGGTGAGCGTGGAAACGGGTTGTGTTAAAATTAGTATTTTCCGGGCCGTTTGCGCAGGAGTTTGCAGCAACGCGACGGCGCCATCGGTCAGCAGCATAAACCGCATCCTGAGAAACCGAGCGGCGGAACGAGCGGCGGCGGAATTCGCGCGGGCCGCCGGCTACGGTCTCTACGCTGCGGGGCCTCACCACTACTTCAACTCGCCCCACCACCACCCTCACCACATACCGGGATGGGGTGGGGCCCACCCCTGGGTCCTGCCAACCATCCCAACCGGAGGCTCGGTCCTTCTTCCTCCAGCGCCGAGTCCAGGCGGTGGATCCAGCGGAAGTCCCGACCACGCGCTTCACGGATCGGACCCGATGACTCGCGGATACTTGGGTACCGAAACTTTGTCACGATACGTTAATACGTGCTTAAGGTGCTTAAGGTACAAGCGTACCAGTTATCGACCTTTTTCGTCGGGTCTCTTCGATCCTTGGTTCGAAAATCATCCGAGAGCAAATTTGTAGCGATTGGTTTTAGTCGTGGTGAAATTTATGATTTTTGAAAATAAGGGGGTCCGAACGCGTCTCGATAACTGGTACGCTTGACTCAAGATCTTCAAGGTCGGTGGTGCAGGCCGGGACATGGAAACTTGGAGATTTTCGTGCCACGGTACCTACTTGAAAGGCACGTTGCGTGCGTAAGAGAGGAAATGCCCGAGAAATGCCCCGCACTGAGTGAGAAAAATAAGAATAAGAAGGAGAAGCATAAAAAGACATGTGCCTTCTACCCCTGTTCGGATTTCCCCGTCAGTTATCAGTATTATACCGTGGCAGTTTATTGTACGGTATCGAGTTTCGGTTGCAGGCTTCTCGTATCCCTCTTCTTACTCTTATTCTTCTTCTTCTTCTTCTTCTTCTTCTTCTTCTTCTTCGACTAGAAATTTGATAGAATTTCCGTGAGCCACTAACCGAGTCAGTCACACGCGCCGTCCGCAGTCATCGATGCATCCGCGGCTCACGTGTGTTGGCACGTTTACGCTCGACGAGAGAAGAGTTGCTTTTAAAATGGTATCAGAAGCGAAACCGGTTTATCGACCGAATTGGTGGTATTATTCAATCAATAATAATGAGGTATTGCTGGATATCGCGAGTCCGGCGTGAGGAAGAATTAAATTCGCGGCTTTCGATCGAGGAAAGGTTTTAGTCTCAAGGGGACCACCCAGTTGGAGAGAGAGAGAGAGAGAGAGAAAACAACAAACGAAACACCAAAAGCCCTCCTGAATTGTGAACCAGATAAATTGAATGGCTTGTAAAACATTCCTTTGAACACTTTCAGCTTTCGAACAAGCAAGCAGCAACGCTGACCAATTCCTTTAACATTATACTTGAAACTGATTCGATTGATCCGATTATTGAACCATTGTGTATTTCCCAGGAAAGTTTATAAAATATTCGCACTAGTATCGTATCCGGCGCACGATCAAGCTTACAAAACCCTGACGCGGCGTATAATTAAAGCTGCCCGAAGCCTGGCAAGAATCAAACTTCTCGCGTAACAAGAACGATTGAAATTAATGTGTCAGATGCTGACGGAGACGATGGAAGCTTGGACGGATCGGAGCAGCCAAAGTTCAGACGGAATCGTACAACCTTCAGTCCCGAGCAGCTCGAGGAACTGGAAAAGGAGTTCGAGCGTTCGCACTACCCTTGCGTATCGACGCGCGAACGCCTCGCGTCGAAGACGTCCCTCAGCGAAGCCCGCGTTCAGGTAAGCATCCGTACCAAATTACAACCCACCGTCCACCCGATAATCAATATCAATAATTGTGCCAAAGAGCGTCGATTATTAAGATGTCAAAGGGTGCTCAGACGCCGGTCCTCGTCGCGGTAGGTCGGAATATTAACCTCGAGAGGACGAAGCAAAGGCTGATCCTCCGACATTGATTACAGTAATCGAAAACGATAAACGGACCCGTTATTTGCCATCCGACTTTCGATTTGATGCTATATTTCTTCCGGCGACTTGTTTTTAGATTCTTACCCGAGCAGCGGACTCGTCGGGAGACTAACTATCCTTTGACTGTACTTGACTCGAGTTTGCATACGGTCAATTGACGATAAAAACTTGGCAATAAGTTGGCGAACAGTGATTCGTTTTCGATAACTGAGATGGTGGCGGGAAATTAGCGAAAAGTTCAAGTTAGGAGTACGTTAGATCCAACGAGATCCTTTACACTGTCAAGTTACAATGCAAAATGAAAACGATTAGACTTCGGACAACCGGGTTCATCGGTCATTCGACCGAATATTCCTGTCGGCAATAAATTGTTGAATAACCGATACACGGTACGCTACCCGGGCGAATTTTGTCAGAATCGAAAACATACCGTGGATGCCTTTTTTGTACAGAAAATGTGAAAAAGATAATATTTGGCTATATGCGATAGAGTTGACTAAAATTCCATCTCGGATAGTTCACAGATAAACCCATCAATCCCGTGCAACGCGATGTACGAATATATAGATATGTAGAAAAGAAAAAGTACCCCGAAATATATACATACGTATAGATGCAGAGTGATTGTCTAAGGGCCGAATGGTCCGTGGTCTGCTAGAATGTAAACGCGCATGCGCTAAAATTCAAGCGCAGTTGTTTGTCAGGTTGACCAACCGTCGTAAATTCATACGCACGTCTCGCCGCGAAGTTTTTAACCTCAAAAATGCTAAGTTCACCACGGTTGGTAACTCTGGCAAACAACCGATCTCGAATTCGATCGCAGGCGGGTTAAATCGCCCCAGACGAGGGGTAAGATTCTGCCGTCGGACAATCACTCCGTACGGAGGGTGAAAGAAAAAAAAAAAAAAAAAAAACCAAAAATCCCAACCACCGTAGCTCGAAGTCGGCTGAATATTATTCTAACGACCCTTGTGACTCTTAGGTTTGGTTTTCCAACAGACGAGCAAAATGGCGGCGTCACCAGCGCATGAACCTTCTAAAGCGTTCGCCGCCGCACCCGGCGGTATCGGGAAGTGGTTTAGACACGACCCGTACAGGGGCATCGTTAACTGGTATAACCACAGGAACCCCTGCCGGGGGGATGGGTGGCGAACATAGTGCATTCCGCGCGGTTCACGGTACCGCCGTACCGTCCCAGAGATTCGCCGAATCCGGTGGTAGCGGCGGCGTCGCGGCCCAGCCGGAAAGAAAGCCGAGCGCGTTTCGCATGATCAGTCAGCTCGTGGGGGACTCGTCGCCACCCTCGGCTAATCAAACGACGACACCCGCGAGCATATTCGCCGGCGGCACGGACGCCTCGAGCATATCCCGACACTACAACGCCCCCAGGAGCCCGACGCCCCAGCGTCGGAGCCTCGACAACGACGTCGTCGACTCCGACGAGGAGATCGACGTGCAGGATTCCGACCAGGACCCCCCCTCGCCGATCGCCTGGCGGGAACCCTGGCCGGACCAGCAACCCCTCGAGCTCACCAAACACGATCGCTGAAACGATCCTAAATCCGGTATAAATACGAGTACATGCGTACGTGCGTGCATGCACGATCCATCTCATCCCCCGTTCCATCTATTTTATTATTATTATTATTACTATTATTACTATTATTATTGTTATTATTATTATTATTATTATTGTTGATACTGTGCGGAGTAAATATGATTTCCATTTATTAATAATTTTCGTACGTAATTTCATCGTCACTCTTACCGTCATTAACGATATTATTGTGCTTACTATTATTATTGTTGTTGTTGTCTTTATTATTACTATTACTATTATTATTATTATTATTATTATTCGTAATATTATCGTCAATCATTCGTACGATCACTTGTGAATAATGGTATACCTACTGTCATAGGTACCTTAACATAACCTAGGATTATACATGCTCCGGAAGTGCGGGCTGTGTAGATAAATATTTAATTATACGATTATCGTACTATATATATATATACACACACACACATATATATATATATATATGTATGTAACTATTAAAAAGTAATGTGATTGTAATAATTCGGATTGTTAATTATTATAAGATCTGTTTATATTATAAGGTGAACTATATACGTACATACATAAATACGACATATGCAGATATATACGTAGATAAATGCAATATAAGTATACACGTATAATTCCGGTGTTTATATTATTGCACGCGATCGTTAATCAGTTCGTGTATAATTATGGAATTGTCAAAATAGCATAGGTATGTGAAATATACGTAATTGTGTACCATACCGCGCAATGTTGGCGAGACACTGGGATGAGTAAAGTTAGAAGAGTGTGTGGAAAAAATGATAATATTCTTTCTCGAATAAAGTATTTATTTGTTACGACGAACGTAGCTACTCAAACATATTATGCGACGGACGAAAGTTTATCAGAGAGCTAGTCCTGGCGGTGTTTAATATTTTGCCCCCGGAGGCAACGAACTTGCCTATATCATGTGAAAAATTAGAATGAAACAACGAATGGATAAATAATTAAATGAATAAAACAGAATTAACTGGTATGATAAATGAATTTTTCGACAGAAAAAAAATCATAATAATAATAATGATAATTGAAGCTGAAAACTGCATTCATTGAAAAACTATGGAGTCTGAATTCAACTCGTCCGTATTTATATCTATTCGAAGTGTCTTTATCCTGTCCCAAAATAAAAAAATAGAAGAAAATGTGCAAGTTGAATCATTTATACTAATCAAAGTTTCTATACATCGAAGAAATCTTATTTTTCCTTTGGAAAACAAACCAACGAATCTCAATCCAGCCTCAAGTTTTCGGTTATCTTGACCCAAGAATTCGTTTCAAATTTTTCTTGGGCACAAGCTCGTTTTCTACGTCTCAGTCACGATCGCCTGTGTTTGGAAGAGAAGTTTGTCAAGTGTTATCAGAAGACGTACAACGAAGAGCCGAGCTGAACGATTCTCGTCACAAAACGCAAATTCTCCTGCTGCATGCTCCGTTAAAAAAGAAAAAGAAAGGTTTCTGTTTTACGTAGTTTCAACCGCGTTATTACGCAACATTTTGAACAGCATTAAAACGGAAAGAATGAAAAGAATAATAGGAATGATTAAAAAAAAAAAAAAAAATACATACAAACAAACAAATCGACGAACGAAGCGACGTCGGTTACGCGACGTGCCTCGATTGACGTAATGTCAGGTTTACAATATTGTGCGGCTTGTGATGTTTCGGTTAACGTTTTGTTGCTGCAGCAGGACTGTTTGTATAAAGTGGGTAGGTATATTATTGACCGTATCAATAATTTACAGAACTGTTTTGCAACGTCTTCACGCGACGAACGGGTATAAATAGATCCCGATCAAAGCACAACACTTCAATTTTACGTCATTATGTATAAATTACGTGCGTTGTAATTAATAACGAACTTTATATTTGGCCGTACCTCTATAATAATCGGTACTTCGGCTCCGTATAGGTACAGTATGTGGAAATAGAATCGTTCGTAACTAGTGCGCCGTGGTCGCAACTTGTATCAACTTCTAACCATGCGTCGAGATTACTTGAAATTTCACCCTGGGAGAATAGTATAAAAAATTCGTCAACTTTGCGCCCATCGGTTAATATCGCATTACACGTACAATTGATCGAAGTAAATAAATATCGGTGCGTATTACGATTGAAGGGAAAGTAACAGCACGATTCTTGAATGGAAAAGCTGAGACAAAAGAATCTAATCACGAAAACCAGCTGTGTATGATAATTGAATAAAAAACGAAGAGATTGAAAGGACATGAATTCTCGCAAAGTCCGTGGAGTGAAGCGGCGATTGACTCGTATATACATACATACATATATATATATATATATATATAAGGTATGCCATTATACCTATATAGATGTGTAGGTATAAACGATTGCCGCAAGATAAGATCCAACATCTTTGTCGCTTTGTAAAAAGGACAGTATAAGAATGAGGGAGAAAAAGAAGAGGGAAACAGAGGCACCTTTTAAGAGGCACAGAAGCGAAAAAGTATCAGAGGCAGGTAGGTACATATTATAAGAGAGGAGATGACGCAGGGTAGGTCCAACGTCCAACGAGGCAGAACTCATTTGGCGCAACTAATTCACTGCTCAAAATTCACCTTCTTATATACAAGATGAAAGAGATCCCTTCGTCCTTAGCCGACCGACGAATTCGAATCCGTGAAGTGCGCGCCGCGAGAACAGGATCATATAAATTGATATTAAAATCCGTGGAAACATTCGTGATTATTATATCCGGAGAAAAGTCTGCCCGTTTCTCCGTCTTAATTTACAAATTGCACGCCGCGTTCGATCCTGGCTAGGAGGACTGAACGAGAAGAATCACCGCTAACAATAAGCTCAGAGGAAGCGGATAAAGGGTAAAAACGAAAAGAAACGGAGCGCGGGGGATAGGGAGAGAGAGAGAGAGAGAGACAGAGAGGGAGGGAAGGAGAGAGATGAGATAAAGAGAGGCGCGAGAACTGAGAACGTAACAATTACTATCGGAGGGCGATCGGCGCGGAAAGATTAACGATCTGACCGCGGCCGGCACGTCGGCCGTTTCACCACGATTGCCCAGAAGATGCAGCGGGGCACATTAAAGTCACCTACTTCTTTCCCAATGAGATATTGCCCCGGTGCTATGCGAGAAACGACCTCCACCTCCTCCTCCGCCGCCTCCTCGTCCTCGTCCTTCTGGGCCTCTCTTAGCACTTTAGTCCCGATGCTGCACGATATCAACGAAAACTCGCAAAAACGCTGCGCCGCTTGAGAGGACACGGATTCTCTTTTCTCAGCGATAATTTATTAATCATCCGAGTAAAACGAAGTGGCGCAGAATCGCGTTCACGTATCGGCGTTCGGCTCCGGAATTAATCGATACATTTTCACCGTCATTTCGCTGCACAATTGTTTGAAAATATTTCAACTAACGCGTAAACACCGAGATCGGTGGACTCATTCGGCAAGAGATATGCGAAAGAGAATTTGGGACTCTGGGATATATCGTTGATCGGAAGCTGGCTGCATTCGTCGTATATCCGGTGTAGAAATTCCGCTGAATTGTATTCGGATGCTTGGATAGAAACGTTGGCAAATACAAGGAACGCATAATCGATTTCTCCGGTACGTGATATTTTGTGCGAGTTTAATTTTTTCAGTCGACACTTGAAACGTTGAAATTATATTTATATCGTAGAGACCGTTCATTCATTGATCGTAAAGCAATCGCAAGGATAAATTATACGATCAATTATCGGTTAAAGCGAACGATCGTCGCCACTTAGTTTCTTCGGAAAGAGACAATAATTACCGAAATCCCAAAGTGTTGAACAATTATAACGTTAGGAGTAAAAGGATCCGAAGCGAACGAGAATGAAGAAACGATCAAGGCGATGCACGAATCGAGTCGTTAATATAATCTTGTCGACGCGCGGTGCAAACAGCTATATACCTGTATAGAGATAGAAGGAAGAAGAAGGGTGTAAGGGAATTTCGGGTCGCATTCGCCTGAGCAGTTCGGCTAAATTGAAAAAATAAAAATAGATTTCAAAACACAAGCAAGAGTATAACCAACACCCGCGTGTAAGGTTATACGCACGCATATGAGAAGTACAAAGTCGGAGCGAGAGGGAGGGCAGGAGGGAGGGAGGAAACGGGGTAAAAAGGTAAAATAAAAACGATAAAATTAGTGAAGCGTCTCCAAGTGGATATAACGAAGACCTGGGGTCCAGTCAAATCACCGACAAAGTGCCTACTCTCCACTCCTGGTTTCCCCCCCTCGCCCCGCGACCAAGGAGGGAGTTTTACGACCTTGGTCCTACCAACATTTCCAAGCTCGATCTGTTGCCACCCATTACACGCACACACACACGCGCCCTCACCTTGCCTCGTGTTAAAAATATTAACAATTCGCTCCGCTTACGCGGTTAACAGAATTAAGGAACTTACGCTTAATGCTCGCTGAAGCAAAGCGAAAAACTGCCGAACCACAAAACACGTGTAAATAAATGATGTACGGTGGACGGTTTGCTCGCGGTTATATTTCAAAAATTTTTCTCCGACGATTTTTATCGACGCTTCGCGCAACGCGTTGATTTAAATATACGACAAGGGGTATCGAGAAAGGTTGGAGACGCGGCGCAAAGGCGTTAATAATACTTACTACCGTAGGTGCGTGCCACCGGTGGAACAAGGCTTAGGTATACGAAGGTAGCGTACGGGTGATATAGTTTCTGTGATCGCGAAGGGCGGACCGTTTTGAATCGTCGCAAGTCCCTCGAGAAAGAAGACGCGGCGTGAGGAGCTGCTTGGCAATAATCTACTGATCGTGAATTAGTGCCGTCTTTGACTGCGCCAGGAGAAAGGAGTGCCCGATGATTTCTCACCCAATTAGAGTCGGTCGGGCTATAAACTTCTCTCTCGATAAGATAGCAGCAGCCCTCCCTTGTCCCATCTCGTAACGCGTCTATGGTTAACGCCTTTGCCTCCGTCCTTCGCTTTACCCTCGCACACGCACACCTTTGCACAAAGCGTTTTTACCTTTTCTGTATTTAATACACGTACGCACACCGACGAGGGGATGAATGTCTGAACAAGGGTGTGGGCGTGCGGTAAGTGGGTAAATGACATACACGCGTCCAGCACCGTGTGTGCGCGTATGCGGTGTAACATTAAAGCCCGGAAGTGCCGGGCGACGACTCCCCCCCTACCACTTGGGCACCTATACATACACCACCAGAGGTTTTATAATGCCCGAGCATCGGAATGGGACTAATTAGTCCGTCTCACCTTTTCCCAAATTTACCGCATGCCTATCTGGAATCGTTTGATTCCAATGAATCGACTTAAAGGATGGAAAGGGGAAGGCCGGAGGACCCGGGATGAAGATCTTTGGTAGCTGGCGGTATAATTAGGGGGGGGAATTAATGAAGCTGAAAATTGTATTGTAGCACAAACATCGAATTCTTCGTCACACGCTGAATGGGAAATGTTTCAGGGAAGAACCGGTATAACGCACGGAGAGTCGTCGACGTTGATAAACCAAGAAACTAGAGATTCGGTCTGGTTTAACATATTTCGTTTTCCTCTTTCTTTTTTTGTTTCTCATTTCCTAGGAAAATTAATTACTTCGACCGATGAACCAAAGAAACATCGAGTATTTTCTGAACAGCTGTTTCATTATCGCCGATCGTACGAACTTGGCTTTACGTAAATACAATGAAAAATTAACCATTTTTCACCAAGTTACGACCATGCAGCGGTGACTGCAAACGCTTTTGCAACGCTTCGGCAACAGCGGCAAAACCTGGTGGGTGTCTAAATAGGAATACGTACGCGTAGCTGCTTGTGCACTTGTATGCGTGTAAACTTGTATATCCGAACGCGTTGTCGAAACAAGTTCTGAAAGTGATCTTTTTGCCGCCACGAGCACCTATCCTTATAGGTCCAATTAGAAACCAATTAATTTGCATTCCACGCGTTTGTGTATAATCGAGGTTATAATTGAACGTGAAACGAGTTTTTTTTATCGAGTCAAGGGTAGTTTGATTGTACATTGGACCGTCGCAGTTAATTGTCTCCGCGTCTTTGCTCGTCATTTTTCAATCGATTAGGCGCAACGCTTTGATCGGTTTAGAATTCGAATTCCCCGATCGATCGAAACGTATCCGATTCGCTCCCGCTTCTACGGTGCACAGATTGTGTGCACATTGTTAAAGATTTGCGTTGCTCAGGGCAGGGACGAGCTTATTCGCAGGAGAAGTTGTTTCGATACTTATCGTGCTCGTTCAGTCTTTCACGCACGCACACGCACGCAAAGGCGTGAGCGGGGATCTAATTGGAATCAAAGCTACAAATAAAGTAATTGCTTTATTATACGAGAAAAACGTACCGCGGTACGTGTTCAATAATTACGTCTACAACGGGTATCCGATTTACAAGAATCCCAATGAAGGTTCGTTTCGGTGTCGTATTTTGTCAAGTTTTCAGCATCAATTCGCGCGTCAAACACACTCGTCTTTTTGTCGAACGATCGCTAATCGCTAATTTTCCAAGTAGTCAAAGTCAAGAAAGGAAGCAGAAAAAAATTGTAAATTAAAGTAAAGAAGAATAAGAACTATGGGGAGAAGGGAACGGAACGATGAAAAAACCGAGACGAGAAGGGAATTGGAAATCAGGTCAAGCTCGTATAACTCCGGGTATATTACGAGGACGAGCTACAGCGAAGCGTATAGTTTGGCCGGGTGGTGAGAACGGATTAATAGCGTAATTAATTTTATTTGCTGTGGCTAACGAAGCTGGAAGGGGCCGGGTCGAGACGCGAGGCGTGTTACCGTGGCAGAAGCAGAGATTCGAAAACCGATAAAAAAAAATGAGGCCGCGCCGAGTTTTCCGCCTTTGAAAAATGAAAAGAATCGACGGTGCAGTCTGGACACGGGATTTACGATTAATTTCATCTACCGGACTACCGCGGTTCGTTCTCCACCTTCTCTCGTTCAGGCAACGATAAATTACACCTATTTAATTGTCGCCACCTTACGCCCCGTGGGTATACCTGTAATGACCGAAACAGCATTCAACGAATGAACAAATAAATAAATAAACACGCGCAGCGCGAACTGGAATAGCATGAAATAAAGAAACGCGATATTTGGGTCCGGTTTGGGAATCTGTCGGCAAGCCGAAAGAAGACGTCCTCTCAAGATCTCCTTCTCCCACGTTTACACGTCCCCTGCAACTCGAGTGACGTCTTATTCAATTTTTTCAAACTTTTTATACCCGCGCCTCAGCGAGACGAGCCCGACCGTTTGTCTCGGGCCTGATACACAGCCGAGACACTTGACACTCCGGCGAATGCAACGAACGCAGCCTTCGCAGCTGACCCGCCATTCCGATTCTCCGATTCTACAATTTATTTCATCGTTCTGCATCGATGAAAAGAAGCGAGAATCATCGTCGCGGCTGATGTGACTCGAAGAATCCAGACTCGAAAGCAGAGTGAACCCGAACATATGAGCGGCAAGGGGAGAACGATCGGTCCTAACGGAGTAACCTGGAAGGAACCTCTTCGCAGGATCACGCGCAACGTTTTTCACCGAGAATCGTAAATCCTCGAGGATCAAAGATGTAGATCAGTGTTGCGTGAATGGCGATATCCGACGAGAATAGTCCGTCAAGCATGTCGTATACAGACGCGATAAGAGTGGATCGAAAGAAATCCTGTTAAACCCCCGAGGACGCGTCGACCCGCGGCGTTCCGGATCTCTGAAAAAAATGCCAACATTTGGTAGTCTATTAAGGTGCGCGTACCCCCTGTAGCCGAAAAATCGGAGTTCCTCGGGTCCGCCTGTGTTCTCTCGCAAGGCAGGTATACGTGGTACACATAGCGCGTCGAGGGCATATAGATAAGTATATACCTACTGTAAGCGGGCCCCCGTGGTGAGGCCCCTGCAGGAGTTGAAAGGGAACTGCACGGCCGGCCTGCAGCTCTCCTCCCGTAGAGTAATGACGCAGAAGCTACTCCGTGCGAGGTGGAACGAGCGTCGGAGCGGGCCTCGGGGAACAACCCGTACCTATAGCGAGCGGTATGGTGTCGACGGTGATGTACAGCGACAGTGTCGATAGTGAGACAAGCGCTACTAAGCCCCATGCCCCCCGAGCACCGCTCGAGAGTGCGAGAGAGAGAGAGAGAGGGATAGAGAGAGGAGTCGAGGCGTCGCACCGTGAGCGTTCGCAGGTCCGTGTGTGTAAATGCCCGACACAGGCGTGCCGACTGTAAAACGACGTGTAGTCGCGGCTAGGGATGGGACAGGGGCGATGGTGAGGGAGGCCCTTACAGCGACGGACTACTTACTATCTCGAACCTGAGCTGCACTAACTTATTATCGAGAAGCGCCATTAGCATGTTTATAGAACTGACTGGCGACATGCATACCTGCAGTGCGTTGCTTTGAAGGGTTCAACGGTGTCCTCTTAGGGGAGAAGAGCCAAAGAGGGAGGGATACCGAATACTCTGAATGAGAGTCTAGTTTGTTGAATATTTACGATCAATTATATTATCGGATTATATCCTCACGCTTTTATGCAGGACCGTCCCGAGCGCTACCGGCGCCTACACAACAGACGCAGCTGTATCACCAAAACCCGACACAAGGGATACCAGCTAGAGCTACTTGTGACCTGCGCGGGCACGAGCTGCGATCGCGTCAAATTTTTCAACATCGAGACGCGTCTTCTCCGTCGTCTTCGAGAAGAGATCTTCCAGGTTTGCCAAATTGAGACTCGTGCGCTTCGCCCTCGACTCGAGGAATCCCTCAGACTTGTAATGGAATCGTTTATTGTCAGGTGTGTACTTAAATTCCGGACACCTACTCTTGGTAGGAGATGAATCGGCCATTTGAAACGCGGTTCGATGCCAACCGGCAAAGCGTGTACGCAAATTCGATTCACCGGTGATTGAAGAGCTAGGCGTAGCGTTTGTCTGAAATCGAACAAGTGATTCGATAATCGTGCAACTCCGTTTCGACCGCAATTGGGCGAGCCGATTTTTGAACGACGGAAATTGATACCGCAAAGCGTACACGATGCGCGTAGCTACCGCTTGCTTACATGCAACGTACAAGCATGTACGTACCGACTGCAACAGGGCGAGAAACTATAACCTCTGCGTGTATACCTATACCTATGTATAGAGGCGTCGAACATTGTGTATAGACGGGTTTATATGGTTTGTATATAGGTATACCTACGTGCTTGGCCCGTGTAACGCGAGACTAAACGAGTCGTACAAAAAAAAAAAAAAAAAATGAAAAATGAATTTAAAAAAAGAGGAAGAGGGAAAGGTTACAGGCAAAGGTAGAAGGATTTTGTCTCAGCGATCTCAGGGCTCAGTGGGCACATAAAGCGACCGAGAAATAATTAATTAATTAGATACTATAAAACGGAGGCGTGCAGTCTTCGCGCGAACGACTTTCGGCCATATTCCGTGAGATTCGTTCTCCCTGATAATTTACACCCAATATTATACCAATTAGATGGCCCCTCGCATGCAGGCTTAAGCGAAACCAGTTTATTCACTTTTCAACCCCGAAAAAGGCCATTCAGTGAATTCTTTTCAATTGTTTTTTCCCTCTCTGCCCTCCCCCCCCCCCCCCCCCACCCTCCTCCTACAGCGTCTTTTTCATCATTCTCCGTTTCTTCGATGGAATGTGTACAATTTTCCATATAACCGGAATAAGCAGTGCAAGTGTATAAAAAAGAATAAATACACACACAGTATCGAAGAAAAAGAAGACGAGACGTAGCAGAGAGAAAGAATGAAAGAGGAATTCCAGTACCGAAAAGTGAACCCTTTTCGAATCACGTCGCTGCTTCTGAGCAAGGTTTGTCCGCTCCTTTTATTTTCCACATTTCGGACCACCCTAGTTGTAAAAATGCTAAGATAATCGAGGCATGGTTTTCGGCTTTATGCCTTGGCAGCTTCGGTGTTATAACGCCACCGTGTCAAGTCGGGCTTAACGCAGTACGTACAGGTATGGGTAGGTGTACCTTTCGGTAGGAACGGAGACGCCGTACGTACGCGTATTCAGTTGCCCTGCAACAACGTAGAAGTGACTGACTGCCTGAGTAGAAATGAATTGTGAGAGCGAAGCCACCCGATGCATTATTCCTAGCACGAATAATGCAAATGAGTGCGCGATCGGTTCCTACATAGTCGAGCATGCGACACGGTTGGAATATGCTCTTCCAGAAGGTGGCGGGAGACGAGTAGGTATGCCTGTGTGCGCGTGTGGTAATAACGCGATTTTACCAACGAGTATCGGAAGGAGACGAGAAGAGAGAGAGAGAGAGGAACGCGATCAATCGAAACTCGGTTGAGTCCTGATTGATCGCCGACGTTCGTATCATCTCCCTGGTTATACGCGGTGCCGAGGCGGCTGGCTGACTGGTTCTTCGCAGATAAATCTTTTCGTCCACCATCCCTCGCTTTATAGACGAAGAGAGATCAGATTATTTCCCCGCATGCCCCAAGGGCTTCGCGCGTGCGAGGCATAACGTGTGCTTACATTTCACCTATAGTTATACACCCCTCGGCATCGCTCCCGCTTTTACTGATATCAGTCACCGTTCTAACGGCGCCGATATAAAGGGATAATACGCGTTCGAAATTTAAACAACGAAAATCAAGCGTCGAGGGCGCAATAACGAAGGACCGTAGCTGACTACGTATCGTGTCGTACCTCGTCAACCTACCGATACCAATTAACGGTTTTAACAAGTTTTGCTCGGTTCCCTCAGGGTCAGGTTCATCGTTAAGCGCACGGCAAGTGTTGGAACGAACGTGTCCGAAAACGAAACGCAGGGTAAACTTGAAGCTTCAGCCACCGTTCGGAGGACTTGTCGGCATTTGCAAGAAGTTTGCACGAACGATGTGAGAACCGAAACGTCCTTCCTCAAACGTGTGGAGAGAGAACGGATCTGTGAATGTTCCGCAAAAATGCAAACGATACTTCAACACCGATCGTAAGAAAAGTTTGTTCGGAGCAAAACTTTCCAAAGCTGGGTCAACGATTTTAACGCGACTCTCGTTCCCGAATAATTTCCGACAACACCGAAAGTTGAGACATCGAAAAATTTCATCGTCGATCCGACGAATTAATCTTCCGGCATACAAGCCACAGCCGAAAAGATCTAAAAGATCTGGCCGTAATTTGATCTGATTCCTCGCGACATGTGCCTTCACTTTGACCGTACCGTGTACCTAAGCATGGAAACGAAGGTCCCGTCCACCGATCCTCGTCTTGTAAATCATCGTACGTCCGTAACGTGCGTACAGATGCGTGTGCGACAGACTCGTGTACGTATATTCGTACAAGAATGGAATTTCCCGGTAAACTGCAGCGGGACGAGGGAGAAGCGCGTGGCTCTCGGTGGTTTTGGCTCTTGGCTCCCATCCGGCGTCGGCGGACGGAGCTTCGATACCAACCAGTTCGCTCTCGGGCCGAGCTCGAGAGTTGTGGAGTCACCGAGTACCCATTATCCGGCCGCCAAGTGGGTTTATTAGGAACACAGCGGGGGTGGCCCCGGCTACCATCGACACCAGGCTAGGCACCGTAGAGCGGAAGAATCGGTCAGGCTTGTTAGTTACCTGGTTCGTCGTCGTTGTTTTTGCTGTTATTATTACCGACAATTATTAATGACCGCGATCGCCCTCGGCTTACAGCTCCCGTCGTTGCTCCTCCTCGGGTTTCGTTCCTCTCGACGCACAACTGATACGTCACGATCGCGGGACGCTTTTAGGTTTACTAAAGAGGCAAGGACGTCGTGTATTTGTTGGAAAGTTCACGCACGACGCTGCAGCGCCGTCGGAGCGGTGTGAAACTTTATAGGAGTTTGTCGAATCCCCATTCATCGATGATTCTCTCACACAGCGGGATCCGACAGTGTTCGAAAGCGAGCCAAGCCGAGCGAAGTGAAGTGGAGTAGAGTCGAGGAGCAGAGTCGAGAGCCGAGTCGAGTCGAGTCGATCCGCGCCAGGCTCGAAAAGTTATCGCTCGCTCGGATTGGTTCAAGCGTGGATGCTCATTGTTATAGCCGGCAGAAGAAGCGGGCATTGTTCGGTTCGAATCCCGCAGTCAAACCCCCGCTGAGCTACTTATTTGCCGCGATCCTCCTTCATGATTTTTACTCTAATTTGTTGCGACAGGGATGGAGCACACGCGATCCGCATTCCTCCGCCTCGCCTCCCCGCTCATCTCACACCGCTGCCCTAAAACTCACGAAGAGGAAGAGGACGAGGATGAGGAGCATCGGCTTCGAACGATATTAGTCCTTTTTTAAAATAACACGCCCGAGGTGGAGCACAATGCTTCCTATGATTTCGGTAGCGCGGTAGTTTTTTGTGCGGACAATAAGCCTGCCATGGTTAACTTTGATCGATGGTTAAACTTAGCTGAGTAAGCCTCCATTTAATTAATTCTTTAATTACTTTTCTGGATCAATCATTTGATTCGAGATCTCTGATACGGATATGGCATACAGTAGCTGTTGATTAGATGTGGTCCTCTGGTACCTCTTCCCTCGCATACCTCGGACCGTGTATCAACCTCGAGCGATAAAAAATGAATCAAAAACAACGAAACGTACATATCTCATGATTCCTCTGCGGGAGTAGGTATCGACACTGGAATATAAGCCGAGGAGGCGAGCAGACTCGCCCGCCCGCCTGCCTGGACCGACTCTGAATTAAACGCGGATCAATCGATACTCGCTTTGTACAGATCCGTACCCACTCTCGGAGCCAAACGCGCTCTCGATCTCATCTCGCCACCGATCTCTCTTAATATTGCCGACAATAGTTTGCTCTCGCAGGCTCCTGTGGTTGGTCGTACGTATTGATTACTCCCCGAGTCTTCGACGATTAATACCACCGACGTGTGCAACAATGGTGAGAGCGGCTTTGGTTTGCCTGACTACGCGTATGCCATTCAGGTATGCCCCGTTGCCGAATTGTTTAAACAATTCCGCGACCGTGAACAGCTTTGAAGCGGTACGGAGAGGAAGGGATTAGGCGGAAGACGAGCCTCGGGCTTGCGGAGAAACGCTAAAACCCGGAAGCTGACAGCTCGAATTTATGAAGCTGTTACGACGTACCACCCTTGTTAGCCGCGCGTCTTTCGTCTACGGCATTTTATTTACTTTTTATACAATACGCGTCTTATTAACGACTGTAAATCATACGAACAGTGTAGGTATCCGTATTATTCCTCAAGCTCTTTGCTTTTGTGCCAAGCGTTTTATACGCTTGTACACACTTGCAGGCGTTGGATCTGAACGAACTGACAAAAAAACATCCCGAGCCTCGATAAAGAACGTTTCGTATTGTCCGGCAAATAACAACGCTTCGATTGTTCGAAAACCACCCGTTGCGGATTTCTCGTGTGAGAATTGAGAACGAAGGCAGATACGTTGAAATGACTGATAGGGAAGTGGCTGAAGATAGTCGCACCTTGATCCATGGATCCAGTGTAACAATAGAGAAAATGAATGACTGATAAAAATTATCGCTAAATCAAATCGCCACTGTTGGTCGAAAGTTCGAAAGAAAGTCCCGCGTAAGTTCCTTCGAAAATCGAAACGCACCCGAGCTGAAATTTACCGCCTACTTTAAAGCCACGAAGGGCGTAAGGATAGTAAAGTAGGTTTTACTTCAATGCAACATCGATCCGTATTTTGACTTACCAAGTTTAAAATCAAAGTAGGCTCTGTTTGGAACCTACTTCAACCCTCCAGACGTGGATGGGGTTAAACCCGCTTTGAACGCTCAAAATCCTACCCCACTGATAATGATTCATCGATTCTACTCGATTACGATTGAAATACAAAGAAATACGGTCAAGACCTATGATATCAAATTAAAATCTCAATAAATAGAAATTGGTCTACACATGCGTTTAATCGTTAATGCGTTGAAATGCGATTAAGTACAGTTTAAATGTAACACTCCAACAATATATCCATGGAGTAGGAGTCACGTGCCCAATGGATTAGATGTAGATGGAATATAATTAAATTTTTAAGAGTCGGAGGTTCGATGTAGGATGCGTTCTTAAATTTTGTTTAGGTTCAGTCACCTTCAAACTAGGTTTACACGACCCTCAGTAGGATGAAATGCAGGCAATTAAACTTGGGCGAATAATTTTCGCAGGCATTAAACGGCTGTGATTGGTCACAGACGTAGGAGATATCGACATCGAGCGACGGGTCGAGCAACAAGACGACGCGTCGTTGTAACGTATCCTCGCGAAGCATCTCGGGCCGGTATAATGCAATAATTATTATAATAGTTATTGAGAGGAGGCGGCGGCGGCACGGCAAACTACAGACACGCCACGTATATCCACAGCATTCGTATCATTAACGGTCAGAAGGTCGGTCGGTGATATGTGACGTCTCCTTCGCTTCGAACACTTCAAACCCGACCGACCGCAAGTGCCAAGTTCCTGCGCACGCATGGCGAACGTACGTATATGCGAATACGTCTAATAGGCGCGCGACGCCGAGGATCATCCAGATGGTGCGGCGTGCGGGATACACCGCGTCACATATCTGGATTTTATGATCGTCGCCGTCGCGTGAGAGGACATTGAGCGACGGCTCTCCTTGAATCCCAGGATAACGTCTCCTGGGCATGTCGATGACGCCACACGTGTTCAAAAAGACGCGGCCGCCGCACGGATACCACCCCATTCCGTGCCATCCCATCGGAGACGAGCGGGAGCCGGAGGCTCCGCGGAGGAAGCCCGAAGGACGAAAGCGGGCGAAGGAATCACAGGAGCCAGAAACATGCCTCCGGTATTTCTCCGTCCGTCCATCGAGGCCCTTCGGCATTGTACACGGTGCACACGTCTGCTCTTCCACTGTCAAGTTACGGTGGGGGCGAACATACGTGTGCATCTGCAGCCAACACATCCAAGATACGCGAGCTCGCGTGCCACGGATGACGGGCCGACGACTACTATACCCCGGGTTACGGTGCTGCGCTGCCAATTTCTTGCACGCGAGAAATATATGCGACTAGCTACTGGAATTGCTTATGGCGGAATTGCCTCTGCGGCAGCTCGCTCGTTTTTCTTTTCTTTTTTTTTTTTTTTGTTTAAATCCTTTTCTCTTCCTTCCTTATTGTAAATTCTTCATTACCGCGTTTTTCTTTTCTTTCTTTTTTTTTCTTTTCGCCTCGTTCGTCACACTCTGTCCTATTCATTTTTCTTGATAACGCTTGCAGGTATTTCAGGCGCAACGATTTGATTTTTTTTCTTTTTCTTCTTCTACTTTTCGCGTATCGACTCGCGACTTAACACGGATGCGTAACGTAAGAGCTCGCGAATCTGAACCCAAGTCGCGCTCCGCGCTTCGCCGGCTGACGATGAAGCGATTCATGGAACACTTTCGACGAAAATGTGCAAGTGTACGAACAAGGCATTCGCTGCTGCAGATGCCGCGGACGCGTAACATGCTCGCGTTTCGTTGGGTCGTTGAACGAAATGATGTGAAAAATGAAGAAAAAGATATTACCGGTTGTATGTTCGTGATATACCTGTATGCATAATTATTCAGGTCAAGTACGTCTTTGAAAATTGAACGACGTCCGTAGCCTAAAACGAGCTCCTTATAATTGAGTAGCGTAATAATTTTCGATCTACGAGTATGTTCAAAGTGAAGAAAAATTTTGTTTAATTGAGTGCACTTGGAAGTGTAGTTTCGACTCGATGATCGAGTGACGGATAGAATAATTTGAATTGTCGGTGTCAGGCTTTCATGCTCGCCGGTGGGTTTGGGTAAAAATTATTAAAACCTCGCAAGTGTGTATAAAGATCCAGGTTACGCGACATTACGAAATTGGTTGACACGATGCAAAAAGTACTCGAGAGAGTCAAATTGAGATATTATTAACTGACATGGTTGTTAAATGAAGGAAAATCGCAATCTAATTTATCGCTTCAAAGGGATCCAACACGATAAATAGCACCGGATGAATGAAAATGAGTTTATCGGTATTTAACGATAAACTTGATAAGATATAATCAGTGATAAATATAAAATAAACTGCCGCACGTAAATGACATCACCGGCAGATACAATACGAGCGAATCACTTTATCTCAGCGATTACGGATCGTCGATAAAAATTTTCCAACCACGCTTCAAAAGTTAGTCAAACCGCTTACCGGTTGAACAGTAACGACGCGTAGCAATCGACTATATATAACACGTTCGTCGTTGCACGGTTATAACACACAGTAAATCGGTGTTAAGTCGCATACACGCGCGCACCTCGTAACTCTTCGATACATCGTCGAAGCCGTGATTCATTTTTGACAAGTTTCGCACACTACACATTCACGCGTCATTGTAACCAACAGCACCGCGTACGCGAGGATTCAAAGTAGCACAGAACAACGCACCGCAGTAGCGTGAGACGAAGGCATAAACAAAAGTATAATACTCAAGCGATACGCGTTACGGGGGTACGTACGTATTACACTTTCGTCATATTTTATGCGGGTAACGAGAAGAGTCGAGAACGCGAGCGGTTGTGGTTCGAAATAAAAGTAACATTTGCGAAGCGGGAAGTTGAAAAGCTAAAAGAACAATCTAACGGAAATTGTGTTTCAACGAAGAGAGAAGAAAAACAAAAACAACAAAAAGTTAGATGTAATTAAAAACGTATATGTGCACATATTGTAATCGTTAAAGAGTTGGGGGGGGGGGACGGCGGCCAAATGAGGGGGTAAAAAAACGGGGCAACGGTGCAACGGCAGCAGAAGGAGCAGCGGTGCCGTGCTGCGGAGCACAGGTGGAAGTTTTGCCCTGATTTTTCCCGGCCAGCTGTACCTTGTTGCACCTGTAGACCTCTTTCCCCGACGCGACGTATATCTACAAAGCCACAAGGCGGGCAAGCCACGGGCTAAATGATAACTCTTTAATGCGTTACGGTTACATAATTAACCCACCGCTCATCCTTCTTCGGGGTCTTGGATCTACAGATTCGTATCGTTGCGGCTCGTATGCTTGTTACACATACGTGCAGGTATAGGAACGCGGGACTATATGCACGTGAATATGAGAATACCTTGTACACGAAACGAGGATATCGTAACGATGATCTATACATACGCGTATATATGTTATATGGGGATAAATTTTACGCCACGTTTTTCTGCTTCATTTTTTTCCAACAGTCGTCTTTCCCCCCTCATCTATCAATTTACATGTACACCGTGGAAGTTTTTACACCCGTGCAGAGACGGAAGAAGGGTTTTTCATCTTGATCGATCTTTTCATGCCGGCTGATCTCTTCTTTCCCTTTTGTAATATAATGTTATAAACGCGGGAAATTATGGATATACGGTATTACACGATCTCATGTACGGATATATCCTGTAACGACTTACTTTCGGTCGTTGTAATATTCTTTCAACGTCGCTGTGTTCTTGATTTCAAAATACACTGTTCGTTGACGAAAATAATGACAAGCGAAGATACAAACGTGTTAAAATTACAGCAGTTCGGAGACGCATGCGCACTCCACTTTCCCTGTTCACCATAAATTGGTGAGGATCTTACGTGTTTTTGAAAACAGAGAAACTATTTTTATCAATCACGATAGCGTCGAATCAAGTCTTCGCGAGAACTAACGTGGATCACGGGGCTGAAGTTAGTAACGTTGATGTATCGAAACGTTGAAACAAAAATTAATATTTTGCCCCTTTAAAATACCTGAAGAAGTGGAATTTGCAAAATCTGAGTTTGTTGATGCCGTATTAATGGTTTATCAAATTTCAAGTAATAGTAAAGTTATAAAATAACTACTTTTTACAAAGCATTACAATAACGTCACAAACTTCGGCCTGATCGTGAATCAGATTCTGAATGCGGAGAACCGTGAGTGCAATGAACTTAAGGTGTAGCGAATCGGTAAATAACTGATCTAAGCCTAACAAAAATGGCAAAGAAATGAACCTAAGGTTCGTAAGTTTTTTGGAATCTGAAATTCCCCGACTTTTTCAATTATTCCAGTCTGAAAATAGGATTTTTCCAGTAACCTTTCAATAAATATGACGCTGATAACCGACAATTTTTTCTACACATCAATACTAATACCTAAATATTACCTATCAACTACGTTACTGTCTGACCATCAATTTACAAAAAATAGCCAGCGATTTTCTGTAAAAAAAAAAAAAAATACCAAAAAAGATTTGATATTAATTAATATACATTGCGTGTCTGAAGTGGTGCGACGAAACAAAATTTTGAGTGCAATATTTCTTTCCTCAGGTCGACATCACTTTGTACAAGAACGAGTTTATTTCTTCGACAGACTCAAAACTCCGATCTTATTTTTAAAATTCCCTGAATTTTCCCGGCTATCCAGGTTTTCCCTGCGCATACGAACCCTGAAATTATACTTTATACATAATTTAAATTAAAACAGTCATTGGCTTGGATTTAATCCGGATGCCATCTTCGTCGGCATAAGTAACACTAATCAGAGAAAATGTATACGCGTTGAATTTGGAAGATAAATGTGTGCGGCGAGGTTGAGATTTCGTCGCTCCGAATAAAACCTGAACGGCGAATCACGCTTGTTACAAAATTGAATGAAGCGTGATAAAGAGTTTAACGAGATGTCTCAGCCTTTGCAGCTTCGGCACTATGCACGTAACGTTACATATATATATATATATATATTATATATATATTATATATATGTGTGTATATACACCGCACCGCAAAGATTCCCACCATCAACTACAGTATGTGCACGGGCGGCCGGTTTAACGGGTTACGAGACGCACGTCGTTATTCTCTAATTTTCTCCGAACATACCTGTATCGTGTACAGACACGTTACACCTATACCCGTATACGCCCTACGGATAAGGGAATAATCTGAAAATTAAGTTTCGTCCCAATTGTAAGTGCCGTAAAAATGGGGGACGGCCGGATTATCCGACGGTGCTGAGACGAGGACGAGCACGACGACTACCCCTTAATTGGATTTACTGTATGGAAGCTCAGATAGGCGCAGAGGATAACCGTCTTCTCACTCGCCTCTTCCTCTCTTTTTCCCTCTTTTCTTCCCCGCACACACAGATTATATGCACACACGCGCCTCGGCGTCTAGGCGCATCCGTGTACAACGGAGCATCGTCGGGCGTGCAGGTAGCTCGTCGACGTAATCGCCTATTTTTTCAGTAGGCGATCGACGGAACTATCTATCGACTATAATCCATCCACTCGCCTTCGTTCGTTGCGTGTTTTCGTACGTTTTTCCAGCACTTACACGAAATTTCACAAGGTTGTAAGTGCGCGCTCGAACACTGATGCAGTGTTACCGTTTCGTTCAAGGTGACATGCGCAGAATGTTTTCAACGAATCGCGATAAGCGATCGAACCTAGCACACGCCTCCTCTTATCTGATTCTCTCTTATTGACCATCGTGTATTTCAAAAAGGCGACGACTCGGTAGTCCTTAACATTTTCGTAATCAAATAGGTATATTATATATTAGATATATCAAGTCGGTTTTTTTTTCTTGACTTTCTTCTTCTTACGTACCCTTCGAAAATTTAGTTTTTAGCCTGAAACGAATGGATGAGTCGTCTTTTAGAATTTTGCTGCCGAGTTCCAGTATCACGAGGCATCGTTTCAGATTAAAAAATAACTTTTCAAAGGGTACGTACGAAGAAGAAAAAGAAAAGTTTAGAAAAACAAGCTATTAGACATGCATTTGCGAGAAAAAATTAAAAGTTGTTTGAACCGTCATAAGCAACAGAAGTGCAGAAAATTATACCCCGGTTGAGGATTACGAACACATTTATACATACTTGAATATGCAAAACTACTTTTACACGAACCTAGGCTTGATGGAACGGTGCGTTATATTCACGATCGGCATCAAGCCTGCAGAGTTGCACGACAAACTTCTTGAACAATATTTGTCGGCGTGTGTAACGGAGATCGGTTTTCGGTGAAGAGAAAGAGCGACGTATTGAACGTAGAAAAAGTATTAGTGTTATTTGCCGTAGGTACGTCATTATATTTAGTTGCATAAATAAATTGCCGTAGCGTACAATTAGATAAACCTGAAGTGTGTGTGTAAAAAAAAACAGTGTACGTACGTAACTCTGCGCTAGACAGCAGCAGCAACGCGGCTAACAACCTCTAGTCAAATAACATCTATCAAAGCCGCAAACACGACGATACCCTGACACGTGGAATAACAAGCATTTTCCACACCCACACACATCGCGTCTATCCTTCGTGTTTATCGCATACCCGAGAGGTAATTGCAGCTACATCCTTCGTCATGCAGGTACTTGAGGTACTCACCTACACCCTGGTCGACCGCGTCTCGTCTCCTCCTCATCTCCGCCGAATTCGAGAAACTCCCGGTACGTGTCACAGCGCAAAACGCCGTCATGATTCAGGGTGCAAATCGGCAGCCGCCGCCTCTGCGGTTCAAGTTCCCGTCTCGCCGAACGTTACGGTTGCGCAAGAGGATTGCGATGATGCTGCAGGAAACTCGCTTACCGGCCCGTACGTGTCTTGCGATGCGTTGTGATTCGGGGACGCGGACGTTTCGCTCACTCGTAACGCGAATGCATAAATTTACGATCACGGAGCAAATACCCGCCTGATTTAACGACCGCCGTTGATGTGCACCTGTTTCTTCCAAACTGCCCTGCACTTTCTATAATTATCTCATACGCACAATTCGTTTTCGTTAATTGATCCTCCTGCGGCTCGAGGCACTCACACGCCCGCAGAAATCACCACGTATCCGCACTTACCCGGCTTTGTGATATTCGCGATGACGTTGTTACGGCGCCGGCCACCGCGTCTTTTCCTCTTCGTCGTTCTCTCGCGCTCTCTCTCTCTCTCTCGCTCTCTCTCTCTCTCCTCTCTTTCACTCACTCACTCACTCGCCCACTGCCGCACTGTCGCGTGTCCACTGTCCACTCGTCGTTTACTTCGAATTATTGTCAGGTACCCGCGATTAACCTGTCGCCGTGAAAGTTGTTCCACCGTTGCGTATAAGCGAGCTTGCAGCGTGGGTATAACGCGTTGTACGTATGTATGCACATAAGCAGCGTACCCGCGCATAAACATCAATTTTAACGAACTCCGTGGCCCGATTCACTCTGCAATCACGGAGCAAAAGTGTTGTTATTATGGTGAAGAAAAAAGAGCCGCGGCAGATGGAAATTTTCGCATATCTGCGTTCTGCGGTTTCGCAATACGCTGTCCCAGCCCGAGGCTCTTTGCCCTACTGGCCAAATTTCGCCCCGATTGACAACAATAACAAACCTTTACGAGCCGTTGTGCCACACACCAAAATTCCCCGCTGAGCGTCTCTTTTCGGCGATAAACACGCTCCGGAGTCATACTTGGGCGAATAACAAGACGGTTCGTGCGTTTTTACTGGAATTGGTAATAATTAATAACTTCGGGAGCTTCGTTCGCGTGCCGGACGGATTCAGTTTCGCCTTCCAAACGCGACGTTCACTTGTCGACCGATCTTCACTTGTCGGCTCTGCGTCGACCGTTAATACGAAAGTTCGATAGATACGCCACCGACGCCACGCGAATTGCTCTGCCGACTCGTCGCGCTGTCGGTAACGCGCTTACAGTCGGCCATGCTCGATGGTAACCGTCGGTTATCGACGGGTATATTCACGCTTACCGACGGTAACTCGGACTGGTGAGCGTTCCGTGGATTGGACATTTTTTATTAAATAGCACGTTACGACGGTACGACCCGCACTACTCGAATATTGAAAAGTACAGAGAGGGAGGAAAGAAACTGCCGAAAATGGAACGGTGGTTGTCGATTAATAATTGAACCGGTTCAATTATCGATCAGTGAATATGCGAGTACGGTGTAATTCAATTCTCGAATTACGTATGCGGATGTAATTTTATTATGACTCGGTAGAACGTTGCGGGTTTCATGCTTCGAGAGAATGTGAACATTCAATAACGCGGCGGTAGGTTTAACCGTTTATTCGGCAAGGCAGGAAGGCTGCACAAGTGCATTACGCGGACATGCATAGAGCGGGGTTCGAGAGGCTGGGTAGGAAGCGTATGATCGTTGAGGGGTAGGGGTGGTATAACGGAAAAAGGAATAATAATTCAAATATTGGTATAAAGCTAAAGTTCTTGGAATAGCCCGGCTCCCACTTCTACCATCCTGAAGGCCTGAAGTGGCACTAGACGATATCGATGCCTCTTGGCTCTCGGGTCTTCGCCGCGAGGAGTACTCACATCTAGGAGAGCCGGCATACCTCTCACGCGTGCAAACATGCATACACACATACACACACAACCACGTACAACCTCCGCCCACCCGCCACTTCCGGCACTTCTGCTGTGCTGGCATCGCCGAGTAGTATATATATGTAGATAAAAAGTTCCGATATTCGTAGAGTATCGGTATACCGAGACCACCGTATGTATATCAGCGGCATTATCTAGATGATAACCCCTCCCTCAATCCCTTCGCCTCTCGGCCGTTCCGCAGCTCCGGCTGAGACGCCTTTATTAACCCACATCGAAAAATCTTCGAACCGCGAAAGGTTGAAGTTCTGGAACCGCTGCTGCGATTCTGTAACGTTCTACAAACGTCGCATTTCAAATTGCGTGAATATAATCGTCAGCTTGGATTCCACGAACATTTAATTGACGATACTACACAGACTTGTACCTGTAATGAGATGTTCAAAGACGAAAATTAATTGAGTCCGCGGAGCGGCGGCGGGCCGCAAAATTAAATGTCTTGCCGTGTGCTATACGGCTGTTTAGATGCACAGATTCTCGGTATCGTTAAGTATTATAAGGGCGGTTCTTAGCGCGGGGCGTAAAATTCCGAAATGACCTGCGGACGCGGATATACGGCGATTCGATCATTCGTTCACTTATTTAATCGCGGATCAGAGAGAGGAGCAGAATTTTTCAGAATTACGGTATCCATTCCGGTCCCGGGTTCAGACCTCCGGGAATTGGAATAATATACTTCTATAGGTTGTACCTACAGCTCAGAAGAACATATTCTGAATCCTCGCATGACTCGTAGCCGTTAAACCTTATTTCAATAATTTAGTTCAGAATCTGTTACATATATATGTATATATAGGTGGAGGTCTTCCTACTCCTCCGGAGAAACTTGAAATAATAACGAAGAACCCGTTAAAGCGCTTCGAGGAGCAGCTCTTTTAAATCAAGAATTAAATTACGCGGTGGCTCAAAACCGTTGAATGTGGCATGGGTATGTAAATACCGTACATAACTACACACACGCTCCGTTACATACAGAATTCGATGCGTGGAGAGTTTGGCAACTTTGTTCAAAATTATAAATTCATTCCTCACAGTTCGAAAAGAATTTTATTCGTATTTCTATACACCATACGAATATGCGAATATTTGTGTGTACGCATATACGTATGTGTATTTATACATATTATATATGTCAATACGGTCGTAATATAAAGTAACATGTATTATATCAAACAAATTAGGTGCAAGCTTCGTACGTGTGTGAGTTTAGTGTGAAATATCATAAGTCTGTACTTTCACGATAGTGAAAGTAAGGAGAGTAAAATCAGGGATTGAGGAGAGAAAATAGAGTGAAATATAAAGATCCTAGAGTTACAGGGTGTAAGGTATACACAGACGTAACGAAGTAAGCAATATTGAGAGTGACGTCGGGTGAACTCAGCTGTGGCTCTTCCTCGAGAGATTTTGATACGGGTCGGCAACGGATTGGCAGAATTTGATGAAAGGTAGTCCCTCGTTCCCGGAGGCTGGAACATTACATCTGGTCGCGGACCCGTGGTCACTCAAAGTTTGATTTGCCCCTGAAACCGAGAAGAGAGAAGAGACATCTTCGTGTACATGTATGTATGTACGTGTAACAATAACTGATTAGGGAAATTAATTGTGCAGGATAATTGGCTCGTGCATGATTAGAGATCGAGCGGGAGCCGGGCTCGATTTGCGTTTATAACGCTGCAGGCGTTATACACCTGGCTCGAGGACTCCGGGCGTTTATTATGATTACGATTAATACCAACATAAGTAACAATGATCAAACTTAAATTACATTCCGCGCGCTAATTGAAGTTTGAAATCCTGAGGCGAAGGAGGAGGAGGAGGAGGAGGAGGAGGAGGAGGAGGAGGAGGCAGAGCTCCTCGCGCATATTTCTCTATCTCCGAATTTCCATACCAGCCGGCATTGCAGCCTGAACCCTCTCACTCTCACGTCTCGATCCTCGCGTAGCTACTTCGCCTGGCTTTTGACGAAAGGAATAATATTTAGTCGAGAGTTAAATCCCATGATTCTATGTCGCAGTGGATTAGGACTTGACGGAGCTTCGAACGGACTCCCGATAAAGTCGCGCCGCGGTATCAAGTTTCTATTTTCCCCATTTTTACTCCTGCCCGTTCGGTTCTTTTTCAAACGCGTTACATGCTCGGTATGCCGGTATATCTCAGGCTTCACGCTTCGTTTGCCACATTGCACGACGCTACGCTAGCCGGCTAGTCTCGACGCCCAGGGTTTTCTCCTCTCCTATGCATATTCTCATCCCAGAAAACGGTTTTTCTCGCAAACTGTCGCGAAAAGGATCAAGCGAAAAATTCACAGGTATATGCGAATGGAAAATAATACGTGTACGTTAATACACCGTGGGATAAAGGAGAATATACGATAATGCGTATGTGTTAATTTGCTCGAACAAATCGGTGAATAAAACGAAGGCTATTCTTTAACGCGGTGGCTTTTTTCGTTCCGCGTTACGCCCTGCATGCCGGCCCGAATAACATACGATATTTATCCTACGTATTTACATTTCAACAAGATTCCTATCTGTCCTAATTTTCAGCTTATGCAAAACGATTGATTAATTAAACCGTGTGGTCGTTGTCACGGCTCCTCGCGTACATGTACATACTTGCAGGTAAATATTTGTATAAAAAAGCGACAATATAACAAAGGCTTTTCGTTTAATTGGCGAAAAGAATAATTATTATTATCGCTATCTCACGTTTTTACAAAAGTTAGTCAATTTTTTCACCCTAACAGCAATTAAAAGTGAACCAATATAATATTCATGATTCGCACATCCTTCACGGAAGAAAACAATTCGCCAGACCGAAAAATTTCACGAAAATTTTCAGTGCAACGGCAACGGATTAGCAAGTATTATATGTACAGCCAAGTTTCGCGAGAAATGTTTTTACCGTGACTATATTGATACTAAAATTTGTCGGTCCAGCGAATTGTTTTTATTTTTTTCACGTTTCAATTTCAGCGAGTCGTTTTGCAGAAATTTATCCGTGAACAATACCCACGAATGGATACTTCGAAACCAACGTTTCCTTTCTCCTTTATTTTTTCTTTCAAAATCTCATCCACAACGTACAATAAAATAGATTGTCAATTTGTTTGATCTCCGATAAGAGTTTTCCCATATTTATCATGTGATTCGGAATAAATTTAAAGAAGAGAGGAAAAGAAAACACAAAAGTGAACGTGATCGAATCGCTCGTCACGAGCTGCGATACGAGGGTCTCGAGTATGTCTACAGCGGGGGTCAAAAGGTATACACCACCGGGGGCAAAGATGAACGTCGACGTCACACGCTACACACGTTGTAGGTATGGAGGAGAGAGAGAAAGAGAGAGAGAGAAAGAGGTGGAAAAGGGAGAGGAGAGAGGGGGTCACGGGGTCGCCGAAATGAAATCGATACGTTTATATTTGTTCTATCCGCCTCATCCCCCCGGTGGCAGCATCATCGAACAATCCTGAGAGCAATTGCAAACCATGGACAAGAGTCGAGAACACCGCTCCTTAAACCAGCTATTGAACCACTGTTAAAAGGCTGTTGACTGTACGGGATACGCAGAAAACGGACGATTCTTGTTCGGAAAAGTAATACATCGATTAGTACGTATATCGGGAGAGAGAGAGAGCGGAAAAAGTTGGAGAAAAGCTCCAGGTCGATTAGTTTTTCTCTCGTTGCGCAAGAAACGCGCCCCGGTCGCAGCGATAATTATGTTTGAAAAAGGTACAGGCAATATACTTTTTGCAAAATTCTTTTTCCATCACTTGGACAGAAATTAATTTCTCATCGATTTTTCTCAACCCTTTTCCGCTGCCCTCAATTTCAACATCTTCGCTTCACCTGACTTTGAGACGATAATTTGGAGGCTAATATCCGTCTAATATCCATGTTCTTTATCACCGAATATGATAGAAAAAAAAATGATGAATCAACTGAACGCGAGGTCACGGGTGACGGAATGAATATTCATTTGTGTCGATTAAAAATCTGTCGGACTATTTAAATCGACTACACGTTTAGTCAGCCTAACAGATCTTGAACTGACACAAATAAATATTCATTTCACCGCCCGTGACCGGAAATTTAGTTTATTCAACGATTTCTTTCCGCTCGGTGCGTGCGTAAAATATCGCATTCGTTACGCACGTACGACACAGGGATGCGCTAAATTTTCATTCCTTATTTTTTTAACCGCGATTTAAAAAAGCGGGGGATTCAAATTGACCGAGTACGCGAAAAGTTGGTGCGCTCCTAGACGCGGAGTGCGAGTCTGTTTGAACAAATTCTGAGTACGTTGGTACACACGTCACCCCGAGGAGTGCCAGGCTGATCCACACGCGTGGCCGCCTATTTGTTCGAGAGATAGATACCCTGCGGTTCCTGGCCAGCTGCATACATGCACCGTGAATCCTCGTTCGGATACCGGGTCGCTGGATCTGCCCAGGCAATAGCTTCGCCGACGTATTTAGGCAGGTTTGGCCTCCGTGAACGCGAGGCTGGCTCAAGCCTGGCTCAACCATTCTGCAGTAATTAATTGGTAATATTCCAAATTGAGAGCATCGGAAGATCAATCGAACGACCGTGAAGCTAACCCGGACCAAATCCGACTCGGGGACTCGACTCGTGTTGCAGGCATGTAGATAGATACGTACGCTCTATGTTCCGAAATTCGGTTAGGATCCGAGGCCTGCACGTCATTCCTACGACCAAAACTAATCGATTGTTTTTTCCCGGATAATCGAGTTTTTAGTAATTTCACGAACAACGTGATGCAATATCAATTTATGGGATTAAAGTATCGATTATTATCATTGGCTTACTTACTGAGAAACTATTTGATATGGTTAGTGAAAGATGAATGAATATTTTTACTTGAAATTGAAAAATGAATGTTACGAAGAAAAAAAAATACGAAATAATCCAAAATAATTGAAGATACGAATAACGAAAATGAAAAACAAAACGATTATAATATGGTTAATTTTGACTGTTTCATGCATTGCCTTTTGTTTAGAATAAAATGGAACTTTTTCTGCAGCCGATTGTAACGTCTATTGATCCTAACCGTAGGTACCGTAAAAAATTTCGCCTCTGATATTTGTCCGCCTTGTTTTACGCCGAACTTTGTGCGGTACATTTTTTTTTTTTTTTCCTTACATATTCAAATTTATTCCTTAACCGCGGTAATGGTTAAACGATAGTCTCCGCATCTGTATCCATGAACGGGGAACAAATGTATTTCCATTAAATATGTATGTAGACATAAATATCACAGCAAAGCAAAAGAGCAGTTCCTTGCCAATTTTCCTTCCTCTCTTTTTTATTGCCATTTCTCTTTGTGCTGCAAAACATGTGACATCGATGTAAAAACGAGTAGGCAAATCGTAATTTAAGGATACCTACCGACATCTGTGCTGGCTAGAAGAGCAACTGTCTGCAACCTCTGTTTTTGACGAGTCTGTAGCCGTTCGGACACATCTGACGATTGGAACTACGCGGTGGGAAATACATGGGACGAGATTCGGCCGAACAGATGATCGCGAGTAGAACGATGAGCACGGATAAGAAGATCCCTCCACGTAGGAATTTCATTTTTACCGAACGACGGAGACGATCACGAGTACGATGAAAGGGATCGCAAGACGACGGCGACAAGAGCTTTCGGACTTATGCTTCGGGCTTCGAACGATCCCTCGCTATATACCGCGGCAATGCATTGAAGTTAGTCATTAAGCTGGAAATGTGGTTTCCGTCCGTTTCTTTAACGCCGGGATTTCATATCTTAAACACTTCGGCGAGAACACGGTCACGCGGTTATGCGGTTTCGTTCCCAGTATCCGTCGGACTCCGTTGCACGAAGCGAAACGTTACTCAGGCAGTTATGCGATTACCGCTGATAATTCTGATCCACGAATTAAGACGCAGATCGCCTCGAGCTTTCCATGACGCTTCGCTTCTGGGTAATAACAATGATAATGGTTGTGATAATCAGCTTTGTTTATTACAATTTTGTTTGTAAACAAGGGAGTGAGGAGAAGAGTGAGGCAGGTTTGCAGTCGCAATAGAAACACACCCGCATTGGCACGAGGTATGGACAGCCCTTCGTGTGAGCGGAGTTTGAGGCTGGCCGCCCAGCTAGCTGCCTTTCGGGAACGAATCAGGGCCAAAAAACTATTTATTTCGGTTTAATAATAGCTGAGAATTAGTTGAAATCAGAGAAAATCACGGAGAAAGAGTGCAATGGTGTTGAAATACGAAATCAGATGGCGTGTGTTTTAACACGTGTTTCTTTTTTTTTTTTCGTATACTTGGTAAACTTTTCGAAATATTTCTTCGCCGTTTTCAGTATGGCGAATTCAATCACTGAACCCAAAAACCCTTTTACAGAGTTTTTGAAGGGATTTGAATAAATTTGAAATTTTTATCCACCATATTGATCTGTCATCTTGGATCCTTGAAATCTAATTTCAGATTCATAATCAGCGAGGCAATTTGACTCAGCACAATAGTGTATGAATCGAGGAGTTAAGATGCTGGATTTCCGTGTACTTGACAATCTACACAGTTTTATTACTGTATTTTGTGTAACGTGACAAGTAATACAATTTAACAACAACAATAACAGCAATCCATTTATTGGGTTCCTAAGAAATGTCCCCTGTGCACATGAGCCAAATACACATGTGCATGTATAGATATTCTTGTACAGGTGAAATAGACAAATGCCAATGAGAATTGTACAACGATTCGATATGAAATAAAGAGAACAAAAAAACACCGAAATAAATTGTGATCCGCTAGCATACCAAGCTTGTAAAATTCACGCTTAGGTCTGTGACGGCCAATAATAAACAATATCGGATATTGTGCAGCGAAAAGAAAAATTGAAAAATAAAAACATGCCGCAACCAGGTTATCGAAAAAAATCTGTTCACCCGGAAAAAAATTATTAACCACATTTTCCGTTGTTATTAAATGAACAAAAAGTCGCGATACGAATCCTAAACAAATGTCGAATGTCTGATCTGCACTCACCTAAAATAGTGTGCGACATCTACCGTTAGTGAAAACGGCGCCACCCGAACATCGAATTGGTACGACGAAGAGGGAGCCTTCGTTTACCTGAGTCGATTTCGGGAACGAGTCGAAGGGAACGAAACGCTGAGTGACCTGGGAGGTATCGGTTGGAGCCGAACGGACCGATGACAGTATCGGCAAGAGGACCGCGACCAGCGCGATGAGAAAGTCGGCTCTCATGGCGCGTGTTTCGAGATAGAAACCCACGAGATTTTATCGAGGCGCTCAGCGTCGGGTCGCACTGATAAACTGAATATCAGAGAGTGTCGATCCGGTCATCCCCCCACCAACGAGCAAAGATCCGACACGGCAAGGCTGTGACGGATGCCAACACGCGGCTGGCTCGCGGTGTCGTGCGTGAAAAATAAACGCCAGCCTTGATTGTCACGCAGGCACACATCGCACGTATCTAGTTACATACACAGACCAATGTCAATGCCGCGTAACGCGCGTGTCTTCGTCGTTGAATCGCGTTCCACGAATGTCGCGATACTCTGAACTTTCGAACGATGTATTCCAGGAAGGATTCTGTCATCGCGCAGCGTCATCGACGTTCGCAGAAATGCTTTTTGCATCGCGAACTTTCGCAGATTACGATATCAGGGAAGGAAATTTACGGTGCGGATGAAATCGCATGGATCCTGCGTTATGACGGAAAGTGGGACCTGCTCGGGACTTGGACGGAACGCTAATCAGCCACACGGATACGCTCGGACGGATTGTCCGTCGTGTGAAACGTGAAAATAGCGTGACCATAACTGGCTGTATGAATACGTGCACGCGTTGATTAATGGGACACGAATCAGCCTTAGAGATGGGAATTACTGCCTAGTCACTTATAGTGAAGATGTGAAGAAGTCGAGGCTCAAGGAGAAAATCGGTGTATTACGCAACTAGTGCGTAAAATGTTATTTACGCACGGGTAGCGATCGAAAAGTATCGAACGAGTGACATTCGATCGCTACGTTGAATTAATCATCAAAACCTACGTATACGGATACCTAAATTTTACGTGACCGCCTCAAACGGGCTAAGATCGACCTTTGGATGTTTACGCACAGTACGACAAAAAATGTAAATCGTATTTAAAAACTGTTTGTGCGTGTTTATCGCTCGCATCGAAACTGATAAAACCAAACTTGAAGGAAGCATCCAGCCTTCGTACTTGCCAGCTTCGTTTATCGACATATTTAAGCTGTCGATCAGATGAGCTCGGAGACGTGAAGAATATAATATTGAAATGCAGCGAGCGCCTAACTCTTACGATGAATAGTATATTGTGTGACAAGGAGGCAAACTCGGTCTTTTCGGGCCGATCGTAAAATTTCAATACGTATGGCAGGTGAGCCAAAGACGAATATTGCAAATACGCGAGGCGAAAATACCGTTGCCTCCTTGTCGCGCACGATTCTTCACATAACAAAAGTACGTTACGCGCTTCTTCGCGAAGCACGAACTTGTGGTTAGTCGCGTAAAGTCAGATTCGTTCGCGTCGGCGCATGCGCGGAGTACAGAAAAGTCCACTTTCAAGTCCCAGGAGTGGAAAGTCGTCTTTTCCGTACTCCGTGCATGCGCATTCGCAGACTCACTCTACCGTCATAAAAACGGGTGCATCGTGTAACAACCAATGATCCTAGTTCCTCTTTCCAAGTATAAGCAAATTCTCCCCAACTGCACTAACTTTTATACGATACAACGATGTGATGCAGGATTACTCACGGACAGCAAAATTCACACGCGTTTTCTGCACTGACCGAGGCTGGTGCGGAATGATCCTTCCTCGCAAGGATAGAGGGACCTCCTAGGAGCGTCGATTACGGCGTTATAGGTCCTATTTTCCGGAACCGACTGCGAATCCGATCTTCCAATTACCGAATCATTCCCAGAGGATATATTGCTCAAGGCCTCTCCGACAGGCCAGCAGCCCGCGTAGGCGCAGAATATAACAAGCAGGATCACAACCGGCCTTTGCCACTCCATAGTGATCTCCAAAAGTTCGAATATCAATGTGAAATCGACTATTGTCGTCTGTATCTCACGCGGAGGCTGAGCGGCAATTGACTTCTCCCGGGGTTAAAACACTCCGAACTAATCTTCGGGCCTATGTTGCACAACGCGTAAGTTTATCTCTTTTAGCGTGCCTCAAAAAAGAATCAGAAAAACTTGTTTGCTTGACATAAAACCCACGCATGTGCGCACAGACGCGCGTAAGCACATTTATCGCCGGCTCTATGGTTTACATAAATATTGTTATAATTTATCGATGCGATTCATCGTTGTTGCGGTCCCGCCGCCCTGCCAGATATCTCTTTAAAAGACACGCCACGCCGTTTTCCTCTTCCTTCTTCTCGTTCTTCTACAGTCGTCTGTTTTTCCCTACAACGATTCACTCCCGAGTCGACTTCCCCCGGAAGTGATAACGCACAAGGTTTCGCACCGCATGCGCTTAACGATACGAGCCTTACAAGCTTCCGGTCTGTAACCTCGCGGCTTACCCTCAATTATACGTCTATACACCGAATATTTTTCCACTGCGTTTCGCCACTTTTTCACTTTTTATTCATCCAAATTTGTTTCGCATTCAACGTCGACGCGGTGCAATTTCGATTATACGATTGTCGAGCCAACGGAATTTTCACCCGTTAACGGTAGAATGTGACAAACACTTCTGACGGTGTACGTATACATTTTTTTTTATTTATGGCGGGTAATAATATAAACGGATTAGCGTAACGAGAATTTCTCATGGTAATAATTACACTTTTCATGTTCGATGTACGTGTAACGATAAACGAATATCAAGAGTGGTTTTGAATATTTCGAATCGGTATTAACGACAGATTAATTACTAGCTCGTATGAACGTATAGAATGAACAAAAAAAAAAAGAAAAAGAAAGGAATTTACAAGCGACATGCAAACACAATATTCATCATCACATACGATACGTTAAAATTATATTATTATTCACGTGAACGTTGTAAGGATACGCTATTGGGGTGATTGTACAGCTTGTTTTAGCGTCAAATTGGCTAAGATCGAGCTTCGGATGTTACGCACACTGTATCAAAAAGTTATCAGCGCGTAAAATGGAATTTGACGCACGGGATCGCAAAAATTATATACCGAATTTAAAAGCTGCGTGCGCGCGTTTATCGCTCGCTTCACAACTGATAAAACGAAGCTCGAAGTAAGCATCCGGTTTTCGTGTATTTCAGCTTTATTTATCGACATATTTGAGCTGTCGATCGGACGAGCTCGGAAACGTGAAGAATTTAATATCGAACTGCAGCGCGCGCGTCACTCTTACGATAAAACATACATGATATACAACCGATGCAGGCATGGATGCATTCGCGTACGGATAGAGGGAGATGCCGGAGGTGATATTTTCGGTATGGATTATAAAACCGTCCCGACGAATAATGGAAGACCGTACACCGGAATGTTAAAGCGTCGTGTCACAGACCACGAAAAGATCAACGCGCTCCTCACGACCATTCAAAATAACAACCAACGATCCCAATTCGTCTTTCCAACCATGTAAAGCAAACTCTCCCCAACTGCACAAACTTCCAAACGACACAACGATGTGATGCAATAATACTCACGGACAGAAAAATTCATATGAGTCTTCTGCACCGATCGTAGCGATCCAGGACTCTACCCTTTTTGCAAACTTTGAAACTCCCCTTCTTACGAACGTCGATGATTACCGCCTCGGTAATAGCTCCAGAACTAGTCGTTTCCGTTGTCGATTGAGTGGCCGGATCGTTCCGATGGAACAGATTTTTCACCGCCTCTCGAAAAGACCAGCAGTCCGCGTAGGCGCAGAATATAACAAGCAGGATCACAATCGGCCTTTGCCACTGCATACTGACCTCCAAATATTCGAATATCAAAATGGACTCGACTATTGTCGTCTGTATCTGACGCGGTGGCTGCTGGGCTGCAATGGAAGGCGCAATTTCACGCGGGGTAAAAACACTCTCAACTAATCTTCACGCGTGTGCTGCACTAACGCGAGTTTATCTCTCATGTCGTTACTACGCCTCAAAGCGGAATTCCGAGACCTTGTTTATATGGTATGGAACCAACGATGTGTGGCCATGCATGTGTGCGGGCACGCACGCGTATGCACATCTGTCAAACGCTCTGGAATTCGCAGCTGTTCAATGTATCGATACGATTCGTCGATGTTGCGATTCCGCAACCATACCAGAGGCCTTTTTAAATGAGACACGACGGCTTTCCTCTTCCTTCTTCTTCTTCTTCTTCGTCTTCTTCAGCCGTCTCGCTTTTCCCGCAACGATTCACTCCCGAGTCGACTTCCCCAGGAAGTGATAACGCACAAGGTTTCGCACCGCATGCGTTTAACGGTACTAGCTTTATAAACTTCCGGTCTGTAACCTTGAGGCTTATCCTCAATTACACGTTTGTACACCGAGTATTTTTCCGCTGCGTGTCGCGACTCTTTCTCCCTTTATTCGTCCAAATTTCGTTTCGCATTCGACGTCGACGCGGTTGAATTTCGATCATACGATCGTCGAGCCGACGGCATTCTCACCCGTTAACCATTGGTACGTGACAAACGCTTCCGACGGTGTGCGTACATACATATTATTACATGCTACCGTTACCGTGCTGGTTTCACGCTGTCGAATATTTTCAAATGCCCGTTTGTAATTACCTTATTAGCCCGAAGTTATCCACGAATTAATTCGGTATCGCAACGATAAAATCAAGAATCACGCCGACCCAAGCATAGACCAACCACCTCGTACCCCTCGCATTTTAATTAAAATTTCAACGCGCTTGTGTTTTATCCAAATCTGATTTCACTTCGCAGGGAGGTAGGATCAACGTACGTACCCTGAACTCGACGTCGCCCCGACGATCTTCGGCACAAGATTGCGCAGGTACACGTAAAACAAACTAATGAAATTAAGCGTGGTCAATTTTTCACGAAAGTTGACATAAATTTTCGACTCCGCCCGACCAAGTGGACGCGCAATTACGCATAGATTCCCAGATATTACAGCCGTTACACGCCGCTGACTGTTCGTCGTTATCGTTCGAGGTGGACGTGCATCAGCGCTAAAAATAGGACGTGATATCAAACAGTAATATTTGATCACGTACGATTTGAGCTACCCCACCACCCTTGACAGCAGAGAATGCGTATTCGTTAACCTAATTGCTGGAACAACATTTCACCCAAAATTGTGCCGCACGATGATACTTGCGTAGATTAAGCTCGATGGAATTATATACGTCATGAAATCGGTCCGGCTGCCTGCTCCAACGATAAATCCCCGCCCATTCGCCAGTAATTGTAATCATGAAATAAAATTCAAGTCGTTAATATTTCTTCGTGCGCTCGGATCGATCGATAAGCCCGCGTGTAACGAATCGATAGAACGAAACAGTATCGTGCGAATATTTTTCGTATTAAATTTTACACTCAAGCAACATTACGCAGAGGGTACAATTTGCACAGAGGCTTTTACAACGATGATAATACAGCTATCCATGCTCTCCGCAGATATTGAATGAATATTTCAACGACATTGGCTATACGCCGTTTGGTCAACGATGAAAATTGTTTTCTCGGTTATTTTATGTTTTAGACATGTATTCGAATAAGCGGGCGTACTGTTAATTTTCCATCACTTTTCGTGCGCTTCGTTATTGCGGAAGGGTTGAAAGGGGGAAACAAAAAAAAATAAATAAAAAAGTAACGACGTTTCGGGTAAACATATGGGATTAGGAATTCGAGCCTGTAGGAACCTTCGCTCCGGTAGGTACGGCCGATATAAAAAAAAGGTAGGATAGCACGGACCTCATTATCTCTTGAGGCAAACGGGAAGACAAGAGGGGCGAGGGGATGCGGGGTGAAGAGATCCGGAACCTCCGGAGTAGAAGAAGGGGAAGACGAAGAAGAAGTTACTTACGAATTGACCAAATCGTTTGACCCGTGGCCTCCTGCTTCCCAAGTAACCCCAAATACATTTACAACCGAGAGAGGAGATACAGAGACAGAAAGAAAATAGGTTGCGGACGAAAAGGGAGTGGAGACATGGAGGAGGGAAAAGGAAATGTAAATGTCGAGTTCTTAAAAATAGTCCCGCGGGTGGATCAACTTTGCCCTCTCGTATCTAATTAGGGTGAATTTCGTTTTCTCCTTACCGTTATACCTTACATGGCGTGCATGGTTGCGTTGAAGAAAACTGGCCCAAGTTTACGAATATTTCATTCACGGATGGCAAACGACGGCAGAAACCCCACCGCAAGGATCAGGGGGTCGATTACCTAATATCGCTTTTCGCATTTGCCACCATCCAAGCATTCCGATTGGTTGACTAAAACTTGCAAACCAATCGGAACGCCTGGATGACGGGAAATGTGAAAAGTGAAATTACAGAATCGATCCCCCGAAATGACTTGACGAAATTATTTTTCTACACCCGGTGCAGCGCTGTTTGCCGAAGATTCCGAAACCCTCTTCAATCGTATTTCCTACCTTCGGGTTCAGCAAGAGAAGAACGAGAAAAACTCGGACCCACAAGTCCTCCGCAGCTTTGAGTGTTCTTGTATATTCTCGTTCTCAATGTTCCAAACTTTTATACGATTCACTCGGCGCACATACTACATATATATATGTATTATCGGTGAGAGCGAAGAGAGCACGGCTCTGTACGTAGGTACGAATGGAAACTTACGGTCATCCAAGTGAGGGGCGACATGTCTCCCCGACCCTAATCTGTGTGCCGGGGCATTTTCGTGTAGTAGGTACGTCAATGATATTACGAAAGTTTGGGTCCACCGTCGTGGGGGGCGGAGTTGTAGATGTGGAAATGGGGGTGCTGGCCGTGCCCCGTACAGGAAGGTGAAGGGCCGTCTTGACTCCGTCGCGAATGGTGTTTATCGTTTTGCCGAGGCCTGAGAAGAGGTTGCCAAAGTCTGCACGCGGCCGACCGCTGGCGTGGGAAATCGAAACGGCGACGATGGCGACTACGAGGAAAAACTTTCGACTGACCATCTCGCGTCTTTCGAACCGCATGATGTTCTCCTTCCGCAATAAGACTCCAACTAACTGAAGCTTGCTCTGCTTTCGGTCACTCGGCCATCTCTTCGAGGTCGGAGGTGGTTGTTATCGCTCCGCTTAATGGCGCCGTAATCAACGCTGCATAATCTCGAATTAACGAGTACAGTGGGACGTTGGTCCATTTCTCGGCACATTGAAAATTATCTCGGCCTCGGTTCGAGGGAAGAACGTAGTTCGCCTAAGCTCGGTGATTTGAATAAGGATCTGCATGTAGCAGGATTACCATCCCTAAACTCTTGCATTTTGTTTTAATTATGGATAAGCAATAAAGCAATCGTTTAAACGTTGATACCAAAAGATTCTTCGTGTATCGATTCATCACGTGTACTAGACCTCTCCTTAGCAAGGGTGAAATCGAATTTCTATGGTCTCACTCCCCAAATTGCTTGGAAATAGTTCAAAACAATTATAAATTTTTTTTCCATCCATATTTACCCACCCCTAGAAAGCCTTACTTGTTTCCGTGAGAAAGGCATTGATTTTTCGAGGTTTTTAATCGAAATTGCGTACCTAGTCCAAGAAGAACCGTAAACATTTTTCTGAAACAGCAAAACGAAGGTGAATATTTGTCCCTCTTTGAAATGCCGCTTTGGAAATTTGGTTATCTCGATTTTTGACTCCGCTATCTAGCTTCTAGTGTGGCAAGAAATTCCGACCAGTGATTCAAACTTTTCGGTCAAAGAACTCAGTGGTATTAGTTTTAAATAAAAAGGAAATTCTTCGCTGAAAATATTGACAGGTCTAATATATACATATATGTATACAACCAAACAGACGTTAATAGCCAAAGAAATCAAATGTTGTTATGTCAGCAGAATTTATTTGGTGCTAAAGTCGTATCAAGGTAGCGGGTTATCCTAAGGTCACGATGGAGTAATCATTACTTCAGAGTAGCTGTCCAGTTAATCCATTGAGCTGCGGTCACATCGTCTTTCTTCTAGAGAATAAGGTAAAATTATTAAAGATTCGCGATTAGATTGGTTGTTATCAGAACTGAGGTTAAGATGTCGAAACCAAATTAAGCCATTGTATGTAAAAGAGAGCAATATTCAAATTCATATCTGTTTCGTAATTTTAATATCGTAATTATGTTTTTAATCCGCATCGAAAGTCAAGAAAACACATTTTGCGCGAACTACGGATTTAGATCGCCACGGAAAATAATCCATTTTCCATTATTGGACAAAATATTGATTCAACACGTGTCGAGTGCACGCGTAAGAAGCTCGCTTCCCGAGACGGATAGTGCGGGATACCTACCTAAGACTCGGTTACTTTATGGTCGAAAAAACGTCCGGCCTTCCAGCAGAGCTATTCGGATGTAGAACCGTGAGGAGAACGCCTATGGCAATGATTCTGCGTATCCCCTGAGCCGCGTAATGGGAAAGAAAAGGAGCGAAAAAATTCGCGAGGTGATTCATAGACGGAAGATGCACGATGTTTACCGAAATACTGAATCGAGTCTCTCTCTCTCTCTCTCTCTCTCTCTCGCGGGCGATTCAAAGGTAGCTTTATCTGTGCAACCGCGGAACGCATTTTCCATCGAGCAAGCTTGCGCCAGATCCGCAAGCACTTTTCCGTCCACCAGGAGCCCTGGTACTCGAAGTGAAACGTCGGGCACTTCGCAGGCTTCCAGCGGACGTCGACGAGGCCGACATCGCGAGCAGGAAGAAGATGTCGAAGAGAAAGATGCCGGTCAATGGAATCCTGAACCGCATGGCGTTTGGTTCTGGAGGAGAAATTGACTCCAGGGATTTTTACAACGACTTTACACCTTACCGATGCCGCGATAATTAAATAATTCACCGTGTCGCATCACGCTTAGCAGGTGCGCCTGCCAATAACTCCGAGCCAATAAAGCTAACTCGGAAGAATGAGTTTGTTCCTCGAGTGCGGTAATTGGTTCGCGATACTTGAATCGTTTTCACGGTATAACCTCGCATGCCAATTATTAACTTGAATTTTAATCAGCAGCGCTGTTAGTCCGCGGAGAAGAAGGAGAACAACGGAGGGGGATAAACGAAATTGTTATTGCGTGTAGACGGTGAGATGAGAGGTGATTTTTGCGGTCGGTTTACTCCGTCCGGGTCAAGGAATCACCGCCTCGAGATACGGGGTTATACGGGGTTATACGGGGTTATATCCATCTGCCAGTTTCCCCCGGCTTCGTAAAACACAAATTAGTTTCCAATAATTCAATTAGCCATGAAACACTTGGAAAACCAAAAGGTTTTACGAGCGTTCGTATATATATATATATGTTCGTGCAACGCGAGGCGGACATGATGGACATATAGTTCCAGCTGGTGTGGCTATTTATGTTTAACATAAACACACGATCCGAACCGAGATACACGGCCGTTTTACCGCTCGGAAACTCGATTGTATAAAAATTTTCCGATTAATCAATACCGAATCGTCCGTTCTCTGCATAAGACGTGCATGGTTATATTATTATATTATATGCACCAGATGGTTACCGTAAAGTCGAACTTGTCGCATTTGTATCGCAAAAACAGTAATTTCAGACAGTAGGTTAAGGATTTGGTGCAAAAACCCGTCGATCTACGTTTTTTTTTTTTTTTTTCAGCCGAGTATTAAAAGGACAAGATCGAATTTATACACACGGTTAGTACAAGGCTGTCTGAAGTTACGCTGTCCTCGTAATAGCCGTGTAAAAAAAAAGATGTTGAAAATCTACGTCCTTTTTGAACCGAATCCCTGCGCCAGTACCCTAACGCTCACAGTTTACAGTTCAAACGTTTCTCAATACTACGAATATCATTTCATGTACGTATTGAAAGCGATTGAATGTTGCCCATGAAACCCCCGACGTATTTTAAATTTATCAGAGAGGTATATTTCCATGATTGCGAAAGTATTTGAGCCCCTTCAGCGTTGAGCAGACTACTTAAAGCTCCGATTCCAAACTTCCGATCCAAAATCTCATTTCGAAGTTGAATATTTAATTTCATAGGGCGTGTGCGGAGAAAGAGAAGGGAAAGACGCTTAGGCTCCCCTTTTTGACCAAACTTTGCCTCTTGAAGGAAGGTCGCGAGCGGGCGATAATTTCGTAGGATATTCAAGTTCACCGGCTAGATTGGATCGTAGCAAAATTTGTCGCACTTTGTTATTCCGAATCCATCCTGTTGTACGAGCTCCCTACCTTCTTCGCACCTATCTTTGGTCGAATTGCCGAAACTCCGTCCTCCAAGGCTGGGATAGATTTGCGCTCTCTGGAATTTACGATACCGGCCTACGGCAACAAGCCTTGGCACTTAATATCACGGCAGGCCGTCAGCCAAACGCACGAACGGTTTGTTTACAAAGTTATGAGAACTAAATCATCAAGTGGAGCACGAAAAGTGGCTCAAGTCTGGGTAAGAGGATGCTTGTTCACGGCGTTGAGGATCTTCATTAAGAATTAGAGAAGTTTGGAAACCCAATGAAGCTCCTTAGCCCCTCCCTGCCCCTCGCTCATTACCACCGTGGCCCAATTATACCCATAATTAATTTCAACCTCTACCCTTTCCATGAAATCACCAAATTCATTTCATTTTACCGCACGGCTGTTTTATGCTACTCGCTCCGTAACATTTTAAGATTCTACGCCGACAGATTTTTCGATATTTGTTACAAATTTACGGTGCGGCATACGTTTTAGATGATATCGATTTCAGTGAAACTGCTTCCTTTCCCGCAAATTCATACACGTAGAACGGAATTTGATGAGATTGGATTGAATGAGCAGCATCAAGCACAGTGTTTATTTGATTTATTATTCGACTTGACATATCAGCTCAAACACGTTACCACCGATTGACGCTGAGGATGGTTCCCCTTCTATTATCAAAGACCGGCTCGGGTGATGATGTATTCCAACGCTTACTGCAAATAGTAATAACAATAGCAATTAGTAACAATGGCAATGCCTAATAGGATAACGTGGCCAGGTCAGTCTTCTGTCAAATGTACGCGAGAGAAGAATGAGAGTGTACAAAATGACGTCGAACTTGGTAGTTGACACGGTTTGCTACTTATGGGAATTGGCGCACACCCTTTATGCTTCTCAATGCTGCAAACGGACGGACTCGATAAACAAGAGATACGATCGCACGAACCACATTAGGTACCTATATTCCGGGTCAAGAGATACCAGATAAATGACCCAGCGGTCAATCGCCTAGAGTTCGTCTTGGAAAAGATCCTCGCCATTGCTGTACGACTTCGAACAATCGGGCATATTACGTTCCTCGGGGAAAAAATCTTCAACGCTTATCCGAACCATTTTCGAAATGAGCTTCTAGCTTCGCGAGATCTATCCGCGCAATAACTTGAAGTAAGCCATTTTCACGATCTTTTTCTCTCATCACCATCGCCGGAATTGAAAGACAAAGTTCTTCCGTCAAGTTTTCACAGACATCACCCGCAAACTCACCTAATGCTTGACGAACAAGAAATATAACCGAAACTTTCCAAAGCTACACGAAATCTTCGATCTGTTCCACGCTCCATACAATCGACGCTGTTACTAACATTGTTAAATATCGTAATGCTGACAATGAGTAAAAAGAGATTTTGAGGCACCATCAAAGAATTCTTTCAACCATCCGTTGGGAATCCATGATGGGAAATCTCACCTCGGGCGGTGGACCTGGTTTCCTTCGGCATTCGTGATCTACCCAAATCTCTCCCTTTGCGCAAGTGGGAGCTTTGCATACTCCATCTTTTATTTCGTATCCTGGTGGACAGTTCTGTGTACTGGTTGAATCAGCCTGAGGTGGCGGTGGTGGTGGTACATCGGGTGATCCAGAACCTGCGTCTTCGCCCTTGTTGGCATCGACATCGCCGAGAAGCATCGAGAGGAAGATGACTTGAAGGAGGCAAAAGCCGAACACCGAGATTTGGAATCGCATTTTTGTCCACTTGTTAGGCACGAATCAGAGATCGTAAAGAACTATTGGGTAGTGAACCTCTTTGGCCAGTCTTATAGGTCAAAATCTTTTCCGGAAGCGATCAAGATGTCGAATCGCACTAAATTAATTCACGTACCCCAAACGATACGACCTCATTGTCTCAGCCACGCAATTGACCAGCTCTACATCGCCGTGGAGATAACCTCTCGCGCCTTGGAGCTTTAACAAGGCCTCGTCGTAATCAAAACTAATCATTCATTTCTCGGCGATTATCGCGTTATACGCAAAGACCAGAGACCCTGGGTTTGTGTGACGAACATTTTTAATGACATCATCGCAAAACGAACTACACACACCACGTTAACTGTAACGATTTTTGATAAGAATATTAATCAATACGAAACTGATAGCCCGGCAGCGAATGTTTTACACTTGAACGGGTTAATTTCAATACCGTAGATTATTGTAATCCAATACTGACCGCACAACGAAAGAGTTTTAAGTTGATGGATTACTCGCAAAATGAAGATGAGAAAACCATCCACCCCGTTTTGAATATCTTTGGCAAGTAATTATAAATAAAAGTTTAGAAAACGAACGAATATGGTTTGAATTAATATTCAGACACCTTTTCCCATTTCCCGTTCTATCTCGTTCTCCTTGTTTGAGACTCGTTTTTTAAATCTATTGTTTCCCTCATCCTTGCCTCCTGTAAAAGTCTCTCTATTCATTCTTGCTAATATCGCTGATGCGTACCGAAACATTGCATCTAGCTGACAGAGAAAGCGGCCGCGATGCGCGATGGGATCTTTACCTTCGAACGTGGAACAGTGTAAGGGCAGGGAAAGAAAAAGCTCTGAAATCACCAGCCCAGAATTACGCTGACAATAAAGAATGATAACAATAATAAAATAGAACTTCAGGAAGGAAGAAATCTCAGGAATACGAAACGCGCAACGAACGAGCGGTCTGAAAACGAATCTCAGAGGTTTCTGAACAATTTCGAAATACAACAGAATTCCAAAATCGTTTACAACTTGCGGTTTGACGCGCGATAGTAGGTAATGATTTCTAGCGTCTAATAAGTAAATGAAAAATGCACGGCGTGAAATTTGCATTAAAATTACATTGGACACAGCTTATTGTTAGTACGATTGTCGTACGGATTTGATTTATGGGAAGTCTGGAGGTTTTTCGGGTGAAGGCTGGCGCGAGAAATCAGAATACGTGTGTTGCGGATGACGTTATATTTATACACGTTGATGCAAATTCTCGTCGACTTGGAAAATTATCAAGTAAAAGAAGGAGAAACTGAACAAAAGAAAACGAAAGAAAAATGTGTAAAATATATAGATCTTAGCTGTACAGAGAGTTTGTCCGCATAAAGTGACTCCTTTGAAAGTAATAAATTCCCGGCATGCCTCGAGCGCATAATTAAGTCGATTCCAATTAAAGCATGGCGTGCTTCGCATCAATACATGTATTCAAATATCACCTAATTGATTCGTCGTCGGTGCTGCATGTCATGTACGAGTAGTACGGGTAGGTGGCGCATTGCGCTCTTCATTGTCAGACCTTCGAATCGCAACTAATTCGAGGTGTCTGAATCTGTAACGGAAAATTGTCGAAAAAGTTATCCCGCGTAATTTTTTTGCCCAGCGAAAGAGGCGGTTTTTTTTAATTCGAAGCAATCGATCCTGCGCAATTGCGAAACTGCGTTTGCTTGCAAGTTTCTTCAGATATTTCCAGCTCCACGGGTGTGCGGAGAAGACAAAATCTGAGCTCATATCCGCAAGTAACACTCGTGCAGTTACCGTCCGCAGAAAACTATTCACAATACCCGCACAGACCCGCTCCATTATCGATTTACTCGAAATTTTACCTGTTCCAAGGCGGGTCTATAGCCCGTAGCCTTTGTGCACGTATGCGTTTTAAGTGCTCGAAGAACTCCAATCGTTCGTGGATCCATAAATATGCGTAGACATATATTGTGTAAGTGGTGAAATGTATGTGTTACGTATATCGGGGTGATCCTTAAAAAGGTGATTTTTTAATTTCGACCGGCACACCCCCCGAGTAGGCTCCAGATGATTAAAAAATAATTTCCTAATTTTTGCAGATTTTTATCTCAACTCTAACTCGTGCCCCAAAAGTCATTTGCTATTGCTATATTATATTCGCCATTTTGAATCTTGTAATTTTGAGTTCAGATTCGTAATCAGCGGTGCGAGAAACCCCCCTGAAACCAAATTTCATCCGAATCCGTTCGGTAGATTTGACGTGCCCCTGAAAGTGTCGCATGGAATTCACCCTCTCTGAGACAAAAATCTGAAGAAATTAGGGAATTACTTTTGAATCAGGTGGAGCCGATTTGGGCAGCACGCCGATCAAAATTCAATAATCACCTCTTTAAGGAACACCCTAACGTATATGTATATAGATATAATAAGCGAAAGAGCGGATTAGGAGTAACGGGTAAATGTTCAAGATTAATTATCCTCATCTCTCGAGTTGATGTTGATGTTGTATCGTGGAACGATACTTGCAACGCAGGGTTGCGTGTAGGTATTATTTATTTCACTTTTCACACCTACGCGAGTATCGCGATGTACACGGTACACATGGATGCCTTAGGCTTTCGTGTGGAGAGGAGAATCGGTGGGATGCCGCTCGGTGTTATTATCAATTTTTTCTCACTCCTCTTTTTTTTCACATATCTACTCTTCTTCATTGTTACGCTCGCCCTCTTTCTCTCTCTTTCTCCGTCTATCTATCTATCTATCTATCTATCTATCTATCTATCTACCTATCCGTCTGTCTTTTTCTCCCTTTTCCTCTCAAAAGAAAAATTTACTCGCGAGAAGGTCTCTCGATAATGGGGGCGGCGCGGCGGCGCGCGGATTCTGCGAGGTGAAAGAAAAGCTTAATAACTAATCGAAAAAAGAGAAATAAGCGTGGAGGATAAAAAAAAAAAAAAGAAAAAAAAACGGAGGAAAGGATAAAAATAAAGTGAATAGAAAAAAAATGGAGAGAAAATTCTCCACCGTGTCCACCTGCACACCGCAAACGGCATTCAATTCCCGCCATCGTGACCCAGTTACAAATAATTTTCTTCCAATTGGACGGATCGCAAATATTTCGATGAAATATCGAGCTTGTAGAACCGACAGCGTCCCCGCATGGTAGCCGGGATGCAATATGCGTATTCCGATTGTTATACGGGTCCCTCGAACTTCCGCGAGTCTCTTGCGAATTCTTTGCGATTCGATCACGCCGAGGAAAAATTATACTTGCGGACTTTTTTTTCTTTCTCAAAAATCACCCCGACTCGAAGAGTGAAATAAAATACAATTCCTGACTTACTTCCGCCGCGTTTGTTTAGCTCCCGCCCCCCTCTTTTGCGCGTTCACTTTGTAATCGAGTCGAGGAAAAAGTTGCGATGTTTACGAGTTGGCAGAGGGCGTGTACCGCCCTGCCTTTCACCTATAACCGGCAGTTGAGCTAAGTAAAAATGTCAATTTCGCGTAACGTTAATTAAAGCTGTACATCGAAGAGGATGAAGTTAGTAGCGTTACCGTAACGATGCAGGTTGAAGAAAAAATGGCTAATTTTCGAAATTTAGCAAACCGTTATACAAAAAAAAACGTACACTATAATTCTGAAAAAAGCCAAGTCCTTGGTAAGTAATTCCAAAATTGTCCGATAATAATTTTATTTTTCTTCTTCCGTTACTAACTTCAGCCTCGTCCGATCCACTACTACCAGGTCCCAAAGGAAGGAAAGTAGAGCCGTCGGAAATAACTTGCCGATTTGTTGAGCGATTTTATCACAGACTTTGACACCCTGGTTCCGCTAAGCTCGGTCAAAGGATCGAGTCTTACAGGCTTGGTGCAACGAGTCGAGAAAGGTGATGGAGAAAATCGTGAACGTTCCGTGCAACGGACGGGATGGACGTAATGTGCGGACTCGGAGGCCTCTCTCGTGGCTGATGAATGATAGCTCCGCTGCACCGGAACTATCGCGTTAAAATATCTTAACCGTGCACCGGCGGCTAGATCGTAGGCGGATAGGTGGAGGATAGACAGGGTGACCTCGGCGCAGGGTGCATTATCGAACGTGTGCCGGAGTTATAGCTTCATCAACAAATTTCTAATCACCCCGCGATCTATATTTTCTAATTAATCAACGACTGGAGGGGATGCAGCTGTCTAGAGGCGAAAGGGTGAGCTGCTTCTAATTCCAGCGGTATCATGACCCGTGCAAGGTATCTATTTTAAACAGTTTCACTCCCCAAAGTCGCAAATCGTCTTCGTCGATTCGAAAATATCTGTTCCCTGGGTAATTTTTAGCAGAAGCTTAGATACGAACAGTGTATATTCCATAATCGGTTCTCAACGTCGTTGCGCGTTCGTTTAAAAACATTCCACGCAAAGTTTGTATACATATATATACTTCAAGTAAATAGGAAATTATTGTAAAAGAAGAACGACCCTTTCCTTTTTCTCCACCCTTATCGTCGCATCGGAATAATTTTTTTCCACCAAAAAATTTTCCTCGTGTCACTCTCGTGCAAACGTACGCACGCCTGTGCACCCGGCTTACCAACGGCAAAGAGAGAAGCAGCAAATCGCACGGTAAAATTAAGAAACGTTTCAGGATACGCGACGTTTTGCATAATCTCAGCGAGGATTGGTATCGGAGGATTTCGTTAACGGTGTACGAAACAATCAACCCTCGCGATACATGGAATATAAAAATTAATCCGCGGAGTAACGTCGGTCGACAATGGCCGAGGGGTGGGGAGACGGAGGGGCGCCGGGGGTTGAAATTTTCTTTTCAAGATGCGCAGACGGCATATATACGGGAAAGATTTCTCCTGTGCAGAGCACATCGATGAGTAGCGCTCCGGCGGCCTCGCTCGGTTTCGGATCTGCGCCCGCGCAGCAGTCCTCCTTCGGTGGTTGTTTCATGGGGGCAGTCATCGGCCTGCCGCTACTGCGATTTAACAATATTATTCAGGCCGAGCCCTCAGTGCCGTTTTTCCGAATCCGACGGAGGCCGGAGTTTCGTTACCCGACAACCCTTCGGCCAGGGAAGAGTTCGCCCGAATTCACCTCGGATTTCATCCCCTGTACGCGGGGCTATGACGCACTACTTGTAAAACGTCGACGACGTGCGCGGAGGCGGCGAGACACGCGCAATTTATCCAAGGTAAATAAAACACCCCTGCATGCCACGCACGGTAGACGACGACTCTTTTTGCACGCCCGGTTTCGGATCAGCCCTCGAACCTCTTTTTACTCGATGGTGATTCTCCAGACCCGCGTACGACCCGCGGACTGTCCTCCTTCCTTCTTCGCGCCTATATCGATTTCCATCGACGAAACTATTTCCACCAAAAGTTTTTCCTCCCTTCACCTCCCTCCCGCCCTCACGTCACCCCGAGCAGTGCATTGTGCATCCGTCCGTTCCCCGAATTCAATGCCGTCTATCAGCGCCGCTGTCTCGGAATAGCTCGGAAAAATTTCTCACCCACGTTCTGGTTTTGTGCCCTGAAAATGCAGCTTTTTTTCCCCCCTATATTCGCGTGAGATTTCTCTTTCCGTTTTCTCTCTGGAACGAAACTGTAAAGTGCAGTGCTGCGCAACCCTCGAAGCCTCCAGTCGCCTCACGAAAACTCGCTCTTTCGTATTCAAACGTTACGAATCGCGTTACGCGGGAAATCGCGACCCGCATATCATAGCATATTTTCTTACGTACGCTACTTTATTTCACCGAGGTGATTTGAGCGGACGAAATGCTTGGAAATCCTAGACCAAAGTAAACGCGTTTGATATGCACGTTAAGATAAGAGACACGCTCTTTTTTCCATCGATAAAGTAAGTCTCATTCATTTTCATGACTAATTATAATTTTTCGCGAAGCATAAAATTCGTCCACCAAGACGTCAGGGGGTTGCGGGTTGCGAGGAGGCGCCGTGGAGGGTAAGGGGGGAGGGGGATTAAAATGTTTTTATATTTTTCTCGTCTCTCACGACCCGGAGTATAGTAATTTATCAAAATTTCTAGGGCTTCCTTATTTCCATTTTCATTATATTTACCCAGCATTCGCACCCAAACACCGAAAGCGACACATTGTAACGCCAATATTTTTCCCGAATATTCCGCGACTGCTTTAGCAAAGGAGATACGTCGATGAGTTACGCCGTTACAAACAGTGTCGTTACAAAAAGTTTTCCTCGACTCGTCGTAGAAACCGTGTGTACGGTATAAATTGTTATATCGTGCATGCTCGTGCACATGCAAACAATTTTCACATGCTGAAATATCCCTCAGGCGCTACGGAACGAGAGAGTGAGATAAATTCGAGTTTCAAAGCAATCGTGCACGCGCGTGTATGCATGCATACATTCACACACATACATATATACATACATACATATATACATATAGTATATACGAATGCACGTATGTGTATGGTTGAATGAATCCGAGGTTCCCGAATTCGATAGTTACGTGCGCGGCTGCAGGTTGAAGCTGTGCGCCATCAGTTCTGCACCTAGGCACGCAGCTTTCCACCGCATTTCCCTTTGTACGGTCGTCCCACAATGCGCTCCTCTAATGAAGACTTGTTTTCGGCTTAATTTACCTATTCACTAAAAGATAAAGGAATTAGTGCCACTTTGCTCGGCGAACAAATTGAGTAATTCCTGCCGCTGCTGCCGCAGCACTTGCCGCCCCGTTTCTCGATGCTGCACCCCCACAAGCAACGTGTCCGTAACATACGTGCATACCTGTTACCTTCTATACCTGCTTTACACTTGAATTTTCATCACTGCGTGGAAAAATAATTACCTCTGTTATCCAGACACGTATAAATATACGTACGTACCTACACGCGGATACGCCGCCCGCACGAATCACCGCAAACTAACGACTCTATTTATGAAATTATTGCGCTTGAAATTAACAACGTGCAACGTGCGATGATATCCCGCACGAGTTTCACCGGGAGTGTCTCTTGTCGGTGCGTTAGTAACGTGGGCGAAAAATGTAACAAGCAAAAGAAACGAAAGAAAACAAATCAAAATGGAAGAAAAATAATGGACAAACGATGCTGAATACGGCAGAAAAAGGAAAAAAAAAAACTTTACCGCTGCAAAGATACTCTTATTCCTCCCATAAAATCATGAATTTTAACCCAACACGATTGCAGCCGCTTCTCAACTAGCGGGTCCAACGCGCGATGGATCGAGAATCTTGATCCTTTCTCTTCTTGTTTCTTACCGCGTGATAATTTTTCTGCGAGCGGGGTGTCAAGATTGTACGTAAGGCCAGCAGCAGAAATTGGCTGGTGGAAGGGAGAAAAAAAAAAAAACCCCCGAAAAGAAAAAGGAAAAAAAAACAATGGAAGAATAAAATGACAAGAGGGAAACAGAGTGGATGTCGACATTGGCCGCGCCCCTTGCGCTCGTTCCTATATACCCGTTTGCACAGCGAAAAATAAAGAGACCGAGAGAGAGAGAGAGAGAGAGAGAGAGTGAGAGGGAAGGAGAGAAGAAGAGAGCAGGTATCGCCGGCACATGACTCGGTGGTGGCCGCGGTGGTGTAGAGGAGGATTGGCACGAAAATTGGCACAATGGAAATCAACCACACGACCTGCCTCCGCCGCTTGACACGAATTTTCCGCGTCTGTTTGCCCGTCCGGGAGGCGCCCGTCTTTCCCCTACGAATGGTGGAAAGGAGTCCGGGTGGCGTAATGCACGTATGTACGTACATACCTCATACAGCTGACGGCGTCGTCACACGTCGGCGTAACGGCACGCATGCAGAAACGGAGACGTACATCTACTGCCACGTCAACGCGGCAAGAGGGTGGAATTTAGATTCGCGGTTTCGGCTCGTTTTCGGAAAATCATCGCCTCGATTAACCCTTTCAAGCAGGCGTTTTTCCTCGCAGTGAAATTTGTTGAAACTGGATATACATATGTTCGCGAGGTGATTGATTTGAAAAATGGGGTCAGATCTGAGAAATTTTTAAAATTCTGTACGCAGGATTCAATATGAGCGAATAGGATCAAGTTTTGTATTTTCACTCCACCATCTTGGATCCGACATCTTGAATTATAAATTTCTGATGCCGGATTTGTTTTCAGCGACCCCGGAATCCTTCGAGTAACAAATTTCAAGCGAATCGGATCGATTTTTATATTCTCAGTCCGCCATATTAGATCCAGTGTTTGGAACTTTGAAATTTTGGCTTCGGATTCGTTTTTAGTGACCCCGAAAATCGAAGATTACCGAGTACGTTCATTCTGTAAAAACAGGCATTTTCAACGCATTGTTTATTTACAGCGTTTACTATAATCGCGGAATCGACATAGACATCTCAGAATTCCAACTATGCAAAAAAAAAATGACAGCGATATTCCAAAAATTCAACACAAATCCTGGATAACCGATTCAAAATGTGTCTCGTATATAACGAGAGGCTGTGGCGCAAAGGGTTAAACAGCTCGGATGAGACGCTGAACGGGGTTGATTTATAGAGGTAAATAATACGTCGAGACACGATAAACCTGAACGCTCGAGTCGAAAGAATAAAGCCATTCCCATTCCGAAGATAAATAAAACGAAAAAGAGCTCCATCCCTTCCGTCTTATGTAACGTTACAAGTAAGTTGACGAAAGATGCGCTGATCGTGAATATATTCGAGAAATGTCGAGGATTGATCGGAAGCACTTGCACGATCGTTTGGTTCGTGAAAAACACGCGTACCGCGGTTGAATTCGACAAAACACATTTCGGAAAAACAGAATCGCAGATCGTAAAGACATTAAATCTGATCTCGAACTCTATTGATGCAACGGATCTAAGGATCTGAGGGTGGAGGGAAAAAACCAGGACTCTCCGTTCGCCCTTCTTCCTTCCCTCTAGTTTATTCGCCGATCCGGCTCTAATTCGCAAACACAGTGAAGTGCACGCACGATCATCTCCGTTCTCCTGATTTCCCCCCTCAAGATCCGATATCTTCGCCCTGCAACTCTAACACGTCACGACGTTAAGTAAGTAGGCTACAAAAGCAGGGTGCAGGGCAGACGCGTGTCGACACATTGTTAGGGTAGTTCGAAATGTCGGCACCGTCTCGCGCCGCGGAGCCCGTAAACAAAAGGGGGCATTAAAATAAGACGTATTTTATAACAATATTTTATACAGACCGCGACGCAAAGCGCCGGAGAGAAAATTATTACCCCATGCAGGTACACCTGGCCTGCGACGCGAGTCTCCCAACCCCCGTAGGGCATGGTTACCCGGCTAAAGCTCCAGCCCAAGCTTTCCTCGCCTCGGAGCTGAAAAACCCGGCATTTGTTCTTTAATCTTTCCCCCCTCCACTCGGAGAACTTGGATCATTCCCGCGCCTTTGATAGCTCCGCACATGTTTACGTTCCGATATGTTTGTAAAACTGGGATCGGGTGGCGAAGGTTCTGGAACACCCGAAGGACCAGGCGAAAAAGGGTGACCGATAGATCGCGCGATAGCGGGCGAGTCTCTCTGCAGTTTTGACGAGGAGCAAATGGTAATACCCGGCAGGATCGACCGGAGGGCACGAGCACCTGGACGACCGTCGTCCTCGTCTTTGTTCCTTTATTCCCCGGCTAGGTGTTCGCACAATGCCCCCTTTTACTCGAGGCCTGGCCAACCGGCGGTCCGCCATTCAGTCGATTTTGATTTGTATTCATGATTCCGCGGGCCGCTTCAACAGCTTGATTCTTATCGGGCCTGAATTCACACGTACACTTCGTCATCGCGAGGGAACTCGACTCCTTGTATCGCCCCTTCGACCACCTTCGAGCGGCTCTCGTAACTACCGGGTCGCTGTTATTAGCGCTAAAATATCACACCCGCGACTCGTTCGCCACCTTTTCCCATCCGGCGCTCTCTTCGCTCGATGGAGGTCAACAAGGGCATTTTTATCCGAATGATGAACCTGATCCACCGTCCGTCCGCACGTCGGTACTTTGATCACGTTTTGCGCCCTGTTTTTCTCCGCGTCTGTACGCGCTAAGGAACGATGCCGGATTATTTTGTCGGAACGAATTTCATTTTTCGTTACTTTTCGTCTCTTTACCAGCGAGTCGTACGAAAATTTTTTGAATTAAAAATGAGACCGAAGGCAAAGCGTCTTTCTTCATCCCCTCTCGCCTCTTCTTCTGAATCGTTTGTTTTTCTTTTTCACGGTTAATTGAATTGCGGAAAGGATCTCGGCTAATTCACGTTACATGAAACAAGATCGAGCGAAGTAACGAGAAAAATTTTCATGATTAAATCGCCGGGTTTTCGCCTTGATTTCTCGAAGCTCTTTCGTGCACGCGGATACGTATACATACTTAGGTACATAATATACGCAGTGTAGAAGCTACCCGCCTTCCAGTCTTGAGATTTCCGTCGCCCGTTCTTATAACGCGAGCTGGGGGAGGAGGTCACCTTCAAACCCGAGAGCTCTGAAAATGTTTGCGAGATAAAAAAATTCAAGACTTTCGTCACTCCGAAATTTCAGAGGCGTTTACCTCCCTTGGAGCCTAGCCCAAAAGGTGACGAATCAACGACCATAGGAATGAGAGAAAAAGTATTGTTTTAAATCGAAACAAATCCAATTTTTTACGATTAATTCACCTCCTGTCTGTGGCAATAATTAAAGGCAGACCAAATTTTCACTAGATTTCAATATTACGTTCAGAAAATTATACACGTAATACTTGTACGGAAAACAAACGCTTTGTTGTCATCATTCGGTAGCGCGAGATCCATTAAATTAAATTACATCGATAAACCAGCGATACTCCAGATTGCACGCGTGGTCAGCGAGGATGGAAAAAAAATAAAATGTGGACGCGCGTACCGGATTTTTTATTTTTATTTTTTCTATTCCAGAAACGCGAAACTCGGCAAACACCGTTGCTAATTTTTCCTCGCAGAGTTTAATCGTCACCACACATCTCTGCGGTCGAGGGAAACGTGCATGGATTTACTGAACCATTTCGAAAATTGTATCGTCCGAAAAGCACGACACTGCAATTCTTTCCCGCCGATGAAAGAAGAAAAATCATTTCGCAAAGTAAATTTTTGTCTGTTGTACAGTCGTGGCTGTTTTCGCGATATACACACTTCGGATCGCTATTCTCGTACATGTTTGTCGAGTTCAACTAATCCGTTCCTCGCATCCTGTTGTACTCTTATCCCTGCAGTGGAAACGACGAAAATTCCCTAAACATTTCCCTGCAGTACCGTAACACCACGCCAATCGTGTACCCTGCACGGCTCTGCTTCGTATTCTTCTTCTTTTTCCTCTTTCTCTTCGTCCCATAAAATATTGATCTTGCGAGAAGAAGTGTAAGATGACAATGCCGGTAGGTATAATACTCCTCTCAAAATAGATCGGAATTAAAAGTATTCGGAATATAGCTGAATTTTTATGTTCAGGGGTTTTCGACCCTTAGGAAAATTCCACATCGAATCAGTCCTGAAATATCGTAAATAGAGTCGGATTAAAAAATTGCTAAAAAAGAAATTATTTCACTAAAATTCCTCAGATGCCGTCGATAAGTAGAATTTCTATTTTCTTAATTCGTCAATCCGACTCCGTTTCCGACATATGTGGACATGATTCGATGTAGAATTTTCCACTCTTCGCTCTGTTCTCGTCATTTTTCATCTATCGATAGCATTTTTTGAGAAAAACGTAAAAAGCGTCAAATATTGCAGCTCAAAAATGACTTCGGATCAGAGTTCCCGAGGGTGGTAAGATACCCAAAAATGCAACCCCGTATCCCGAATATTCTTAATTCAGACCTATTTTGAACTAGGCTCGACTAGTTTCTTGAAGCTTGATACACCTCGCGTTACACGTTCGAACGTAGGCACGTGTGCGGAAACACCCCGGTATGCATACCCGTACTTAGCAGGCTGGGATCAAGGGTAATAACTTCTGTCCACCTTTCAACGGCGTAATTTCAAACCTAGTTTCGCCGACGGTGTCAGTTACAATTAAAAGCCAGGCTATGGATGTGTTCGCAGAGCTTTACACCCGGCATTCTTACTCCGTCTATACCGTAATCGATCCCGCCGCGGTAGAAACTCGACCCCCGTATCGACTGTCGTCATGCGAACAAGTTTATATTCGACGCAACGTCGTTGTTGTTTAATCCGGAAGCTGTGCCGTGCATTCGAAAATTCATCAAGCCTCGTAATTCCAGCCACGAGTTAAAAATGGATACAAAATAACAAGTAGAAAACTGCAACAAGCAGCAACAGTTTAGAAGCTGTCCTTTTTTTTTCTTTCTCTTTGCTCCTTCTTCATCTTCTTCTTCTTCTTTATTTTTTCCCTGGGCACCTGCATGCCCGAGTATAAACGTCGCCGGTGGCACTAAAATACCTACTTCTTTCTGAAAACGGACCAGCCAGAGCTTAAGTGGCGTCGAGTACCGTGCCACCCTTTGCATAATACTCCCGCCGCATGAAAATTTCAACTTTTAGGTTTACAAATATAAGCTAGACGCTCGAACTCAACGTCTGCTTGTAGTAGGTACAACTCGACGGTGCGGACGGCTAATTGCGAGTAGGAGAATTCTGAATAGTTGGGGGAGGGGAAGGAGACTTGTCTTTGAAGACGTTTGGGTTTTCGTATATTTGCATTTTACGCGCTAATTGAACTTAATCGGAAATCTCTTCTTATTATACACCCAGTACATGAAAAAGCGAGAAAGGCGAGCTTGCGCCGTTCTATTCGTCTCAAAAGTGGCTATAATTAATACCTTTCCGGCGATTGAGGATTGAAAAAATATCTGCGACTTCTCGCAGCTTGCGTAATAAATCCGCTTAAATAATATTCGGTGAAAGTGTGGGCGGGTGAAAGCATCCTGGTACGTGTTTCTTTTTTTTCATCTTCTTTTTCCGAGGTGAAGGAGAAGAAACCGTGAGCCAATTACGTTTATAGTCACAATTTACGTGAGCCTGTCCTGATGTAATAACGACCGTGGATGTATTTTGGGTTCGAGTATAATTTCTTACGGATTCTTCGCAGGTTACTCCCGCTCTCTTTGACAGAAACTGCACAGAGGCGATGGGGCCGACGGATAGATGCAGTAGTAAATAAATAAATGAATAAATAAATAAATAAATAAATGAAGGGGAAAAAGCGTAAGAGAAAAAATAAGTACAACCAATTCAGTGAAATTCCCGAATATTTATTCAGCTCGCGACACGCATTTACCCGAGAACCTTTGATCACTTTGATCGCGTCCCTCGTTTCCCTGTTGGTACATAAGGTATATCTATATGTACATGTATACATGTACACGGTGGTTGTACGTTTTATTCGTCGTCGTTGCGGAGAATCGGAGGAAAAAAACGAAGAGTAAATGTAAAGAACCCCCAGATTTTTCAATCCCGCGGCATCCGCGAGACGTCGCTGGTATACGTGTACGTACGCATGCATATAGTTATGTAGAGTATTAGGTATCGTACGAGTACACCACGCGTATACAGAACGCGGTAAAAGACCGCGGCAAAGTCAATTCACTGTCATTTCCGCTGAGTAGGGTTAGTCGGATGGGCATGTATCCATCCAACTCCGCGGGATATGTACGATAGAGCGATTCGTGTACGCGTGTATATGGACGAATGGGTGTGTGTATGGGTATACAGGCAACCGTGCCTAGTCGAGATATCTAAAGGTCAACCTTAAGCAGAGATTAGGCGACGTAGGCTTATAAAACCTACTCGTCGAAACTTTTCGGATGGACGGATAGTCGGATTTTACTGCGAGCGGTGTGTAACCCAGCTGCATAAGGCACATTTTGGAGAATCCGAGTTGGGGAAAAAGCGAGGATACCGATTAAATTGTAGACTGCGTCGAGGCGAAGCGGCGTGCATGGATCGGGGCTGCATGTGCAAGGGGATGACGTGCTGCAGGGGGTTCTAATAGGCATGCGAGAGCGTTCGATAAATCAAAATGTAAAACGGTAGGGGAGGTGGCGGGGAATTCCGCCTCGCAACAAGACGCATCGCGGTGTCAACCGTCGACGGAGAAACGGTCGAGTGTTAAATATTCAAACAGTATGATAATTTGCCAGGGCCTCCCAGGAAGCATCGGAGTGTCTAAGGTCTCGCGGACCACGTGGCTGAGCTTTTTTGCCCCTCCGCTCCGCGACGCGAATAAACGCTGCTGTGGATGCGACTGCACATATCTACCGCGCGGAAATTAAGAAATACGAAAGGAAGCGAGGGGGAGGAATGGAAAGGATGCAGGAACGGAAGGGAAAGGAAAGGAATGGAAAGGAACGAAACGGAGGGAGCAACGAGGGACGCCGAGTGTTTACTAAGGCGGGTTGATTAAGGAATCGACTTTGCTCGCCCGCTTATATGTTGCGTGTACGTGTGTGTGTGTGTATAAATACAAGGTGCAGAAGTCGGTGTGCATGCCTTATTGAAGACGACCGTAATACCGAGCAGCCGTACGTATAACGTTCTCGGATATTTCGAAAGAGATTTTCCCCGTTTCGTAACTTGGCTTCGCGTTATATACGAGGATATATAGTAACGTGAGTTTACCCAGTGAACTTAATCAACGGATACAGATACGTATAATAATTAATAACGGGACGTTTGCTCTGCACCGAAAATTCCACAGAAGCGTGAGTCGGCGACTTTTAGAAAATTATATCACTACACGAGCCTTCTGATGTCGTTTCAGTTGTCGAACACGGCTGTTGCGCAGATTTGTCCGTTTTTATCGTTATGTAATTTATAAACCTGCACGTCTCGATTTACTGAAACAAATGGGAGATTTTACGGAACATTTGAAAAATTGTGGCGGGATTGAAAACGCGAAAAGACGTTCGCGGATATTCGACTGAAGGTACGGGCTATACGGCCGTAAATCGTGAAAACCCTTTAAATAAGGGGTTCGTTACATATTTGGAAGCTGAAATTGGATCGAAAAAGTTTAGAAATTTTCACAGCAAAACTTGAGGCTAGATACTTTCTTCCATAAATTATTTATCCGTCCGAAATTCTGTCGCAGCAAGCCCGTTACAAAAGGATCGACGTTCTAGAATCGTTGAATTTATCAAATACATGGAATATCTTTTGAGATTTTCAAAATGCCCGGTACGAACCTTGATTTTTTTTTCCAATTTTCCCAGCTCGAAATCGCCTCGTGGAAATGTTTAATAGCCTGGAGGCGAAAAATACGCGAGCAGAGGTGAGTGATGGCACGTCAAACGGCGAAGAAACGAATTGAAAATAAAAAAAAGCGAAAGGAAGAGAGGAAAACAGGAGGAGGCTAGAAAACACACCGAAGCTATACTCAGATACGAGTTTAGTATCTTTCGCCTTCTCCACTTTTTTTCCTTTAATATTTTTCGAGCCTGAATGCTTGTTATATAACATCTATAGTGATTTGCCACCACCAGATGTAAGAGAAGAAGAAGAAGAAGAAGAAGAGGAATATGAAAAAGTATAAAATAAGAAGAGAAAACTCCGGAATCTCTTCAACCGAGATGATTCGCTTTTGATACGCGTTCGGGGCTAATGTATAAGCCCCGATCAAGTAAGCAGCTCTTCGAGCGAACCGAAAAATCTTCCTCGAAGTAAAAATTTTCCCACACGCCCGTCCAACTTTTTATTGGACTTGAGTGCAGCCGCCGGTCGATGTAAATCCGAAGTAGGTATAGAGCAGAAATCGGCACAAGTAGGTACGTCCGTTGTACCTACGTATGTTCTTGAACCGCCGCGGAGTTAACTCGATCCGAAGATAAAGTTGTTAAGAAATTTTTAACAAGCCAAATTTCACTCGACGTTACAATCGCAAACATCCAAGGAACTCTTGACAAACTTATTTCCGTTCCAGTTATCGTTTTCTCCGCTCTGTTTCCGCCTCGACCTCGACGATTCGATCGCGGCCGGCTCTTTTCTACCATCGTCCCGATAATCTTGCAGCAACGGGTTGCGTGCACAATCATGCATACGACACGCGTGGAGGGTGTTTAGATCGCAGTCCAAGGGTCTACATTTTTCTCTTCATCCGGGATCCACCCCCGCTGTAGTCGTCAAGTTTCGCCTACCGCGGAACTCTGGCAGATGGTGGAGAGGATACCGCCCGGGAACTATGCGATGATGATAATGGTAATAATAATGATAACAATAACGGTTATGATAATGATAATAGTAATGATAACGTGGCCAACTTTCCCGCCCGCCTCACGGTTGGACCTAATATAGGTACGGGATACTACGAGGCACGTAATTAGGCTCGCGATTCTCGTTGCTTATACAGCTATATACTTGACGTTATAATACGGGGGATCGAGAACTTGCGCAATTATAGATCACTAAAATTTTGGGTAATGAAAGGTTTCCTCCTTGTACTCATACGGAAACAGATGCGCAAATATCGTCTCAACTTAACTTTTCCGATACACGTTGAGGGAGGATTACTCGGGCAGATCGAACCCCCTGGGCCGTTATCTATTTCACGTTTTCCACCCGATCAGCGGTGGATCCGGAGCGTGAGAAATGTCCATCGCGTATCATGCAAAAAACGGGAGGACGGCGACTTGACCGCATCAAAGTTCAAACTGACAGGGAGAGGAATATGCGGTTGCAATTCAACGGTTACGCGGGCTGTCACCATGTACGGATTTCAAATGTCAAGGAAAACAAGAAGGGGAAGGAGGGAAGGAAGGGAAGGATATCTTTATGCCCGATTCGCCGATTCGCGTTATCCCAGTCTCGGCTCCGGGCTGCGTGAGCGGCGGGATCAGCCCTCCAATCGGCGATAAGGCGCCGCCGGATAAGGGGGAAATTTTAAGTGGGAATTTAACTACGAACATCCGCGTACCCCGGGGTTCCGGGTGTGTGTACCCACCTCGAAATTCATGGGTAAGCTTCAGGGAGCGGCGAAATTTCGGGATAAAGCGATCAGCGTGGAGAACACCCCGGCTGATGCCGAGGAATGGCTGCGCGCTTCGACGTCAATAAGCTTCGATCGCTCCTTCGAGTGGCCCCGGAATTGCTGCGCCATCTAGTTTATCATGCCATACTCGCTAAAGGTACGGAAAAAGAGAGGATAAATTAGAAGGCTACGACCCGTTACCGCGTCAACCTTTACGCGTCTGTTTACCTACACTTCGCCCTGAGCCCGCCCTTGCAGCTGTCGTAAAAATTCTCAGCGGGGGTCGCGAAATTGTGGACGTGTGATACTTCGGCAAAGAGATTCGCGGGGGATGACTGCGTAGGAATCATCGAAACCCTCCGCTAGTCGTGTACGATTCGTCGCGTGTTTCGGGCACCGATTCGTATGCGCGTTTTTTCGCAATGACAAGTCCGGAATAATTGCCATAGCTAGAAAAAGGCGAGTAGCGAAGCGAAAGAAAAGATCTACGGACACGTTGATCCCACTTGTTAAGATCGTCCATAAATAAGGAGATTTGTCGAAAGTCCTTGTAATTTGCTCGCGTGACGGTGCAGGCCTGGGGACGAGAGAAAGCGTCGGCACATCACCAGCTGCACCGAAATAATAAGCCTAGGTCACGAATGCCCCGGGATCGTCTTAACTTTAATTGAAGAGGGGGGGTGTTATCCCTTCGTGTTGGTATTATTGTTGTTCTTATCGCCATTCCGGGCTTAGAGAGTTCCCACCACCGCGCGTCTACTCTCCGTCGAGATTGGACGACGATTCGTGCAGGGAAAACACACACGCGCGGGACTTGTACACATACATGTATACATACATCCCTACCTACACCAAGGACATAATCCAACGGTCGGTCGTTCCCAGGAAAGATGGGGGAGGTGATAATTAGGGTAAAAGTTTCCCAAGCACCATCCCGCAACACCAGACTTGTTAAAATTTCATTCAATCTTTTCCGCATCAATGCGGTCGCGGTCACACGCAAATGTAACAATTGAAGCAACAAATTGTTTCACCTGGGTAGGCGTACACGGCTGATCCTGGGAAGAGATTCCTACATCGACGTTGTTACCGACGCTTAGCCGACACTCAAACCTTTTTCTAGAATCTTCCAACGGTGGGGATATCCCACTTGGCTAAGTATCGGTAGAAATGACAGTATCAGAATCTATGTTCGGAATCAACCGTACGTCGATACTCTCCTGCAGATGTACGACCATTAGGCGTACACTTGAAACAGGCTGATCCTAATTCGAAAAACTTTAACGCTTAGGCGATGTTTCGGCGTCACCGGCAGCACCTGTTAGGGTTGATATTCTTCCGCCGCAGCAGCGTTTCAATGTTTCAACATTCGGAAGCAGAAAGGCATTTCATAGGGGGGTGAGAGAGCACGCGGAGCGCGTAAAGAAAAGGAGGCTGGGACAAGAGCTGCGGCATGCAGGGTGGGTGGTAAATAACGATGGTGTATCCGGTATTCGGGTTGGCTTAAAGAAGATTTGCGACATCCGCGTCCGCGGAGCGTGTCGCTTCCTTTCCATTTTGGCGGGGTAGAAAACAGTCCGCGTATCACAAATCTCCATTAGAGACAGGCGATCTTTATTGCGCCCAGGTTTGGGCAGTTCGTCTTCGTGCCTCGGCGCGGCTCGGTCCACCGGGTCCGGAACGGAAGAACGGAGGTATAGCATCTCCGGGTCGAGGATAAGGCGCCGCTGTGAGCTCGGGCCAAGGATCGCGGTGATTCGCCACGGTGACCCGCGACCCCGGATCACTTTGCCAGCCTGTCAGAAGACGAGCGGAGGCAACGCGATATCCTTCGCCGAACTCTCCGACTCGCGACTCCTACGCGACGACGACGGTCAGAATTAACTGCACGGCTGCTAAGTCACCCGAAATTCACCCCTTCGCGGTTTATAATGGAGCTAAGGCAACATCCTCCTCCGCCCTAAGTCCGTAAACACATACACGGGACGTCGAGTGGTGAACATGGCGGTATTTTGAGTCGTGACCGCGATAATACCTTCCCGCTACCACCGCCAAGAGGCTTTCCACCCTGCACCGTCGTGGTTAGTTCACGGGAATAACCACTGCACGAGTTTATCGGCCCACGGTGTCCATTATTGTCCCCGGGATCGTCTGGCTAGTTCCACTGCGATCATTAACGCGGCTGTCCAGCGAGCAACACCTCATCCCGAGAAGGGTTTGACTGATAACCCAGAATTTGGAAAGCCTTTCGCTTCGCGCATCTGCGCCTCCGAAGCTTCAATTTCCGCGAGCCGTTACGGCGAAGGATGCGGAAAGGAAGGATGTTTGCGCCTCGGTATTTCAACCTGGGGTGATTTTTGCCGGATTGAAATAAGAGAACGAGCACGCAACGTCGACTACCAATATATTAACCGTTTAAAGAGGAGAGGAGAGGGAAGGGAAGGAAGGAGCGAGACGATCCTTGCCAGGTAACACCCAGCGCTTGTTCCCGAGCATGTCTTCGTAGTACGTCATCGAAACTATAAGAACGGCTTGCGCCCTAATGCATAAAAGATAGTCGAACTCCTCTGGTTAAAATAACGTTGCCCGAATCTTTTATGCATCAGATTGTCCGCCGGTGCCCGAACGCCTCCACACCACGTGGCGAAGCCGCGGTATATGCATATAATATCGCGTAATAACAGATCCCGGGATCCCTGCAATAATACGGGATGGTGCGGGAGAAGTGGGACGGGAATAATATAAGAACAATACCGCGTAGATTTGTTATTACGAAGCCATCCGCGGAGCGTGCAGCGAGCCATGCCAATTCGCCTCCCGTCTGCATGGACAAACAAGAAATAAATGACACTGAAAATACCCGAAGAGAGAGAGAGAGAGAGAGAGAGGGAGAGCTGCGGAGGTTGCAGATAGTCAAGCTCCTCGCTCTCCATCTCTCAGCAGCCGGCCGAACACCCTTACACCCTTACACCCTTATACCTCTCGCTCCTTCAACAAGCCCCAGGGAGTGAAACGAGCTCGACGTCAGCTACACCTGCACCTACTCCGTTGGTATTACGATTACTCGCAACTTCTCCCAGACTCGGTGCATTCGGATAAGAAAATACGAGGTACCTTCCGCGCGTAGGTGGGTACGCGGGAATGAATACCCCGGCAACCCGTCGGGTCGCAAAGACTCCGGGGTGTATAAGTATAAATAAGATGATGGTATGCCGAGATATGGGGGTCGTGGGAGCGTGATATGCTCTTACTAAGGTAATCCTCCGCGCGGCTGCTGCTCCGGGGTATATATTTGGAGTGTTGGGGTCCTCGTTGGGGTAGACGTAGCGTATAACTAATACATCTCGAACGGGACCCGACCTACGATCCGCAAGGTACGCAGGTGTCGCTAGTGTCGATAATTGCGCCGAAGAGATAGAGGGCGCCAAGGTGCATCACGAGAGTCCTTGCGTGTTATACGACCGGAAAACATGATTTCGAAATTAACCCACGTACCGGACCGGGGGTCGCGATATTGCGATACTACTACATAAAGTAAAACGACGAGAGAGGAAAAGTTGGTTTGTAAGGAACGGAATTAGGGGAGCCATAAATACGCCGGTCACTTCTGGAGAAGGGAGCCCTGCAGTCACCCTCGGTGATCTTAAAGTGCCTTTGGGAAATCTGAAAAAGATAACTAGATCGCTATAGTGTCTACCTAGTGACGCGGCATACGTAGACCTCCCGCACCTCTACACGTCCGTACCTAATATCTTCCTCAAGCTCGAGCTGAGCTAATGCTGATGACTGTGGAGAGGCTGCAGCTGCAGCGGCGGACTCTCGGCGATAACGCGATGCGAGTTTTACCTACGGCGGGTACAAGGAAGGATCCCGGGGCGCGTCCTGGTGTCGAGGATATCCTAGGAAACACATTACGTCGCGACACCGAGCCGAGGGTAAATCGACTCTTGGAATCTTCGGCTATTCGGCGTAAGAGGCAATACTGCAGCTGAAGCTGGTTCAATTGTCTCTCCGGCATTGTAAGAGATGCGAATGTGATCCTACGTCAATTAATAGCGGATGCACTAAGCCGTGAAATTGGAGGGCTGTAACGCTCGGACGAATGGAGGAGGTCTTTTTCTTGCCCTTCTTTCCCAGTTCCCGTTTTATACCTTCCGCATTTTCCCGTTACTCGGAATTCCAATTACCCAAGGATTATACCTCCCTCGTAATAATAGTTTTCCAAGAAGCTTTATGTCAAGCTTGTGTGACACGCGTGGGTATTTACTTGTCTTGTTTCGTCTGTTTCAGGAAACCCGGACGAGTGACGATAAACATGATTAATTGACGTGAAAGAAATTTTTCATAAAGAAAGAAGAAAATGACACGAATCAGTTCGATATTCTTACTTACCTCGGGCGTTTTTGTCCTCACTTTGATCAGAGGTAAGTGAACCGTAATTACGTATAGCAACACGGTAGAGCAGCTATTCAAGCAATTAAGAAGCATCCTTACCGCACCTCGCAAGTCCGGCTGAACAATGTTCACCCCGTGTTTAAATCCCGGGGGTAATCTTCCGTCCACTAAAACTCGGTATATACACCAAGTAATCGAATCAACCGCCGGGAAATCGAAAATTATCCTTATACGGTGCGATAGTTTGAAAAGTTTTATCCTGTTTAATCGCGTATAGAAAGTTCCATACATAGACCGTACATCGGGTATATACCATCCGCGATATACTTCGTTCTATCCCATCACCTTTGCACGCGAAAACTGATTCTACGTGTAGTTCTCGCGTCAATCATAACCGAAAATTAGAAAATTATGTCATATCCGCAATGAGTCCAAGTTCGCGATAAATTTTTCACACCGAATTGACAATTCAAATTGCAAAGTGACTGCGACGATAATGACTTTAACACGTGCATGAACTCAGGTGCCGTAATTCCACAGTGACGGACGTAAATTACGTCGGAGGAGATACTGGAATTAATTTGATCGTGACGCATTGGCCGAAACATAATTCCAACCGATATCGACACGGACAAAGTACACCCGTTCGGCCATGTACTTTTACGCATATTGCGTATTGCGTAGATATGTATAATTGTGTCAAATCGCTTACCGGTGAATCCACGCGAACGCTCACCTGACCTTCCAACGTCCTTGATTCCTGAGAAAAAGAAGAATATTTTTCATTATCATGCATAATTACGGATCTAAACCTGAACTAGATGGAAAATGATTTTTCCGAAAAGAAGTAACGATAAAAATTGAACATTGCTCGTGCGGCGAACAACCCCTTGGATAAAAAAGAAAAAAAAAATCAGCCATTCAATGCCAAACGTTGGTGACAAGGGTCGAATCGAAGTCTCGAGTGGGTTTTAGTCACAAATTCATGCACCAGTGTGTAGGTACACGGAATTATACCCGTAGAGTATAATGCGAAGGCTTGTTTGATTTTGGAGGAATTTTCATCCCTCGCGGTAACGGCTTATTGTTAGATAATACGATGGGGAGACAGAGGAGCTTACGTATATCTGTGTTTGTTATTTGCGTATTTAGCAGATATTCGAACCGCGTAATATCCTAATACGCGTTCATCGCGGCGATATTTCAGCGACGATAAAATCCGATTGAAACGATTTCCTAGGCCATTGAATATCCGAGTGAATTTTTTCCATTCGGAAAATGTAACGCGCGCTCGGATATAATGACAAGTGGATCACCCGACGTTCTCCCAGCTTCCCGTTTCGATTTCCTCGCACAGACGCGCCGCCGCCACGTCGAACACATCCGGAACCCTTCGTGACAAAAGATTTACGTATTTCCGCAATCCTCTCCGTGTAACAAAAAAAAAAAAACGAATAGCAGTATACCGTCATCGGGATCCCGTTAATGCATACTTGCGGAAATCATATTTTTAAACATTTTTCTTTGTTCATACGTAAAAAAGAAGCAAACACCGTACACAAATTTTCGCCGTGAAAATTCGATCGAGTCGAATGTTTGTTTTCGCTAAAGCTTGCTAAGGTCGTATCCACATCGTACGGTGTAAGGAACGAAAGTAGATTTTCGATTAACCCCACAGCTGGATATAATGTGTGTAAGAGCACGCGTGAAAATACTGACGCGAAAATAATTCAAAGGCGGGAGATTGAAACAGGATTCAATTTTTTATCCTCGGCACGAAGAGAAGAAAGAAAATAAAAAAAAAAAATACATCTCGGGACGGAGGGGGCGCAACGAGATGAGATTTTTTATAACACACGTTTATAATCCCCTCCGCTTATACACCGTATCGCATCATGTATGTACACATCGATTCGATGAGGCTGATTTTAATTTTCAGAATCGAAACCCGTCAGCTGGGAGGAGTGGTGGACTTACGACGGGATTTCAGGTGATAATTTATTCCGCTCAAGTTAATTAATTGAACAAAAACGCGCTCCGCTTTGTCTTCTCTTATTCCGCATTGTAGACTTTATCTTGTATGTAACCTGTAGTGTGCCGAAAAGAAAAAAAAAAAAAAAAAAAACAAAAGGAAGAAATGAGGCAAAGTGAAACTTTTTCCCCGCAGGTCCGGCGTTCTGGGGTCTGATAAACCCCGAGTGGTCTCTCTGCAACAAGGGGCGAAGACAATCACCGGTGAACCTCGAGCCTGCGAGGCTGCTTTTCGACCCGAACCTGCGGTCCCTGCATTTGGACAAGCACAGGATCGGCGGGATCCTGGCGAACACGGGTCACAGCGTCGTGTTCGCGGTCGATAACGACACTCGTCACCCGGTAAACATTTCCGGCGGTCCGCTCAGCTACCGCTACCAATTCCACGAGATTCACCTGCACTACGGGCTCCACGATCGAACCGGCAGCGAGCACACCGTCGATGGATACGCCTTTCCAGCCGAGGTTAGCAAACAGCGTATCGTCCGAGGGCGATAGTTACTCGTTAGGTTCGTTACGATATATGCCTTGCCAAAAACCGCCAATGACCCGCCTCGAAACGGATGCGGAAACGGATGCCGGAGGGTGAAATAGGTAGACGGTTTCGTGCGATAATTCCGGGGTATGGATACCGCGCTGGCTTCGATGGGGGAAGTTAAGGTTGTACTGGTTGGACATTCTCAACCAAAAGTGAGTCCCGTCGACGATGTTGAATGCTTTGTGGCGAGATAAAAGCTGGAAAACAAAAATCACTCGCAATAAAGGCGGTAAGAAAGTTAAATTTTAGTAATAATAATGGCCAAGAGTTATCGACATATCGTTTGAACAAAACATTGTTCAAGAAATTTTTGGGGAATGTTTTTTTTTTGTCATGTAAAATGAATTCGTTAATTTTTCTGGATACGCGTGAATTTTTAAAGAATCTTCTCATTATTTTGGAATTTCCGTTTTCGAAAATTTGTAAAGTCTGTATTTACGAAACTGTTCGTTCAATGCTCCGGAAATTTCTTGACTGTAATGTACAACGTTTTTATGATAACGTATCAAAAATTCACGATATTTCGTCCATTTTTCAAAATTTAACTGATTTCAAAACAATGACAAAGTTCTTTAAAAATTCATGCGTATTCAGAATAATCGACGAATTCATTTTACACGACGAAAAAAAAACATTCCCTCAAAATTTCTTGAACAATGTTTCGTTTAAACAATTTCTCGATAACTTTTGAGCATTATTATTATTCATACGCAATTTCCACCCCGCCTTTATTGTGCTTGATTTTTTTCCAATATTTATCTCGTCACAAAGCATTCAATATCATCGACGAGACTCACTTTTGGTTGAGAATGTATAGCCAGTAAATCCTCAACAGGCCAGTAGTGGTTTGTTTGGTTCGATGATTCCAAGAGGGACGCCGGGAAGGTCGAGTCAAGTTGGTATCGAAATTTTTCCATCCCTCGAATCTTACGTAAAACTCTTCTTCCGCCCTCGATGCAAGCACAATTGTCTTCGCGCTACTTCCTTATTATTCCACCGAAAATAATCGAAGCGTTTTTCACATTCACATCAAAAGTATCGAAAAACTCCCGGTAACGATTAAAAAAATCAGTTACACGCGTGCCTACTCGGAGAACTAACAGGCGCAACAAAAGTGAAAAATTAAATCCCACGCAGACCTAGCTAAGGGGGGAAATCTTTGTTCCGTTTCAATGAAATTCGCATCCAATAGGCCGTGATTCGATTAAACCCTCGTACATGCGTGGGTGGGGAAAAGGGTTTGGAGATTGTCCGTCCGTTAAAATGAAATGAAAAATGTACGAGTAAATTGTTGAAATTATCGAGGCCCAAGAACGGGCAGTGAAAACAGCGTCGGCACGGCGTCTCTGGCTAATAAGGAGTCGAGTATCTGGCGCACGAACCGGCGCGCGGAGTGAAATGGCTTGGCATCGAATTAGGAGGTAGCCCTCCCCGAGGTATACAACAGGTATATATCTATATCTCTGTGGCGTTTCCCTGCCCGACTAACTGATTAATATTTATTGTGCCGCGAGGGGCGGCAGGGTGGCAGCGCCGCGGCCACGGCTTAGATAATGCTTGACAAAGTAGGCAACGTCCTGCAGGAAGTTCTTAGCAAATTGCGATAGCCTGAAACACGTGGCTCTCGGCTCTCGGCTCTCGGCCGTTGGCTCTTGGCTCTTGGCTGCGCCTTCCATCCATACCCACCACAACGTCGTCCCGCAACCCGGTAAAGGGCGAACTTTTCGGATGGGCCGAGGCGAACACCTGGGGCTACGGCTGCGTGAGTTACTCGGTACACACAAACGGCGCCTGCCTTCGGAGCTCTGTTCGTGATAAATCCAGATAAGATCCACCCACCACCATTTTGTGAATGAATTAGGTATTTGGGACACGTAAACTGCCACGGGCTGTGGGTACAGCGAACCCCCGGCTAAAAGTCCGTGAGCCTCGCACACAACCCTGAGGCAGAAGGCATTCGAGCCTGTTTCGAGTCGCTGTCCTAACGACGCCGCGACGCTGACTGCGAGTTGGTATCGAGATGTTGAGGTTCCCCGGCTCGTTCGTAAAATAAACGACTGCGAGAAAAACGGAGGTCTTAAAAAACGTAATTAAACGTTGAATCACGTTTTGATACGTGTTTGTAAATGTCAATTATCTCACGTCATATTTGTTGTCGATTGCTCATTTTACCTCGGCTGTAACGGATCTAAAGTTCTATGCTTGATCTAGCTGACGACGATGATTAATCAGGACTCAAAATATTAGTCCTTTACACGTGTATGGTAAAGAATATGTACCTACAAATGCGCGGTTCGATATTATGGTGTCAAGAAATGGAACAGAGACGTAATCTAATATTCAAAGAAATTACAGATTGTTTCGATAAACCAATGGTTTCTAAAACCACAGAATTATTCAAGACATCGAATATCACTCATCGTTTATATATAAAAACTTCGGTAATTACTGTAGATTTCTGTAACGATTCGTGTCTTGTATTAAAAATATGCTGAGCACCATTATGTTATGACAATGTGACCGTCAAAGATTGTTTCCTTCAATTTTTGTAATAGCCTAGCTTCCAGCACGGATCAAAGGTGTCCGATACACCGTACTTTTTTGGCGTCTAAAGCAAATGAGACATACGATCCCGAGGTTCTCGAAAGCTGACAAAACTCGGCATTGTCATTAAAGTCAATTTTTCTGATTCCGCTATCGCAAAGCAAAGGCGAGTACCGTGCAGGGATTATAATTCACCTCGCAGATACTTTGATAATTAACGATTCCAGCTGATATGGAGATAATATACGAGATTCCGCTGGCAATTTACAACCTATGGTCACGATATTTAATCAACAAAGTGTGCGGGGTGTACCCTCGAAAAGAGAGAGAGAGAGAGAGAGAGAGAGAATAGCAAAATTGTCATAATTTAACGAATTCAAAGGGTGTATTGACCGTATTTTACCTCCGTTACAGATTCAGATTTTCGGATTCAACTCGCAGCTTTACAACAACTTCTCCGACGCACTTCACAGGGCTCAGGGGATCGTAGCCGTTTCTTTGCTACTCCAGGTAAGAACGAGAACAAAATATAAAAACCTAACCAGCGGGCATTCTGCGGCAGTCTAGAAACGTTGATGAAAACTTTGAGGGGTACGTCAATGAACCGCGATTGTTTCGCGTGTGCTGTACACGGTTTTGCAACTTTTTAGACGCGTTAACTGCAACCGTTTCCCAGCAACTATCGAACAATGGTTTTGATAATGAACCTGCGCCGAACAGCGCCGCTTCAGTTGTTCGCGAAATGACAATTCGAGAAATTTAGCACGCGCAGACATGCAGCCTCATTGTATACAATAATTGTCACAGAGTTCATTGTATCCGTGAGACGCGAACTATCTGTCGCGGATAAGCCGCTAGGTGTGTCATTATTATCCCGTGAATCAGGCTGTATTCGGTTCGTCTATTCTATATTCGATTCGTGCGCCTTGATTCTCCAGAAAAGGTAATTCATATCTCATTGCTCGGTGGTTGTTATTCTCGTCCTGCTGCATGTATTCAAATTGTCTGATATCGTGTGTCAATTATTTCCAGCTTGGCGATCTCTCGAACCCCGAGTTAAGAATATTCACGGAGCAGCTCGACAAAATTAAATACGGAGGTAAGGTGAATCGCATCACGTCACGTCACGTACTGTCCGTCGATGTTTGATGTTCGTGAGGCGTTCGGTTCATTCGGTAGTCGTCGAAACTAGTTTCATCGTAGATGCTTGAAACTACCTGCTATGCTAGAATTTTTCTGTTTCTCGAATCTGGGGATGAGGGTAGAGAGAGAGAGCGAGAAGAGAGGAAAGGAAAATATCGCAGGTGGCTAATTGTGGATTCTCGGTACGAACGTACATGTAATGCGACGACTATTAATTACAGGCGAAGCGACGGAAATTAAACGGCTGGCTGTACGGGGGCTTCTGCCAGGCACCGAACACTACATGACCTACGATGGATCGACCACCATGCCAGCCTGTCACGAGACTACGACTTGGATTATATTAAACAAGCCAATATACATCACGAAGCAACAGGTAAGCTTTTTAACTCATCCCTTGTACCGTGCGATGCGTAGATCTATGCAGGATCTTCGAGCTGTCGATAAAAATGAGAAACGATTTATCGGAGATCCTCCGACCTACGATCGGTTGAACAAACGGCTGCAAAACTTGTTGAGAAATTCTTTCTCGTATTTATATTCGGTTAGGACGAAACTGTTGAGTCGACTCAATCGAGCCATACTTAAGGATGAAAACTTTTCCCCAGCTGCACGCGCTCAGGAAATTGATGCAAGGGGACCAGAAACGCCCGAAGGCGCCACTGGGAAACAACTTTCGACCTCCTCAGCCTCTGCATCACCGTCCCGTACGAACGAACATCGACTTTAACGTCCAGGCAAGTTGGATCTCTCACTTGACATGTGGTATAATTCACTTTAAGCTCGTACCCGCGCGATGTACCGAGTAACGATTAGGGGGCGAGGGTGAAATTCCGTATTTGAGAAGATACGGAAGCGCCGAATTCCGAATTTTTTTATGGCGAAACTTGAAGTGAAGAAATCAAACTCTCACGATACATCAAAGTTCCGAAAGGACAAAATTTTTGGTTATGTGAATTTCTGGCTCGTTGAAATTGCACCACTTTCATCGTTCTTTGTTTTGGATTGTCGATATTTTCACGTTCGGAATCCTGGTAATTCAGATTTTCGGTTTGTCTAATTCTTTGCACCCACTCGTCGAGTAAACTACGCCGTGTGAGTAAATTTCAACGTTCGGAATTCTACTCCATGCGAAACTTGACTGTCCGTAATTTTGCGCTATCGTAACTTGAACTTTGAATCGTCGGCTTTCCGACCATACAAAACTCTCTCGTTTCGTAAAATTATCATTTCTTTACGTCAAGTTTCGCCAGAAATAATTCGGAATCACTCGCTTTCGGAGCTTCAATCCCGCCCCACGATTAGCACCTACACCGGCATATCGTCTACATCTTACGATAATTAATAATGGGTGATTGAATAGCAAAGTCACGATGCAGTTACGAGCCGTGACGTTGAACTGACGGGTAATGGAACACCGCGGGGATGATTAGACTGATGTCACAAGTTCGATACGCGGCTAATTTGATAAATTATTAATACACGTCGCGAGACGGGAGTTAAAACATCGAGAGGCAGTTCCAAGTGGCTTTTGAGCCTTGCTACATACCAACAACCCGATACCTAATTTGTCATTAAATCGTGTAGCTTCCAGGGGAAAGTTATCGCCCCCGACCCCCGCCCCTCCACCACCCCCTCAGGCTATATACACGCGCTCACTTGTCTCTTCGTCGCGCGGTTAAGTGGTTAAATCAGCTTATTAGTCACAGTTCGCAACTGGGTCGGGATGGGATGATAACTATAGATGTAGGTACCTGGTACACAAGCAGCGGGGACGAGTTACGCTCTACGAGTTTATACATTTGCAATTTCTTCTTTCCTTCTTTTTTTCTCTCCTTTCAACAGGGTGCCAAAAACTGCCCGACGATGTACAGAGATATTTACTACAAAGGTACGTATGTACAGCCGGACATTTTACTAGGTCAAAACTGAATAATTCATCGACTGTCATTGCCAGTTTTTTTCGACTTCTTAAATTCACAATCAAGTTGAGAAATAAATTAATTAAAATACTGTCGCGTATACAAAGGTGACATTCGCGTTAAAAGGTGTAACATTAGACGCGCCTTATTTACATAAGAGCAACGTACATGTATTATAGTAAATTATACGTTGCGTCGCACCTATTTATCTAATTAATTAACACGCATGATAGACGAATAATTAATAAACATAAAAGGCCAAACGCTTTTCCGAAGGCTCGGCGCGTTCTGCTCTTCGTATACAAATTCGTTTCAAGGAATTGGGTAAACAAAAAATTATCCCATGGGCATGCCTCTTATACTGTTCGAATATATATATATATATATATATATATATATATATATATATATATATATATATATATATATATATATATATATATATATATATATATATATATATATATATATATATATATATATATATATATATATATATATATATATATATATATATATATATATATATATATATATATATATATATATATATATGTATAACATATTATACTGACGACGTGAATATTGTTTTTAAAAAGCCAACAGTTGGAAGCAGCCCTGAACAGTACGGATTTCCGCTCTTCAGTCAAGCCGACGAGCATCGACAGATCTGCAATTTCTTGATATTCGCATGAAGATTGAAGAGGGCATGCAGTAAGCCGGAATTGCGTTACTTCGTACATATATCAATCATAGACATGTAAGGAAATTCAACGGGAGACGAAAAAACAAAAACAAAAAAAGAATAAGAAAACTTCACATATCATCGGCGCATGTGTGTGTGTGTGTGTGTGTATGCCGCGAATATTGAAAAAAATAATAACGAAAAAGCAACAGAGACAAAACATTTTGTTACAGACTGTACAATATATATACGCATATATATAATATGTATAAAATATTAATAATTATACGGTCTCTCCGTCTTTACGCATCGCACTACGAAAAGCGCAGAGCCGCTGATTTGTGTAATATAACGGCCGCGGCAAAAAATATGCTTCGTTACTTATATAAATTATTAGACGTGACTTGCCAAGTATGTTTCCATTTAAAGCAGTGAAGAGAAAAAAAATTAAGGAGAACTAATATGAATAATAATATCAATAATAAGTAGCTTAGAAGGTCGAATAACGTGAATAAAAATAACATTAATAAGTATCGATTACCTACTCGAAGAAAATATATTTAAAAAAAAGAAGATGAAGCAAAAACAAAAAAAAAAAAAAAAAAAAACTGAAACAGAAACAGAATAGGATGTTGGAAGTAAATGCGAAAATAATAAGAATCCAAACAACAACAAAAAAGCTATGACTATCGGGGCCTGTGAGGGTAAGATGCAACTATGTAAAATAATATTAATATTAATAACATTAGTAATAATAATAATAATAAGAAGAAGAAGAAGAAGAATAAAACTAATACGATGGACAAAAAAAAAAAGCAAAAAAAGAAAGAAAAAAAAAACATAATCATGGATGGAAAATTTATACTCTATTCTTGTAATAAAATTGTGAAAACGTGGTAGTCTTTCATTTCAATTAATTACAACACGGTTATGTGCAATACCAATAACGATACTTCGTATTCAGGCCTAAATCTAGCTACAGTTTGTAGAAAAATTATTCCACCTCAGAAAGAGTGAACGTAAAAAAAGAAGTGCGTAAAAATTCTTATCTGAAATTAGAATTATCCGAATATACTGTATTCTAAATTGTTGAGGGCACTGGATGTAACGAAACGGATGTGCGAAAATCCGTTCCGAAAGAGATGGAGAAATACATTAGCATATAAATTACTCGATTATTTGATATATGACCTCGAGGAGCAGTAAGATGGTTAACATCACCTGCTTAAAAATGAAAATACAGAAACTGATAAATTCGGGTCTTTCACGATTCTAATACGAATTTATCAGTTACGCAGGCTCGAAATTGGGATAAAATTGACGTAAGGTAAGACAGACGCGATCGTGTGAGATCGCAGCAGTATAATAGCAGCAGCGGCAATTCACGTGTGTAATAGTGTAATAAGCTCGTTTGGGACGAGGAGGAGGGGCAAATTCCGATCGAAGCTTAACGTCGCACAAGCCTCGTTACCCGCTACCATCCATCGGACGATCCACGTCCATTGCCGTCGTAGTTTCGCGTGACGGACTTTTATTCCTGCTTGTTCGACGCAGTTTGCTTTTCCCATCGCAAACAAGCAAATGAAACGCTCCCCTCGATCTGTCGCATTCCGGACGTCGTCAGCGGCAATAACTTGCGGAAAGTACACACACGTGTGCGTGCGGCTAATGAACTATTCCCTGCTTTACACACCGGCGTAGACGTGTGGTACAGTGTGCATGTATACGCGTAGCTACGCTTCGTCCGCTCCTCTCACCTTCTCTCATATAAAATATACACGTGGACGGGGCTGTGACAGAGTGTCTGGAAAAGTGCACGTGACGATATACCGACGCCCGTCATTAATTGTAAGTAGCGCGTGCCTCCCTTGTGAGAATTTTTTACAGTATCCGAAAGTTTTTTAGAGTTTAAAAATTTACCGGGGATATACGCAGTGCGGAGTTATCCCGCCGTCTCTCTGGTGTGAAAAGTACGAGGAAAAATTAGTGAACTTGGGGTGAATTTTCAATGTCACGACTCCTGCGTATGTGGTGGAAAACGAGAGGCTTTCGACTGGCCGTCAGCCAGACATCGAACTTGCCGTTCTCACACGGAAAAAAAAGAATAATATCGAAATCGAATTTCGATCTGCAAATTCGGATTGGTGATTAACGATTTTAAAGCCCTCGGATAGCATATTACACGAAGATATGACGATTTTTTTTACTTTCAACCACTGTAACGGATATCCACTATTACACATTTTGGAAGTCTGTCCTTGGATTCGTTGTCGGTGACCCAAAAAACCTCCGCCTACCAACTTGTACCAAAATCGAAATATTTTTATATATTTCACTACCATATTAGATTTCGCAAATCTGACCTTAGATTCGTAATTAGCAACCCAAAAATCCTCACGGTACCAATTTTCGTTCAAATCCATTCATCCATTCTCAACATGTCATCATTTTTATTTAATTCTTTGGAATATTGTTATTTCAATAATTGAAAAAGTAGCAAAATCTATACAGTTCCCTTTTGGAAAAGCCGCGTCGATTGACACCGAAATCATTGAAAACCGGTATCTCGTTCTCAAGGTATGATCAAAACCAAAAAATTGATCGCATACGAAACGTCGAGATCCAGTAAAAACTCGACTTTTCATTTTCCAAAAGTTCGCTTCAGAAATATCCGCTTCCGAACGATGAGAGTTCGTATCGATTCCATCCAACTAGTGAAATCTGTCATGTACCCAACAAGCCGAGTTAACTTGCAGCTTAATTGTACCCAACTTCGAAATCGGCACCGATCTCTAATGCGACAAATCAGTGTTCAAATCAGACAGATAAACCAGAGCAGTCTAGTCGTTCGCTGCACCGTTTTCTTTTTTTCGTAGGTTGGTACAAAAAAAAGTTCCACATCCGTTTAAACTTCGTTTGAGTTCGAAAGGGACTCCAGAGCCTCGGATCGTGTACGATTAGAATTATTATCAGAGCGTAATTGATCGCGTGCCGCGTGTCTGCCACGGTGTTTATTAATCAGCGTTCAAAGCTGAAGCTGCATCACGAACGCCAGCCGGAAAAGAAACAAGCTGTTCTTTCTCTTCGAGTATTATTGTTTCTTTATAGCTCGTCCGAGTGTCGTGAACTTTTTGGTGAGCTCTCTTTCGCTCTGCGCAGTGGCAAGATTTTTATTCGTACCTGCGGAAACACCGTCGCACAAACTGAAAAGCGAACGACGTCGAAAGGTCGAACGGCGTTTCCGCACATCGATTCGTTCTAAACGTCTACTGCAAAAAGCTTCGTTCTGCAGAAATACTCGTCTTTCAGCAATGCGAATATCAACATGGCGGCAACGGACGAGGTTGAACGCTGAGGGTGAAACCGACGGACAGACCAGGTACTAACGACAAGTTATATATACATATATACACGGTTGAAAATTATTGTAAATTTACTACCGATTTACAAATACGATGCAGCGACGTAAGTTACTATGTATTTGTCTCAAATTTACCATGAAAATTTATATGAAAAAAATACAACAAAGTAATTTGAATTTACTAAAATGTGTAGTAACTTTACTGTGTTTGTAAATTCACCGCGCCGTATCCGAATAAAACTTACAATACAGTGTCGGATGTTCCATAAATAAATTTTTAACGGCGATAGACAGGGAAATCGAACCGAGCGCTTTTCTATCAGGCGTAGATGACGGAGGAAGGGTTTCTCCGAGGGTTAATCTATCCACCCCGTGCGTAGAAACGCGTGCCCGTTTTCGTTCCGCGGAGCCGGGTTTTCGCACACTGTAATATTCAAAGTTTTCGAGAAGTAATTTTGTCGAGGCAAGGCATCAGACGCCCAGGCGCCACGGGTGTATGTGCGGAGAGTGCGGAGAGTGCGGAGAACGTACAGCGGTATACACGCGCATGCATGCCGAGCCGGTGAGGGGATTTCGTTAAGCATTCAGTTTCGGTCCGTGAGACCGCAGCAAAGGCTGACGTCTACCCTCTACGCGGCATAAACAGGACGTTGATATAACACGAGGACGACAGCCGGCGAGGCCGAGGTGGCCGATTCATATTCCGAGATGAGATCGAACGCGCATAAATTGTTCGTCGAAAAAAAAACCGATCAGAAAAAACGGCGACGGGCGTTGTGGAATATTTTTTATCACAGGAGAAAAAGGCGGGCGGTGAATTGAATTTCATTGCGTATTCTTAAAGCGCGAGGAAAATATACCGTGTCTTGGATTTTACCCTACCATCGGTTATACGTAGGTATAAGTGTAACGGGAATGAATATGAATGGGAAAGGAAACTTTTGATTTTGTTAAAGGTGAGGAGCGGGAGGATGAGGAGGAGGAGAGCTAACGGAAGCGAGGAAAAAGAAAGGACCAGTCCGTGGGTTTCGCCCGATTACAGTTTCCCATTTAAAAGCAAGAGGTGATTACACAATTAAAGAACTTCTGCACCCCCTTTCAACTCGACTCCGCTTCTTTCCGCCCGCTTCCTTCGCCCCGAAAGAGGAGCAACGGTTTCGTGTTATAAAACTCTTTCAGGTGAAATGTCGAGGAGATGAGGGGGGGGAGCTGGAGACCCTATTGCACGATTAAAAACTTCAGCGCTAACTCGCTTGCAATCAAAACTGCGAGGAAAAGTCTGAATTAAAATGAAACTTCGGACTCGACACTTCGCATCTTCTTAACACGTGCGTAAAATGCGTAAAAGATGTACGAATCCGTTTACGGGGTTGTTTATTCGTTGCTGAACGTTGCTAAAGGGTCGACGTCCAACAACTGTAACAAATGACCTTGCCCAAGGTAATTGGGTAAAGTGTAACTAGTGTAACCCTTGCGATTCCATTAAAGGGTAGCAACGAATTTATGAAAAAAAAATTTCATGCCATTTGCAGCTTTTCCAGCACCTGTACAATCTAGTTTTCTCTCACATTTTCCCAGTTCAAGTAAGTTGGTAAAACCCAAATCGTTTAGCTTATTAACTCTGTATTCGGTTAAAGTTCAATTCGAATTTAAGGAAAATATTGTGTGGAAAAAAGGTCAGCTTAAGCTAATTTGTTTACTCGACGTAAAAAAGTAAACTGACAGCAAAACTGATATTTTTAGTTTTTTTCACGACCAAATTAAAAATCCCCCAACAATTCCAGGTTTTCCAGTTCTGTGGCGACCCTGGATTATGATTGTTTTTATTATCGTCACTCACGATTCAGAGCGAATTAGTAATTGGTCAATAAGGTCCGAGATTCCAGCCTCCTTTTTTCCCCCCCTCCGCCTCTCCGGCCGTCCGCGATCCCTGTTTCTTTGAAGGTTTCACGCGTCATTCGAGTCACGAGCGAATTACCCCCGCGCCCCTTGGCATACAATTTAATCCCTATAAAAAATGTTCATCTACACGAGGAAGGAATACCTAAGAGTACATTTCCCTGGCACGCGATGCGTGCATTACGCGCCCGCCTGTATCCACATCGCGATAAAACCTACGTAATACATTTCGTAGGCGAGTTGGTCTGTACCGCGACGATAGAAGCCGTAGCAATTTTCTTTCTCCCGGTTCTAGGGACAATGGCGGTGAAGAAATTGAACGAAAATTCTGACGCCCCCAATTTTGAGGGAAATCCTTCGAAACCCAGCCGGCGGTCGCGATTTTACAACAATGCGCCGCTAAAATGCCCGAATCTTATCATCCCTGCTCGGGCATACGCCTCGGCACAATGAGCTTTCTTGCAGAAAGACGCGCGGGACGTCTAGACGGGGTTGACGACACGAATAGTACTCCGCCCGTAGTCTAGGACTCCAAGAATGAGCTCCTTCCCAACTCTCGCTAAGCACAAACAGCTCGTTTCTCTCAACAGTCGGAGAAGGCGTGAGGACTTCTTGGCTGGACGCTCCAGTCCCGTTTTATCCCCTCGCGAATCGCCCCGAGGAGGAAGGGGATACATTTACCGCCACGCAGGTGGATCCCATGAATCCAGCCCCTCGTCTAACGATAAGCCACGAGGAAGAACTTTCGGACCCCAGAGACGCGACACTTTGTTCCTCGCGTGCACGAATCCGAGTCATTAGATGCGGGTGAAGGAGATTCCGTGTTTGTTGATTCAACGTCTGTTAACCGCTCGCACTCTCGATCAATCTAATTTATTTATTTATTCAGCCAGCCGTTGGTTCGTCGATCTATATATTGAACACGATGTTCAATTTCTCAGAACCGATGGTGGGTACCTGGACAAGTGATGTTTAGTTTGAGTGTCCAATATTTTCGACGGTAATTCTTCGAACGTAGAACGTTACATGCTAACACAGCTGGCGCGAAGTTAGTTACGTAAACGACATGTAAATTAGTTTTAAACGTTTCAACTGCCGGGAGTAGTCTAGCATCAATTACAATGAAGGATTGGATTAACTCATTCGTCTCGAATGAATTACCCACCTACTCGAGTTTAGTATCGTAGTTAGTCGACTTGGGTAAAATTTAACCCCGGTATCCATAATGCATATGGAGAAGATAACTTGCGGCCCGTGCGCGTACGTTACACGCATTAGATATACGGACAAATGTATAAAGTAGTAAATCGGTACCCATACTTTTTCATCAAACTCAGGTTACGACCAAATCGCGGTTCGGATTGGGGCCGAATTATTCCACATCGAGAGACACGCTGTGACCCTTCGAGGTCGAAATACAGATTCGAAAAATCCTGACCCGCACTTCGGTCAGGTGACTCAGCCCCTGAGGGTCGTTCGTGCTTTGAGAGACTAAGTAAATCGCCAAGAGACAGACAGACAGACAGGGCTATGAGCGTTTGTCCAGCGTCGAGGAGCGCGCCAGCTCTCCGCGTCTGACCAAACACGTTCCGCTACCACTTATAACCAGACACGCAGGACATCGAGAATGAGGAGAGAAGATTTTTGAGATAATCTTGCAACGATAACCGTAACGTCGTTTTCCACAATGGATAGTCGGACGGAATATTCATCATACGTGATAATGAGTTATCATCTGTGAAATAGCCTACAAATTTTTCGAAAAGCAATCATTGAAACCGGTTTCTTCCACCTCGGTTACGGTTCTGACGACTACATCCACCGTATCGCTGTCTTTCGTGCGATTGATGATACGCCGCGGAGTACATCGATATAGGTCGACAAAATGGGCATTAACAAAGCATCGAGCTTCTACTTTTTCTAACTTGAGACGAGAGGTAGGAGGAAGGATGCGGAATCTCGAAGTGAGCACGCGATACAGATTTATAGGTACGCATGTATACGAGATACTTTTTTAGGTCTATAGCTGTGCTCCTCTACACCCGTATTTATAGGGACACTTGATGAAGGTACAAGTGATGGGAGCCGCGCGTGATCGATATGGCTACTGTGCGGCAGCGGCGGCGGCGACGGCGGCGTCGGCGGAGGGTTGCTCTCTGTGCGTATACCTATGTTGGTAAAACGTATAGGCCACGCGAGGAGAGAGAGAGAGAGAGAGAGTAAGAGAGGGGGAGGAGGAGGGAGAAGGTGCAAGTTGCGCGACGAAGGGATCGTTTTCAAAGCATTAATCAGAGAGTTAAATTATTGGGATGGAATCCATTAACTTCTCCTCACTACCGAGAAGTCGAGCAATGGATAGAATGAGAGAGAGAGAGAGAGAGAGAGAGAGAGAGAGAGGGTGGGAGAAAGCTCTTCAGATGCCATCGCATTCGCGTACAATATGTACATACGTACATCGATCTCACGTGTGGGTGTAACGTGACGTGAAGGGAGGAAGGGTTAAACCAAATTATTAATATTATTCAATTAAACTCTGCTACCGTCACACGGCATACGTTATACACATATATATATATGTATGTATGTATGTACATATAAACTGTATATACATTGTGTATATATGTATCTATACGGGCACGTCACGTATATTTTCACCCAACTTCCTGTAATAACATATAAATGTAGCGTAGGTACGAGGTATACATTACACCAGCATGCAACCACGTTTCGTTTTGTTTTCTTAATCGTAGGTGCAGTTTCCTGGAATGGCGGTTGCCGGTATCTACATCTACGAAATGTCAATTACAAGTAGAAATTAATTTTGAACTGATAAAGAGACGCGATTTCATTTCGTAAACAAAACGGAAAGAATGGTAAATTTTCAGTTTGAAACATTTTGATCTCCGCTTGTACAGTTAACGCCATACTTTCATTTATGTTTTTTTTTCTTTATTTATTTTTTTTATAAGGAAAGTACACTTCATCAAAAGTTTTTATTAGGCCAATAAACTTAAGCCACGGGTGCGTATACGATATGCTTAGTTATGTGTGCTACTTTGGGACGTTGTGAGAAAATCCGGAGATCCACTTGAACGCCGAAGTAAAAAAGTTGTTTTTTTTTTGTTGTTGTTGTTGTTGTTACCGGATTGCTAACGGCGTCATAAAACGAAAAGGAGGCACGAAGCGGTTAAGTAAAAAGAAGAGGGTGCAAAAAACGGTTTATAGAAAAATTTCAATACGCAAGATACTTATAAATATGCTGCGCACAATTAGCTCGTGGGATTCCAACCATCGTAACCGTGCCTCGTCAGGCACCGCGAGGAAGAGAAGTGGTCGGAATCCGAAACAAGCCAAGCTGCGTACATGAATCATCGGGATCGTTTCATCTTTGAAACTCTGGCAGTTGCTGTCGGAACAGGATGACCACCACGTACGATGAATCCTCGTTTTTCCCTAAGCCTGAACTCCTGCCCAGAAGACCGAGGATCCATACCTCCAAAGCCGGCACACGTACCCTTAGCGAGGGTGGGGAAAACGTCTCAGCTTCTTCGCCGCGCGCGTATTCAGATTAGTAGCTAAGGGTATAACGGACACCCGTCGGTCCGGGTCTCAGCGGAGTCCGCGGTGCAGACGAGAGAAGGTGAAACGGCCAAGTCAGCAGAGTCGCGAAAGAGATGGAGAGAGAGAGAGAGAGAGAGAGAGAGAGAGTGAGTGAGTGAGTGAGTGAGTGACGCGGGGGGTGGAGGGAGAAGAGATCTTTCGCGGTTATGCCATCCTACCGTCTCGCCTCTACCCTTATACAGCTCCCTGCGAAGATTCGCGGAATTAGAAACGCAGATAAGTGTTTTAAAAGAAAGCTAAAAAACCGAGGGGGGATGAGGAGAGGAGAGGAGAGAAGAGGAGAGACGAAGGGTCGGTATCGCGGCTGGATGGCTGGATGGCTGGAAGGAAGAGGGTTATAGGTGGGTGCAGGGTAGGTCGGGGTGGAAGCTAGAGCGAGAGAAGGAGAAAGAGAGGAGGATTTCATTGAACGCCCCCAGAATTCGTTGGTGGTGCCCTCTTAGCTGTGCGGCAGCGGGCGGCAACGCTGCGTCATCCCCCTCGGCGCCCCTCATCGCGAAGCGGAAAGCGTCGAGAGGAGAGACAAGGAGAGGGAGACAGGGAGCCCGCGGGATTCACTGCTGCTGCTGCCGTGCCGAACCTGTGTCGGAGTGCCTCTCGACGTCGCGGAAAATATCGCACGTACCTTGGAATTTCAATAAGTACACAACAGAGGGACGACAGTTCTGCAGTCGCAGTGCCGGTGGAAGTGGAAGTGGATGTGGAAGTGGCTACGCTGTCGCGCTCGGCGATGTCCACCACCGGATCGGGATGCTCAAAGCTCTGCACCCGGCCTGGATTAGGGTTGCAGTCGGTCTAAACGCGCTCTCGTTTCTCACCTTCTGCACGTTTCTATCATCGCTGGAGGAGGAGAAAGGAGGAGGAAGAGGAGGAGGAGAAGAAGGAGGACCAGGAGGAGGAGGAGGAGGAGGAGGACGAGGAGAAGGAAGAGTGCGTCATTATTTGTGAAAACAGTTTTCATACAGAAGAGTATCGTCTTCCTCGTCTCGACAACGTGCGGTTGCTGTTTCTGGTGAAAAAACGTCCCGCTTCTCGTCAACCAAAGACGCAGACTTTACTCTGGAATATCCGATCGCTTGGTGAACGTGCGGTGCGTGACTGAAGCGGTATCGAGTGGAGCCCGGTAATTGGTCGTTGCTTTATTTTTCACATTCGGCGATTATTTGCCAATTTTCATACACACCGAGGATTGCTACAGCAGCCTAGTTTCATGAGAAACTGCTAAGCGCCGCGTCGTTGAAGAATCTACGCTAACAAATCCGTCCAAACAGCGGACGCAGCGACGAGACAAAGAGGTTTTATCATTCATGATCATCGACGTTTCGACGGTGCGGTGATTCGTTTGATTAATTACCTGCATCAACCTCTCCACATTCCTCGTGTGAAACTCGACCCGGCGAAAAATAAATCGCGAGAAATCGATATCCCCGTGTTGTAACGGTGAACGAGAGAGAGAGAGAGAGAGGGTGGGGGGGGGGGGGGAAGGGGGAGAGAGAGGGAGAGCGAAAGCCCCGAGGTGCACAGAATCCTGCACAAATGAGGGATGTCAAATTCAAGAAATACCATAATGTCGAGGAAAGGGCTGACCGAGGCTGCTTCCTTCTCCACGAGCGGAGGATATCGCTCGAACGATTCTCTGCGCTGTTAAATGTTTAACGACGTCGAAACAGAAGCAGAAGCGGAGGAAGAAGAAGAAGAAGGAGAAGAAGAAGAAGAAGAAGAAGACGAAGAAGAAAATCTCTATGTGATTCCCCTCGGCGATTGGTAAGTAAAATAAGCGCCATACTTTTGTATATTCCCCACAAATTCTCTCGTACACGCGAGTGATTAAATCGAGTCCATTGCTACATCGAGGATGTTTAATGGGTCAAAGAGATGCGTCTGCTCTCGCTGGCCGTCTCTCCTTCTCTCTATCCATCCATCCAACTTATTCTCTCTCTCTCTCTCTCTCTCTCTCTCTCTGTAGTGCGGTCGAGTGTCAAACGCACCACACTCCTCCGCGCCATGATATGCATGAAACTCCCCGATATTGAGCGGTTTTCCATTCCAAAAGATTCGATATTATGTTCGAAAAAGCCGTACAGCAGGGGCCGCCGACCCTCCGATTTCCCTCCGCCGCGGTTTCTCTACTTTTCAAATAGGCAGAAGGTTACGCATGTGTACATTTATACGAGCAGGTATGCGTTCGCGTTGGTGTACCCGAATCTCATTACCCCGTCGGTAAGGTGGTCGTAGACGGTGTCGCACTTTCCGGTAGGCGAGGTGGAATAAGAAAAGAAATTAAAAAAAAAAAGGCGCCAAGGTAGGAAAAAAATTTGCCACTTCGCCATTTTGAAAGAAACCGGCAGCGGTGATTGTCATCTCGCTGTACGGTTACGGTTACGACCTTATCACCCGATTATGCCGGAGGATTTTCTAAATTACGATAATACATATAATAGCAATAAACTTGAACGGCTTTAGCTGGGAACCCTCTTGGAAAGCAAGCTCGCTATACTTATTAGAACCTTCGTTTCAACGGATCGCGCATTTGCAGGAACGAAGGTTCATTAGTTTCGTGAAAATGCATCTCCGGCATGTGCAGAGCCAGGCTCATAGGTATATATACGCGTTCTAGAATTATTTTCCAACCGTTCCCAGCGCTATCCGATGACGCCTCGTAAAAAGTGCTCTAAAAAGCTCGTTAATTTACACCGGCAGGGAGGGAGCGTAGCGCCAAGGTAAGTGGCACTAACGGTAAAGTGGGAAGATCCGGTAACGAACTCGTCTACTGAAACAGCTTCCCGTTTAACTGCCGGCTAAAGACGTCCGAGTAACGACCTTGACGAGGAATAACGGTCAAAAGAGTTTCCGACCGTAAGCCGAGGACGCGCTGCACTAACCACCTGCGGATGTCAAATTGACTGATCCGCTTCCAAATAAACCCTAGAGCCAATTTTCTTCCCCGAAACCAAAGCCGATACGCTCGATGAATCGTGCGTGGAAAAAATCTCCGGATTCCCCGACTGCGGAAGAACCGGTTGGTCGGGGGGCAGGAGGAGGAGGAGGTTGATAAAGAGCGAACAGGGGACGGCGTCGCGTCTTTCAAGATGTCGTCGACCGTTTCGTTAACGGCAAGACATTCCGGTGGAACAGTCGGCAGTCAGCTGTCTTTTATCACGCTGGCTCGTCTGGCGTTTCACCATCTTCCTCCTCCTCGTCATCAGCGGCAGTTTACTTTTGTTGCGTTTCGTTGCTTTCCTTTGGTAAGCTTTGCCTTGCGTCGCTTTGGTTTGCCTCGCTTCGCTCCACGTTGGAACAAAACAACGAACGTCTGTTACCGGTACGCGTGGGGTTATACATTCCCGGGTGGAATTGTAAAGCAAGCAAGCCCCCATAGTTTGTACGAGTTATGAGCATCGGCGTGGGGCAGGGGGGGGAGGTGGGGGCGTTTAAACAAACGGTAGAGTCGTGAGAGACACAGCCATCCCAACTCCGAAACTCCTGCTTGTGAGTTAGGCGCTGGCTCTGTAAGTAAATATCATTTGACGTAGGTAACGAATCGGTGCTGCTGCTGCTGCTGCTGCTGCTGCTGTTGCTGTTGCTGATGTTGCTGCTACAACAACCGCGTATCTGAAGCCCCGTAACGCTGCTCTGCCACGCCACTCGTGCAGGTCCAACACCAAAGCCACGCGTACACACGTGTGAAACCGAAAGCCAACCGTCTGTACTATCCGTCTTATTTTTCTTTCTCATTTATTTTCCTCCCAATTCCCTTCCGGAATTTCCGAACAGCTATCCGAAGAATTTCTCGACAACGAAATAACAGCCAGTCTTCTCGCTTCCTTGCGACGACTGTGACTCGTTATTATGTATTATATTTCATCGATATCTTCACGTTAGTCTTTGAAAAAAAAAAAAACAATATACAACTTTTACCAAGATAAATGTCGATTCTTTTATACGACTTGGAAGTATCCAAGGTTTACCGTCATTCGCTCTAATTCTTTCCGTTATTGCGATGAAAAATTGCCAATTCGGGGTGAAGATTTGTCGCAAAAAAAAAAAAAAAAAAAAAACTTTTCCATTCCCACTCACAAAATCCGACCGTCCGATTTTCATTAAACAAAAGGAGTCAATAAACGATTTTTCACCCCAACAAAATCGCTTGCTGCTTCGATTGTTTCGAACAAATCGGTTCTCATTTTTTCACACTATAATACGATCTTGTCTCTAGTCAAACAATAAATCGCATCCTTCCATCATTCTCCAGATTACCTTATAACCAGAGTAGCGGAAGGACGACTCGTGACACGTAATGAAAATACAATAAATTCGGGTGATTTCGAGACTACAATACGGGAAGAATATTCCCATTTAGTACACTCGCGTCTACCAAGCATTGTCAGGCGTACAAGCACAAGTATAATGATGATAACAATAATAACAACAACAACAGTAACAATAATAATGACAACGCGGCAGTTTGTTTGATGGTCGGGAAACGTGTCGCGTTATAACTCAGGGGTTCTTCGCCCCTAAGATTGAGCGGGAGGATGATCGGTGATATTTGCCGGGTAGTAACAGCGTGACAGTGAAAGTTTTACCGAGTGTCCATGCAGCGTCGCGTTGAACGCATCTCCCTTTGTCGAGGGGGAGAGAACGATTTGTGGATAAAGTGTGGGTGCAGCTGGGTGTAATTAGGTAGACACGCACCTTATCCGGTAGCAAACTATCGCCGTGGCTTCAAGATTTAGCCACCTGTCATACGATCCACTGCCCTTCCAAGCCTCCGTCATTTACGCGAGAGCGAAGCCGTCCGACCCCCGGCGTTTTCCAAATTCCATCAATCTATTTCAGCATCGCCTTTTCATCCCTCGCGTCGGATCCGCGATATCGGCTAGCCGCTCGAATAATCCATTTTACACACACTTCCATTGAATATTTCGGCATTATTGATCTTTTTTTTTTTTTTTCAACCCTGTTAAGCTTGTGGTCCTGCACTGTTTTTTTTTTTTGTTTTTTCTTTTTCTTACCGTCGAGTCGCGAAGCTTCGTTGATAATGTCAATACACGGTTGAAAATTTTTCTGCAGCATGTGTATGCGATGGTCTGCAACTTCGGGGTTGAGATTGAAAATCGAGAGTGTCGAGTTAAAGGAAGCACAGATACGTGAGTTCGCACGTCCAGCTCACCGAACCGACTACCCTCGTTACTCAGCGAGAAAGAGAGAGAGAGGGAGAGTGAACAGAGCAAGAAATACAGAGAAATTGATGAAAAGGTCTCGGAAAAAGCGGAATTAAGCGTAACGTGCAGGGGGAGAGGAGAGCTTGGGTTGAAAAGTGCTAGTAGGGAAAGAAAAATTGGCATTCGGGGAGATTCCCGTCGGGCGGCTGATAAACTCGACGATATTTCTTACTTAGAGCTTAACTAACCCAATTACCAAAGAAGGATCCGCAAGAGTCGCGCCTAGTTGGCTTTCATGTCGAAGGTTATACGTGTAGCTATCTGTGCGGTACAAAGGTTATAGTTAGTTACACGTTTAGCCGAACTGCGACCGGGATGTGCATCAGGGTGGACAATAAAGCGTCAAGGATAAACTTGCACACCGTAGTTAAAAAATGGCAGCGAGCTGTGTCCGATGTTGGTACATAATCGGGGGGCTGGTACGTTGGACAAAGAGTTCGTCCCGAGCAAATATTAGTTTTTATTCCTCGCCCCTGACGCGAAGCGCGGATGAACGCGGGCAAAAAATCGTTTGCGAAAGTTTTCGACTTTCAGCGTTATTTTTCGGTTTCAAACGATTACGTTGTTCAACGGTGCGGCTCTAGTTACATTTCAGCTCGTTTTTCGCACGGCTGAAAAATATTCCGCGGAGATTTTTCAGCTGGGATAATAATTTACCGGAAAATAGTTGGGCGTGTCAATTTACAGATTTAACATTTAATTTTCATTTATGAAAACAAACGTCCCTCGGCTATAACCGTTGTCATTCTTCATCATATCGCGGTGACGCGTGAGTAAAGTGGCAAGATGTGAGCGAAACCGGAGCTGCAGCGACCTGTTTTGTTTGTTTGTTTCTTTTTTTCCTCTCGATTTTTTTATTCTTTTATCTTCGTTCGTACGTAAATCTAGACCGCGTTTTAGCCATGATTTGAAAGCAGCGCGCTGCCGGTGCCGTTCGTTTTACCCCGCGATTTCATATATCAATCATACTCCTCTGACTGCAGCGGTGGAAAGTCGAGAACGTATTTCGAGATTCGTACACGTCACTAGCGTATGCAGCACGTGTATATATATATATACATATATACGCCGCAGGGGAGCGTAATAATTTATTTAATTTCGTATACTCGTTTCCTTTTAAAGTCAGTTACGCAGGTGGAAAATCTCTCCCGCATATTTATTCTAAGTAAGAAAAAAGAAAAATGGCGCATGTGCGTAGGCGTACATGTTGTTTTTTTTTCACGGGAAACAGAAAAAATGTCAAAGATACAAAGAAGTACGAGATAGAAGAGTATTTCAGACGAAGGATGAAACGTTACTCGATGGGATGAAAAAGTTCTCATTCACTTCTCGGCGCCGTTGGAACGGAAACGGGGTATCAGATTCGCATCTCCGCGGTCGGCGACACTCGAGATAATAGCGATAATCAAAAACCCTTCGAGGTTCATAGCCTGCGGATCGATTCGACGGTTCTTCAGATTTCGTCGCTGCCGTGACGTTCTTACACTGCGGAGTGCGGAACTGCCGCACGGAGCGAACTCTTCGATTGACTTGACGTTGAGGGCGCTTATAACTTGACGGGATATCTTCAGGGGGAATTTCTGCATTGTGCCGAGTTTTTTAACCCGTGTCTTTTATAATCCTTTTCACAAATTTATCGCTGATCTGCCGAAATGTCGGAGGTAGCAGAATTTTAAACATTCTCTCGTATAAACGTATCGTTTACTCCACACGCGTTTATTATTATCAGAGACCGGATAAATATGTATTAGAAAATGATAAAATATCTACATTATACGGTACGGAAAAACGTTAAAAATTAAAATATGGTAAAAATATGGAAAACAGAACCAGCATATTATGTAAAAAACCAAACAAGGAATGAAAATCATGTGTATTTACATATTAATCCGAGTCCTAATTATTATTATTATTGTTCTTGTTGTTTTTATCGTTGCGAAAACTCAACGCGTGCCTAGAAAAAATTATCTCGAAGCGGAAGAAGCATGTCGTTCGGGACGTAAAAATTTTTATTTCACCTCGCACGAGCGCACGCATAACGGATCTCGTTTTATCCGATCGATGTATCACTCGGCTATACCGGCACGGAGGTTCCTTCGATTCTCTAGATACGAGAACAAAATTTCCCTTCTTTCAGGCCCGTTGTCCTATTACGTCACGGGCCGTCGACGACATTCGGGCGTTTTACAGTTATAAATAAAAAATGGAATTCTGGAGGCTTTTCGAGACACGCTCAACCGCGACTGAGCCCCCCTCTCTCTCTTTGTCTCTTTGTCTCCATCTCCCTCCAGCCACGCTGTTGTAACATTCCGCACGGCCTCTGCTCGTTCGCATAAATGTATAACGGCGCGACGTGCATACGTTGAATGCGATTACGAGACGGACGCGGATATCGCGTTATAAATTTGCCGCAAAAATTTCTCGATAAATAACGTTGTTGGTTCGTCGGCGGCGCGGCGGTCGTAATGCGTTTTACGCTCTTTCGACGCCCCGGGAACCGAGCTGCCCGCTCCTCTTCGTTCCCAGAGAATATAATCCCTTCAAGGATCACCCGGCTCCCTGATCCTCGGCTCTAACTGCAGAGAGCCAAATTTTCCCGGGAAATTCCGAGAATAACTAACCAGCCCCACCTCTCCCTCCCTTCCTACCTCCGTTTCTCCGTTTCTCTCTTTCCTTTCCTACCTTCCTCCCTTCCTTCCTTCGATCCTCTCCCTTTCAGCTGCCGCGACGTTCTGCGATAATTAAAGATCGTAAAATCGGAAGATTTCTCGAATTCCGCTACCATACCACCCTACCTGCGGAATATCTATTGCTCGGACATGAACGCGCGTTCATTTATTCATTCGTTCGTTCGTTCATTCATTCATTTCCACGGTGTCACCCGAATTTATATCCTAGCCCCTTTCCCACAGTCGTTCGGCTTATTATATTCCCTAATTTATTGTTTAAGGAAACAGACGCCGTAGTCGCGTAGGGTGTAATAAATTATCGCTAGGGTGCGTCCTTATTATCGCCTGTTTACGAATCGATTTATACCCCATTTACCTATAATATACCATCCCCGACTCCTCATCCATACATAATGGGCAATATTTAAAAAACAAATTTTATCACTTTCGCGGCTGAAAAATGTGCAAATTTAAACATTTTGTCTTCACGCCCTCCCAGGAGGTCCATTCAAAAATTCAACATGCGAGCTTGAACGTCGTTGAATAAAACCTGACGTTATCACATTATACGGTAGTTTAAACAGATTTCGTTATCCTGTTTCGTAACACACGTATAGATATAATTTGACGTTACATTTGATCTGTAAAAATGCGACTTGCGTATGATTATGTTTGAACAATGATAAAAAAAAAATTTCGTTAAAAAAAAAGAGTAGTTATTACAACTTTAAGGTTCGCGACAAATTATTTGCAGAAATATATTTTCAACACCGACTGGAAGAAAAATTGCGACTTTTTAATTCCCCTCATAAATCCTGAGAGGATTCGGTTTCTCTCCGTGTCACGATGCTGTGCATCGTATGAAAAAGCGACGTGTTCTTTCGACGGCGAGCCGTGTTTTCTCGAGTTCCACAAACGACGTGTCCTAAAATTGATCGACGAACTCCTCGTCCCGGCTTATCCGATCATCCAGCTGCTCCAGACTTGGCGCGCGAACCGCGAACGTTGAATGACGCGAATCGAACGGATTAAGTCCGCGGTTGCGATGGCGCGGAGAAAATGTAAGGAGGGGAGGAAAATCCGCCACGTCGCACAGCGCTTCCCAACTTCAACGTTTTATCGGTATAGGTACCGAAGTGAAGCGAGAGGAAAGAAAAAGGTAAATAAAACGCATCGAGTACGCGATATTCTAACAATTACGGCTAGTTGTAGGATCAAGCTTTTTTTCCAATTTTTACATACACGGTTGGTTGATTCTGGAACACTTTCGGTATTCAGAATGGACAACGACATTCGGCCGAGATTAGAAAAGGGTTTAAATTCGTGGTGTCCGGTAAAAAATCCGTGACAAATTAAAGAAGCTTTCCAGGACATTTTCAGATTATTCAATGACATTAAAAATAGTATATTTCCAGGACGCGAGAAAAATTCAAAGACAGTTTCCAGGACTTTTGAAGGACAAACAAAATTCAAGGACATTTCTTGGACCACTCGACACATTGTTAAATAAAAAAATAAGTAAATCGATGTCCGTTCAACGTTCGGAAAGTAAAAACGTGAAAAAACCTCCGGAGTTGAAGTCGATCCAGCGAAGTGTTTATGACATCTGGAGGGGTGTGTTACAGCATTAGCATACAATATACGGTACGAAGGCATAAGGATATAATAGGACCCGAGGGAAGAAATTTACGAGACGGTTTGGAGGTTACTTGTTCTTTTTTTTTTTTTTTTTTTTTATTTTTCTTTTTTCTTTTTTTTGCAATAAAAAAATTTTGCACGCCCGTCCTTTGCTCCGTTTTATTTTTCGCCACCCTCACCCCGACCCAGGCAGCTTACGGAAGTAGAGTAGGGTGGACGTCAGTCCCACGTTTGACTTTATGGGCTGAAATTATAGTCATAGCTGGTAGCTCACGGCAGCGGCACACGGGGACAAGCCGGCGAGCCGCAGAGCCGGGGTTGGGCCTTGTAATAACGCGTCAAAAATCTCCGTCAGCTGCAGGAGTCAAAGGTGTCGCGTCGAATGTCCCCCGGCAATTAATCACCCCGACCCGTCACGACGCAACGACACCCGCACGACGGTAGGCGGCGCGTTTACACCCCCAGCAGAAACGAGCTGTTATCCCGGGCAAAAAACCCACCGTTATTATACGCGCATTCGCACACACACGCTTACAAATACGCGCGCATTATGCCTGCGTCCGATATCCTCCCCGATCGAACCCTCGAAAAATTCTATCCGTGTTTGAGAAATACGCGTCAATACACATTCACCGCTGTGCCCAAATTTTAACAACGCGAAACGATGCGGGAAGAGGACGGCTATTAGCATCGATAATCGACCAGGTCAAAGCTGCGAAAACCCTGCGTTTAAAGAACGGGTTGAACGGTTCGTTGTAATTGAAACGTCGGGTTTTTCTCACAGGCATTTCACGATGCATCGAGGGAACAAAAACGGGGAATCATCGATAGTTAATTTCTATGGAATGAATCGAATTCAGGGTCGAAGACGATTTTATGACTAGAGAATTTGCATTCCGATCATGAATATCACGCGGGGATGAGTCTGCGTTGGTACTTTATGAGAGGAAATTAATTATCGGGATTATCGTACAGTCATATTGAAGTTAGTAACGTTGTCGTGACGAATCGTGCTGACGAAATATTGTTATAACGCGATTTTGCAACTGTTTAGAATTCAGTAAACCGTAATAAAACAAGCCATACCCATATTTTGCAATCCTAGTTTCCTCAAAATCATTTCAAAAATAAGAAAATCGTATTTTTTCCCCAATCGTTCGCTGCGATAACGTTACCAGCTTCAGCCTCGTATCGTCCATGGCGCCTTTGTCATTTACACTATTATCCGCAATTGCCACGCTCAATAGTTCGGCGCTTTGCTGCAGCTCTTCGCCGTCGACTTTTCAACTCCAGCTTATGACACGCCAGCAAGCCACCCACATGTGCGGTAGACCGAAAAGTTCAGAAACCTGCTTCATACTCTCTTCCGGCTCTCTCTCTCTCTCTCTCTCTCTGTCTCTCGTTGCCTGCCATGCCTTCCGACTCTAAAGGTGAAACGGCTCGCGTATCATTTAACGTCCTCGCGCATTAGTTTCCAGACCTGAAATTGTCACCGTGAAGCACTTTCCATTTCTCTCTCTCTCTCTCTCTCTCTCTCTTTTTCTCGCGTTTCGCGTTCTTCTTACCATTATTGTTATCATTATTACGGCTATTGTCATCGTTAACGTTATTGCATCCCGCCTTTGCAGAGACGATTTTTTTTTCTTACAACTATTACACGATATATCATTGAGCGATAAAGAGGCGATCAGAAATTAAGAGATGGGAAAAATTCGTTTAATAACGATACGTGTTATCGGTCGAAGGTCTAAAACAGAACTGTTTTTGCAATAATATTGATTGACCCAGCAACCTTATTCATTTTATAACATATGAGAGCTCTCAGGTATTTTTTTTTTTATCTATGATGACTGTTAAATCATCAGAAAAAGGGTCAAAACAGGTGATTTCAACCTCTGCAACAATATTAATTTGGATTAGTTTTTGGATAATTTTTCACAGGACTACGTAATGTTTTAATTATTACTCTTCATGATTATCCTAGTTTCAGTTGACAGGGCTACAATTTGCTATGTTGGACAACGATCGCAGATTTTGTACGCACGCAATTCCACTTGGACGCTTCGTGAAAATTTCGTACCCCTGTAGATTGGAAATCCGAAGTATCGGTTTGCGTACGATTTTGTGAACGCGTTACGTTTGCTCGACGTTATACGATTATATTATTATTTATTTTTTAATTATATTATTACGATTAGTACAGAAAGCGACCTTCGTTGGCCTCCGAATGAACATTGGTACGCAAACTTCGTTATTTTCACGTGGCTCTTACATACACACACATATGTACGTACATTTAGGGAGGTTCGTCGAAAATCTGAGCAAAAGTATAACGTCAAACGGAAGAATATGTATTTATGGTTCTTCGACGAGGAGCGGTATCGAATTACGATTCGCGTGCTGTGAAATACCTTCAGCCTGAGGTGGTGGCTGACCGAGAACGCGCTGTAAGCATTGACGAAGCGTTAAGTAGACTGCGGTGAGGTGAAACCTGATTGATCCGTGTGTGGAAATTGAATTACCCGGACATCGCACACGAGGGGACAACGCCGTACATGCCGGAAGTTTGGTGGTTGCGGAAGGAAAGTGAGGGAGAAATAAAATCGGCATAGAGAGAAAGCGAGATGCTTGGCGTAAGGGCGAGTGTTTCGAGTAGTAAAGAAAAAAATGAGGGCGGGTGGGAGGGAGGGAAAGAGAGGGAGAAAATAAAATACAGTAAAATAAGAACGGTATGCACGAACCGGCGGTACGTGACCCTATAAAAAAAAAATATGCGGACTAGCCGGTTAAAACCCGGGTGCTTGGTACACGTATATGCCGACCTGAGGCATGGGGTGAAATATACCAGGGATATAATAATAAAAGTCGGACAAGTTCGAGGAGGATATCATCTTGGGAAAGCTCCCGGTGCTGAACCACCCCGTCGGGGAAAGAGTTAAGGGGCTCGCTTTTCCAGCTCTGCAGAAATTTTGCTAACCGGTTGACTGGTTTGAATTTTTCCAATTTTCGGGCCAAAAGCGGGAGCCGCGTACAATCGACGAAATTGAACCAAAATTGGTACCCGGGGTTCTTTCCGGTCCCTGATTTCGTTTCGTTTACGAATGAAAATAGGGGTGAGTTCGGGTAAATTTTCAATTTCGTTGTTGCATTCAAATTTGAAATTTGGTGTACCTGAAGGGGTTTTTGGGGTCTTCGATGCCATTGCGAAGGCGTTGGTGAAATGGCTGGTTAGTTGGCTAATTTTAGTATCGGTTGTAGATTTTGGTATCCAGTTTTATTTAGACCCTAGGTGGGTTTTTATTAATTAATGCGTATTTTTCTTTTCTATTATTCTCCAATTTTTTACAAGGGTGCTGAAGCTTAGTCGTAATTACGTGTATTTGAAGCCGCCATTTTGAATCCCTGATATTGAATTTTTCAATTCTGCTTCCACATTTGGATTTAGCGAATTCAAAAATGACGAAATTAAGATACACCCTGGTAGACATGGAACAAGGAGAAACTTCTAACCGCCGTTTAATCGAAGTCATCATTAGCAGGTGTCGAGACGAAATTTGTCTTCCTTCCATTACAATAATCGGAAAGTTGTTCGGGTTGTTCCCGAGAGGGACGAGGGAAGAGGGGCGAGGAGAGAATCGATCCGAAGGTGAGTGTAGAACAAGGGGATCAGATCCGATCGAGATAAGAGCTTTGCTTTCGGAAGCGTGAAACGTTTGGCGTGCTGGGGCACGACACGAAATAAAAATGTCGGCGCAGCAACAATCGTGCGGGGATCGTCAAGGGTGAATTTAAATTGAAAAAGTCTCAACCCCGATGTCAGAACACCTCCTGTATATTGCAGGTATATTATATACCTAAGTTGCGGAGAGGAGCCCAGATTTCCTTCGAGTAATACCGCGTGTCGTTCGTATTTCCATTGCTTGTACAGAAGTAACGTGAAAAAGAAAAAAACAAATAAAAACCACCGCAATAATGGCTGTACGGATTGAATTACTAGGTTGCAGAAGATCCGGCCGAGATCACGTGATTTTCTTCATTTTATTTCTATCTTTTTCTCAATCACTTGTTGTGCGAACGTTGCGTTAGAAGAAAATGATTAGACGGAAATATGTTGAAACGAAGTTTGTACGCATATAGCGAGTGAAAAAAATGGAAACCAATTTCAATTCGTATATTCAAAGAAACTTTTTCACCCTTATGACGACTAGAATTTTCCTTCGTATTATTCATACCTCGATATACCGTAATAACGGTGATAACCCGCAGCTCTCTACTCCGTATTCCGTGAAATATATACATATGTATATTCGAATGTAAACCGGATGGGATATAAACCCTGGGCATCTCCATATGTCGTGGAAATATGAATAAACATGCAAATATGCGCCATGAGCGAAGCGTATAGCTCGTATAGAGAAAAAAAAAAAAAAAAAAAAAAAAAGAAAAAAATTCCCCGACCGCTTCCGCAACGATTTTACTTCCTCCCATTCCGCGTTTCCTTAAAACGTAGCTGTAACGTACCTACGTACATGTTTTTCTCCTACCGCACTTCTCTCTTTCAACCCCTCACGGATGATTCAGATTCCGCGTAACAACCCGCCGTTAAGACCCTCATACGTTATCCCACGGCGGGTTTTAAACCCCGAAACATCATCGCGGTGCGTTGCACGGTTTCTCTCTCAGACCGAAAAAAATCCCGCTGCGACCCGAGTCTTTCATGGAATAAAACTCTGTCCCTGTGGGTATAAACGTACAAAGCCAGCATCGGACACCGGTATCAGAGAGTATCGTAACCGTTGTCAAGCCTCCCGATTAAGCGCTTAGCCCGCGCAACTTTTGTTCAATCGAGCAAAAAGATCAGGCATCAGCTCGGCTTCGCCTCGGATCGCGTTCCGCAGGGTTTGCACCTTGCACGAGGAACGGGACTCGGATGGCAGCTGAGGGAAAGATTTATGCTCGGCGACGCTCGCGAATTAACTTTATCCTCCCCTGCAGAAATCCTTGGCCGTGTTCTCGGCGCGCGTGATTCGAAAGATAATTGTATTATTGCCGTCCCGTTATGCCCCCCGAGTCGGAGACGAAGGGAAGGGAGGCCGAGCGAGAGTCTTACGCGTGATACGAAAGCCGCGCTTCGACAATAACGAATTAGAAGAAGGTTGAAAAAGGCGAAACAAAAGGCAGTTGGGAGAAAGCCCCTTGACTCACCGCCCCGCGGGACAAGGGATGGAAAACTTTTTCGTTTCTCTTCGGCATGCCTGCCAGTTCCCGGCGGAGCAAAACCCCGAATCTCCGCACCAATTTAAACTAAGTTTACACCGCGCGTGACGGGGCTGCAAACCGCACGTCCTCCCTCCCTCCCTATCGCGGACCTAAAGCGGAATGCAACCGTCGACGAAATAAAATTAATCCCGGTCAACCCCGGGAACTCGACTCGGTCGGATTCAATTAATTATCGCCCACCCCGTGAGCTCGACTCACAAACAGACGGACCTCTTGCCTTCCTCAATTAATTCTAACGTATCTATCTCCGTATCTGTCCAACTGTGTGCCTCCCGCAAAAGGGAAATTGTTACGCTCTCGTTTTATCAGCGTATAAGGCGTTTCTCATTCTTATTGTTAGCTGGATGATCGATCATTTTGTCATTCGACAAGCGATTTCCGGAAGAGAAATTTCAAGGTATCGATATAACGGCGTTGCCACTTTGGTAATTGAGCATGTAGCAGCTCTGTGAGAAACTTGTTCTAGGTGCTAGATAGGTAATAGAATGGACAGAATGGAATTCAACTATTGTGAGGTTATGGTTTTTGCCATCGGGTAGTGCTTTCTTGTTTTGCGCTTGTCGGTGAGGCGGGATACCGAAATGTCTCTTTCCGCAGGCTCGTGCGCATCCGTAGCCTACACAAAAGTGTACAAGATTCAAAGCAGTTTAAATTTTAACGCAAAAACTTGTACGGAACAAGCGATTTATCGAAAATGGTCTTTGGATTAATACAGTTTCAAGACTTCGATCTCTTTCATCCTAGATATTCTTGATCGTGGAGTAATGTATCTGATCATTGGTTGGATAAAATTCAGAACTCAAATTCACAAATGTAAATTGACTACAATATGTCTAAAATGTATCGAAAAAATCATAAAGCGTACCAGTGTACTGAAAACGGTTAAAATGTACTAGAAACGTACGATTCTACTAGAAACGACAGCGCTGATAGATAATATAACCTGAACCAATTCCCTAAAATGCATATAGACGTAAAAACGGTCGCTTTGATCATACATCCAGTTTCGAAGCATCGATTTGCACGTAGAATGACATCGGTAGCATTTGAATAACACGAGTCATGGTAATTTTGTTGAAGTAAAGCGGTGTAATTCGAGATAAATTTTGAACTGCTGAATCAGCAGAACGAAGTATGTGCGTACAGATTGTTACAAAGGACAAAATCACCCGTTTCGATGATCCATTTTCTAATGGTCTACGTAGCAGTCATCATAAATGAAACTCACGTACAAGCTTTCACATGTATTAAAATCAATAAGGTTGCTGCGTCAACGTGGATTATTGTAAAAAGAGTTCTGTTTCATATTTCAAACGAATAATACTCGTTTTGCAATTAAAACATTTTTCTCAGCACTTTAATTTTCACCACTTGTTTGCTTCGTAAGCTCAGGAAACCCATATTTCATCGCGCAACTCCCCCGAAAGTTACGATATAATGTACGTATGTCGTGGATAAAAGGGATCCTGTTTTACTTCCAGTTTGGCGATAGTGGCGAGCCGTGGGGAGGACTGGATGGCCAGGAAGCCCTCGAGGTAGAACTTGATACTGAACTTTGGCGAAAGAGAAAGCGCGTGTTATGTGCGCGACGCATACACACCCTCTACGAGGGCGGATACTGCTCGCCCTCTTCCTCCTGATAACGAGTTTCACCCTACTCTCGTCGGCGGTGGCTTTTCCCGACTGGACGGACTGCCCGGCGGTTTGTAGGTGCAAATGGACATCCGGTAAGAAGTCGGCGCTGTGTCCGGACGCCGGGCTAACGACGCTGCCGGCCTCCCTCGACCCGGACATGCAGGTCCTCGACCTCTCAGGAAACAAGATAATATCGCTGTACGCGGACATGTTCAACCGAGCCGGTCTGCTGAACCTGCAGCGGGTGTTCCTGAGGAACGCGGGGATATCGAGGATCGACAAGGACGCCTTCAGGGAGCTCAGGATCCTCGTCGAGGTCGACCTCTCCGACAACCAGATCGAGACTCTCGACCCGGAAACCTTTCTCGGCAACGAGAGACTCAGGATATTGATCCTGAGCGGCAACAAGCTCGTCAAGCTGACGGGACCTCAGTTCCCGTCGCTGCCCCACCTCAGGAACCTTGAACTGCAACGGTGCTCCCTCACCGAGATCCACAGCCTGGCCTTCGCCCGGGTCACCGGGCTCGAGACGCTACGGCTGGAGGGAAACCAGCTCGAGTACGTCGAGGCGTTGGCTTTCCTGCCGCTGACGCACCTCAAGACCCTCAGCCTGGACGGCAACCCCTGGAGCTGCGACTGCCGTCTGCGAAAGCTGCGAGTCTGGCTCGCACCGAACCGGCTCTACTCGGTTCCCCAGAAGTGCGAGGCGCCTCCGAGACTGGAGGGGCGCCGATGGGAGGAGGTCAAGCCTCAGGAGTTCGCCTGCAGCCCGGAAGTGACGCTCACCGCGAACTCCTTCCAGGAGGAGATGAGCGGAAACTTGAGCTTGGCCTGCGTCGTTACGGGCGATCCGGAGCCGGAGATCTGGTGGCTCTTCAACGGGAGTCCGCTAAACGTGACGCGGGGTGATCAGGTGTTCGTGACCGAGGAGACCTACAACGGATTCCGGAAGTGGAACAACGTCACCCTCTACAACGCCAGCGAGAGCGACGCCGGGGAGTACAGCTGCGTCGGCAGCAACCTCGCGGGGCTCGGCAAGGACACCGTCAGCATCGTCATTCCCCGCGTCTACACCGCCCCGACTCTTTCCCAGACCGACACCTGGCTGCTATGGGTTAGCCTGGCCGGCGGTGGCGCAGCCGCCCTCTGCGCGTCCCTCATCGCCGTCATCCTCGCCGTCTGCCTCTGCGGCTCCAGGCAGAAGAGCAAACGGAAGAAGGTCAAGCTCCAGGGAAGCGCCAGCTTCGGGGACCAGGAAAAGAAACTGCTGGACCTTTCCTTGACCACCACTACCAACGAGAGAATCAGCGGAAGACCGAGCCTCGAGGCTGTAAGTATCACGTTTCGCATCAAGGTAAGTTTACCAGTTAATGACACGCTTAGAACCAATAATTGACCCTTTTATTTTCCACGATTATAAATTGACGGCGCAAGTTGTGAATTTTTCTATGACTGAAACCAATTCTCAGAGAGTTAAACACTGGGAATTTATTTTTTCGTCATTTTAGAACTAGGGATCGAACGGATACAACCAAAGAAGGTCAATAATTGGGACAGGGTCAGTAACTGGTACACTTACCTTAATCAGGCTTATCTCTGATTACCGGAACGAAAATCATCCTCGACGTTTTAATTTACGAGTAGAAATACGTACTCTTCAGAATTTGGAAGGCCTTTGCCACGATTACACCTTTCAATCGCATATGTTTCGACTATGTTTCAAATATTTTGCCTTGAATTTTCTCTACACGAGAGTTTTCGGGGTCGCTGATCACGAATCTGAAGTCAAAATTTGATAATTCCTAAATCCAAGATTGCGGTTCTAACATGGCGGATGTAAAATCGAAAAAACTATGAAAATTCGATGATTCTGACCGAAACTTGTTACTCGTGTATTCTCGATGTTACACGAAGTAACAAAGATTCATCTCAAGTTGTAAATAAACCGTGATAAGGCCAGGACACGGAGACTTTTTAGACGGAACGCTGAGCGTTTCACTGTGACTAAAAGGGTTAATTATACATGCCGTACATACATAAAAAAAATAACTCGCAGCTATCTGTAACAACGACCAGTTTGTCGCCAATATTGCACGGCAATTAACGGCTAGGATGTATTTTAACCAACAGAGCAGCCCGGGTGACATAGAACTGGCGGAAAGGAGTTCGTCGCTCTGCGATCCGCCGGTGAACGTGACGGTGGAGAGACACTGCAGGGAGATGCACAGCCACCTGCCGACGGTCTTCCCACCCCCGCCCGAATTCACAACGAGTATCTTGCCCGCGGGGGTATTCGGCAACATATTTATCTCGGTGTCGCTCGCCCAGGACGGTGAGAGGCGATACCCCGACCTCCTCGACATCCCGGTACACGCCAGCATCTCGGACAAGTCCGCGGGCCAACCGGCGCCGATACCGACGACCTCGATTTTGTCGGGATTCGCGACCCTGCCCCGAAGGCCCCTCCGCGTCTCCGACCTCAGCTCGCCCTACGACAATATGGGGCCGAGAGTAACGGCCACCGGAAGTTCGACTTTCTCCCTCACGGACCCGGATCTTCGATTGTCGCCCCCGCCGCCCACGCTGGTCATTCAACCTCCCATAGAATTCGTTTCCCTGTAACAAATCTTGGCGCGCGATTCAGGATCAACGGGATTCTATAACGTGTTTTTTTACGCGAGGCCGACTGTGAGGGAGTACGCCCGTCGCATGGATGTACGTGTGCGCGGATACTGTGTCTACGTAGGTATATGCGTGTACGTTATATTATATACGTTTCGTATAATATACGTATAGGTATGTACGGTCGAGTGGAGAGAAAAAAAAAAAAATTATTTCAGTATTGTTTCACATGATATATATTTGTTAGTTTAAACGGAGGTAAGACGAGAAGACGGGAAAAAAAAAGACAGAATAAAAATTTAATCAAATAAACGTGAACCGTCATTGTAAATATTTCATAATTCCTTGTGAAAGAAAGAGAAAATTATAGAAATAAGAAAATCGTAAGATAAATATCTCCCCCCCCCCACCCCTTTCCATACAAAAAAAAATAAAAAATCCAAAAAAAAAATAAAGATGGAACTAATGACTAGGAGTAATAGAGAGTATATAATATATATATAATATATATATTACGATCGGAAAAATTATCTTTATCATTCATTTGAAACTGTATCACTAGTTTGTTAAAAACATTATAATAACAACATATATATATATATATTATGTATATTATATTATATGTAAATATTTGTTACTATACATACATCAGTATTTACTATGAACGCTTTGTCAATTAATAAAAAAATGATTGAATTTTATCTAATCATGATTCTGTAGAACACGAATCATGACGCATCCGGGCGATATTTCGCAATGAAATTCACCCCGTCCATCGTGTACTTGAAACTTTCTTCGTTTTCTTCAAACAGTGATTCGTTAAAAAAAAAAAAATGAATTCAAGTCAATTATTCGACAGTAAACTTTACGCGATTCGTCGTACAATTAAAAGTGCGGGCATAAATCGTTTGACTGTAATTTCCAACATAAATAGAAATGGAATGATTTGAGGTTTGCGGAAAATTTTGCGCACGTAGGAAAAATCGCAAATCTGCTACAGGAGACGAAAGTCAATGATTTTTCTGAATTTTACGCAAGTAAATTCAAAGTCAACGGCCGGCCGAAAATTGGTAAGAAAAATAGCGGGTATACATACGGGTATATATATGTATATATATTGTATATACAAATAAATTGCAACGCATGCCGAGGATATTTTAATGAATAAAATTCGCAATGTGGTGTAACAAGTAGGTATTAGATTACAATATGAACGACATTTTGTTAAACGGAGTAACAGCGTAATATATATCCGATAACGTTGATTTTTCTATTAATTGCTGTTTTTTCTGCCAGTTTATTTACCACGTTTGGTGTATAATATTTTATCGTACATCGATAGCGCCGAGGTTTAACATTCTTTTCGATAGACAACAATTATCGGGCAAAAACAGCGTACATCTCATACAGGTATACATGGCACGTTACGTTAGGTACACCCCAAAATTAGATTACGTTAAGTTAAGTTAACACAGATTAGATTAGGTCAAATTAGGCTGAGTTAGTAGACACCTGCAGTGTTCGAGAATCTTTGAGCTTCCTCACCGTCCGATTCCCGAACTAATCTGGGCGTAAGGTTCTCCGATTGTTGCTCCCCGGTGCCCTGAAACTCTGCGGGGGAAAAAAGGCAAGTGCCAGATTATTTACTTCCGTTTACTTTATCGGCCAATAAGCAGGTTCGGTAAAAAAAAAAAAAGAATATTGAAAATGATAGCGAGCCAGATACTTCCGGTCAAGGGATGAAACGATTCCTTCCTCCCGTCTTCTTCAATTATCCTTGGAATGGCGAGATCTCATGCATTAGGTGGAATGGTCCGCAATTCATTAATCCCGGGGCAAACAGGGGATCGGAATCATGAAAGAGTGAAACGTCTATCGGCCTGGCAGCCTCCCCGTACGCCAGCCGTTATCCCTTGCCTTACCACCGAAACCGGCAACGGGTCCAACTAATTATTTACCTTTACGAGCCACCGGTAATTCGTTTGCGCGAAAAAAGCCGCAAAAAAG